>NC_138582.1:105883287-106483287 GCF_964289735.1 Phaethon aethereus | reverse complement strand
AATTACATCTAAATGTCTAGCATGACCAGATATTTCACCTGACTGATGAGTAAAATACAATCCAGCAATAATGGACAAGGACTTTAGTTTGATTCTGTTGTGAAAGAAATTACAAATATCAGGAAGGATAGCATGCAGTGCTGCACAGATAAATTACTCTGTGAGGGACTTAGAGGTGAAATTAAGTCTATTTTCACTGCTGTTAATAATGAAAAGTACATGAATATATTTTAATGAGGAGAGGGAAAGAGCAAAGAGAGAAAAATTGTAGCCAGTCCATGGCATAAAAGAAATAACAGTGCACAGATCAATCTTGTGATCTATAATTTTTAACATTTATCATTTACAATACATCTACATAAGTCTAGACACAGTAGTAGTGAAAAAGTTAAACATATGCTTTCCATCCAGTACATGGCAAACCTGGCTTGAAAATGAGTTGGACTGGCTAGTGGATAAACCGTGTTTAAATTCAAGCTGAGCGTTGCTGAATTAGAAGCTTTCTACAAAGTTAAGAACAATTACATAATACAAACTTCCTGGAAATTTTTTCTGGCACTTCCTTTGAGATCCAAGAAAAGGGACTGTGACATTTAATGTATCTGATGAGAAAGACAAAACAATTAGCAAACTATGATTTGATGGCTGGAACCAGTTTCTTTTGACTCAAAGAAAGAAATATACTTGAAGAAGCAAGTTCGGTTTTATCACCTTTTAAAAACATATTAATTTAGATTAAAGCCTTCAGTGGAATTTACAGCAGTGAACTATCTGTTGCTTTCTAAGGCCGTCTGAGACTGCTTTGCAAAAAGTGATTCAACAGAATAATCTTTTTCTCATTCATTAAATGAAATTTAGATAGAAAGGACTGGTTAAATAGCAAGAATAATAAATAAAAGAATAATAAAGAAGAGACAATGTACAATTCATGCTCAAGTCACTTAATATTTGTAGACACAGAGAAAGTTTTCTGAAGTAGGTTTCTCCCACATTTCTTTCCAAATTCTCTAACAGAGAATTCTAACCTGTTTTTAAAGAATACTGACTTTTGCTTATGAAGCGAAAGATTTCAATGATTGACTTAGTTCTAAAATTTTGTGCTTTGTTTCCAGCTGAAATTAACAATTCAAGATAGATTTGCCACATTTTGAAAATACAACACTGTGAAAGTAAAAATCTGAAACTACCTATTTAATATACTGTTAAATGTGAGGATTTATATGGACATTTCAGCACTATCTCAAGTGACTAATAACATTTCCATTAACTTTGTTAGCATAAAATCAAGGCCCTGAAAACACTGAAATAATTTTTTCAGCTAATATCACTGTCCCAGTCAATCACAAAACCTACTGCATGTGCACAGTCTGCAACATGTCATCCAGAAAAATCAAGAACTGACTTATTATAATGTTAGTAATTATTTGCTGAAGTTTCTTTTCCATGTATCTTTGGATAAAATCTAAGGAATCACAAAATAATTGAGATTACTAAAAGATTTTCAACCTCTTTTTTCAGACTTATCATTTCCATAGTTCCCATGAAAACATAGATATGAATTTGCAAATATTCCTTAGCTCCTCCTACCACTCCTACCTCACAGGTGTGGGGTTTACCATATGCATTTTTGCTAGTGGGTCAAATATGTACTGATAAGTATGCTATTAGTTTACTTTTCAGTTTTGACTTTTTATTTTCACTTGTAAAGATTAAGTTATATTAAATTAAGCCATGAGTGCTTATAATTCGAGTTCCAAGTCTTGATTCTCTGTAACTGGTGAGACCCCTTGCTGTTGACCAGAGAGCAAAATGCTGCTAACTTTTCTTCATGATTCTTTATGTTTACTTTACAGAGATGCAAATAATAGTTATCTCCAAGGCAGTATATAATCAGGTTCCTGTAACGGCACAACATAGAAGCTATTTAAGAGAACACATTAATAAATTCCACAAAAGAATATTCTGCCCAAAGGGAAATCTTTCTTGTAAACATCTTCCAGCAGCTGGACTCTGACTGGCAAGAATGAAATTTTTGTTTCTTATCTAGCTGTTCATGTTCTCCTCAGCATTATATAGGGGGGCTTCTATTTAAAAACTCTTTAATTCTACCCTTTCTGAAGTATTTTTCGTATTGTCTTCTGCAGATATATGTTATTACTTTTTAAAAAATCTGAAATCTGAAATATATTCCAATAGCACACATGGAAAAAATGCTTTACGTTGCCTATATAATAGCTCAAAGTATAATCAAATACCAGTTTGTGAACTAAATTGATAAAGTGTAGCTTGGCAATCATGCAGTCCAAAAGCCTCAGGAATGTCCCAGTCCACTCCTATTTATGTTGGTCTACACGACTAGGGAATGGTCTAAAATATAATATGCAGCATACATTTTCAAGAAGGGATCATTTTGGTTCCACCATCCCTAAAAAGGATGCACCCCTGGCCACTGCCTTGCTCCATACCTCCGCACACTAGCTGCGGCCAGTTAGTGGATCACAGCTCAGACTAACTATGAGTTATGGCATCTGCCACACCAAGAAAGAAGCAGCAGTGCTGTAGGAATGTGATATGGCCTACACAAGCCCTGGGGCAGAGATTGCAGCATTCATGGTGTAGGAACTGCGTGTCGATGCTTGGGCAGGGACAATTGTGTATTTTCTATCATTTTCCCCCTGTTTTTTATCTGCAAACTCCTTTAAAAGGTTCTTTTATATTCTTAGTGTTTGACAATTTTTTCTCATTAAGCTGTATATGTAGGACATTCAGATACCCCAACCTCCCCAACACCGTTAGATGAAGCTGAACAATCACAGTTTTGAAATTACTTTTAACTCTTGGTTTACTAGCAGTCTCATAGACTCCTGATCTTTATTGGCTGCCTGTAATGTTCACTGTGGTCCTCCCATGCTACCAAGGGCATCGTATGTCCATTTCACACTGCACGTCACCTCATCTCGACTAATAGTGGGTGTTTCTTAAACAATGGACAGTACAAACTCCTTAGGAAAGTTCACTGTTGCAATTGTTTAGAAAATTACTTAACAACGACGACGATTAGTTTCTCTTTTTTCTTTTTAGGAAGGTTAGCTCTCTTCCACTCTTCAGTCACCTGGTCTTCTATTTGATGGGTGACTTTCTTTATTATTTTACAACTTTAATCTCAAATTTCTCCAGAGGTTTTGATACTTGTCCTTAAGTATTTGGTGTTAATTGCTATCTATTTCATATATTTGTTCAAGGGCATGCTTTTCTGATAAGTCCACTTTCTACTTACTCCACTCTTCTACTAAGAGAAGGTTTTTGATTCAATTTCCTGTGTAAAGCAGTTTCCTGTATTTATATTTCTCTTATCATTTGCTATGGCTCCCTTTACTTCTCAACAGTCCTGCCCATCTACTAGTTCTCTAACAAACGTTCTGCACTTGTTATACTTAATTTCTTTATACTCATATGTATTTCATTTTCTGCTCTGTCATTGTAACTCATTATTTTCACATGACGTGCCAGTTTTGCATCCCTGTGCGTTGACCTTAGTTGTACTAGATGTCTTTTTTTAAGATCTCCTTCATGACTTGACTACATAAGTTTTCTACCCTTGCCACATTACCAAACACAGCATTTCTTGCCTGCATAGCCGTAGGCATACCTTTCAACTAATTGCACTTGCTTATGTAGCCTGCACAGAGAATCTAGGAATTTTAATTATGACCATAAGACCAGAAGAGCTATTTGGCTGTGTAGCCAGGCCCTCCATTATCACACCATGTTTAATGATCCTCGTTTCAGAGGATTTTTGCTCCAGCTAAGCCTATGTGAAGGCACACCAGCAGTCCTTATTGCATAGTTAGAGACTTCAGTCTGATTTCTAGCCTGATCTTGTTCACAGCTATTTTATATCCATTTTCCTTTGTGACAGTGATATCAATTTTCTTAAGTAGTTCTTTTTACCTAATGTTAAATCCTTCATTTCCTATTATATAAGCACAGAGAGAAATATTGTTGCTTGTCTTTGGTTTGTTAAACTAAGCCGCCTATTTTCAGTCTTCATTTCAGTGCGCTCTGTCTAGTCAATCTGAGTTCACTTTTGTGGACTCAGAGTCATCAGAAATATAGACTGCATTCTGCATGAGTCACAGTAGAAGCAGGTCCAACAGCATTAATAATTTCCTATGACAATCTATAGTTCAGCTACATCCTGGATTCATTATCACATTGGTGACTCACGGTCATCCTGTATTCACTTCATACAGATGTGTACCTCTCCTCTCCTCATTCACAACCTCATGTAGCAAGTATTGTCATTGGTCCCTGAGTGAAACTGCCCTTGGTATTACTCTATTTCATCCCTTCCCCATGTCGCTAAAATTATATGGTTTTTCTAGTACAATAGCGAGATCTACATGAATACTGGTAATGCCTAGGGAAATGTGTCATCAGAAACATTCAGTAGGATACCTCACCTCTTTGTGCAGTGGTAATCTAAAAAAAAAACAAAACACCACACCCAAAACCAAAACAACAACAAATCCCTGCATAAGACCAGTCCAAAAACTAATCTATACTTTTAACTAAACTCTGGTTTAAACCACCTGGTAATTGTTCTACCCCCTGTCTTATTAACAGGTGAATTTAGGCCTAATCAAGGGAAAAAAAAATCTTCCATTGTGTTCTAAGACTGGTTTGGTTGAAGCAAAGATTCAGAGCATCAGGGAACTGCTTTTCTAGTTTTTCCATGAAGTGTTTGAGCAGACTCGACATGGCTGAAACTGATTATTATTACTTGTATTTGCCTTTCTAATCTTTATTAACAAAGTGTGCTCTGTTTTTTTTTTTTCCTGGTCAGGACACTGGTATCATATTTTATAGTCCTTTAGATTCTGTGCTGTGGACCTTGCAATAATTGTATTCTGCAAATCTTATGAATTAATTTTGCCATTTTGAATTGTTTATATACAAGTGGTACAAAACCCTTTAAGAAAAAGCTTTTACTAATGTCTTCTAAACAATATTACTTAGACAAATCTTAAATGATTTTATTAATCCGTACCTTATGCTTTTACCAAATCTAGCAAAAATAGAAAGTTTTATTGAAAAAAACTTAGAGATATTTTATATCTGAAGAAAGTCAGAGATACAATATACGTGTATTGTGTAACAAGCGGTAAAAGCCATTTTTAGTATAGGCCCTTGGGTACTGTCTTAAAATGTATTACATGAACATGACTATTAATACTATTAAAACTTAATCTTGGACATATTTTTCCTAGGCAAGGCACAAAGTCCTTCATATTTAACTTGTTTAGGTGAACTGGTTTGAGTTTGGTTTTATCCAGCTCAAGAAAGCTTTCTTTATTTGTTACATATGTAACGATCGCCATTTAGAAATTATACAGCATTGTAATGAGCTCATTAAACAGGAGATTTTAGGTCGTTGTTCTTTGTAGGTGAACAATTAACAAAATATGTTAGCAATTAAAAATGCAACCAACATACAGGTCAAGGTTCCCAACTGATAGGTCTTAACATAACAAGATAGCCCCAAGCCAAATAAATTCGAAGAAGTGTGTGAGTAAGCAACTATTACCTCTATAAGCACTTAGAACATAATGAAGTTTAAACAGTCAGGTACAGTTTATCATAATTATGCCAAATAGTTCTTTTTTGAAGGAGCAGTCCCACTGCAATGCAAGTGTGGTAAGCATTTGGCCCTTATGGAACTGAACAGCACTGAAAGAAAATGGGAACAGTCAAAAATAATATTGCAAAATGAGAGCAAAGTACACATTAGAAACACCTTGAAGTATAGAAGAGGATATAAAACAGGACAGAAAAGGTATCATAAAACTGCTTCATTTCCTGTGCAAAGGTATTAGAATTAAGTTTGAAAGATAATCTTCATGCTCAAGTTAATATTCCTCACTGACTGAACTCACTTAAGGGTTACTATGAGTTTTCCGCATTTAGGATGCTGTCAGTGCATGACATTCCATACTGAATACAAATATAAAGAAACACAGCTGAAGGGTATTACATACTAGAGCTACCCAGTATACAAAAGAATAAAACCAGTATGTTTCTGTCATAACTTTGTCCAATTATATGTTAAAAGATCATCAATAACTCTAAGTAGAATTAGCTGTAATTTTCTGATCACTAAGATAGTTTTGACTAAAATGATTGCCTGAGCCTAAAAATCTGTCTGATTTTTCAGTATAAATTAAAAAATCATTTTGGGGCATGAAAACAAGGTAAAATTTACTTTCTGTTAATGGTATACATTGCAGCTGCTCCAGCTTTAAAATTATCTTCAAAACTTCACTGAAATTTATTGACAAATAGTGAAAGCAATTTTTTATGTTTAAAAATACAAAACTGTTTTCCAGTAACACGGAGAGAGCTGAGTTAAATAAAGAAATGCCAGGAAATGCTGAGTTAATTCATTTCACACTATGAATTTTAGAATTAGTTTTTTCCTTTTGACCTTCATTTTAATATGATAAATGAATTAAAACAAAGGTGTCCCTTTGGGAATGCTTTTTCTTTTGCACATACAGATAAAGAACTGCAAAGAAATGGATTACTGGTAATATATGGAAACAGTGGAAACAGTTGTCAGTTGTTCTGGTGTCATGATAAATTGCGTAAAAAATTATCAAAGCCTGAACACAAAACAGAACCAGTTCTTCCCTTTGGTTCGGGTCCACTGTACAAAGAAGAAAAAGAAGAGGAAGAAGAAATAATTTAATGAATCCCAATAGGAGGCTGAAACTCTGAAAATTTCTTTATACTACAGTGACTTCCTGTTCTTCCCCAGTACTTCTTCTTGCAGGGCGAAGTAGGGACTGCTGTCTGTTAGGAAGGACATGAAGGACATAATTAAAGCCTAGGGGCTCGAAGGCTGCTTCAAGTCATGGGGTAGTAAAGCACTTGTTTTCAAGCCTTGGTAGACTGCCTCGCTTCCTGCCTCCGGCGTTCCACCCTGGCAAGATTTTAATTAGTACAACTGGAATAACATGGGACTACAATGGAAGTATTCCTGATTACAGCAGTAAATTAAACAAACATTAAGGTATTCAAATTTAGCAGTGATGCCCACAGACAAAAAAATATTACCAATATCAAGTAGCTCTTGCTTAAAACTGAAAACAAACTTAATTTGAGAGAAGCTAAGGAAACATACCTGGCTAGTTTCTACTGAAAGTGAATACTACTGTGCACGCTGCAAAGCTTTAAAATTTTGCCAGTCTTATGTTGGAGGAAAGGCTCCAGTAGCTTGATAAGAGAAGAGTTTCATCATGAATTAAAATTCTTGTACGTAATTTCAGAAACTCAAGTATGTTGTTTACATATGCTAGGAACTTTGTAATCTCAGATTTTCTAGGTGAGATTATTTTTAACTAACAAGTTAGAAACACTTTTAAGAGAAACACTTCCTATTGCCAGAAGGTGTCCAGAAAGATAACAGGTAAAGGATAGAGTGTTTTCCTAAGATTTTCATAGTGTTATGGAAGCTCCTCAGTGAAGGATTTGGGATTGCAAAACTTTGTCAGGAAATGGAGATGCAAGTAGAAAATTTTTTCTATAAAAATACTGGTGAAATCACTTGTCACTCACCTGTTTCTCTACACACAATTCCCTTTGTGGAGTTTCACTTAATGACAGAATGTCTCTTTTAACATCAGTGGTGCTAGTCCGAAAGAAGATGGTAAGGAACTGAGCAAGGTGATATGTGGGAAAGAAATAGGCAAGGATTCCCATGTTACAATGCTTGCACACTACTCTGTCTATTTGTTCCACAGATGGTTAAGAAAGCACCATTTTCACCAAACAAGCCTGGGAGCTTCTTCTAAACACTACATGCTTCCTTGCTGAATGCACTCATTCCTGCCCATAAAGGAATTTTGCTCAGAAATCCAGATACATCATTTATTTTTCCACAGATTTAAGAAGAGCAAAGTGGCTTAATTTATATCACTCTATTTTTTTCTTGCAAATGGCTCTGAGAAACTGCTATCATTCGATGCGCTTTAACACAGCTTTTAATCAGAAAATCTATAAGGACAAAAATTAAGTAATATGTTAACTCTCATACCTTCATTATCTCATTTGAGAGGTGAATTACAGAATGATAACAGGAGAAAGTAGTTTAAGTAGTGTCCTTATACTGCAAAGTACATGGAAAATAGGTTTGATGTTACAAAACGGGGTAGAAAGGTGATGATGAGACAGCTGTTTTTTTCAGTTATGCATTTGCGTTTTGCAGTACGTGCACATGGAAAATGAGAAAGGTTAGCATGCAAAAGGAAGTTCACACGGAGATTAGTTTAAAATGATTTTCCACAGTGAAGAAAGAAAAAGGAGGGGAAAAAACAACTGGCTAAAGCTGTATTTGAAGTAGCTCACAATTCAAACCTTCTAGTTACTGAAGACGACTGGTTGTTTCATGAAAAAAGGTGGGTAGAAACCAGACACAAATCTCTTCCTAACGAAAAAACAACATCCCAGAAAGTCACACACATAGACTGAACAAGATACACAGTACAAAGTCATATCAACATAGGATTCTTTGCCTTATATAGGAAAGTGTCCTTGATATAGTCAGATCCGTTCCTACATGGGATAAAGATTTGGCATGTATTCCTAAAAGCATCTGTGCGAACATTTATTTTTGGGGACCCCTAAGAATTCAGTATGAATTAAATGTGACACCTACTATATGCCCACTAGTACCTCTTTTTGTCTTCTATTACCACATATATATGAGCTAAACTTCAGTAGAACTATAGAATAATTTGGGTTGGAAGGGACCTTTAAAGGTCATCTAGTCCAAGCCCCCTGCCGTGAGCAGGGACATCTTCAACCAGATCAGGTTGCTCAGAGCCCCATCCAGCCTGACCTGGAATGTTTCCAGGGATGGGGAATCTACCACCTCTCTGGGCAACCTGTGCCAGTCTCTCACCAACCTCATCGCAGAAAATGTCTTCCTAATATCTAGTCTAAATCTACTCTCTTTTAGATTAAAACCATTACCCCTTGTCCTAGCACTACAGGCCCTGCTAAACAGTCTGTCCCCATCTTTCTTATAAGTACTGGAAGGCTGCCAGAAGGTATCCCTGGAGCCTTCTCTTCTCCAGGCTGAACAACCCCAACTCTCTCAGCCTGTTAGGAGAGGTGTTCCATCCTTTTGATCATTTTGGTGTCCCTCCTCTGGACCCACTCCAACAGGTCCATGTCTTTCCTGTGCTGTGGGCTTCCAGAGCTGGATGCAGGACTGCAGGTGGGGTCTCACCAGAACGGAGTAGAGGGGCAGAATCACCTCCCTCTCCCTGCTGGCCACCCTGCTTTTGATGCAGCCCAGGATACAGTTGGCCTTTCTGGGCTGCAAGCACACATTGCCAGCTCATGTCCAGCTTTTCATCCACCAGTACCTCCAAGTACTTCTTGGTTGGTTAGAAAAAAAGAAAAAAAATTCCTGGAGTGGAAAAGCATCAACGTGACAGAAAAACCTGGCTGAACTGATACTGCTTTACACCAACTATAAAATAAAAAATGCAGGTAGGTTAGTCCTGCTTTTGTTCTAAAACAGAAGATGTTGTTTTCTGCTAATATTGGTTTTTTCCCATTAATCTCTTGAAATCCTGTACCTGAATATACTGCTAATCCTAACAGGGAGGAAAAAAATTATGAACAAATGTCAAGACAGAAGCCAAGTTGCAGATGAATTTTCCTTAAATCTATGGATTCCTCACTTTTACATTCACTAGAATCTAAGTAATCATATGATATACAGGATATATTTTACTATTTTCATTTCAGTTATGAGTGTTTGGTTTGTCAGCAACTGACTCTGCTTGATGATTTATCTGTACCATATTCTTAACTGATGAGCAGTGGCCAAAGTATGGGGCTCTTTACCAGGCTTCTTTCAACCTCAGGTACAGATATTGTGTTTTAGGCACTACGGCATGAACACTACTGTTGGCTGTAGTACTGCTTCGCTTGACTATAATCATAAAACATTTTTCAGATGAGGGCATATAGACAAGATTCTACTGACTTTCAACACATTGGGATCCTCCATCATGTGACAGATAACACATGCTACACCAGGCAGTAAGAGGAAAATACAGCTATAGACCATTCATTCTTACTTTTGGGTAGGTCTTTCCTCACATAAGAGCTTCAGTACCCATACATAAGCTGAGTTTCCACCTACAGTGGCAGTTTTATCTTAGACTGGTTTTAATCTTTACTTCTGAATCACAATAAGCCAAAGGAAACTTCATACTTCCTCCTGCTGTTTTTACATCCTCATACTTTCAAACACCAAACAGCATTATTCAAGTGAACATGTCTTAAAAACTATGGTTTTTAGTAAGGTCAGCTATGTTGTATTCCTTAGGAAAGGCTGAAAAATTAAGATGCTTTAATAAGTGCTCAAAAAGAATAGTTTTCTCTCAAAGCAAAAAGTTTTAGCTTTTCACTTAATTACCGTTTTGTTCAATACAAGTATTTAAGACATGAAAACAAGATGTACTTTTGTTTACTGAAATGCTAGGGAACATAAGGCTGCAAATAAGATTAATGTATTATGTACTAATGAATTGCTGGTCCCTTTAACTCCATGATAAATGTGACAGCCCTCCTTTTAGACTCCTGTGAAGTGTAATAACCTCATCCTCAGACCACAGAATGTCTGAAAATCGATTGAATTAACTTGAGCTGGGGGGAGGGGGAAGGTGAATTAAAAAGCATTTATGTTTCACTGATTTCAATGACATATGTATCATACTATGAAGGAAAAAAAGTGTAGTTTCTGAACTTGCCATGTTCCTTATTTCTAATAAAAGATTTGGAAGACTGCAGACCTTTTTTCTAAATATTATCAAGAAGAAAGTAATAAAACCAACCTTCTCTTTCCAGACACTTTTACTGCATAAACAATGTGAGTTTTTACCACTATAGGATACAAGTTTCAAGCTCTGTTATGGATGCTACACAACCACCTAGATAACTGGCCTGAGTGAGCTACCACCGTCCTTGTTTTGCAACCTATCTTTAGTTCTTGTCTTGAATCATAAGACTTTGCTGCATGAGAGATTGTGGAACACAGAAGTAAAAAGAAAAAAAAAGGTAAATACTAAAATAGAAAAGGACTTCAAACTCTGCAACTTCACCATACTGTCCTTTTTTAAACCTGTTAGGTATAATCATGTACAGATCAGCAACAATAAAGCAACCAGCAGATACACAATCCACCTTTAAAAAGCCCAGATAAAATTAAGATTTATAGGATTATTGGGAGCACTCAGAAAGGTGGCTCCCTGATTTGAAGGAATACTTAGCATAACATTGAAGAGAACAAAGTGGTGCTGGCTATTAATCTTGTTTAGGAAATGCCTTGTTAGTGAGGAAAAAACTAAGCCTTGCTATGCATGTTCTTTTTACACCTCTAAAAGGAAACATCCTCTAAGATACGCTGTACTCCACAGAACAACATGTAGAGCCACTGCATAAGTCCCCCTGAGGACAGATTGCCCAAGAGAAAAAGCTATCCTCTTGAAGCTCTGTCGAGCAAAGTCTAAACAAAACTTATATTGCTTATTCATGGTAAGAGATTATGACTAACAGACATATTGATAGAATCTGTCAGACAGTAGTTTATGACAAAATCCTTTCAATGAATGGAAGGTATGTTAACAGAAAACGTCTGATGACAGTTAAACATTTCTCTTCTTTATGATAACAAAAAAACAGATATTAAGAAAATAAGAAATTAATACATACATTTATTTGTTAGACACTGAATCTAAATATGTACATACTTTCTGCTCTTTTTCTTTCTCCCTCACAATCTAATTATATCATTTTTATGCAACATACATAATAGCACTCTTACCTGTAGTGTCCTGCCCTTTTTCTCACAGTACTTTCTATCTTACTTTTTTCATTCTTGATCAATGCACTGATCAACACAAAATTGTTATTTTTTTTTAAATATCTATGATTGCTTTTCCATATGACATCTAGGTAGCAAGAATTAAAGAAACATGAGAATAAATATAGCATTTACACAATATTTCTACTTAGAAAAAGAATACACTATCCTCCACTAATGATCATCCATGGCAACTAATCTAAACAGATAACTGAGCTCAAAATATCTTCATCTACACTCCAGTAATGGACCTTGATAAAATACCAGTTCAACAGTTGAAATGTCCTCCTATCCAGTCAGAGTTTGCGCAGTCTTTTGTGAAGGGAAATGAAGATAGGAGACAAATGAATATCACATAAGGAAGTGATAGGAGACCACCACGGCCATAACTATCATGGACTTGAAAATTCCCTGGTCCTTCCTGTAGGAGAGGAAAGAACTGTAATGATGGAATATCCACCCATATCCTTTTGCTTGTGGGTTTGGGTTTTTTTTGTTGGTTGGTTGGGTTTTTTTTAATTTTGGGGTTTTTTGGGGGGTTCTTTTTTTAGGGGAACAAAGGCAGTATTCTTGAGAAAAATCCCATGAGAAATGTGGAAGCTCAGATAGGATTCCAAAGTACCAGTGCTGCAATTCAGGTAAGTGGAAGACCCAGAAGTAATACCTACTTAGTACAGAGGAAGACTACAGAAGCATGCTTCTATGGACAGAAGAGAGATTTGTAGGAAGCAGATCTATCATCCTGTTCTGCAGGAAGCAGGGTACCCTACAACCACCACCTCCAGCTTTACACAAGCTTCTGCTGAATCAGCTAGCTACTGCTTGAGTTTGGTACTACCGGTTAATAGGTCCCACAGCACATTCCCATCAAGTAATACTATTCATTAGAATATCAGTTCATCTTAGTGAATGGTTTGTTTAAAGTAAGAGATGGAACTCATACTATATCTTCTAAGAGAATGCAGAACAGTGGGTGACACACGAGTGAAACCCACTTGGACCAGAAAATTGAAGCCATTCTGATCAGAAAGCACCCAAGTTAGAGAAGGGCTGAACTTTATGCTGGTACCTTGTCTTTCTTTTCTTTAATTCATGATGGCATGACCATTGTGGCCACCATGTATTCTCCTCTGTATATTAACATGCAATTTTGCTCCAGTTAATCAGAGTATACTGATTCCATCAAAACAGCATGTAAAAGTGTTGCTTCCTTTGACCAGGTAGGATGTGGTTAAAGTTCCATACATGTATAGACCAGGATCTGCAGGTCTAACCCATAGGGCAACCATTTCCAGGCACATGAAGGACAAGAAATTCCTCAGGAGTAGTCAGCATGGCTTCATGAAGAGGAAGTCAGGCTTGACCCACGTGGTTAACTTACATGATTAAATGACAGGCCTGGTAGATGAGGAGAAAGCAGTGACTAGTGTCTACTGGGCCTTCAGTAAGGCCTTTGACACTGTCTCCCATAAGAGCCTCATAGCCCCTCAAACTGTTGCTGTAGGGACTGGATGAGCGGACAGTGAGGTGGGTTGAAAACTGGCTGAGTGGCCAGGCCCTGAGCGTGATGATCACTGGTGCAAAGTCTAATTGGAGGCTGGTAACCTAGTGGTGTACCCCAGAGAATGCTACAGGTTCTGGTCCTGTTCACCATCTTCGTTAGTGATCTGCACGATGGGGCAGAGTATGCAAGTTTGATGGCACAAATTTGGGAGGAGTGGCTGATAGGCCAGTGGGTCATGCTGACATCCAGAGGAACCTTGACAGACTGGAGAAATGGGCTGACAGAAACCTAGGGAAGTTCAGCAAACAGAAATGCAGGGTCTGGCACCTGGTGAGGAACAACCCCAGGCACCAGTATATGCAGGGGGCCAGCCAGTCAGATAGCAGCTTGGCAGAAAAGGACCTGGGGGTCTTGGTAGGGACCAAGTTGAACATGAACCAGCAATGTGCCCTTGCCTCATGGAAGGCTACTGGTATCCTGGGCTGCATGAGGCAAAGTATCGCCAAGGTGCACCTTCCCCTCTGCTCAGCACTGGTGGGGTCACATCTGGAGTACTGTGTCCAGTTCTGGGCTCCTCCATACCAGAGACATGGACATGCTGGAGACAGTCCAGTGAAGGGCCAGGAAGATGATTAAGGGACTGGAGCATCTCACATATGAGGAAAGGCTGAGAGAGCTGGGACTGTTTAGCCTGGAGAAGAGAAGGCTCAAGGGGGAATGTTATCCATGTACACAAATAGCTGAAGGGAGGGTGCAAAGAAGACAGAGGCGGGCTCTTTTCAGTGGTGCCCAGTGACAGGACAAGAGGCAGTGGGCACAAACTGAAACACAGGAGGTTCTCTCTGAACATCAGGACACATTTCTTCACCTTGAGAGTAGCCCATCATTGGCACAGGTTGCCCAGAAGGGTTGTGGAGTCTCCATCCTTGGAGATATTCAGAAGCCATCTGGGCATGATCCTGGGCAACCAGCTGTAGGTCGCCCTTGTTGAGCAGGGAAGTTGGACCAGGTGACCTCTAGAGGTCCCTTCCAACCTCAACCATTCTGTGATTCTATGGTTCTGTGAACTCTACAGGAGTCACAATGTCAGGCAAAATACCAAACTGATGCCTGTGTAACAGGACACTATGCATGTATGCCTGTGTTCTTTCTCCCTAGCCATCAGCTTCAAAGACAGTTACATCACAGGAGCAGTGTATCACTAACTTAAGCCTTAAACACAGTCACTTATCATTGACTGACTCAATTTGAAAGATTACTTTTCCCCAGTTCACTACTGTCCCAAAGTCATCCCCAGAACTAAGTAGGATGGAATAGCTGAGGACCAGAACTACCTCAGTGGAAAACCTGGTCACTTAATTCAAACCAGGTCTTATAGCAGTTTAAACTCTAGACTATGCATTGGAACAGAAAAGCAGGCATTCAAACACTGTATCATTCACTCTGGCATGAATATTGTAACCACTTAAACCACTAAATAACATTTACTAAATGAATTTGTTAAGCATATGTCCAAGCTGTCAAGGCCTGAAAATCTAAATCTAGATATTCATCAGTACTACTATTCCACTGGAGTACAACTGTAACAACTCGATACTACAACTATATTTCAGTTTATGTATGATCACATAACAGCTATACCTCCAGTACAACTGTTAGTACTGATGTACTTACATTAACATAAAGCCATCTTATATCAACCTATGTCATCTAGTCCCTGGAATGCTACTATGCCACCAAACCAATGTAAATATTAATTTTAATAAAGGAGTTAGAATGTTTTAACTATGACAAAATAGTTAACATAAAATCAGTTTTGTGTTTAGACAAGCCCCTCAATCAATGTACAATCTGTTTGCACCTGGGAGATTTTCATTGTGAAATCTTACTGGCTCAAGACCTTTACAGGTTTCTGCATATTTAGTATTTTCCTTAAAGCCCAACTTTTGGAAGTGAATGAATCCATAAAGCTTCCACTTCCCACTTTGTCCCACTTTCAAAAAAGTGTAATTGAAGCAGAGAAAATTGTAACCAAATGTTCTTGAAAATCAGTATATAATCTACCTGGAGATTTTCCGTCTCGGTGTCTGGCTAGTGCTGTTTTAACATTCAGGGTTGACAAAAGGCCGAGGCATTTTTTCTGTCAATAGATGAAAGCAGAAGAACTCACCTAGGCACATATTAGTGAATCCAGAATGACTTCTTCTACTTTCAGTTATTGGAAGGAAAAAACTCTCCAGATCCATCTACTTAAAAACCCTGCTTTTGCATAGGCCTTTCAGAATATCTTCCAGTTTTCTTCTTCCATGAATAAACATTAAATATTTGTGCCTTAATTAAAAATGTTTCCACCTGAGGTCTTACATTGCATCTCAGTCTTCCTTGTCAGCCTGTAGTTTCAGTATTTATGACTTTACAGTGCTTTACATAGCAGCCAATTGGGTGTCAAGTCACTCCTTTCATAGGGGTGAATACTCTGTAAACTGTTTTACAAAAGGAATCAAAATATTACAATATTACAAAGTACTACAGCCATGCTCTGCAGTTTACCAAAACTGTTTTAATGGTCTGTCATTTTAAATGGGTGCCACTTGTTAGCAAGCTGAAGAATAATTAGAGCCTTTGTTTCTTTGGGGCATTAGTTTAGCTGCACTACAGCAGAGATGAGAAAAATCAGAGACTATTTCCTGAAGGATCAAAAAGAATATTCAAATAAGAAATATCATTCAATGACTTTGGGTTCAACACTTCATCTTGGAATAGAATGAGCCATAAAGAAGGTACAGAAGAACTCAGTAATCCAGTACCCCGTTACTTCAGAGCAATTAACACCTGGCAATAATAGGGAAGTTTCATATTTGAATTCAAAACATTAAGCAAACTAGTGGTGAAACTCACTGACTTTTGATAGACTTCTGGTGGTATGAGTCAAAACAACTGGCA
Organism: Phaethon aethereus; assembly: GCF_964289735.1. Taxonomy (NCBI): domain Eukaryota; kingdom Metazoa; phylum Chordata; class Aves; order Phaethontiformes; family Phaethontidae; genus Phaethon; species Phaethon aethereus. Next base: position 106,466,899 of record NC_138582.1, on the reverse strand, counting down.
AAACAACTTTCTTACTGCCAGGTCAAAGTAATAATTCAGGATCTCCAATACCAGCTTCCCTGCTAAGCATCTCTAACACACAAAGCTCCACAAAACCACAAAAACAAAGGGGACCTCACAAAGCCTTTCACTTGAAGAACCTGTGTACACCTGAAAGTTTGCTGCTTGCACTTATTTGCAGGCCTGTGGTCTGCTGCATTGCCACATGAGAGATTTACAGTCACTTCGGGGGTTTATAGATCACTCTCAGTAATAAGTGGCTTTAGCTCTGAAGACAGTAAATCAATGGTTTCAACAATCTTAAGACTACAGTATTAAAAGGATTTCATTGTTCTACAGAGAACGCCGAGCACTTTGCACACAGGTGCCTGAAAGTAATTGATGGCAGAGATCCTTTCTTAGGTATGCATGCCTGAACTGTATTCAGTTCAGGGCCATTCTCAAAATGCCATTGTTTTCTTATGTAATTCACACAAGTTGCCATTGTACATTTGCTATTCGTCAGGGGACGTAATCTGAATCTTGTCGAATTATACTGTCCTGATATCTTCTTCCCTACTCTAAATAATTAAGACTTGAGACTTGCAAGACTTGGAGGGGGAGGGGGGAGAAGAGAGATGTGCGATTCAGGGAGGCGGGAAGGACAGGAAAAGGATGAGTAAGGTACAAGAGTAAAATGGATATAAAATGTGGAAATAGGCTTCCATTTAGAGATCATAAATTTAATAAAGACATGGCTTACACAGTTGTTCCTAGGACTGGAAATGCTAAGCTATTATTCTATGTTGGAAAATGTTCTTTTCAGCTGCATAAAATTTTGCATACAAAAGGCAATTCCTTAGAAGGCAGAGATTTTAAAGTACTTAACATTCCTACCTCACAGGTATTTTAAAACAGCACTTTGTAAGAGGAAATACTGCCTCTTACTAAAATGAAGACACCCCAGTTATATCACATAGTTGCCAGCACAAATTTATAGCATTTCTATGTAATTGTTTTTAAGATAGATAATAAAAGGCTATATGCAGAAAAGAAACGCGTATGCCTCCGTTATAAGTATGCCAGCCTGTTCCAGCTTCTACTGAGTTCACAATAAAAGCAAGATATATATCTTTTCCTTTTTATCTTGTTCAGGATATGGGGGAAGGTAGCCAAGTCCAGACTTCCTAGTCACAATGCAAAGTCCTTTTTCATATTATCGCTTACCAATGAAAGCAGATTTTAACAAGTACTACAATCATGACCAGGTTGGTAGTTTAAGGTTTGCAGGGTCTGGTAGTATCCTCACCATTTGAGTCTCTGACTCCATTTTCAGTTAAATGTTTCCAATAAATTTCTGCTAAGCATCCCTCAACATTTCTTCCTAAAAGTGTTATTTACCGAAGAATTGACAAGAGAAGAACTATTCTCACATTTTCTGCTTTTATTAAAACAATACCCTAAATCAACTTTCTCTACATAATTGACACTTTTCACCAGTGCTAAAATGCCAGAAGGAGAAACTTGGGAGTCTAATGGGCTTTTGTTTTGACAGTTTGCTTTGGAGGGAGGGGTATTGATTTCTTCAAAGAAAATATTGCCCCGGGAGTCTCAATTGGATGGGTTGTTAGACCTGCATTTCACAGTTCCTTCCCTAGCCCATCCCTAACATGCTTAAAATTCTCCACGGCAATTGTTTGTGTTAACAAAATACTATGAAGATCTCCTTTCTCAGAGTAGTTTGAGACAATATGAAGGGGCCTGGGCACACAGAAACTAGAGCATTTGTAGGAACCCATATCTCTGTAAGCTTAGAGATACAGTGTGCTTTACAGCTCATGTCCTCCTGGGGTCTCAAGAGATGATGGACTCAACAAGTCCATCTGACACAGTATCTTTTTGATAATCGCTAGGCCAGCCTTATCCTAAGTGTTTGTTGTTATTGAATCGCTTTTTCCCCCTCCTCCAAAGCATTGTGGCATTCCTGAAGACGGATTTACCAGCTGCCCTGGATTCAAATTTCACTCCCACTTTTAAATTTCTCATATAAAAGCCTTTAGAATTTGTGTGCAATTACATAGACATTAAAAAAAAAAAAGCTTTTGTGACATTCTTAGGCTCAGCATAAACTATACCAACAAAAACAGTTGGCAAGAGGTTTGACTCACAGATAATGAAAAGCCTATGTACCCCTCCTCATTCCTGTATGAACACAGTCACTCACTCTCCCACCATTTCTTACAGTTGCTTATCTGCTCCACATTGAGCAAGTTCAGGGTGCTAAACAGACAGAAAGAGTGCTTTGCAGGGTTTTTTTAATTTTATTTTGGGACAAGCAATTAACTGTCCTTCTGAAAAATGTTATAGTACACCACAAGTGGGAATTTTGCAAGTTACCCAACATAATCTCCAATGAGAATATAAGTACAATCTCTCTGTCTCTTAGGATTTTGAACAAGTATAGAAGCATGCAGTGGATATCTCCCAAGTAAAAAGCATTTTTTTTCCCATAGACATGGGCTCAGAACTATCCTCAGAAAAAAATTGTTTACAATATCCAGAGTTTAAATCTTCTCTTGCCAAATTTTTTCCTGAGCTGATTATTCCTTTCCTTCTATTTGTTTCCAAAGTTGTTTTCTTGATCTCCCTCCTACTCCTGGATATTTCTGTAGCAGACTTTACTGCCACTGCATTTTCTACATGTCTTTATTAAAAGGCTATTTTCAAGATGTGATCTATTAAAGACATGTAAAGAAGGAGGAAAGCACGTGACAAAGTGAACTTAGAAAGCATGTACAAGGCTGGTCAGTGTGCATGTCTTTAACCTTAAATCAGAACTATACTGTGTTCTGATACTATGTTGATTAAAAATGTTATATCCTTTAACAACATAGTTACAGTAGGAAATGCCCTAGTTTGTAACTATAACTATACATACATACATGTATATATTTGTGGTCGTTTTTTTCATTGGTTTTGCTTGTTTCATCTGGAGAACTGAGGTACCAGGAAGTGGACACCTGAAGTCCACTAGGAGGGTTCTCAGCTGTACCTCATGTACCTTCTTCATGTAGATAAGATGTTTTTCTGGCTTAGTTTTACATATGTAAGTAGTTTATTGGCCTTATCCCATAAGGATAATCATTTGTAGTGATAAGAGAGCCTATCAAAAGAGGAAATGAAGATCATTAGCCAAAGTGGAACACTGTGTACCTTAGAATGAAGAGTTGGAACATTTAAAATGAAAAGGGTCAAATCAAACCACTTATAGTATGTAAACCAGTACACCAAGATGCACCAGAAGTTTCATAATAGACACAGGCAAATTAATTTCCTATAGTGCATGAAAGCCAACTGTATGAGGAGTCTTCTTCCACAGTTTCATTTGCAGCAATACTTAGACATGCCCGAGAGATCTAAGTATTCTTCACACACAAAAAAGTAAAATAAAACAGCAGCTTCCTTCCTACAAAGCCCAAAACATCTGGCATTTCTTCAGGTATCTGGGATGCTTACAACATTTCACATACAATAGATTAGATTGCAGAACACCTTGTCAATACGAATTTACATTCTGAATGCATGCAACATGAACATCAAGTCCCAGAAAATCCACAAAAATCTCCTAGAAAATACACGCTTCCCCAAGCCATATAACATCATGAACTGAAGCCAAAAAAATCCCCCCAAAACAAAAAAAACCCCACAACCCTCAACAAAACCCAAACAAACAGAACAAAAAAAAAACCCAACAACAAAACCCTAAGGTTATTCTAATGCAAGAGAAGGCAAAGTATTCTCATACACTTTCAATTGCCAGCTACCAATTGCAATTTCCAGAAGACCCGTTGCTGACCCAATTGCCTATCATCCACCAGTAAAATAGCTCTCCCAACCACTGTAGCCATGGAGAAGTGAGCGTGCATGTACAAGAACAGCTCCTCCCCCGCTGAAAAACCTACAGCAAAACCAGCATTTTGACTTGACTACCTTTGCCCTCCTTCAGGTAGTAAAGCAAGAGACACAAGGGCAGATGTTCTGTATTTTCTTCCTCAGTTCTTTTCTGTCTGCTTTTTGAAAGTATAAAACTTCTTTGATCCAGCACAGCATTTTTACCCTTCAAAATCTTCTGATAAATTTGTGATCTACTTTCCAGAACCCTTGACACACCAAGGCAGATAGAAGGCTTATAAGCTGTTTTTTTCAGTTCCCTTTCTCATTGACTTATATGAACACCTTCATACTTTCTTCATTAATAAGGTGTTGAACAGTGAGTGTACATTTCTGCTTTTCTGGTTTTTGTGATTGGTGGGGAAAGCAGAAGTATTCATAGGCTCTCAGTGGAATACAGCTGTTGTCCATTGCTTCTTCAGAGGCAATGCCCAAAGTAGTATAGGATTACAGTTACAAATGTGAAGAGAGAACAGAATGAAGTTTGAGAGCTTTGGGGAAGAAAAATGATGGAGTTGATGATAGATACTACCTACTGTTAAGTGACATGCTCTGTGCATGCGTGAAAGAAGTGCAAAGAATTTAAAAACAGAACCAGTAACATTCAGCTCCTGAAATCCAAGGAAAATCAGTGCTTCATCAAGAGTTTATACTGAGGACTTCATGGTAAAATGACTCATCTTAATCCAGGATAATCTTAATCCAGGCCATTGCAATTTAAATATAGGACAATCTAAGTGCCCTGTTAGCTCCATTGGGTTTCTGACACAGCACTGATACGGTTGTGCAGCACTAATATTACTCTCTACAAATATGGCACATGTACAAAACCTTAATGACACAGAGGACAAATACTTATTTAGAAGCGTATGGTTGCTTGAAAAAGAACGTTCAAATGAGCAACCTGTGTATTCGTATAGTTAGCCCAATTTCATAGGGACTCAATGTTGTCACTCTTCTTTCCTGTACCTGTTTTCCTCAGTTTTCTACTTCATATAACCCACCAATAAAAGTCAATTAAAAAAAACTTTATCTTTATGTAATCTACGTAATGCAGCAACCATCTGAACACAAAGTATTTGCAAGGTGTAGTCCAACAGTGATTCAGATAAAGATATTTAGTTATATATCTATGGTTAAGCAAGTGAAACCCAAGATGTAAGTATCAGTGAAAAATGCTTTACAATATCACCTCTACATAACTTACTCCTCATTTTTATAATGTTTTAATTGGATTTGGAGACAGCATTTTCCACCCAAATCTTATTGTTTTTATCTTATGTGCCAGACAGAATAGACCTAAGTATATCTTTTTACATTTTCCATTCTCTGTGAAATGCAAAATGAATGGAATGGATTCTGGTATCCCAAATTATTACTAACAGTACAAATACAGAAAAGTATCAGTAGGATTTTCAACTGTTCATACCTTCTGAGTTGAGAGTGATTTTAGAGATTATTTCTTAAAAATGGAAAATTAGCTTTTCAATGTCAGACAAACTGGAGGTCTGATTTTATATCCAAAGGCAAAAGGGCTGAAAATAATAGCATCAAGCAAATAAAATACATTCCACATGAACAATGACTCTTCTAGTTCAGCAAACAGTGCTATTAATATAAGATTGCTTTTGGAAAAATCACAAAAATCAGAATGTAAGAGTTAGAGCATAAATTGGCTTAAACTACACTGAAGTTAGACTAAGTCCTTGCTTTTCACTGATTCCAATTTCTTGAAGAAGATTCTATGTGGTCTAAAGCTTGTATTTTTTCAGCTGCATCAGATGGTCTGATTATACATAGTACTTTCTCTATAAACTGTGCTCTTTCACTAATTCAGCAACGCACTGCAAAGCAGAGAATGCTAAGTTCATATATGTAGTTTACATTGGTTTTGATAGTGCTAGCTAACATAGCTACCAGTCACAATCAGGAGAATAACATATCTCATTTATATTCCATATTAACTGGAATAGGTATTGTATGAGCAGTAAGGCCCGAATTCTGTTTCACTTGTGTTAAAACTTTTCCCCGGGAGCAACAATAATGCAAGGTTTCAGAGAATTGCAAGGGTTTGCAAGGAGTCAGATGCAGAAGCCACAGTCCTAGGCGCTGAAAATGAACTAGGTAACCCACTGGGGCAGGTGAAAATCACACTGCAAAGCACCGTGTAGGGCAGTATTATGAAATCAGGACAGAGTACAGTAAACCCCCTGAAAACGGGTCAGTGGACTTATGATAAGCTTTCTTCATTTACGTGGGGTGGGAGAAGAGGAAGGGGGGAGGGAAAGGTATTAATATATATTAATTTTATATTAATACGTATTAATATATAGCTCAGGACTCACCGATTTTGGCCAAGCTGGCCACAAGTATCCAGAGGGTAATGACATAAGGGTCCTTGACGTGATCCCATGCGAAAGAGACGATGGCAAAGCTTTGAGGCTGGGTGCTATTTATAGGGCTTCCCGAGCTTCTCTGTCCCAGCGCCGCGGGGAGAGCCATCAGCCCCAGGAGGAACCCCACTACAGATACCTGCCGCATCCCCCAGCCACACAACAAAATCCTGCTTCCCCTTCGCGGAGAAATCCCGCCTCTTCGGAGGTCCTTGGGGGCGAGGTCCTTGTCCCTTCGCGGAGACGCCACCGGAGGTTGCGGACCGCGGGACACCGGTGCTTTCGGCCGGCGGCAGAGAGGGTCCCGTCCCGTCCCGCCGCCGTCGGCACGGCGGCACCGGCTGGCTCAGCTGCCGCTTTGCACGGGGTGCCCAAGGAGGGGTCAGGGGCTCTGTGCGCAGGCAGATGCTTCGAGCTGGGGTCCTGCTGCTCGCCCGCACCTGCCTTTATCAGGCTGCTCCCGAACGGCCGGAGGCGGAGCTTTACCGCCGCGCCCGCGGAGGCTGCTGTGCGGGGGCAGCGGTGCCCCGACGGAGCACCCTTCGGCACTGGCGGGGCAGCCCCGCTCCGCCGAGGGGATGGCGGCAGGCTGTGGGTTGTGTCCCAGCGCCCCGGCTCGGCTCTGGGCACATGGGGGTTGCTGGAAAGAAACGGCCTTGAGCGTCGGGCGCAGGGGGGCAAGGGCAAGGCTGGGGCGCGCCCGCGGGCACGTCCAAGGTGGAGCCCGGCATCCGCGCTCGGATGGCCGCCGGACAGGCAGGAGACCCACGAGTCTCCGCCTGGGTGCTTTCGCTGCGCAGCCCAAGGGTCAGCCGCCCTCCCTCAGACCCACTATCCCAGCCGGTTGCCCCGGAGGAAATGCGCTCTTTCCTGCTTTTCAGCTTCGCATGGCGTTAGGATCCAGCTCACCGAAGATACAGCAGGTTTCTCAAAGCAGCTTGTTCTGTCCACCACGAAGCACCTCTTCCCGCGGTGCTCGGGGAAATGGCTCCAGCAGGCAAGGTTTGGCTTTCCACTTAGATCTGCTTGCAGCTGTTTGTTAAGATGTGCTGTATTGAAAACGCTACCTGGCTTCTTTTCCTCTTCTTTTTTTTATGGTTACAGCGTGAAACCTTTTCGAAGGTTCTCACTTTCCCGTGGAAGCCTTCTTTCTTGCTGATAACATTTGCCTGATATCCTGGACGATCCATGTTGTGTCTTGTAGGCAGGTGGACCCGTGATAATCGTCACCTTGCACAAAAAGGCAGCAAAGCAGCACGTTCCCTGCAAACAGAGCTGAGTGCACCTTTCCACACACCACAGCAGCAGCTCCGGTCCTCTGTCCTGTGCTCTGAAGCAATCCAGCTGGCCACAAGTGCAGTCCACTGCTTCTGTGACTTTCTGTGGAAAAATACTACCTTTTTGTTTTATTTACATGACAGTTGGGTTTATCAAGAGTTCAGAAATGAACTCCTTTAAAATGTTTGGAAGATTAAGAAACTACTTTGACTATTTCAATCACTTGGGAGAAAAGCTAAGTACTTTTTCAAAGTCTAAGTGACCTGCACAGACACTCTATAAATCAATTAACTGGTTAATTAAACAATAAATTTGCATGGAATGTCACTGTTATAAAGGGTGTCTATCATTATTGCATAATAATCTTATTTAGCTAAGGAACTCAAGGAGCAAAGTTCACTTGAGTTAATGTACTGAAGATTCAGTTATTATTACCTCAAAGCAAGTGCAGGCCTTGCGTTGGACACTCTCTTCAAACACTGAAACATTTTGCTTTTTTTATTTTCCCTGCTTCATTACTTAAGAGAAAGGGAATTATATAGGAAGTTTTTACACTAGGAGTCAATCTGAAGATGGAATCAGCATGACAGACAGCAAAATATTTTCTTTATATTTAGGAAATGTAGACAAAAACCTGAAGTGTATTTCAGTGTCTAACAACGGAAATCCTATCTATATTATTTTTCTCTTTTTCAGAGCATGACTTGGGCACCCAAATGTGGTTTAGAATTTGCTCCCAAGTTTTTTAAAGGTACTACAAATGGCTCCGTCCAATGTAAGAGTAACATTTTTGTGCATTGTCATTATAGAGAGAATTACAGCTGGAAGTTAAGTAGCTGCTGATCATGTGTAACTTCTTGATGAGCCCTGTAGATAATAGTAGCTCCAGGTTGTTAATGTCAGTTCCATTTGCTGATACTAGGAGAAAAATTAACTTTAGCAGAGACAAGCTGTCAGGACTGGTTTTATTATCACAACTTACTCCAAGTACCATCACATCACAATTAAACATTTGAGCTGCAGCTGATAAAAGGGCAACAGCCACAGTGTCCTATCTTAGAATCATAGAATCATTTAGGTTGGAAAAGACCTTTAAGATCATTGAGTCCAACCATAAACCTAACACTGCCAAGTCCATCGCTAAACCATGTCCCTAAGTGCCACATCTACATGTCTTTTAAATACCTTCAGGGGTGGTGACTCAACCACTTCCCTGAGCAGCCTGTTCCAATGCTTGACAACACTTTCAATAGAGAAATTTTTCCTAATATCCATTCTAAATATCCCCTGGCACAACTTAAGGCCATTTCCTTTTGTCCTATTCCTTGTCAGTTGGCAAAAGAGATCAACACCCTCGTCACCACAACCTCCTTTCAGGTAGTTGTAGAGAGCAGCAAGGTCTCCCCTCAGCCTCCTTTTCTCCAGGATAAACAAACCCAGTTCCCTCAGCCGCTCCTCATACAACTTGTGCTCTAGACTCACCAGCTTTGTTGCCCTTCTTTGGACACGCTCCAGCACCTTAGTTTCTTTTTTGCAGTGAGGGGCCCAAAACTGAGCACAGTATTCGAGGTGCAGCCTCACCAATACTGAGTACAAGGACACAATCACTTTCCTAGTCCTACTGCACACACTGATACAGGCCAGGCTGGTGTTGGCCTTCTTGGCCACCTGGGCACGCTACTGGCTCATATTCAGCCAGAACATCCACAGGTCATTTTCTTCGGGGCAACTTTCCAGCCACTTTTCCCCAAGCCTGTAGTGTTGCATAGAGTTGTGACCCACATGCAGGACCCAGCACTTAGACTTGTTGAACCTCATACAATTGGCCTCGGCCCATTGATCCAGCCTGGCCAGATCCCTCTGTACAGCATTCTTACATTCAAGGAGATCAACGCTCCTGCCCAGCTTAGTGTCATCTGCAAACTTACTGAGGGTGTACTCAATCCCCTCGTCCAGTTCGTTGATAAAGATGTTAAACAGAACTGGCCCCAGTACTGAGCCCTGGAGAATAGCAGTTGTGACTGACCACCAACTGGATTTAACTCCATTCACCACAACCCTTTGGGCCTGGCCATCCAGCCAGTTTTTTACCCAGCAAAGGGTACACCTGCCCAAGCCATGAGCAGCCAGTTTCTCCAGGAGAATGCTGTGGGAAACCATGTCAAAGGCTTTACTGAAGTCTAGGTAGATGACATCCACAGCCTTTCCCTCATCCACTAAGCGGGTCACCTTGTTGTAGAAGATCAGGTTAGTCAAGCAGGACCTGCCTTTCATAAACCCATGCTGATTGGGTCTGATCACCTGGTTTTCCTGTACATGCCATGTGATGGCACTCAAGACAATCTCCTCCATAACCTTCCCCAGCACTGAGGTCAGACTGACAGGCCTATAGTTGCCCAGTTCCTCCTTCCATCCCTTTTTGTAGATAGGTGTCACATTTGCTAACCTCTAGTCAACTGGGACCTCCCCGTTTAGCCAGGACTGCTGATAAATAATGAAAGTGGCTTGATGAGCACTTCCGCCAGCTCCGTCAGTACTTTTTGGTGGATCCCATTCAGCCCCATAGACCTGTGTGTGTCTAAGTGGTGTAGCAGGTTGCTAACCATTTCCCCTAGGATTATGGGGGCTTCATTCTGCTCCCTGTCTTCCAGCTCAGGGGGGCTGGGTATCCTGGAAACAACTGGCCTTACCATTAAAGGTTGAGGCAAAGATGGCATTAAGTCCCTCAGCCTTTTCCTCCACCTTTGTCACTGTGTTTTCCCCCTATATCCAATAAAGGATGGAGAGTCTCCTTAGCCCTCCTTCTGTTGATAGTTAAAATTGTCTTTTACAGCAGTACCAGATTAAGTCCTAGTTCGGCTTTGGCCCTTCTAATTTTCTCCCTGCATAACCTCACAACATCTTTGCAGTCCTCCTGAGTTGCCTGCCCCTTCTTCCAAAGGTCATAAACTCTCCTTTTTCTCCTGAGCTTCAGCCAAACGTCTCTGTTCATCCAGGCTGGTCTTCCTCCCTGCTGGCTTGTCTTTCAGCACATGGGGACAGCCTGCTTTTGTGCCTTTAAGATTTCCTTTTTGAATAATGTCCAGCCTTCCTGGACTCCTTTGCCCTTCAGGACTGTCTCCCAAGGGACCCTGTCAACCAGTCTCCTAAACACACCAAAGTCTGGCCTCCAGAAGTTCAAGGTAGCAGTTCTGCTGACCCATCTCTTCTCCAGGAATCGAAAACTGCTATGCCCGAGAGCCTCCAACCATCACATCACCCACAAGTCCTTCTCTGTTCACAAACTGGTCCCACGGGGTGCCTTCCCTGGCTCACTCACCAGCTGTGTCAGGAAGTTATCTTCCACACACTCCAGGAACTTCTTAGACTCTTTCCTCTCGGCTGTATTGTATTTCCAGCAGACATCTGGTAAGTTGAAGTCCCCCACAAGAGCAAGGGCTAGTGATTGTGTGACTTCTCACAGCTGCTTATAGAGTATTTCATCTGTCCCTTCATCCTGGTGGGTGGTCTATAACAGACTCCCACCATGATATCTGCCTGGTTGGCCTTGCCCCTGATTCTTACCCACAAACACTTGACCCTTTCATCACCATCATCAACTTCTAGACAGTCAAAACACTCCCTAACATACAGGGCTACCTCACTGCCTCTCCTTCCTTACCTATCCCTTCTGAAGAATTTATAGCCATCCATATATGTGATTATAGACATCTTATATATGTGAATCTTACCAAATCTAGTTCCACAAAATGATAACTGGGTTAGAAATAAACCTTACTATTGAAAGTGTTCAAGCTAACCACGTTGTTAGGACAAACATGTCATAGATCAAGAATACCTGCAGCTGTGCTAGAAAAATGAGAAAACCTTCTTCAGTGGATCTTTTCTACAGATAAGCAAAGGCTTATACTTCACCTAGAGGAGCTGCAGCCAAGATCAGGCCTCTGATTGCCCGTAGGTAATGTTCTACTCATGACAATAATGGCAACAGCAACCAAGTTATATGACAATTCTGAGTTTGCTGGGGGAGGTAAATCAGTATTAGCAAACAAAAAATGTTGGAAGTACCATCTTAGAACAGACAAGTTAATGTTAATACGCTCCTCAGTTGAAAGTATAATGCTCAACAACCTACCTTAAAGAGATGTTGTGAGAATTTTAGAACCCGTAAATATTTTTTAAGGCCTCGGTCCAAACTGCTACAAAAATACATAATTTTGCTTGTCACAAAATTGTCTCAAAACAAGGTTTACAAGACTGTTAAAATGCCAACACTGTGTTTTTGTTTAACAATAACAAGTTAATGGTTCAAGGTGTATCTATCTGTGACATTTGTGTTATCATTTGACTGCTTATGCATTTTTTTTAAAGTAGGCTGGGTATCAAATGACTGTACATATCACGGAATTCTTCTGCAATTCATTAATGTGTTGGAATGACACAGGACAGAAGAAGGAACTGGCAATCAGGAATCTCCTGCAGGTATATGAATACATGCTAAACCAACAGTCCACTGAATATACATGAACTCATGTACAGAATATATAACTGTACAAGAATTACATTTGCATTTATATATTTATTAATAGATTCAATTTTCTTGAAGGTTCTTTATGGAAGCCCTCATGTAGTTTCCTATGACCTCATCCTGTATCAGTAATAAAAAGCATTAGCTTCAGTACTATGTTTGCAATAAAGATATCATATCACACAACAGATGATGTTTCCTGACTCTCCAAAAAGATCACACAAGGGAGATTTCTTCTTACTGTAAAATAATGGCTTTGTGACCTGAGTGATTTTGTTGGGGTTTTTTTTGTGACTGAAAGAACTCCAACATTGTCTCTTCTGGAAATGTTGAAATAATTGCTTACAGAAAAGAATTAGTAGTATCTCATACACCCTTCAGCTGATCTGTGTCCTGCAAAGATTACTTCTTGAGGATTTTTTTAAAGCTGAGGTAAAGCACAATTTTAGTTAAAAAGAGCCCAAGAGATAAGCTGAATTCTTTAAAATTATATTTGTCTTCTCTAGAAAGCACACACAGTATTCAGTTGTACTACCTTAGAGGTAGACGTTACAATTAACTTTCAATGTTAGCATTCACAACAAATATGTTTAAGCTGAGGTAAAATTAAGAAGCACATTCCTGTGGAACCCAGAACTTCCATAAAGGAAAATAAATAAATCTAAGTAGCGAAGAATTGGCAAACAGACTGTGAAAAATCTTCTGATACAACATAAACCATCATAAATTACTTATTATCATTCCTGTCTTTCCTCAGGGAAATGCACTTTTTTTATATTAATGTCTATTAAATGCCTAAACAGGTTAAGGTAAGATTTTGAAAGGAATACAGTTCCAGTGTATATTTTTATGCCATAATTCCATCTGTATACATAGTTAAATAAAACAGTAATTGTGAATGGCATTGTACCAGTATAACTGTATGATTTGGTGAAAATGAATGTAGTTTATCTGCTGATGAATGCAGATACATGAATTTATAGTGAATTTGCTTGATTCAACAGCTGACATTTTGCCAGCTTCTCTCCAAGTAAAATGAGTGCAGCTGGGCAATTTTATACTGCAACCAGTTGGACAAATATTGCTGGACTGAGGGATGTTGCAGAGCATTATGTTACAGCATGATGAATATGAACCTCTGAAATCGCCTTGAGAAGCAATGCATTAATTCAGCCCACACACATTGCTACCAGTTTACGTGAACAAAATAAAGCCGAGGGTGAGGATGAATGAATCAGAGAGGTAGGTGAAAATGGATTTGTCTAAGAAGTAGGATGGCAGAGGAAATTAGCTGGATTTTTCATGGCTCATTTCAAGACATGACTGAATTGAAGGACAATAAGTGGAGGGGATTTAACCTGATCTCTCATTTTTAGCCTCACATCTCTTTGAAAATGACAGACATTTCAGGCAGATTGTGAGATTTTTCTGTTTTGTTGTTGTTGTTGCTAGTATTGTTTTTAATGAACCCTCCATTTAGATTAGCAGCTAATCTAGTTAGGAGTGGGAGGGTACAATTGACAAACATTAACCCCAGCTATGACCTCAGTTAAGGATGGTCTCCTCCATAAGAGATTATATCTGTGTGAAGTCTCAGTGTAATGAGCAGTGAAAAGGGAATGGGACAGAAATTGTTACATAGCACCAGATACCTAACACATTTTATTGTATTATGTTCAGAAAAAAAAAATTACTTCTATAAAATGCCATGTATATTAAGAGTCCTTCTTTAACTTTCGATTTCAATGAAAATCCTTCTATTGTATATTAGGACTCTTCTGGGCTTGCTACTAATCAAAGACAACCGCAGAGATTTTAATCTGTGACAGCCTGCATCTTCCACACTTTCCCTCTTGTGCGGTTCGCATTCCCATGTTTTTGTCGTCCCATTCCTATTCTGTTTCTGTGTACTCCTGGTCTCTGCCCTCCTTCCTTTTCATGCACATCTTTTGTCCATACTCACCAAAAACCCCAAATACTGAGCCACAGGAACACTCAACATGCTATTCGTGTATGACGTTTCATCCCAGTACTTAAGTTCCCACGTGACTCTCGCTCTCCGTACCTTCAAATTCAGCTTTGCCATTTTTCACTACGTATGCTTCTTCCAGGTAGTCACACCAGCCTGACCAACACAAATTTGTATACCAGACTGAAGACAGAAGTCACTACTAGTTTTCCTAGTCATAAGGGAGATTATTTGCTGATATTTAAAAATCAATTGTCATTTTGCTCTCTGTTAAAAAGGCTAGGAGAAGGCTATGTCAAAAACCATAACTACAGATTTCAGAGAACAAGTGGGAAAAAAAAGGAAATAAAAGTGCATCTCTGAACTGTTTCTGTGTACAGGTATTAATCTTTTTTTTCCTTAACCTGAAAAGGAAAGCAAAACAAACAGTTGAATTGCTTAGGTGAAAAACAAATGACTCTTAAATAACAAAGGCAGCTAAATAGAATAGTTTCAATTTCCAGCATGATAATCTTACATTTATTTCTTGGTTTTGTATCAGATGCTTCTGTATCTTAATTTTTGGCTGACCTATGGAGAGGGAATCTTTCCTTTTTCTGATTCTCCACCTACCACGCCTCTGAAATCTGTGGTTCTTGCCTCCCTTGCCTAGCTTAATGTGTGCATGTTCACATTAAAAAGTCCAGCTGGTTTCACCTAGAGCAGCTACAGAATTCAATGTATCATCCCCAGAGCTCCTCTTTTAGAAGACACATTGGGCCTGTTCAAAAGCATCTGTGATATCTGCAGGAGGAGACTCCCCCCAACCCCCCAAACTGAAGAAGAGTGTCTCCTCTTCTCCCTGCCCTTCCTAAATTACGTGCCGAGGTCCGCATAGCTGGCAGCTACACTGTCATCTCGTGATTCACACTTGTTTCTATCGGTAGGCCATGGGGTGGACGTGGGTGGTTTAACCAGCATGTGAACACTCAGCACCACGAGTAGATTTCTTTACCTGCTGCAATCCGAAGCCTATTCCAGCAGAGGGAGTGACCCTGCAGCCTGCCCGGGCTTGAGGGCACCCAGGAACCGCTGGGGACGGGGCTTCCCGGAGCTTCTTGCATCTGGGGCTTGTTTAAAGCTGCTCCTACCTTCAGGACTGCCTCCTGACGTCAAAACGCCCAATCTAAGCCTCTCCTCTGTCATTACGCATGAAGGAGACTTCCTCTGGAATATTTTTAGAAGGCAGTTGAGATTTTGTGAGAGCAAAACCTTGCTTTATTTTTTTTTTCTTTTTTTCTTTATCTAATTTGTGATAAACAAAACAGTGACCCTTGGCTGATGTGCAACAACAATAATGTAATAATTCGCAGTTACTTTGAACTTAAATCGGGTAAAACAAAGAGTCAATTAAATTAATTACACTGCAAACAAAATCCGCCAACACAATTTTATGGCTTAAGATATTGGTTATGGCAATTTGATCAACAAAAACCCCATAAATAACAGTCAGTACTTCCTTGTCCATGCATAGTTTAAAACCTGCAGATATTTAAGAATGATGCATTCGAGGTGGTGGGGAGTTTTGTTGGATGATTTCGGTTCATTAAAATCAAAACATTTAACCAGAACATACTTATTTTTACAAATCTTTCTTTAGGAAATTGTCATGTAATCAGAATGACATTCCTGGTCAAAGCCACAGAGGAAAGAAAAACTTTAGAGCCAATGATAATATCAATAATCTGCCTAATTCAGTGCAAAGGCATAATCTTGAATCACATATATTTCATGAATGCCCTGATATTGATCATGACTCAGAAGAAATTAAGATGGTTCTGATTTAATTTTGTTCTGCACTGAAGCAAAAACAATTGTTGAAGCTTCAACGTTTGCGAAAAAAAAAGAGAAGTTTGGTCTTTTAAAAACATTTATTATATTAGTACACAAATCTTTGCACTAACTGTGCTAGAAGTTACAGCAAATTTGAAGAAGTTTGCATGTGGTATTTCAAATGTAAATTTAAAAGGAATGCAGTACATGTTTGGTAGTCAATTGGACAGCAGTGCAGAGGAATAGGAAGAGACCCTTTTTAGACCTTTGCTGCTGGGGTAAAAAGTGACAGAGATTCTTTGAAGTAGAAGGGCTTTCTACTTTGAATTGAGGAGATCTGAACTGGATTGCTGCTTATTTCACCGAAGTTCCAAAGGCCACGAGGTGCAGCATATACATGGCATGCACTTCCACATTACCAAAATAGCAGCCATAAATTAACTAACTAAGATCAGTAAATGAATGTGTAAACAAGAAACGGGATATTTTCTAAACATGCAAAATAATTTGACAGTATCATATTTAATAATTAACTACATCAATCTGCTTTGACAAATTTCTGGCATCTGGAAGCCTTGATCAGAGTTGTTATTCCTGAATTTTCAATAATTTTTTTATAATCAAATAATATATTGAAAAAAGTAACTTTATCATGATAACTCTAAAGTGAAAATAAGAAAGAAACCGATAAGAGTATTACTCTCATGAAGCTGTACAAACAAAATTATGTAGTGGATCCAGGTTTTGTCAGACTAATATATTTTAAACTGCTGTTTCCTCCAAAGTCACACTTTTGGACACAAAAATAAGCTGCACAGTTGCAGAGAAGAATTATTAATTTTTTCTGCTACATGAAAATAAGAATCCACAAAGCAAACAGGTCATTTGGAAAACCTTTCTAAATTTTAGCTGCTGTAGCCACCTCAGAGACACTGTTCAATATGATAACACAGGGATGCACCAAGTCTTTGGAAGCTGCTGGAGAATTTCTGTGAGACTAAGGATTCAATCCTGTTACTTGCCCCTTGGCTGCACGTTCTGACTGTTTTCTTTCTCTTTCCTTGCTGGACCTTTCGATAAGCCATTTCTGTTTTCAGTCCTGAAATGAGGTGACACTAAAATCAGAGGTACTTGCTGTTCTGAGAAGTCCTCACCACTCTAAACTCAGTTCAAGCTTTATGCACTGTACCCTAGTCTTAAAAAATGAAGAAAAATGCATGGATACACAGGTAATACTGAAGAGAGGTACAGGAAGATGAAACTGTGAGAAGGCTGCCCTGGTCACTAAATCCAGTCTCCTGGGATCGCAGGCATCGCATTTCTGTTTTTCCTGCATAAATTTACCACACATTGTCTTGAAAATGTTATCTCAAATACTTTCTGCTGGTTAGGAATATTCATATAATTTCTAGCCTAAATTCCATCAGAAAGTTTATAACCTATTTATTCTTCTGTGAGCATTGTCCTTCACCACTGCTGCTGCTTCTGATCTTTTTTACCTTATAGAAGTAATCATACTCTCTTTCAGCATTTCTTTTAACCTAAACTAGGTTAACCTAAGCTAGTCTGCATTTATAGGGCAGGCTCTCCTTTCCCTAACCGCCTAAGCAGTCCTTCTTTGAAAAGTGTAAATCAATCCTTCTTGAATAGAGCTCACCAGGACACACACAACTGAGGTTTTACTAAGCCTTGTAGGTTGGCAACAATTCCTCATCACCTCTGAAACATATGGCCTGAAACACACCAGAATGTTATTTGGTTTTAAGGGCTACATCCCAGAACCTATCACAATATTCATCCTGAAATCATGTCATATACCCAAGTCCTACTCTTTTCCACTGGTTTCCAGTGAAGGAGCTTCTAGCTTACTGATGATTGTTTTGTTACCAATGCATGATCTTTCCGTTCATAGTGTGAAATTTCAATATGTCCATATTACTCGAGTCCTCAGTGTCATCATGTCCTTTCAATGCAATCTTCCTCTGCATGGATGGCAACTCCAGACGTTGCATCAACAGCAAATCAGTTGTGGATGCCAAAAGCATTGATAAAAATATTAAACCAGAGGGACCCTAAAGTGTAACCTTGAGGTATTCCTCTTTTGACCTCCTTCCAGCCTGATTCTTTCCCACCTTTTTCAATAGTAGTTGTATCCACAGAACATTGCAGTCTACAAACAATAGCTTAGCACCTTGACAAACAAACACTGAGAATGTGGTATTCCTGCATGAAGTTGTAGTAAACATTTGCATGTCCTAAAATATCGACATCATCTCTGTACCTCTAACCCTGCTGCTTATACATGACAAACTTCTAGTTTGGTCTGAAGGAACATGCAATGCTGTTGCAGCATGGTATACACTAACAAAGGAGGCAAAATTTCCCTCATGATTATTAGCTTAAAAAAACTGAAAATGTTTATGCTGAGTTAAAACAAAATCAACTTTCATTAGGTTCACATTTTTTTAAAATTGTCAGCTGAGTAGATTTAGCTATTTGAATTTATAATATATTTAGCTGTCCACACATAGAGCCAGCAACTCTATTTACAAACAAGCCTTCATAAAACTTGAATTTTTAAAACAAATCAGAGTTTATGACAGTTTGGGAAAACCACACAGTCAGCAAAAGTTGCTATGAACTTTGGTTGAAGAACAGTGACCAGGCTGAAGAACTGTGATTTCCTATAAATTTTTCAGATACGTGAGAAAGTTTGGAGTTGGATTTGAGAATAGGCATCAAGTTTGTTTTTCTTCTTCAATGAATCGAGCCTGCAGTTTCAAATGATGTGGTGAGCTTACCTAACATCTCATCATTGAGAAGCAAAAATTCTGAGAACTCATTTGACTCCCTTAATGGGACTGGAGCATCTCATCTATGAGGAAAAGCTAAGAGAGCTGGGACTGTTTAGTCTGGAGAAGAGAAGGCTCAAGGTGTCTTTCTTCATGGAAACTCACACATGTATAAAATACCTGAAGGGACGGTGCAAAGAGGACAGAGGCGGGCTCTTTTCAGTGGTGCCCAGTGACAGGACAAGAGGCAGTGGGCACAAACTGAAACACAGGAGGTTCTCTCTGAACATCAGGACACATTTCTTCACCTTGAGAGTGGCCCATCATTGGCACAGGTTGCCCAGAAGGGTTGTGGAGTCTCCATTCTTGGAGATATTCAGAAGCCATCTGGGCATGATCCTGGGCAACCAGCTGTAGATTGCCCTTGTTGAGCAGGGAAGTTGGACCAGATGACCTCCAGAGGTCTCTTTCAACTTTAACTATTCTCTGTGTCTGTGATATCATCAGAATGGGAGGGCCTCTGTTTCACAGAATCACAGAATCACTAAGGTTGGAAAGGACCTTCAAGATCATCAAGTCCAACCATTAATCCAGCACCACCATGTTCCCTAAACCATGTCCTGAAGCGCCACATCCACACGTTTTTTGAACACTTCCAGAGATGCCGACTCCACCACCTCCCTGGGCAGCCTGTTCCAATGCTTGACCACCCTCTCAGTGAAGAAATTTTTCCTAATATCTAATCTAAACCTTCCCTGGCGCAACTTGAGGCCATTTCCTCTTGTCCTCTCACTAGTTACCTGGAAGAAGAGACCAACACCCTCATCGCCACAACCCCCTTTCAGGTAGTTGTAGAGAGCGATAAGGTCTCCCCTTAGCAGAAAAGTTTCTGCTTTTTCTTTACAGCAGCTTGCCACTTAACTTGTGCTGGCTTTAACAGTCAACAGAACCATCCCTGTCATCATACTAATAGCCCAGCAAAAAATACCAGAATAGTTTTCTACTGAGTTAGTAAGCTGCACTGGTCCACTGAAGGTCCAATAAGCTCCACAGCTTGGGCAAGGAAAGAAATCAGGGTCATCTGTCCCAGAGCAGGGAAAACAGGAGCAAGTAGATACAAGCCAAAGCATAAAAACCTTTCTCTTTTGGCAATGGTGAGTAGTTTAATTGAATGTAAATATAAGCAAATAACTTAGAATGCTTTTACTCTATCGTGTTCCCTAATCTTCCATCTTTTCAATCATCTTCTGTAAAAGAAAATTAAATTTGTTAATATTAAAAAAAATCTTTTATTAAAAAGGTATAGGGCTGTCATTTAATTCATTGAAAGCACAATTTTCTTGAAATAGAGAAGTCTATGATTGATTTTTTTGCCAAAAAGTGTTCCTCTCAGGACTATATTTGATAATGAATCATAAACAGTAGACCTACTATAAATTAAAAAAAAAAGAAAGAAAGAAAGCACTAAGATTTTGCCAAGATAGCTCACAAATTACAAACTTATTCCTCAAAGTTTTCCCTGCAAGAGTGTTTTTTTATGATGCTGCACTTGGGAAATCAACACCACATTTGGACATCAACAAAATTCTACTTTTCCCTGTGCCCCTTCCCTCATAAGTGTCTTGCTTCACCTTGTCCTTCCGTGACCCCTGAAGTTATTGGGTGTTTAGCAAAGCAAGCATCAAACATTATTGTAGGGATCCAGAGAAATTTACAGACTTACTGTCTTGATATTAATATTAGTACAGGGTAGGAAACAGTGCATAATTAAACTTTTCTTTTTTACTTCTGCTTATTACTTATACTTCATTTAACTTTTACTGTACTAAGAAGTACAGCTAATACTTTCCTTATTGACATTCAGTAAAATAATTTTTACTGCTCTTTCTGAAAACATTTTAAACTATGATTTCAACATTCAACATGCTTTACTTTTTTCTCCTCTTAAACAAATTGAAAACTTCCTTAATCTACTTTTACATGTCCATTTTTACTTTCTTTTTAAAATAAATGTCACCTAAATTTTTTTTTTTCGAGAGAGAGAGACAGAGAGAATATTACTTCCACAGTGCAGCATTCTGTATCTGAAAGAAACCACAGAAGCTACAAGTTATTACTTCTCTATTTCCTTGTACACCAACTATGGCAGTCCATATATCCAGTCAGGCAATAAAGTTTTGGTTTCTTGTAAATCAGTTTGCATCACCTTGCATCGTCATGTTCTGCGCTAGTGACCCTGCAAAAACTACCCTTATCCCACTGGTCCACGTCAGATCAGGGGTGAAAATAACCATGGCCATGTTGAAGAAACAAGTACCTTCTAAAGCAAGTAAGCAAGCATACCAAGCTATATAATCCACTATGAACTGGTGTCCAGTACCAATGTGAATACAAGCTACATAACACAGTTCTCATTCTTCTGTTAAATCAGAGATCTTCTTGAATCTCCGGGATGACATATTTATGATTCAAAAGAAAGAAATTGGCTTTCTGGCCCTACTTGCACCAAGCTCCCAAATTACTAAGAGAAAGGATAATGTCACAATGTGTATTTTGTGTCACTCAGAGACACACTGTGTATAACCTTAGTGGCATTAAAAAGCAGACTTCAAAATGTAAACAGGGTGAGGTAAAAACATATCTGTGTTGTATATCAAATGATCTAATTGTGTTAATTAATTTGGATCTACGTGCTGCATAAGGGTACTGCATCCTTGAATACTATAGGCTGATCACCAGATTTAAGGATGAATAAAATTGCTTGTCATATCATCTCCTTATTTATACTGGCATTTATAATCTTTATTTAAAATTGAATACTCTTGATTACCAATGGTGATAGATCTACAAGAAATATTAGTAAACATCTCTGTTTCTCATTTTTCTAGTGAGCAAATGCCTTTTCTTTCTCTCCCATAATAAATTATGGCAGATTAAATTTTGCTCTCTTTATGTGTAAATACATGTATCATAACTTAGCTGATTATATTAATATGAGACACTATTCCTATTTACTTTTCAGTTACATCAATGGGAGTATGTTTATAATGGTCTGTAGGCTGTGGGAGAGAGGAAAGAGGAAGAGGCCCAAAAGTGTTTCAGTGGAAGTCAGTCATTGAAATTCTTTTGATATTCTCTAGACTATAATCCACAGAGAAAAAAGAAGCCAGTCCCAGTTAGCTACTTCCAAGGTACCTTCAAAACCTGCAGGCTACCTCAAAATTGTAATAATAATTGGAAAGCAAAATTCAAACAAAACTCTAGAAATAAATACACAGTTTCCTTCCAGGAAAAAATATCAGATGCATACCTATCCTGTTTTTGTACTCCTTACTAGGCATCAGGTATTTACCACTGTCAGAGAACTAGGTGACTGGTTTGAATCAAGGTGACCTTTCTTATATTCTTATGATCACATCACATTTAGCTCTAGCAGTGGTGCTCATCAGTAACACTTAACGTGAAGCCTCATGACCTAGATAATAATCTAACAAAGGAAAAAGAAGCTAAACAGTGTCAGTTTCTCATTATAGGGGAGGATTCTGAAAGGTCAGAAAGTTTCTGAAATAGAATGCAGTAGTGTATGAACAATACAGTTTAAAAAAATAACCTAAAATCATCAGCAGGGGTAGAGTTTACATGATATTTGGAATGATTAGGCTGTATATAAGCAAGAGACATTTTCATAAAATAAGTAAGCATTTAAGCCTGGAGAGTTCTTAAAAATTAAAAAGACAGGATTTAGATTTACGGAACAGAGCATTCAGTGATTTTATTTACTCGAAGTAATGTGGCACCTGTGAGCATTGACTAACCTCTTTGTTGTTCCCACCTCTAATTTCTAGGATTGTAATCATGAACTGAGTGATTTTCTTTCCTGTTCATGAGTCTTGAATTTATTATCCTACAATTTCACAGAATATTTCCTTGTTCCTGTTATGTGATAGGAAGAACAAAATGTTCCACCTTATTTCCTGTGTTATTTTACCATGTACAATTACCATATACCCTCTCACTTATTTTCCTCTTAAACCATATAATTCTTTCTGCTTGCCCTTTAGATGCAAGATTTTTTTCCCATGCTTCCCAGCTTCCTCAGTGTTGCCTCATTCTGAACTACCACTTTGGTATTTCAGATCTGGATACAGGTTAATTTAACTTTACATTATATACCTCACTGAAGTTAGGACCATATTCACTTCAGCATTCTGTACTCAATGGAAGGACACAGGCTGTCCATAGGGAAACTCAGGACATTCCAAAATAAAAATTAATTACCTGCTGGAGGTGCCTGTTTATGCTTTGTATATTAAAAGTATGGTAAAGGGGGTCTACTTTCATAATTTATCCATCTCACTGATACTCTTACAATTAAGTAAGAAGAATATGGACTGACGTTAAAGATAGTGAACAAAGTATTCTAAATAAGATTGTAATTTCAACTTGTGTCATTTTCTCATTCTTTTCCATACATCATATCTTTTTTTTTTTCCTTTTTTTTTTTAATTCTAACATTCTTATTACTGTTACATGCTTGCCAGGGTTGTTTGTTTGTTTGTTTTTCTTTTTTTTTTTTTTTTGAGTTGACAAATACTATTTACATACAACGTGTCCTGAAGATGATAGGATTTACTTAGAATTTTATGAGTGGTAGCTCAGATCTCCCCCTCCCCAGTCAAATACTTTACTTTAATCAACACTAACATTCATCATTGCTAAGTCATTTCCTCTGAAGTTCCTCACTGTTTTATCTTTCCCCAAATAGTTTCTATAACCTAATATCACTTGCATATTTTTAAGTGTATTAAAATGGGAAGTTATTACAATTTAAGTTTAAATACATTTGAAATTAAAGCATCTTTAACCAGGGAGTAGTATACACATTCACTTCTCTTAAGGAGGGAGATTAAGGCTTGATTTCTACTGATTAAAAAGTTTTCAATCAATTGCTACCAAGAAAACGATATCAGCTGAAAACTTGTTTTCAGAAGCACTATTTGCAAAGGCTAGAATCTCTTGGCAATTCCACAGTTATATAAAATGACTCATATTTTCTTTTGAACTGACGAGAGTATGATCTTATTTTAGATCAAATAAGACATTGCTTTAGTTTGCAAACCGAACCATAATCCTCAGTAAACTCTAATCTTGGCAATGTAACAAATGCAACAACAACAAAGCCACTTCTACATGTTGTTCTTCCTTACAGCTATGAGTAACTTCCCATATATCAAACACAAAGCTTAATATAATCTTAGTCATTCTTTTCCCTCTTGGGGGTCTTTGTAAATTCTATGGCTTTAGGAAATCGAATACAGTGACTACACCACCAAAGGTATTACAGAGGAGTGGGGAATACATAGCAAAAAGATCTGCTTACTTGTAGGATTTTTTTTTTTCCTCCTGCATGTTACCATTTAGAATTCATATTGTTATCTGGCATACTTGAAATGTTTTAGCAGAAACCACAAGATTCCATTCAAAAGAAAAAACTACTACAGACCTTGACTTTACTGTTATGTCCTTTCCCCCTAAAGAAAAACATTCTTTATTGCACTTGGTTTTGTATTGAAAATATATGTACATTCCAACATGACCATTAAAATACTTTCTATAGAAAATACATTTTTAAAGCAGATTGATAGCCCATGGCAGAAAAGCAAATGGTTATTCGGCACCTGGGATTCTGGAAAGGCAGACAGCAATATTTTCACTTGTGGAATTAGGTAATCTTTTGCCTGGGATCATAAACATGTCTAGAAATTAGGGCTTTTTTTCTGTTTTTTTATTGTTATTGAATACATTCAAGAGAGGGCTTTTGTGTGCTTTTTTTTAACAGAGTATAGCCATACATGGGAAGATTCTATAAGGACTACGGAACAAAGGCAATATTGACATAACAAGAAATTTAAAACTGAGAAAAGGAAAAAGAATTATTTTAATCCAACTGTTAAGAAATGTTTGCTTTTGCTTTCAGTTATTTAATTTCAATAGTTAAATAAAATATAAAACACCCACAACAGAATAAAGGAAAGATCCAACATTTTCAAATCACACATAAAGGAATGAGCATAAGTTACAGGAATTCTTTGAAATCACCAGGTGGGCTACAGGAAATTGATTGATTTAGCATAGTTAAGGAAATAACCTCAAAAGCTCAGCCAAAACGAGAGTTTTTAAGGAAAGATACCTTATTTTATAAATATGAACTTGAGGCTACAGTAGGAACATTATGTTGTTTGGAGAAACAAAATGACATTATTACTAATGCACATCATTAAGCGATGTTTTATCTTTGTTTATGTGTCTGCACTTTGGCATGTTTGTGCAAATAATTTACATATAAGGTCTTGATTATAAGCAACAGACCTATTGGCTCATTCAGTTGAATCTGTCACAGACTTACCAGCAGTGATGGAAGACATTTTCTAGGTTCTCTAATGCAATATAGCATCACAACACCCAGCTACTAGCTTGGAGGTCTCCATTTTATATTACACGGTCACAACTTTGGTACATGCAAAGCACGGTTTGCAGTGGGCACATTACCTGTCTGATTATTTCATTAGCCACATTCTATATTACTTTCATTAGTATAGTTTCGAGCCCAGAACTTTATAATTCACAACAATTTTTAACCCACTCTGATCAGGATTTTCCTAAATTCATAACAATTTAGTGATCATCCTAATACCAAACTATAAGTGTGAGGTTAGTTCAGAAGCACAATTTGATCTTGAAGTAGATAACCCTTTCTGGCCAGACACTCCGGTATCCATACTGGTTTGTAAAACAATTTTCTTTTGGACTTAAGGGCTGCCATCATTGTAACGAAGAGTAATGCCAAACTACACCTTCATAACTTTTATTATGACGTGTTCAAACTCAAAAGCGCTACTTTTTACTCAGCCTGACTGCTGTTTGTGGCCTGATAAAACTTACGAAATTCAACTGCAGCAAACACACTTGTGGCTTATATATTTATTTTCTACTGGCTTCTGAAAGGATGTACTTAGAGCAGTGCAATTTTATTTTTTTTCCATTCAATGGCTACATCACCAGAATTGAAGCAAAAAAGTACTGGTTTGGGTCAAATCACAATAAAAGGTCATAACACATTTTAAAAAAGGAAAACACTAATTTCCAATAAACATGAAATAGTTCACTCTAGGAAAAGATTTACCTTAAAAATTTATTTTCCAATTTACTTAGCCTCAGTTTTTTGCATACGGTAAAAACAAATGCAAAATGAAAATTACTGTTAAAAACAAATAATTTAATTCTGAATCATTCAAAATCTACTAATTTTGAATCTACTGATTTCAGAGATTTTAATATTTTCATCAGTCACCGATTTTTCTAGTAAGCAGTTCAGTCCTCTTGGAATTACGATTATCATTGAATTTGCTTTAAAAATAATTCATGTTGCATTTAACTGTAAATAACAAAGATGTAAATGGTCATCATGTGCAAAGTAATCATTGTCTTTACTCTCTGAGTTGATTTATTATTAGTGCTGAAATAATCTGCCCTAAAAAAGAATTTGAAAGAACAACTAATAGTTTTCTGGTTTTTTTCCTGGTATGAGTGTTGGCTTTTCAGTACAGATCTATTCATAAGGTAGATTCTGACACAAAGAAATACCTGGCTAGAACTCAGGTTCCATTTCTGTTTTCACGAGTTTGTTTGTAAACATTGGGTGAGTCTGATGCTGATTGCTCTGTATTGAGTTCATATGATTATAATTGATTAAGAATTGAAGTGTTCCAGCATTGTTCCACTGGGTAGAGTAGAAAACAATGTTTTCCTATATTAATTGTAATACAGGACAATAAATAAAATGACCCTGATCAATAGGAACAGAAATATTTGGAAAACACACTTACATTGCATTAATTCAGAATGTTTATCCCCTAACACATATCCCATAATTCTTCCAGTTTACAATAGGTCTCTACATCATTCAAGTATTCAAGTACAGTATTCAAGTACAACTTGTTATTCTGGTACAGTAACGTATGAAGAAAGAAGTGAGCTAAGGTTTAGCATATCAGAGACTGAGTTAATTTCAAAATGTTAGTGTCTAGACTATGTCTACTAAAACACAGACCGTGCTGAAGGAGGTGTGAAGTACAAGGAGTTGTAAAGTTCACTGAAAAGCAGGGTTTGCTTACTCTTGTTTACATTTGGTATGAAAAGGTCTGACTTTTTATTTAGTTAGTTGTATTTTCAGAACATGAAATTCTAAGGAAAGTGCCCCAGGTGCCCTGCAGCTGCTCAGGGAATTTAAAGTTCATGTAGCTATCAGTATTCTTCTAACAAATTATTAATCAGAATTGACAGGAATGACAATTTCTCTGGGCAACTGCAGCAACTTGGGTGGGAATCAACACCTGTCCTGGGGGCAGATCCAGTCTGCAGGCTGCCCAGAAGCCACAGACCCATGAAACCTACACTAACACTTCTAGACCCCCAGTGTGGAGGGGGAGACTAGACTCCCAGGACTTTCACTGTCAAAGAAACAAAAAAGTATTGGTGTTCTGGGTCAAGGAATCAATATTTTCTGACAAATTTTTGTTTCACCGAAAGGTTTGTTACTAACTGTAGTGTGAAGAGGATGTACCAGGGAGTGAGAAATGCCTGTGAAATTTCCCTGAGGGATCCCAGGAAATGCATGCCATGGCAGCATGCTTATCTGCGGCTGTGAAAAGGAGAACACTGCATGTTCCCCTCCACTAAGGATAGCGGGGGTGTAACCTTAATCTTCTTTTGCATCTCCTCAAACACTGAACAACCATAGGGCATCACCTATGAATGGTGACGGTTTCTTTGAGACATGGATGCAGAAATGATCACAATGTCATTATTTAGCAATGAAATAACTACACAGTATGTATACTAAGAGCTGGCAAGCCATCCTCAGGTCTTGCTGGCATGCCTGGTTTTGTCAGCCTGGATATATGTGACTAACTGAATATAATTATTCTTACTTTCTCACTTCCCAAGTTTTAGGGAAAGTTCTTGGAATGAATGGCCCCAGCCTTTGCTGTCAAGGTGTAACCACAGGATGCTTATTTACAGAACTTCTAATAATAAGAGAAGATGCAAATAAGGGAAAGTCAGAGACCCTGTTTTCAGTTATTAAGGGAAACCACCAATATAAGCTGTGTGAGTAATGAAGAAAATTGGAAACACCCGAGATGAAAAACAGAGACATGCTGAGACCAGGGCAAAAGAAGAGTACAGTGAGACTCTGGATGAGTTATTTTTATGTGGAACAGCAAGGAATACCCTGAAATAGAAATTGCTGTGTGTAGTAAGCTGGGCTTAGGGCCATGGTTCTGGTACACCAGAGGGACTTGATGCCTCTTCATAATTTTCTTACTGGGAACCAGTGCTCTTTTTTCTCAGACCTATACTGATTCTGATAGTATCTGATTTGTGATAGTGTTGTCCAGTTATTACAGTTCTACAGCTGAAGGAGCACATAACATTATCAGACTTTGATGGGGGAGAGAAATAACCAAAATTCTCTTTTTTTTGTGTGGATTTTTACTTTCTCATGCATGTAAAAGAGGAGGTGCATATCTTTGCAGATTTGATGAATCATGCCAACACAGCAAACTCTCTTAGGACCCAAGAAATCATACTTTACTTTTAAAGGTGAAGGCAAGATTCATTAAGATAAAACTAATATTCTACTAGTAGGAAAACTAGTATACTGCTACTAGCATTCTACTGCAAGGAAAGTCTACTTTAAAAGTCAGTACATACAGCTTTGATTCCTTCTTATTTCTATTAATTTTAACTTACTGTAACACCATTAGTTTCAAGACGGTAGCTCTTCATGCTGTTGCATGCTATATGAAAATGGCTTCTTACTGAATTTTCCAGTCCTTGATTTCTTATCAGCTATTATACCATTGCCAACCTGCCTTTCTCCTCTATTTTCCATCCTCCCACAGTTCTGGAGTGACTCTGCAGAACTTCTACTTCCCCCATGATATACACCAAAGAGGAATTTGCATCTGTGTCAGAAGATGGAATCGAATTGCTTTTGTCTGCATTAGGCAATTAAGCTTTGCTGACTATGTCTTCTACAGCTGTGATTCACTTGTAGGGTGGCTGGGGAGCCTATTAAGAGCAGCTATTAATGAAAGCAAGATAATTCAGCTGTCCCATTAGCACACTTTATTGAATTTTGCGAAGAGTTTACTTTTATTTTGTATTTCTCAGCTGATTTAGTCATAGCCATGAGGACTTGTCTTTAATAGACTTTGTTGTTCAAACTCCTTTTAGCTGCCACTCCCAGAATAGTTCAAATTGCATACATGAGTATCACGGGCATCCAACAATCTGATCTTGTCAGGTAGACATTTCTGAACAGAAAAAATAGCATGAGTAAAGCATTTCTAGACAAGAACATTCCTGCTTTCTTGAACAACAGGACAGCATCAATAATAAAAGGATCAAGGTAACAAAAGGAAGAATTTTATACAATCATTAGAATTTTTAAAACTGAAAATTGCAATGAAAGCAATAACATTAGTAAATTAATATTATCTTTCCTTCTATTACTCATTGATCAAATAAAAAGGGGTCATATAATATAAACAATACTAAGTACAGATACATGCTAGTCAGTGTTCACCTATTAATTTCAGTCTACTGGCTTTTCATTTTAAAACTAGCTTAAATTTCCTGAGGCAAAGCTGGTAGTAAGTTTAGCTTTTCCAGAGGCAAACTTTGTTGCTCCTGAAACTCTGGTGCCCTCCTACTCATCTGAGGGTATAGTCAAGTCATAATTTTGAACCATAACAGTAGATAAAGAAATTACTGTCACTGAAGAGAGGGCAGTCCATATGTGGTCTGCTACAACAAAAATAGGACTAAAATCATACACTTAGACCCTTTTCAGTGGTAATGTATCTCTCCTGTTGCTTTAACACAATAAAAACTTAAATGACCACAATCTAAGTTAATATATCTCAACATATCTTTAGATGGATATTATGGAAATATTCTAATTGGACTGGTATTTTGACTGAAATAACTTCAAATTAAGTAATGTGTCTTCGAGAAGCCTAGATGACTTAAAGTACATTGATCTCAGTGTTCATGTGTTCATGTTCAGTATTTTACCTTAAAGTAATAATGTAAAATTGACTTGACATACTGGGGGAATCCGCAGTTAGGAGGGAGAAGCATTTTCTCAAATTGTAGAACAGATACACAGGAACACCAGTGAATGCTTTTCCTATACATTTACAAAAAGAAAAAGGAAAAAAAAGTTACTGCCAGCCAGACAAGACACACAACTGCTTGCTTTGGAACACCACGTAACAGCTCGGTTCCAGGCTGTGGTTTCTGAGTCGGCTTGTGTCACCTGGAAAAATCTGCCAATGTTCTGCACCTCACTGGGATCAGTTTTCTGCCCTGAGTTTCACCTTGCACTTCTCCAGGGTTGCTGCTGCCACTGTCTGGCTTCCAACGGCAAACAAACAAGATCAGCTAATGCCTTTCAGAATTCTCACTGTGGCCCTGCACTGTGCTCCTCAAGGCATCTGCTTCCAGCAATGTTTGGTGCAGGCAGCAGCACTGCACTCTGTGGTGCAAGCGGACAGTCTATTTATTCGAGCCCCGTGCTATATGTCACCTCTAGTGCCCATAGGTCTTACTCCTGCGAACCCCTCATTCACAAGCAAGTGGGAATCACTTGTATGGAGCATATATGGTTGTCTTTATACTATGCCCAGGTGGAAAAATACTTCAGTGCATTATTTCTACAGGAACAAAAATACCCAGAAACCAGACAAAACACATAACTGCATTTCATATAGTACCCAGACCCCTGAATAAAGATTGGCAGATGCAATGTGTTTTCACTATGCCTTAGTAACTGGTTGGTAATTTATCAAAGGAGGACATTAAACCACAGTGTCTTTGTTGTTAAACCACATTTAACTGTTATGAAGGCTCTTGTGGAGTGGGTCATTTAAAAAAAATTACTCACATTTTGTAGACACATAGACATTCTTTCTTGCGACAGGATTATTAATTGACAATTAACAGTTTATTTTGTGTGGGCTTCTGCTGGTATTTTAGCAAATCTGCACAAACTGGTACGAAGTATACTTATTTGTCATTCACTCTCACCCTTCCTGTTTGTGGACAGACTTGCTATAAAGAGCATTTGCCAAATGGGACTACTTAGTTGTTTAATAATTACTTTGACATCAAAGTGAGACAGACCAGAAAAAGTGGGGATATTAATAACTGTAGCCAAGACAAGAGAATAGGAAATTTCTCTCCAGCTGCTGTAATAGACTAGTGCATGGACATTAACCCAGTAGGAACACGTCTCTCTTCTTGCATTATCAGCTACCGCTGTGCATAATTGTTTAACACTTCATTACCTTCTGTATTTCAGGACATGGGAATGTTGATATTTCTGATGAACCAGAGAGTTCTATTGGCCATAGCCTATCATTAACCAACAAGAGCAAAGGGACATTTCATGACCTTTGGCTCTTACCTGGGAATCTATCTGAATAAACTAACTCAAGTAATATGCATGTGTGGAGGCTTAAAAATCCCTTTCAGGAAGCTCTGGGCGGCTCATTTCAGTATTAATCATATCTGTTTGTATCCTGTAAGTTCCTTAATTGTTAATACAAGAAGGTATGAGGTTATTTGAAATCCTGTACACCCTACTTTCTCAAGAAAAAGACTTACACTGTGCCCCAAAGTTTAACAACTTAGCCTGGTGGAGATACACAAACTGAAAAATACAGGTTATTCCATCAGGTGTTCACCTTCACGCTACTGCCTCCAGTGACTGTGAACTCAGGATGTCCAGCAAATTGCTAGTGATACTGCAGACAGTAAGATGTAGGACTTCCTAATGACTGCCCCAAGCCATCGAGTAGCCTTGAAATAAAGAATTAGCAGGATGAACTGAATCCTGAAGCAAGTGAGAAGCATGTACATGCTTCCCAGTTTAAGGCAGACATATTTTGCACTGTAAAATTCGTAAAATGTAGAAATGCACCACAGAAGCCTTGTAGAAAATTATGGCAAGCAAGTAATATTTACTGAATTCTGTAAGTAACAAATAGTACCGGTAGAAAGTACTTACATTATTTCAGAGCTTTATTTGGCCACGTATAGAGTCAATCAAACACTCCTAGAAGCATTTTCCACATACATGATGTAGTAAGTAACAGCACTATAATGGCCCTGAGATATACTACATGCACATTAGCAGACAAGTTCAAATCTGAGAGAATATTGGAAAAGTCTAGATACAAAAAACCACTTAGCCTTCATAACCGCATACATACAGGAAACAGAGCAGGATTGAAAGACCATCACCCAAATCACGAATGCTTTAATGAATATAAAATCCCTTAGAGAATAAGTCTTATAAACTGAAAGGTTTCTGCAGCTCATTCCACTCACTATCATTCTGCATTGGTTATCTGCCTGATTGAGATTCAAAGCTCAGCCCACCTCTGCGAAACCAGAAGCAGCAATAAAAATATGTGGTGAAATTAAACGTCGTCTGCATCTTTATGAAACTAGGGCCCCAGAAGCCTCAACATTTCACCCACAACCAAGTACAATGATGCAAAACTGATTCAGGAATATCTGAATACTGGTCAGCCTTTGCCTAGCACCTCTACAATGGAGGACAGGGTCTCCATTGATACACTCTCCGCCACTTGGTATCTTGGCTGACTGCATACAGTTAAGGCCAGAAATAAAAGCCTGAATCTGGTTCCAAAAGGTAGACTATACCTTTTGTCACAGCCCTAAGCAAAGGTTGGTGTTCAACCTTCATTATGGGAGTGGGAGTCACAGTACTCTATGTTTTCTGTCTGCCTCCATGCTCTAGGATGGTTGTGGATGTTGAGATGGTAGGTAGCCTGCACAGAGAAAGGAAAGAAAGTGTGTATCACAGAATCACAGAATCACAGAATGGTAGGGGTTGGAAGGGACCTCTGAAGATCATCTGGTCCAACCCCCCGGCCAAGGCAGGATCACCTAGAGCAGGCTGCACAGGAACGCGTCCAGATGGGTTTTGAAGGCCTCCAGAGAAGGAGACTCCACAACCTCTCTGGGCAGCCTGTTCCAGTGCTCCATCACCCTCACAGTAAAGAAGTTTTTCCTCACATTGAGGTGGAACTTCCTGTGCTGCAGTTTGTGCCCATTGCCCCTCGTCCTATCCCTGGGTACTACTGAAAAGAGATTGGCTCCATCCTCCTGACGGCCACCCTTCAGATATTTATAGACATTGATAAGAGGGTCTGTCTGTTACAGACATTTACGAGAGGGTCTGTCTTCCCCAATTCCTTTGTAAGTGCCTAGTCCAGAGAATTCACTGAATCTCTGGTCTGAATTTATGTAGAAATTGTGGCCTCCACAAGACCTGGAACTTTCCTTTTGGTGCTTAGCTCATCTTTTGTATATGAATTAGATTTACTGCTTCTTTCTAATTCATATTTACCTAGTTGTAGGCAAAGGAATAGAAGGCAGTATTTACTGATGGAAAAGGGTGACCAAACAAGGTCTGGAGGGAAGAAAAGCATACTTATTCTGCTTGTTTTTATTACTTCATATAAATAACCTTAAAAGCAAGACTTGATATGTTGTCCTTTATTTTAATTATATATATATAAAAATAGTTAAAATAGTTTGTAAAGTCCTAGGAAAATATAATTATTGAAAAATACAAAATTAAAGCTTTAAAAGGTTGCAGACTCCACCAGAATATATGAAATAGTTTGAAACCTTAAAGACTTGCTTTAACTAAGATTTTTTCCAACCTTAGCCAGACATAGCATCCAGAAATTTGTTTTCCCTATAGTTTTTATTTGTTTGCTTCCTTGCTTGGTTTTCACTTTGAAAGTAACCAACACATAAAAATTCTGCTGGACAAAGAATGCAATGAAGAAAAAATTGATTAAGTTTTACCAAAAAGGCAGTATAAGTGTTTGACGTTCTTTTCGTATTAAATCCGAAGTATTTTGCCTTCCTTGTATTTTTTAAGTTGCAACAGTGCACATGCATTGTTATCTTCAAGGTAAATGATTAAATTTATTTGAAGGAGTGAAAGCAGAACTATGATTTCTATACTGTGCTCCTGGACCAGATTGGATAAAATTTTAGGGTAATAAGCTTCACAGGTTAACAACTATTTCCCATTTCCCTGAAGAAAAAGCTGACTTTAGGCTCCCTCTCTATCACATTTTTGCTGATTGACAGGGTCAAACTAAGCTGGTTTCTGGTTACACCAATGTTTTCCCTGGCTTGTTCCTATTACAGAAAGTTATATTTGAACTCAACATCTGCCACTAGTTTTAGACTTGTGCACTCTCCTGAACTGCCCTCTATTACTAATTCTGATCCCAGCTTCTTTATGGACTTGCAGAATGTATTCCTGGGGAAAATTTGGCCCAGATAAAATGGGATCCAAAATTCTCATTGCTTCTAGGCTTCACCCCAGCACAGGTTATATTTAAGGAATGTATTTAAACCCCAAATACGTTCTGAAATTTTTGAATACTGATCTTGTCCCACCTAGGTGTAGCTCCCTTCAAGATGCAAGACGTTGACTCATTATTACAACTGTACATAAGGCTTTAGGCCTTCCTTGTTCTTTTTACTGTTCCTTTTTGTTCTTTTTCTTATCTTACACAGTCCTTCAATACTTGAAAATAGCTGATGAACTAAATAACGAAGTATGGGCATGAAATTTAAAGTACAATGTGGCAGGATGCGTTAAAACTTTGACCTAACAATACATGGAAATATACATGGTCTGATATTATAATTTAATTCCCTTCTAAATCTGTAAAAAGAATAGCAGAAGGGAATGAACTAGAATGAATAAAAGCTGTTCTTGTTTTGTTTTATACATACATATATTTATGTATGTATGTATATATTTGTACCAATACAAAATATATTTTACACTGATTGAAACGGCTGCCTTATCTGTACAGAGTTCACGGCAACTGGATAGCTGGCATTGCAATAGTTAGGAAAGTGAACAGTAGTCAGTAGGTGAGGACAGGGTTTATAATAAAGTAATTTAGAACCTTTCGATCATTGTTTTGTTTTTCTGTAGACTGTTGATTTCCAGTGACAAAAACTGAGGAAGGACTCCTTTTGATATCTATTTTCAAGTGTTTACCAACAGCTGAAGTGGCAGAACTTATGAGCCTGGACATTCCCAGGGTAGGACCATTCTTGACAAATGCACCTTCAGTCGAACCAGTTCTAAAACTTTTGAATTTCTAAAGTAAAACACAGGGACATGACCCCTTTCTGAATGCAAAATGTACGTAATACATTACCATGGTTATTCATGTGCAAAATCTTAATTATGTTCGTATCAATGACCAGAAAGAGTGCAAAATACTGTGTATTTTGGTTTCAAATTCCCTTCAGGTATAAATCTAGCTAGCAAAAGCACAGGTGGATTAGTGAGATGTTCTTCCATTTAATTCTCTTCCTATAAACACCTAAATCCTTTCCCCATACCAGACCTGGTGCATGACAGAAAGTAATACATTAAACTTTCCATGATCTGATAGCACACAGTGGACTGATAACCTTAAAAATCAGAGTCTTCCATTAGGCAAATCATCAGATCACTGTTCAAACTCCAAAAAGACAACATTTCCTTTATTGATTTTCCATCTTGAGATGAGCAGACATCAAAATCCAACCTATTATTGTACTGCTTTAATGCTTCTCTCTTATAGATATGTATAAGGAAAAATGTATTGTCAGGCAATAATCACTCTACTTAGTTTTTTTTTAAGTTTAGATACCTGAATTATATACTTTTGAATAAGAAGTAAAATTCAATACTGAATGTTCTGAATTGACAGAATTTAGTACCTTGGGAAAGTATATATAGATATACTATATAAAAATGGTTTTGAGTAGAAGAGGCTAGAATAGAGGGAGAAAAAAACTGAATTAAATTATAAATACCAGTTTGCATTTTATGCTGAACATATGCATTAGGTTGTCTGCAACAATTAACATACTGTATTATTGACAGTTGTCACACTGCAGGGAAGCTTGACGCCTCCATGAAACACTATGCTTGAGAAGCAATGGGATGGTAAATTAAAGTGGTAATAAAGGAAGATTGCTTTGCCTAATCTAAGATACTGAGAATCTGGGCTCACACAGGAAGTGAAATCAGACTAGGATAAGATGCATCTCTAACATCTAAGTGTTTTAAAGATAAAATGACTTTAAAAAATTCTTTTTTAAATTTCTGTTTCTGACTTTCCAGCCATGTTGTCCCTAAAGTGATTACTCTAGAATCTTGGGAATTTGTCCTGTAATTCCACTGGTGGAAACAGCGGTGTTCTATATAGTCCTATCTGGCTATCTGTCCTATCAGAATGCAAACATCACACCAGTACACAGTGGGACTTGGTCAGGCTTGAACACATCTGTCCAGCACACTTCAACATAAATTTATATCCCTCTGTAACATCTGTCTCCTCTTCCCCATTCACTAGTGATTTTTCTAAAGTGAGGCCAAAGGTCTCAGTGTTCTTCTTGGCTCATTTGTCTGTTTGGATCTCTCAAATGTACAGGACAACATTCTCTGTAAATTGAACTTTATTTTATGAGCTCATTAGGAAAGAAAACTAACAAACATGGCAAACAAGGGCTCAGTCCCCTTTGTACAGACTAGCCTAACACATGAATTCAGCAACTCATCACTTAGTTCATGAGGCTTTTAACTCACAAGTTCTCTAATTCATAACTTGCAGCTCATAACTTGTAACTCGTGCACCTGTGAGCAAAATAGTTACCTCGCTGATGGTGAGAGTGCTCATCCTCTCACCTCTGCATTGGTGCAGGCATTGCCTGTATCCCACCAGGAAGCACGAAAGCCTTGGGAGTCCAGCTGATGTTGGATCCACCTCAAAAACTTTTTGGGTAAGCTGATGTATCTATACCTTTCTGCTTGGAAGTTTGGTCTATTTTCATCTGTTTTTAGCGGATTCTGAAGAAACTGCTAGACAATTGCTAATGCAAAGATTATGGTTGCAGGAGACTGCAAGCTCTAGGTGATAGTGTCTGCATAATGAGCTTCAGCTATTTCTGGCCGCCGTATTCTGCCTACATGTTGCCCTCGCTTTGAGTTAATGACACTGCTCCCAGCACACATCAGGCCTTAGCATGAGCTGACTTAGCCAAAATCTGAGCAGGAGTTGGGTGAACAGTCACACTCATCTTTCTTAGACAGAATTTTCTGATCATTATTCTGCTGGCAATGGTAGGGCTACTCAAAGAAAGGTCTACATGCTTCTCTACTTCAGACCTGCAAATGATTTGTGAACAACAACAACATTTAAAAAAAAAAAAAAGAGTTCTGGAAATCATTTTTAGAAATGGAACTTTAGTAGATATTCTTCCTCTTTTCTGACAAACTGTATTTACACTTTAGAATATTCAAGCATATTCTGTACTAGCTTGACTGAATTTTGAACTGAAATTGCTTGAGAGCAAAGAATTTGTCATCTTAAATTTGTCTAACAATTTTGGCACTTATTTCAGGTTTCTTTAGAAACAGAGTTTAGTAATATGTAGCCTAACGAGTCATTTAATTAATACATTTTTTTATTAGCAATTGGTGTAGGTGAATGTAATGCTTACATTGCTGTATATATTAGATGCAGATAATAATACAGGATTTTAACCAAAATACTTCAACAGTTATATGTAACTTCTCTCCCGAAGAAGAGCTACCTTCAAACTGTGCCTGTTCTTATTAATGTCTGTGAGCCTTCTGCAAATGACTGCATTTTATAAATTCTCAAGCACACAAGTTACAGAAATGAGAAATGTGCATTAGAACATGCTTTTTATTGATACAATCCTTGTCTCTGCAGAACAGACATTGTACCTGCAGTCTACTTGTATAGCTAAATATGGTTTCATATTACAGTGAGCCACATTAATAACTTTTCATCACTCGACAGGAGACATCGCACTTCCTCTTGCCTCCATCTTCCTTTTCTAATCAAACACTGTTTTCACCTTCTGTTAACTCTGGCACTTGTCTGCTTGCACTGTGAGCTTATTCAAGTTACACACACACATATTTTTGCTTGGTTAGTGAATTGAGTCAGCTTACCACTAAAGGAGTATTGGCAAAAGCTGGGGAGAGGGAACTACGCAATTGAGAGAAGGGTGGCAGAGGTCTCAGCTGCAGTGTGACACCAGTTTCCACACACTCTCCATGAAAGTTTAATACTACTGAATCTATTATTGTAGGAAAAGCTTATTACTGGAGTAAGGCACTGAGGTGTTACTGAATTTACACACATCATGGCTACATAATTTTTGCATAAAAAGTTCTTGTGTGGACTTGGAATAGCATAAACTTTGCTTAGTTTTATTTTACAACAAATGCCCATGGCATGCAAGTCAATCCTTCGCAGTTTATTTTGTAATGTACTTCAGGTAATCCAGGACTGTGTTTGTAATTTTTTCCTAAAAGTGGGAAAAAACTTGCAATATTTTGTGCTCATTATAAAGAGCTTAGGTGGGGAAAATGAGAGGAAAAGACGTTTTATTGTTAATAGGGGATCACTGTCAAAATAAATATTCAATATAGAGAAACACAGTTAAACACAACCATCAAAGCACCCATTGCCTCCATTGGCTTTTTAAATAAACGCACATAGAATATGACAGTTAGAAAGCTATTCAGTGTGTCTCCTCAAGCACTGATAATAGAATTTTCAGAAAGAAGCAAATGGGCTAAAATGCCTCTGTTACTTTCCATCAGGTGACTCCTTAAAGCTTAAGTATCTGTAAGGGCTTGAGGTCAAGGTCAACCCTTGATATCTCTTAAGTGCTGTATGCAGTCTGAGCACAGCCCAACTACAAAACTGTTTTCAGGGCAAAGGGCAGAGAACAGATCTGTGCTGAACACTGAGGAGATAGATAGCAGGTTGCACCCTTAATAAAATTAAGGTGGGCTCTGCCCTTTCCAGGGTGGTGATAGCTGACTCAATGTTGTTTGTGGGGAAAAAGAATAATTACTAATTTATTAGCAGTGAAATGTTTCTTTTCAGCTGCACTCCAGGAACCATTTGAATTACAAATGTCTGAAATTACAAGCAAACTTGGATTAGTTAGGAAAGTTTTGCCCTTTCATCCCATATCCCTTTGCTATATAAGCACAACAAAACAAGATGATAGAATATTGCAGTAGAGAATACCTCTACGCAGCACAGGGCACAGACTTATCAAAGACACTTAAATGCTAATAAAAACTAACTAGCTAAGGGGTCAGCGTTATGGCCACCTCAGTGTAGAGCTCTGTTGCTGTGTAATCATTCATACTGGGAGGCAGGATATGTTATTGAGAGTGGAGTTCGAGCTGTTGTAATTATATTGCTTTGGGAATCGAGGCTAGAAGCTCTGCATGGCACTGAGCTACCCCCTGTAGACATGTCAGCTTAACCAGAACCAGCTCCAGCTTTGCTATGTAAAGCTGCACTCTGTGACGGAGACACATCCAAAGTTTCAGGCTTTGGACAGAAGGATATGCTTTACCCCATTGTATTGCACCATTATCTGGGTGAGTCTATCTGAAGTAATGATACATTTATTAAGCATGCCATGGAAAGCATCATGTTGCAAGTTCATCTCTGCTTGCTGTTTTAAGCAGTATAACCCAGATGTTTAAAACAGTCTTGAAGGAGTCAGAGACCCATTAGATATGAGAGAGGTCAGGTTGGGCATATCAAGTTATTCAGTCAGCATCAACTTACTCATAATTGAGATAAAGCAGATAACACATGGGCACAACATTTCAAAGGAATTCTCACAGTCTGCTAACTCAGCACATTACTTGATTTTGGAGAAATCCATGAACCAACAGTCCAATGGAAATACGAGAAATATAATCAAGGAACTGATAAACAGAGAAGCAAAAGGAGAAACTCAAATCAGAACAGTGATTTTAAAGTAGTCTCCCTACCATTAAAACCGACAGAGCTGTTGAGTAAAATCGGAAAAATGGGCCCACTGCTCACTGAAAGAAACTTGGAACCTCTGATAACAAAGGATATTTCACTGAGTGTGACTTGAGAGAGATCTTAATAACCCCTGTTGCACAAAGAGCCTTCTGCTGCATGATGCAAAACATCGTGTGCAGCATGCAAAGCTCGCAGGAAGTTGAAAACAGACATACTGTTATTCTTTTTACAGCTTATTAAACATACTGTATATTAGCAGGTATTCACACTAAGACCATTCAAAGATGTATGCACAGAACAGTCAGCTAACCCCAACGCCTATTTTATTTCTTTTTCAGAAGGCATTATCCTGCAAAGACCTACAGCGTAGACTTTCAGCTGTATGGAATTCCAGTTTGGCCATCAATGCCATCATGTTCAGATGTGTAAAGTGACGTGTGCGGTTTTAACCACCAGATAACAGAATATTTCCATGTGGAATCGTTAGGTTGATAGCAGATTACATCTCTTCACTGCTGTTTGGCATTGCCGCAGGTTTGGCAATGAAGAATTGAACAGACAACAGAAACACCAGCAGACTACATATGTGCAAAACCACACAAGACCTAAATTTTGGGTCTACCGAGCACACTTATGAAATGCTACAGACAAGGAAAAATAACCTGGCAGAATAACATACCAGATTCAAAATCAGTTAAGACATACTTAAACCCGCATAATACCATGTCTAAAGGGAAAAGCATCAACAAAGGAAAAAGGTTCCCCAGCCACCACCACCACACGAGCAGAGACATAACTCACGTAGGTAAGAAGTCAGGTTTAAGAAACTCACCAGCAGCATGTACTAAGATATTTTTTAACATTGTGAAAATAATATATATGATGTTCATTATATTGTATTACATTCTAAATAACATATCTCTCAGGAGGATGCTTTTGTCTCATAATTAAACTGAACTACAAGCAAAAGACATGGATCACACTTACACATTAGCTGCCCAGCTATTTCTTTGGATTTTGCTAGAAAGTACATTAATTACCTTCTAGTGAAGAACTAATGGTTTAGAAAGTCTTTAAGATCACCTTTCATTGTCCTAGACAAATTGCACAGTACTACTCATTAATGCCTGAATGA
The DNA here is from genome assembly GCF_964289735.1 of Phaethon aethereus. Classification (NCBI taxonomy): domain Eukaryota; kingdom Metazoa; phylum Chordata; class Aves; order Phaethontiformes; family Phaethontidae; genus Phaethon; species Phaethon aethereus. The sequence continues at coordinate 106,426,030 of NC_138582.1, read as the reverse complement.
AAAAGAATTTAAAGTTCTGTTTCATGAGCTAGGTTCCAGCTCTGTACGTACGACTACTTGCAATAAATCATCTTTAAAAAATGGAACAAATTCTTTCTTGCAAGTTACACGTATATCGTGACTTGTAAATGTTGTTTTATCAATATTAAGCTCTCCTGAATAGAAACATTTCCCCATTCATCATCTGTACACATCACATCATCAACTTTTAGCCAAACTCATGATATAAGACATTGGAATTTACAATCCAATTGAAAATAAAAATGAAAAAAAAAAAAGTGATCTATAAACAATCCAGGTGTCTGAGTGATATGTCTCTATCTCTACCTATGCCCATATTTTGTCTAACATAAACTACAAAGTCCCTGGGATAAAGAGCATCTGCGATTGCTAGATCAGATGAGGATGATCAGACCCCAGGTTTTTACAAAACGAGAAGCTGAACCATACTCTTAGATCTGACATGGATTTTTTTAATGTGCTGTGGAAAGAGATCTTTCTTAATCATTATCCTTTGAAAATCAAGATAAAGTGAGATAAAGTGGATTGCCTAAACTCACAGGCTACCTGAAAAACTGAGCAGCTGCCCCGCTCCCCGTCCCAGTCATTGCTTACGAAACTACAGGCCCTGAGGGGGGACGGCTGTAACGGGGTCGGGGGGGTGAGGGGGGTGTGAGCGATCTGGCAGTTATGTGCCGCCAGCGCAGAAGCTTGTCCCTGTCACCCAACTCGATGCAGGACGCGTGGCTGACAGGACACCGTGCGACCAGCTGCGAGGGCTGAAACCACATCCCTCCGCCGTTACTATGCACCTGGGGAAAGCTAGCTAGGGCGTTTTGGTAAAGTTTTATCAGCTGAAAAGCTGTGTCTAAAAAAGGAAATTGGTTTTACCTTTTCTAAAAAGATGCAACACTTCGGCCAGCTTTAAAAACGAGATGCCTTTGAAGCCTGACTTTACGAATCAAAGCGGAGTTACTCTGTCACGGTACACACCACTGGGAAAAGATAAACTATCTGTTAAGTGACCTACCGACAGCAGGACTGTGGGACCTCTAACAATCCCAAAAGATAAAAAGCATTAAAAAAAAAGCTACCATTGTTCTCAGTTTGCATGAAGTAAACACACACAAAAAAAAAGGTCTGTAAACACAGAGAAAGGATTTCCCGCAAGTTAGGTGGGGTATTCAAAGCTTGTAACTAAATCAAATTGAGCCAAAAATGCAAGAATTCTAGGGACGTTTAAGCTCTCATACAAGGGGATGTGTCTGTGTCTGTATGTGCACTTGTGAGTGAAATCATAAGTATTTCCTACCTCTTTATTATTGCAGAGGATATAACAGTGTTTGCACTGCAGCAGTTTCCTGTCACTTTATGTATTTTCTTTTTTTAAGTGTTAAACTCTGCAGCAGGAACAGTCTTGGTTTTACTGTCTGAATCACTGAATGTGTTACCAATTGTTTCACTAGATAGCAGCAAATTATATTTCTGATACTAGAATGTAAGAACATATCCATTTTCATATTTTAATCAACAGATACTGTAGTCTCAAGACTGTATCCTGTAACAATTCATACAGCTTGCACTGAAACCCTCAGAAAAGATTGTAGATCACCAGAAGCTAGTCTGTGTAGCCTTAGTAATGATGAAATGTAGTTCATGGGAAATTTTAAAATGCATTATTTTTTAAGCTAGTAAACACATATGTCAAAATAGAATTAATTTGTATATTTTTAGCGACCTTTTAGTATATGGGAATGAGAACTTTCCGAAATACATGATTTTGTGAGAAGACAGCATAGTAGGGAAGAACTTCATTTAGCAAAAATGGTTTATACCAAACTTACCAGTTCCCCCCTCCCCAGACCTCATGCCTTCCAGTTGCAGCTGCCTGACAAATTTCCAGCACTTTGATTCATCAAGCCCCAGTGTGGGTGAAATGTTTCCATTAGGATATCAAGTTTCTAGTAGGGCAGATGTTTGGGCTGCTGGATCTCTTCTGCTTAGAGACTACCAATTCAAGAAGTTCTGATTCAAAAGCAGATATTTTATGCAGAGAAATGCTCGAAAGGCTTTTCTCATCCTTTTGCACAAGGACAGAAAAATAAAGGTCAAAACCTCAAAAGTTCTCATCAAAAAAACCCGATACCAGGTTTGATCAGTCTTGTTAAACTTGCATAATTTTTGTAATAATGATCTTGCTTACAATTAAACAAAACTCAAAATCTTACATTTCACATTCACATAGAGATGTAGAGAAACTAAATCTTCAAACTCTAAGGTATTTCTAATCCGTGTTACACCGTTATGAAAGTCAGACTTACAATTAAAGAAAAGCACTAGTTTATTGATCAAGTAGAAGTCCCTGGTTGCTGTTTGATTTCACGAACTAAGTGAATTACTCAACTATTTCAACATTATTCTCTTTTAAATAAAATAACCTTTTGTTCTATTGGTGAAAAAAAAAAAAAAGCAGGTGTTTTCCTTACTCCTGAAAGGACGCAAGTTACTGACTTGTCTTCATACCTGTCAAACCTATCCTTTCCAGGAGCCAGCATTTGCCTGAAAGCTGTCTAAGTTCTTTGGTGATAAAGGACCATGCCCTCACAGTTATATTAGATGATTTGTGAAATATCTTGTTTTATTGAAGCAAAAGGTCTTTCATCCCACCTGTCATTTCACCAAGTCCGCAACTGTCATCAGTCAAGCTATTTTCACTTGTGTAATACCTGCTGAATCTGCATTCAAACTGAATAGCACAGTCTGGGAAGCCAGCGTTGATCTATGAACTATCCCAAGCGAATTCTCTGTGATCAGGAAAATAACTGGGGTTAGATAGGCTCCAGTTCCACTTGCAAAGACCGGAAGAAGACAGCTGCTCTGGCACAGAAGTCATCGGTTTCCTCTCCCAACCACAAGCACCTCCAGAGTTCTGGACAATGAAGGAGGAACAATACCATATTAACTACTTTTCACACTGGCCCGAATGTGCCTGACTGTATTTTTAAAGAATTATATGGCAGTATGTGGACAGTGGACTGTAAATGACACAATTATGACACAATTTACACATATATGATGTTCAATACTGATTGCTTCCATCTGCTGAAAAATGCTATAGCAGGGAGCAGGAGACAATACTGGGAATGTAGGCTCAGCATGGTATCCTTGACTGCCTTCTAATCACTCACAGGCCATAATTATTTGGTGGTTATGCCCCATAGCACTCTGGTATGTGTATGTGCTTTCCTCATGCGAAAAAAAATAGATAAAAACTCTGAAAAACTTTGTAAAGATTTTTGCTGCTAGAGCCTGTTCATTACATTTCCACAACTTGGGGCTAGTTGGATACATAGAATTACATAAATAAGCCATCTTTTTAGAACATAAAACTACTCAGAGCTGCCATAGAGTGATTTTTTTTAAGGGCAAAGAAAAAGAATCAAAATCAATTCTTCAAATTACTAGATAAGGAAATGCCTTTATGGCGTTTTTGCATTTATAGCATTCCTGCACTAAAGCAGGATTTTAATTCTGATTCAAACTAAGGAATGCTTATCACACATCCAATCTTTGGAATATAAGGAACTCTGTCATCCCTGGAGCAGTATATTTGTCCACATGCTCCATATTGAGTGTTAAGCTTATAGTAAAACAAGCTCAGATGAGATAAGGATAAAAAGTATGAATTATAAGACGTTGCTCCATGAGATGTCATCTCATTTTGACCAGAAAAGACTAGGGAGTGTTCATACAAACAGCTCTGTAAACAGATTTTAGAGCCTGTAACTAAGAACAGGAGCTAGCTGGTTCCTAGGAGCCAACTACTCCTGCTTGAGAGTAGTAACCTACTTGTTTATCTCAGCAGCTAAGCGATTTACGCAAAATGCATGGATTTATACACCTAAAGAACACTATCATGTCCAGGGCAAGCAGCGTACTCCAACAAAGGTTGCATGTATTCTAAATACACCTGCCAGGAAATCAAGATGTGCATGCACATGTGATCAACACGTACACAGACTTGGAAAGGTCAGTCTGTTGTGATAGTGGATAACTTCTCAGTGCCTTACTGAAGCTTATGGTCTCTTTGTGTTCCAGAAACTAGACAGTTTTGTGTGTTTTTTAATGTGACATTATGTCAGGAAGGTCAGACATACCCAATTGTATAGAATTTGTGTGAACAGACTAGTCTAGAAGCCAAAAGCATGTCATATTTTTAGTCCTGCAACAACTTGAAAGATACAGTGTTCACTGGAAAGACGTCATTGACAGTGCAATATTCATCCAGATTGGGAAGCTGCACTGCAGCTATCACTGAGTGACTTGTAGTGGAGCAGGGCCACAGCAAATCATTTTGGCATCTTGGGCAGCTTGCCATGTCTTGCCTAGGAGAACTTCTGCATTTCATAGGCCTGTTTTGAGAAGGTACCCAGTTTGAAGCAAGGCTGGCACCACCTTTCTACCTCCTCTCTCCCTCTAGCTCAGAGAAGCAAATTTTCAGCACTGTGCCTGAAACAGTAGGAGTGATCCATGTTTGCTGGGGATGTGGAAGATAACTGTATGAGAGTGGGGAAGTTAATCACTGTCCAGGAGTCAAAGCTATCCAATTTGTCCAAAACCAGACTTTGTCTTTACAATTGCAGTCTGCACATGGAAATGACCTATCACTGTTGCTCACCAGTAACCCACTTTGCCTCTGTCATGCTTGTCAGCATGGATGGAGTAGGACACTCTGTGATATGCTTGTGACCATTGGTGCTAGATTCCACTCATTTTTTGATGTCTGACTTGGAACAATTGTACAAAGCTTGTTGCGCACTCCCACTGCTCAGTGGGCCTGACCAACCATTGAAAAAAGTCAACTTTCTTTTATTCAATGCATAGCAATATAAAAAAATTAATACTATTCTCATAAAAAAACTTGGCCTAGGCTTTCATAACACTATGTACATTCAAAAGACTACCTTACTATGCATTTCAAGAAAGTTGTTTGCCTTTGCAACATCGTTCATTATCCTTTCCCTCTCCCCACCCTTTCTTTTACATGGCATTAGAGCTATAAGGCAAAAAGCAGAAAAAGTTAGCATCCTCATCTGCATTGCTACTCCCCAGGCATGATATGAAGCATCACAGTAAAAACTGGTTGCCCTGCCAACCTGGAGAAATGAATGATCACTGACAAGCTCGCTGTTCCCGTGAATATGTTAAAGCCACATAATGACAGTGTATTCGTGAAAAGCTGAGAGTTATGTGTGCTCTTTCAATCTCTCCAAGATATCACTTACTGAGTTTTCTCTGCATGTCTGTCTTTACAACAGTCATCTAGATACCACTCTCTGCGGGGAATTAAGAGTCAACTAGGCAGAAGTGAAGAGATGAAGCATCATGATCGGGGACACGGAGCGAGACGTTGTTCCTGTTTGTATGTACTTACAGAAATAGGGGAGTGGTAACCGGGGGTGTGCAGGACAGCTGAATAGCTGTCAGGGTGCAGGCAAGGTGTAGGAAAGGCACTTAATCCATGAAAAAAAGAAAGGCTGGAAAAATGCGTTAGTGCCATTAAGTTATTTAAACCTCCTTACTGACCTATGCTGAAGTTATATTCCACTGTACCAATTTCTATTTATTGGATTTGGCCCCATGCATGGGTTTTGTCCTCTGCTGTGGTTCAGGTTGATTCTTCAGTGTTTTTCAGGGTCTTCTAGTTCTCCACGTCTCTATAAGGGTTTGTGAGATCCAATGTGTCTGACATTCTCATATTTGTATTACTGAGAATGCCATAGCCTAGTTAGCAAGGTACTATCAAACTTTTCATAGAACTAGCAGACCATGGTAATTCTCATCCAAAATCTACTTATGAGGTATTTAGTAAAACCAGAATTCATCCCATTTATTCCTTCATCTGTGGTTGTTTATATAACTGCAGATCAGTTACAGTAACGGAGATCATGCTGGTGAAAAAAAGTCTCCACTCCAAGCTTCTCAGTATATGACCCCAGCCAACATCACATATGGCAGATGAAGCACCAAGAGCACCAGTCTGTGAACTCCTTATGAATTAAGCATGGCCATGCAAAAGTCTTCAGATCAATGTTTAAACAGCACAATAGTCATCTATCCTCCATGACTCCAGGAGGCAACATGGATGAACAGAAAGCCTAGAAGCAGGAAAACATGGTAGAAAAACAGTGGCAGATTTTGACTGTCTTGCAATATGACATGTTTCACAATGTAGAATCATCCATCCTGGTTTTGGTGCAAGTAAACTTGTAATATTATTTAAGTAAAATGCCAATTATAAAAGCACAATTTAATGGCAGATAATTTACAATAAAGCATTCTGATCTGGATGTAAGACATTGTACGATTAACCAACTCAAGGTAACCCACAACAGATTTCAAATGTAGACAAACCCTAATGATCTCAGAACTAAGCATACTCTGAGATATATTTGTCCTTAACCTTTAGTAGCCCTACAACAGTTTTATGAGTTTTATACTATCACGTAATCCCGAGCAAACCAACAGACTCAAAAGGAAAATATTCAGAAATAATTTCATGTCCAAATATGGAAAACAGGTGACACACTTGTAACATATATAATTACACATCAGTTATGTGTTAAGTATCTATATATGAACGTATTTGGGTTTTACTGCTTTATGTTTATATAGTGTACAATGAATGGTGTTAATTTAGCAGCCAATAAGCAGCTACTTGCCATCAATTAGCAAAATTATTAAAATGCAGAAATTACATTTTACTGCCAGCACAGGATATGGAGTACAATATCCTTTCTGGAAATAAATGCTCAGTATTTTATCAGGTATAAGAACTGTTACAAGAATATTATCAGGGGCTGTTATCTTAGACATAGATTACAGGTAAGGAAGTATAAATGAAACAAATTTTGTTCAGCTTCATTTCAGAGCTGTTGTTAAAGCTTGCTTCTAAGACACCAAGTAATTGTAACCAACATCATGCCCATACTCTGCACCACAGAGCACTCTGACTGCTGCTGTGCTACCTATCATCTCTACTCTTCCACTTGACCTGTGACAGCTCTTTACCACAACAGCACCTGTTGTGGATGCCTTTTAACATAACACAGTTCTGTTTTGTGTCATATACTACTCCCATTGAAACTTGTTCCCAATAAACAAGAAATTTACAGCAGCCACGCTCAATGCAGACTATAGCATCAGCAGAGGATGAGGGTATGGACTAGTGACCTCAAGCTGCTGAGGTACCAGATCATAGCCAGTGACCACTCAATAGCTAAACTGTGGTAACTGAATATGAGCGTGCTCTTAGCCTCCCCTAAAATACATCATGAAAGAAAAGTTATTCTGAAACCCTACTCTAAGACTTGTTGAAAGCCAGGAAAATAAGATTACTCTCTCTTAATTTTAGAGGTAATGTGAATACTCTATCCACCTACAAGATCCCCTTGGAAATCATGGAGAGAAAGTCATTAAAAAGGTTATTCCTACAACTTGTCTTAGATATCCTTCTTACAAGATGAATTATCATGTGGAGAGGTCTGTCTTCACAGACTACAAATAGGGTTTAGATTTGAAGATCCAATTCTGAGATGCCTCAGTATAAGATAAGGTAAAATGATGCACACTGCTACCAAAAAGTAAGTTTTTGCTCCCTTCTGCCTATAAACCCCTCATCTTCTTGCCTCCAGCACGTTGCACATCATCTGCTGTCTGTGGTGGATTTAGGACCTTTCCATGAGTGTCTTTAGCTGAGGAAAGTAACAGATCTGGCTTAGCAAGAAAGATGTCAGTTTTCTGCCGTGCTGATGTGTTAAAACAACTCACAGGAGAGTCTGACAAGCAGCAGACCTGCACAAAGAAAGTCCCTTGCATGTGACCTGAAATAAGGGGGGACAGAGTACAGCAGGGCAAGAGAAAAAACCTGTTAGACATGCTACCTTCAGGAGCAAGAAAGCATCTGATCAGCTCCACCAGCTGTAAAACTTGAGATTCACAATCTGTTTTCACATAAAACCTTTGAAAATGTCAGTCTAGAAGAGAAATGTCTTTTTTTCTTACAGTTTTTTTTTTTTAATTAAGAAACATAGGCAATTACTGTGAGAAAAGATTAAAGGCTCTATGTTACACTTAATAGACATCTGTATGCAAAGAATAATACATCCAGAAAGTATTTGGACAGAGAAAACTAAAGAAGATTGGTGGTCCTCTTTCCAAAAGTAACACTGAGTTGCTCACTTGTCAAGAGTACACCTGGACCTCAAGTGATCACTGAGGGCAAGCTCCACAGAGGCCATTTTTGACATCTACTCTCAGGCTTGAGTAGAAGTTTGGTACTGAAGTTCAAGATAGTGACCCAATGAGCCCAACATCCAATGGTCAAAAAAATCAGTGAGATATCTCTCTCTCGCACTATAAAATTCCTTACCTGGCTAAACGTTGAGTTTCTACAGTCTAAACACCTGTATAAATTGTCTTGGTTTTTAAAATTCCATTTATTTTCAAATAAATTTATTCAAAAATGTATTTGTTTCAAATAAATTTATTTTCAATTTTCTGTAAGGAAATTAGAAAACACTATAGGCACACTGTTCTTAACATTACGCTCTGTAAGTCAATGAGACTATCATCAGAAATTGGAAAAATACACTCAGAATGTAATTTTATACACTAAAATGTTGCAGTATCTCAAATGTACCGTATCCCAAGGAAACGAAGTACTTAATTTACTATCTGCAATGACACTAAATTGGTTTCTTTTTGGCTGTGAGTGCAAAGTTTTCAGCTGTCAACCTTACACATAAGAACCTGATTTTTTTTTCCCCCACCCCACAACACATTTTCCATTTTCTGATTAGGCTTAACCAGGACCTTGTTTTTGTTTGAGAAAGAAACATCTAAGCATCCTGCTGTGGTATTGACTGAATACCAACGGAAAGAAAAGAGCACCATCTGCTGACTAACCATCACTTCTTGCTATAACATTTAAGGGTATTTGGAGATTTCCTCACAAAGGTCCAATCCTGCCTGATCTTTATTCGTTATCCTAATAAACACCACAAACACCATCAGGTAAAATACAACGGTATGAAATTATTTCATGTAATTTCATTTGCAGAACAAAAGACACTGAACACAGCATGCCTCTCAGTTGTTTAGATTACAGATTTAATGCCTGCTTATTTATACTTGTTATGACTGCCAATTCAAGTGACATGGTAAAAAGCAGATCAGTTACTATTTTTTCCCCTTCTGTTTAGTAAGTATGAAAAAGGTGCAGTGTAGTGTCTTATGTTTTCAAATGAGGTCGAAAACTAGCACATTCTTTCACAAGTAATCATTTTAGGGCAGAACTATTATGTGATAAATATTAACAGGTAACTTCAAGGAAAAGTTAATCGCTATACAAAAGTTAATAATTTAATAGCTCAGACAGTTGAGTTATGCAATATTACATGAACAAGTTTTAAAACATATTCTATTTCTGGTATATGCATATATACACAGCAGTATACACAGCAGTATACCACACCTATGCTTAACTACTTTGCTTATCAGCACTTTCTATAAAGAATAAATAGTACATTAAAAAAATAAAATTGAGGTATTTGACAGTCAGTTTCTATACTGACTTTCCCAGACTGTATCAAAATATCAAAATACTACAACTCAACTTCGATTTTGAAAGTATACTAGAGAAGATGCTCTAAAAAATAAGATTAATTTTAAATTTTCTTTAATAAATTATAATAAATAAATAAATATTTTAACGATTAATTCAGTGACCATCATCTTCAATGCTCTCAGCAAAAAATCAGAGTAAAGGCTTCTTTCTAAAGAAAGTTTGCCTTCCTGTGACATGAAGGACTGGCATTTCTAAATTTCTCTCTCCAGTGATTTCTTCTGTGTGTTTTGTAAGGAGAATAATCATAACTTAACATGTATTTTACCCATGCACTTCACTGAAAACATATTAATAGGTACAGAGGACTTTGTCTTCATACGAAGCAATCTGATATGCATTAAAATAATTCTGTACAACTGGTTGCAATCTGCACACTGAAGAGCACACTATTTTTACCACTAAGTATTCCACATAATAGAGGGGATGTAGAATGCTGCCTGTTTCTTGCAGAAGTCGCATAAGAACACTCACAGCAAAGTTTTAGCATGCATAAGGAATCTGTTCCAAAACAAAAACAAGTCAGACCACAATGTCCCTTTACAAGATTCATAATTGTCAGTATTCAGAGTCTTTACCAGTATTTCACAGCTTCACCTTTCACAGCTTCACCTTCACAGAGTATCTTGCAGCCACCCACTATTTCAGGGACTTCAATTTAGAGAAAACTGAACAGGAACCGGAGGGGTAAATGCCAGCAGATGTGGTTTGCTGGATTGTGAACAATGAGGTCTAAAATTCTGAACTGATGCTTTGTCATACTGACAGAGACAGCTAAAGACAGGCATTAAGGAGCTTCTTCCTTTCTGTAACACTTTGAAAAAGAAAGAAAAAGTACTCATGTTTTTTTTTGAGTCCCAAACTCTCACCTGCATTATAGCCACTTTGCTCTGTTATTTTAATAAGGGCAGCCTTAGTACCTAAAATTGCCATGACATGATCACTGCTGGTGTAACCACCATTGTCCAGTGGTGTACAAGCTCTTGATAGAACAGGATTTGTGGGTGCAGCATCAAGTATAGTTTGGGAATCTCTTGTTCTAGTAATGCTTGTAGTAACTCATATAGCAATTTTGACTGCAATAGATGTAACTTGCTTAAGCATATACCAAGAGTCATATCACACAGGCTTAAATACAACAGTCTCCTTAGTCTTGGACAGTTGTCACACTCTTTCTCAGCGTAGCTTGGACAGTGAAGTCTGAGCACTCTGTCTCACTGTAAAGTATCAAGCATAAACTACTTTCTTTTCCTCCAGTACTGGGCTAAAACGCATCAACATAAATAGACATGAAAGACAGATTACAGCACTGTACCTTTTCTGAATGTAGACACATATTTCACTGGACAGTCAAGTACAAATGAAAACACCAGCAAAAAGATACTTGCTCATTTTGATTAGGCAGTTATGCCCTGAAAAATGAGGAAAGTAACTTTTTCATTTCAGGAGAAGATTTAGGCTTTGGTTTATCTGGATGAAATACATAGGTCTAAACCCTCATTCTCCTCCCACACAGCTACACACACATTTATGTACTACCTGTTTTCAGCACTGGGGCTGATCTGACGCCTTGAAGAGCCAATTCAGTTTACTACACTTGCAGAAATATGATACATTTTTGAGAAGATAGCTTATTCCAAAACTTGTAAATTGATATCATGCTAAATATCATGCTGAACTTTAGGAAAGCAAAATTCCATCTCTTCAGGGAGTCAGTCAATAGGACCCCCTGGGAAACTGACCTCAGGGACAAGGGAGCAGAACAGAGCTGGTAGATCTTTAAGGATGCTTTATATAGGGTGCAGGAGCTCTCGATCCCCAGGTGTAAAAAATTAGGAAAGGAAGGCAAGAGACCAGCATGGCTGAGTCGAGACCTGCTTGTCAAACTAAAGGGCAAGAAGGAAATGCACAGGCAGTGGAAGCAGGGACAGGTATCCTGGGAAGAGTACAGGGACACTGCCTGGTTGGGTAGGGATGGGGCCAGAAAGGCCAAGGTGCGGCTGGAGCTGAAGTTGGCAAGGGATGCAAAGAATAATAAGAAGGGCTTCTGCAGGTATGTCAGCCAGAAAAGGAGGGTCAAAGAAAGTGTACCCCCCTTGATGAGCAAGACTGACAGACTGGTAACAATAGACAAGGATAATGCTGAGGTACTCAACGACTTCTTTGCCTCAGTCTTCACCGGCAGTCTCTCTTCCCACACCTCTTGAGTGGATGGACCACAAGACAGGGACTGGAGGAGCAAAGGCGAAGATCACGTAAGCGAAGATCACGTTCAAGACCACCTGAGGAACCTGAACATACATAAGTCAAAGGGACCTGACAAGATGCATCCCAGAGCCCTGAGGGAATTGGCTGATGTAGTTGCCAAGCCACTCTCCATGGTATTGCAAAAGTCATGGCAGTCAGCTGAAGTCCCTGGGGACTGGAAAAAGAGAAACATTGCACCCATTTTTAAAAAGGGTATCAAGGAGGACCCTGGGAACTACCAACCTGTCAGCCTCACCTCTGTGCCTGGGAAGATCATGGACCAGGTCCTCCTCCTAGAAGCTATGGTAAGGCACAGGGAGGGCAGGGAGGTGATTCAAGACAGCCAGCATGGCTTCACCAAGGGCATGTCTTGCCTGACCAACCTGGCTTTCTGTGATGGAGTGACAACATCAGTGGACAAGGAAAGAGCTACCAGTGTCGCCTACCTCTATAAGGCCTTGGATAGGGTCCCCCACAACATCCTTTTCTCTAAGTTGGAGATGTATGGATTTGAAGGGTGGACTGTTGGGTGGAGGAGGAATTAGTTGGATGGTCACATCCAGAGGGTCGTGGTCAACGGCTCAATGTCCAGATGGAGATCTGTGATGAGTGCTGTCCCTCAGGGGCTTCTGTATATTGGGACCAGTAATGTTTAATATCTTCATCAGTGACACAGACAGTGGGATTGAGTGCACCCTCAGCAAGTTTTCAGATGACACCAAGCTGAGTGGTGCTGTTGACATGCCTGAGGGATGGGATGCCATCCAGAGGAACCGAGACAAGCTCAGAGAATGAGCCCATGTCAACCTCATGAGGTTCAACAAGGCCAAGGTTCTGCATCTGGGTCTGGGCAACCCCAGTATCAATACTGGGGGATGAAGGGATTGAGAGCAGCCCTGCCGAGAAGGACTTGGGGATACTGGTGGATGAAAAGCTGGACATGAGCTGGCAATGTGCGCTTACAGCACAGAAGGCCAACTGTATCCTGGGCTGCACGGAAAGAAGTGTGGCAGCAGGTCAAGGGAGGTGATTCTGCCCCTCTACTCTGCTCTGGTGAGACCCCACGTGGAGTCCAGCGTCCAGCTCTGGAGCCCTCAGCACAAGACATGGACATGTTGGAGTGGGTCCAGAGGAGGGCCACAAAAATGATCAGAGGGATGGAACAGCTCTCCTGTGAGGACAGGTGGAGAGAGTTGGGGTTGTTCAGCCTGGACATGAGAAAGCTCTGAGGAGACCTTACTGCAGCCTTCCAGTACTTATAAGGGGGCTTATAAGAAAGATGGGGACAGACTTTTTAGCAGAACCTGTAGCGATAGGACAAGAGGTAATGGTTTTAAACTAAAAGAGGGTAGATTCAGACTAGATATAAGGAAGACAATTTTTACAATGAGAGTGGTGAAACACTGGAGCAGGTTGCCCAGAGAGGTGGTAGGTGCCTCATCCCTGGAAACATCCCAGGTCAGGCTGGACGGGGCTCTGAGCAACCTGATCTAGTTGAAGATGTCGCTGCTCATTGCAGGGGGTTTGAACTAGATGACCTTTAAGGTCCTTTCCAACCCAAACTATTCTATGATTCTAAATATGCAACAACTGACTCAAACTGTGTTTCACACACACTATAAATAAACTTTTAATATCATAAGAATGTGTATTTGAAATAACAAAGTCAGCATCTAACAGTTCATTTACCCAGATGAGATCCAAGAACCACTAAGATCCAGAAGGAAATGAGATAGAGTACAGGAACATCCCATTAACTGAGAGCAACTATATTTCATCCATGTTTCATATCACTTCTGTTACTTCTGTATCATCTGTCTGGAAATTTAACCTTGTCTTGGAATGCGTCAAACACTGCAGCTGACGTGAAAGGAAGACAATTCCAGCTCATTCCCCAGACTACACAAAAGTAAGACCAACAGCACAGATGACAGAGTTTAAACTTCCTTTCCTGTTGTCAACAATTCTGCTATAGATGTCTTTGCCTTGATTTTGGACTTTATTTCCCAGTTACCCCTGTTCAGCCCAATAATAAGCCTTTGTTAAATATGACTAAACTTTTTATCTTGAATCCCCTTTCTAAAACAAACCCAAATATTCTGCCTTTAAAAATTAGTTTTGACAACATTTAGAGCTATGGACTGTTTCTTTGGCTGAACTCCATTTGTTCTTTTTCTCTGAGCTCCTTAACACTGTAGTCCCAAGCTTTTGTTTATTGATGCAGTGCTGGAAGTAAGAATTCTAACCCAGACATCCTACTGTTTTTCTTGCCACTGTGTTTTTACCTTCTTTAAGGAAAGAGAGATGTCTTTTTTTATACATGAATGTACCAGAATGGGAGTGGTTTACTTACACTTATCGGTATATCTCATTAGAGTACCTTATCTGCAAATAATTATGAATAAAATATTTCCTCTTATGTATAAACCTTTTGACATAAATTAAGTGGGAAAGATAAATTATCATAATAATTTTAATGCCATAACATTTCAGAGATTGAGAAAATTAGAAGCTTCTTACAGAATTTGTCTGCATTAAAATTATACAATATTACATTTTGCACTCTATTAAAAATATAAAAGTAAATCAGAATTATTCAATATACTTTCTTCCCAGATTTATCCAAACCACATTATGGATTCTCCTTCCTTATCTTCTAACATTAATAATTATTTACTACACTGGTAAAGCTAGGAGTCACCCATGGAAGTACAACATTAAAGTTGTGTTTTGTCCCAGAACATCACTCAGTAGGGACCCTAGTGGGGAACTGTGAGTCAAAAAAAGACTTTTCACATTATGACATGGGAAATGTGACAGAACCACAGCTATCAACACACCAGTCCATCTATTTGTTTGGTCACTGGTTTTTTTATCACTGGTGAATGGCTGTCTTGCTCCTGCTGTACAATCAATGGTACTTAGGTTACCACGGCTCTAGCTGGGTAGACAGCCTTGTGCTACATTAATAAGTTGAATCAATTACAGAAAGCTCCATCAAACAATAAAACTGGTACAAAGGACTGGGTGGAACTGTGCAGCTGGAAGCAGAGCAAGGAGCAAGGACACTCCTTTCCAGAAGTTGCAGTTACAAGATTGGCTCAGCTGTTTCTTTCAACTTCACCATAATGGGCTGATCTGAATTTAAAATACAGATTATTTTTTTTCTCCATACTTATTCTGAAAATACATTAATGAAGCAGTCACTGACATTTATAGAAACAAACAAACAATAAATGCAATTCCTTCCCCTCTGGTATCTTCAGTTCTATGCCTATCAAGAAGACTTTTATCAATTAGATATTTTTTTCTGTCCTTTGGAAGATTTATTAGGAGCTCATAGGCAAATCAGTCATCAGCTGGTAAGCAGTACTGCTCTCCTATGAACTTTACTGGATCATTTAGCAAAGCAGAGGTTTTTAGAATGTGTAACAAGAAAAAAAAAATGAGTGCATGAGGTGCAGAACTATTCTGGGAGTGAGGAGTATGAAAACAAGTAAGTCTCCACTCTTTGCACCAGTCTTCCAAATCTCAGAAATTCTTTCTAAAAGCTGTCAGAATGGTGCAGGCATATGCTTATAGTCCTCTCAGACCATTTCTGCAAAAAAGGAAGTGGCTAGTCCTAAGAAGTAGAATTGGCTCAGGAAAAGATTTAGCTAGTGCCACAGCTTGTGCAAATGAGAAGGAAAAATCATATGATCAGGAATGGGGATGGAGAGGAGAGTTTCAGTAGTGGTGAGTTACTGGATGAACTTAGCATATCTCTTGGAAGCATACAAGTTTCAGTGCCAAGCTTTACATCAGCTCATGGATTTATTTGACCCAGAACTAAAAAACTACTAGCTGCTAGACTTAAGAACAATGTCTATTCAGATAGTTGCAAAACTTTTAAGCTTTTTGCTGTCTTGAGGTTAGAGATGGAAGTCCAAACCAGCCCAATTAATTTCCTTAAAGAAATTTACACATTGTGAACTGAATCTGTCAGGAAAGAAATTGCTATGGGTTTTACAACATAATCTGCATCCTTCTCAGATGAACTGAATATGTTAGTGAATATGGACATGTTGGATTGCTTAAAAATCAGGTTGCAGTTGACATGTTTTGACTGCAGTACAAGAATTAATGGGGGCATTACTTTGAAAGTACATATCATTCTGGCTTTTCTGAAACTGTAAAGACCAAACCTCTTGTGACAGATTGCAGTGAAACAACTTTGATTAAATGAAAGATGCTAACATATAATCAAATATTGATTTAAGAATAATTCTCAATCTACTTACAGGTATTACTTTGGCAAAAAAGCTATATGTCACAGATTGCCAATCTGAGCCACACATGGCTAGCAGACATTTCAGAGTAGCTCCTTTACTGGAGCTACTTCAACTAACCAGTTACTCCAGGGAATGCTAAGTAGGGACAGGGAATGCTAAGGAACAGAGAATGCTAAGTAGCCCAAACCCCTGGCTACAGGAGAAGTAGAATCAGGAGAATTCCATGAAACTGGTATCAGGGATTCCCCTGGGGGTAAACTGCATGCCCAGCTGAGCTCCATTATGCAGTGAAGCAGTGGGATCTCTGATAAATCACAATCCTCTTCTGGAAATGTTTACTTCCAGATTCACTTGCGGCAAGTGAATGACAAGAACGTTGCGGTCATACAAACATGTTTGTCATACAAGCATCTTGTGTAAGTCTCTAAGTTATGAAGTTGATCCACCATTATATCAAATTTATAGGATTCATAAAGGAACGCTTACCTTGAAATCTACTGAAGTCATCAGAGGGGCTCCCTTATTTGGCTTCAGGGAACAAGCAATCTGGAGCAACAGCTTAAAAAACCAGAAAAGCAGAAGTGACGGTCACTAAGTGTGCTGAAGAAAGTTCAATGATGAGTTCCTGAACAAAACAAAGGTCAATCTTCTAACTGTGAATGAAAAACATGGGAAAATACAGGAAATTTATCATACAGAGAAGCTGGAATGACACAAATAATAATGAGCCAACATACAAAGAGTTATAACAAACAAAATGGTATGTCCTCCAGGTACCTTAATGAGACTGAAGGTAAGCCAACTCCAACAGTTTCAGTATGCAAAAGGGATGATATATTAGCTGCCACTACCTGAAGAAGAGATTGTGAAAAGCAATTAGCAATGAATATTAATGTAACTGAATTACTAAATTTTCACTCTTCATCAGAATTCAAACACATTTCACATTAATTTTACATGGCAGGGGGTTGGAACTAGATGATCTTTAAGGGCCCTTCCAACCCAAACCATTCTATGATTCTCTGGTTAATTACATTATTTTCATCACATGCACAAACCCTGCAAAACTGCACAAGAATGTTATTGCTGTTTATATATTCTGCTAGTTCCTGTCTGGTCACCATGCTACTTACCATGTATGTATTTATTAGTGATATACTTTAAACTCATTGATCTCTACGAATCTGCAAGAACAAACAATTTTCCCTCTTTTTTCTTCATGCAGCAAAAGCCATTCCTTCCATTTTGATTAGTAATAACACTCATCATTTAGAACATTGAGCACTTCTCACCTGTTCAAAACCACAAAAAGGACAAGACATGAATATCAAATAAGTAAAAATTTGCTCTTAATACCATTTGTGCAGTTTCTAACGCCAGCTGAGTCTCAGGTAAAGCAGAGTTCTAGATGTCATAAAAAGAATATTTCAGAGCAATTAACCCCTGCTTCTCTTTGAAGTAATCAAATTAATAAAATGTGTTGAAATACATTATTTCACCTAGAACTTTTTTTTTTCATGTTGGAAAATAAACTTGCTGTTGGAAACGCATGATCAAGAAAACTGTAAAAGTAAAATAATTCTCCCAGTAACAGTAAGGACAATGTTTCAAAGATAAAAAGCATTCATCTGCATAGGCTGACACACACTCATTTTGCCCACATACTAAGGCAATTTAGACCATGTGATAGCTGCATAGCTTCAATTAAGACAGTGCTAACAGGCGAGGTGTATTAACAGTCTTGGTAATGATGTTAATACCAAGCTTAATATGGTGTCCAGTTGGCTTGGAGTGTAAGCATAAGACTGAGTAGACATTAGAAAAGCATTATTTTCACATGGAAGATGAGACAGTCACTAGTCACAAATGACTAGATTTGTGTTTGCTGGTAAGTAGGTGTAAGCAGTCAGTTCTGCAGAGCAGAATGGCAAAACTTGCATCAAGAAACAGAAAACAAACAAGTGTCTCCACATGAACCATTTTAGCTGAACTCCATGCAGAGATTTTTAAGTCCCTTGGCAGACACCTATGACAAGCATTTATTGGTATTTACATTAGGTTTCACACATGCTTCCCTGATTGCTGCACAGGATACCTGTAAAGCCTTATCACTGAGAACTAAGAAATGAAAGAATAGATATGACTTTACTTTTTAAATTTCACAGTTTTTCAGAAGAAAAATTGTGGACATCAAGCCCAGATTCCTAACTTTGCAACAGATAATCCTTGCCACAAGCACACAATCCAAGCATTTTTATGGTAACTGGTTCTAGGGTGGCACTTGTTTCTAACAAGCTATTTCATAATTTCAGTAAGAAATATTTTTCCTTCCCATCCTATCTTAAAACAATGTGGCACAAAATGTCTTATGACCTGCTTTAGTTTGTTATGAATAGCTGTAATCAGCCTACAGCTTCTGTCAAATCACTTGAAAAGGGGAGTCAAAACTGTGGTATGCTGCTGATTCGGATGACCAATTCCTTTGGACTTTTATCTAGTAGAAATATTTAGAAAAAAATGTGTTAAAATACTCCAGATATCTCACTGCTTTTTGGTTATTTACTCTTCACTCTTGATAATACATTAATTCCTTTAATCAATTCTGACTTCATATTAGTCATATTCACTAAAGCACATAGACTTTTACTGTGGTTTTCAAAGCAAAGTATTATCCTTGGTGGGCAACTGAAATACTAGAACTCAAGTCAGAATTTAATGGAAATCAGTGGCATCTAATTTACTGTATTATTTCAGTTATGAATATCAGATTTTTAAGAGATTTTTGAGGAATTGGGCACATGAAACTCATTTAAAAGAATTCTAGCATTTACCTTCCTTAGACTCTTTAGAAAATCCTGTCCCCAGATCAGTATAAGTGCTCACCATAATATGACAGTGAAGACTTGAATTGTTTTATACCTTTCAGTGCTCTGCTCCAGACCCTAGGGTACACTGATTCACTGCCGGTAAATGCCACCTGCAAAATGTGTAGAAATGGCCTTGTCAAGATCACACTTTCAGGATAGCCTTATTTTAAGGAGCAAATTGATTTTTTAAAAGCTATATAGTGTCTGGTTAACTGGTGGAAGAAAACAGCTGAGTAACTAATGTACACACTCACTGGAAACTAATCCCTATATGTGAGGCTTTTCAGTGACCCAAACCTGATGGAGTAGCCCTAACATTACTCACTCCTGACCACTATTACAGAGGGCTCAACCAGAACTTTAAACCTTCCAATTTTCTATCATCTCCAAAATGAAAAGAGAAAAAAAAGGAAAAAACCTCACCTTTACTTTTGACGAATTCTTTACCACAATGGAGAATACAGATCTGAAACGAGAATTAGTCCCCAACGCTCCATTTTTTTTTTCTCTATAGACACAAAACACAACACAGTAGGCTATACACTTGGCTTTGCAACCAAAAGAAGATTTTAGAATTCTGAAATGCCTTCTCAGGTCTCTAAATTATTTTTGGCATTGTATCATTGATCTGCAAAACCATCCCTTTTTATTGAAATGAAAACTTAGATCAGTTGAGTCAAGGAAATATATTGCTACTTAAATGAGGAAAGAGCAAGAGAGCTGCGGTTTAGTTTAGAAGAGAAGGCTCAAGGGAGATCTCACCAAATGTTTATATGTATCTGAGTGGGGTATAGAATAACAAAAGCATAGAATGATTTAGGTTGAGTGGAACCTTCAAAGATCATCCATGGGCAGGGACTCTTTCACTAGATGCGATTGTTCAAAACCCTGTTCAATCTGCCTTTGAACACTTCCAATGATGGGGCATCGACACCATCTCTGGGCAACCTGCTCCAGCATCTCACCACCCTCACTGTAAAGAAATTTCTTCTTTACATCCAACCCAAATCTACCTTTCAGTTTAAAACAATTATCCCTTGTACTGTGACTACAGGCCTTGGTAAAAAGTCTCTCTTTCTTATAAGCTCTCTTTAAGTACTGTACGGCTGCAATAAGGTCTCCCTGAAGATTCCTCTTCTCCAGGCTCTGGTCTTGGAACAACCCCAACTCTCTCAACCTTTTTTCGTAGGAGAGGTGTTCCAATCCTCTGATCATTTTCATGGCCCTTCTCTGGACCTGCTCTAACAGGTCCATGTCTTTCCTGTGCTGAGGGCTCCAGAGCTGGACGCTGGACTCCAGGTGGGGTCTCACCAGAGCGGAGTAGAGGGGCAGAATCACCTCCCTCAACCTGCTGCCACACTTCTTTCCATGCAGCCCAGGATACAGTTGGCCTTCTGTGCTGTAAATGCACATTGCCAGCTCATGTCCAGCTTTTCATCCACCAGTACCCCCAAGTCCTTCTTGGCAGGGCTGCTCTCAATCCCTTCATCCCCCAGCCTGTATTGATACTGGGGATTGCCCACATTCAGGTGCAGGACCTTGCACTTGGCCTTGTTGAACTTCATGAGGTTTCACTGCTCAACCCTGTCAGGATCCCTCAACATGGTATCCCTTCCCTGTTGTGTGTCAACCACACGACCCTGTTTGGTGTCATCTGCAAACCTGGTGCGGATGCACTCAATCTCACTGTATATAAAGATGGAGCCAGACTCTTCTCAGTGGTACCCAGCAGATGGGCAAGAGGCAATGGGCACAAACTGAAACACATAAAATGGCATTTAAACATAAGGAAAAAAAACATTTTTATGGTGAGGGTGGTCAAACACTGGAACAGGCTGTGTAGAGAGGTTGTAGAGTCTCCATCCTTGGAGATAGCCAGAAAAGGGATAGACAATGTATTAAGGAACCAGCTGATCCTGCTTTGAGCTGGGCAGGGCACATGATCTCAAGAGACCCCTTCCATGACTTCAAAGGAACACCCTCTCACAGAGCAAGAACTGGGCTCCTAGCCTGGTATAAAGAATCCTACACCTCAGGAACAGAGGCAAAAATTATTTCCATTTGCTTACACAATACATAAAGCTACTATACTTTGGTATGATAATTTATGATTATGTAGTGTCAGATATTTTTAGGTGTTTTTAATCCTCCTGTCTTTATTTTTCCAAGCCATACTGATAATTGTTTCCTGGAACAAGAACTGAATGATCAAAAAAATATTTTAATGACCTTGAAACTGAGGTAACGTTTTAATTTTAATGGAGGTAGCTATTTTAATGCCAATACCTTCAAGCCACAGATTTTTTAAAACATTTTACAGACTTCTTTTAACCTTATTTAATATCTTCCAATTCTCCCTTTTTCACCTGGCCAAGAAATGCTGGTTTAGTATCTTCTTTATTTTTTCCCCTAAATTAGGCTCTTAAAGAAAGATGTAGTCATTTACCTTGAACACAGTGTATCTTCTAGCTTTACTATCATTCCATTCAGAAATTGTTTTCCTATAGGCCTTCCACAGAAATTCTTGGGGGCACGTTTTTCAAAGGCAAATCCCTGGAAACATTCCAGGTCAGGTTGGACAGGGCTCTGAGCAACCTGATCTAGTTGAAGGTGTTGGAAAGCTCATTGCAGGGGGGCTGGATTAGATGACCTTTAAAGGTCCCTTCCAACCCATGCTATTCTATGATTCTAAAAATTCTGGTACCTAGCACTACCAAGTGCTTGTCTCTACATTGACAATATAATGAATCTGTTCCTTTTCACCTTAATTGGTCTAAAGTAGATAATATGTTGCCTGCAATTAAAATTTCTGAGAGAAACTGTCTATACTGCTCTGAAAATCTAGCATTTAGCATATTGTTCAGAACTCTGACTGCAAAATCTCATTTCTACTATGAAGAAAAAATCCCAATGCACTGAAATGCACTATAATGTTTTAACATAATGACTTCTCCTTGGTTTGCATGCATTTGCTGGAGAAATCCTGCTAAAGGTAATTTAAGCAGACCCTGACATTATTATCTTAAAACTACATTTAAAGAGAAACTTTGGAAAATTGGCAGAACACTGAAGTATTTTTTCCTGTGCTTCCTCCATGTAATAAGAAAGCATTAATTTACTCCCTTTCTTAAAAAATCTGCATTATTTGTACAACTATGGTTACTGCAAGAAAACACTGAGCAGAACATCGATGAAACACCTTAACCCTTCAGTGTATGAGCAGAATACAATTTGCACACAGATGTGCGAGATTTATTTTTCTGAGTCACTCTAGCCAGGAAAAAAGAACTCTCCATAAAAACACCTTCTCTTCTTGTGAATCTTGGTTTTTCTATCAGCAACTTTCAACAGCTACTTAAAATACTCTTTTGCCCATTTTGCTGCAGGGACTTGTTAGCAGTTTCATATGGAGTGGAGTTTTGTTTGTTTTTAATAGGAATGTAAAGGATTTGGATGTCAAAAAGATTTGGAGAAAGTAACATTTCATTTTCTCCTGGTTAATGTCCAGTCGAATGCACTCTGGCAACTAGTGAGATTATTTTAATCTTGTGAGAATAATTTTTATTTTATCAAACTTATATTTCGAATTGCTATAAAGGTAAACATAGTTTACTTTTCTAGTTATCATAGAATAGTTTGAGTTGGAAGGGACCTTTAAAGGTCATCTAGTCCAAACCCTCTGCAATAAGCAGGGATATCTTCAACTAGGTCAGGTCGCTCAGAGCCCCGTCCAACCTGACCTTAAAGATCTGAAGATTTCTTAGTCTTCATATCCATTACTATGATGAACCATGAAACCATTAAACATGACAAAGAATTATCTGAATAACCTTTCCACTCTTTAAAATAGTTCAGATGATAGTCTAACATTACATTATCAAGTTCTGTTGACAATCAGGAGAAGATCTGTAGAGGAAAATATTTGGTGCTGACTCCCAAACCCAATATACCTGGCATATTCATTTATAGCCATGAATTTATAGAAGCTTTTCCTCTCATTCCTGACAAAATGAATACAGTTAGAATAAAATGGGAACAAAATACACCTGCATTTAAGGTGAATGTACAATATACATAGTAAATACACCCTCTCCATTTCACCCACTTTGATTTAATACTTACACAATTTTATTTGAGATTAGCATTAAGCCAAAAGTTAGAAAAAACTTTGACAAACCTGCACCAAAAGCCCCCAACCTGGCTTATTTCGGACAGATAGTAGTCTAAAACTGTAGGACAATCTCTGAAAGCTGTCCTTGGCCAACTAAAGATCACTTCATTGGTGGTTATTTATTAGGATGTAGTAAATGAATGGTTGACTTGTTAGAATGTATTTCTTGGCAAACTCCTTGGTGTAAGTACTTACACAGCATACCCTCCTGAATACAAAAATACTCTGTCCTCTGCTAAACATGTCACTTAACTATCACTGGTAACAACTAGAAGTTTTATATAGTGTAGAATCATAGAATCACAGATTCACAGAATCACAGAATGATTTGGGTTGAATGGAATCTTCAAAGATCACCCAGTCCAAACCTCCCCCGCCACAGGCAGGGACATCTTTCCATAGATCTGATTGCTCAAAATCCCATCCAACCTGCCTTTGAACACCTCCAATGATGGGCTGTCTACCACCTCTCTGGGAACCTGTTCCAGTGTCTCACCACGCTCACTGTAAAAAGATTTCCTTCTTATATCCAACCTAAATCTACCCCCTTTCAGTTTAAAACCATTACCCCTTGTTCTGTCACTATGGGCCTTGGTAAAAAGTCTCTGTCTTACAGGCCCCCTTTAAGTTCTGGAAGGCTGCAATAAGGTGTCCCCAGAGCCTTCCCTTCTCCAGGCTGAACAATCCCAACTCCCTCAGCCTGTCCTCATAGGAGAGGTGTTCCATCCCTCTGATCATTTTCATGGCCCTTCTTTGGACCCGCTCCAACAGGTCCATGTCTTTCTGCACCGAGGGCTCCAGAGCTGGATGCAGTACTCCAGGAGGGCTCTGATGAAAGCAGAGGGGGAGAATCACCTCCCTCAGTCTGCTGGCCATGCTGCTTTTTGTGTAGCATAGGATACAGACAGCTATGGCGCTTGTGCAGAGCTTAAGAAATTAATTAATTAATTAATATATGAAAATAATTAATATTAAAAACCAAAGGATGACAGTTCATCACATTAATCATCTGTTCTAAACTGCTAAATAAAGCAGGGCCAAGGAGCGAGCTAAAGTCTACCACCCTTCCTGGTACAGTTTGCAACTGTACCAACTTGTACACTACTACGTAAGACCGTAACAAAGTTCAAGGTATAGCATATACCAGGGACCACTCTCAACAGCCACTTTAGAGAAAACTCCGTTAGGTTTCACTCCTTTCTCCACTACATAGCCATGAAAAGGCCCTCATGACACAACCTAATCAGAAAACACGTACTCTTTGTTCCAATTTGTGAAAGCACCACTCTGAAATAATACAAAGACTGTGTTGCAGCCATATCGTACTTTGAACTAAAATACAGACAAAAAAATTACTACTTTGTCTTAGAACTATGAGGACATCACACGTGGTACTATACACATTTCATGCCACTAGGTGTAGAAAAAAGCCTCTGGCCATACTTGGCAATACAGACACAACCAAAGAAACAATCTGGCTCCTCCAGCCCAGCTCTCCACGGTCATAGGTATCCATGAAAGTAGTGCCCCATCCTGGAGAGTCCACAGAACTTCTACTCCATTAACAAGAAAACAGGGAATACTACCCAATACTATATAACAAATGTAAGACCTATAGATAAATATCAAAGCAAGAACCATAATGCTCCACAGGAACGGAGCAGGCAAGATTGGAACAATGTACTTCCAATTTACTTACGATACACATTACATTACAGTCCTGAATAATCCTAGGAAACTGGTACATTCCATGCTACAGACAAGCTAAAAACAACTGCTAGTCCTTGCCAATTTACCCATTGCACTTATTATGAGACTGATACTCCCACCTTGATAGGTAAAAAATGGACTGAGTAAGGACAAATCTATGTAAACTGTTCCATGCTATTTTTTCCATTAATTCTGTTGCCTAGGGAGTGTTCTTGTCATCTCACACTCTACTTGGTGCTGTTCAATTTCTTAAGCATTACATGCTTACGGTTTGTTTGGACATTAGACTTTCTAAGGTCCAAATTTTACCCTTACTGCAGTAAGTTGAAATTTTTTCTACGAGTCATCCTATTGAAGTTAGTTATTTCGTAAGAAAAAAATGAAGAAACCATTTCTGAACCTACTAGCAAAAAGTGTCATATTGGTTGTTTTGAAGGTGATAACAGGAAAAAAATCTGACTCCTATTTTGGAAGTTGTCTTAAAAGAGGTTCTATGTGTTTGGTCCTGCTGCTTTTCAAATGTGACTTTTGATCTTTTTCTTGTACCCTAAAAAACATAAATGGAAACACTGAATGTTAATTTCTAAGTAACCGATGTGACTTTAATAGATTGATGAGTTATATTATGTTATCAATAAAATATGATTCCATTTCCAAAACTGATCAAGAATTGAAAAATAGCTTACATGGATGATCAGCCATGTATTATAATGGTGACAAAATTAGGCTCTAAACAGGTAACACAGAGAATGGCAGGTTAACAGTCTAAACTAGATCAAATAAAAAGGTAAGATGCTCGAGCTACAAAACTCCTTATAATATAAGGAACAATTATGTTTACCACAAACAATGAAATTAAGAAAAAAAAATTTTAAGAGCAGAAAGAACACTAGAAAACTGAGACAGGAAGCGAGGAAATGGCATAAAGCTGTATCAGGGCAAGTTCAGATTGGGTATTAGAAAAAAGTTCATCACTGAGAGAGTGGTCAAGCACTGGAACAAGCTCCCCAGGGAAGTAGTCATGGCCCCAAGCCTGTCAGCGTTCAAGAAGCATTTGGACAATGCTCTTTGACATATGGTTTAACTTTTAGGTTACTTTGTGTGGGGTCAGGACTTGGCTTCAATGATCCTTGTGGGTCCCTTCCAACTCAGGATATTCTATGATTCTGTGTTTTTGGATTCAGAGTACAGGTATTTCAAGTGACAAGGGTACAGTCTAAATAAAGGTGCTCTTTAATGGATAGGAATTAAGAGAAAAAAGCATAAAAGTCTGTCCTGGTTTCAGCCAGGATAGAGCTGGTTTTCTTCACAGAAGTTGATGGATATGTTTTGGATTTGGGATGAGAAAATATTGATAAGGTGCTGATGTTTTGAGCTGTCGCTAAGCAGTCAAGGACAGTCCAGCTTCTCGTGCTGGCCTGCTAGCAAGAAGGCTGGGGGTGCACAGGAGGCTGGGAGGGGACACGGCCAGGACAGCTGACCCGGGCTGGCCAAAGAGATATTCCCTACCATACGACGTCATGCTCAGTACATAAACTGGAGTTGGCCGGTGGGAGGAAATCGCTGCTCGGGGACGGGCTGTCGATCACCGAGTGGTGAGCAATTGCTGTATTGGGCATCACTTGTTCTTGTACATCCCTTTGTTGGTATTATTATTGTTGTTATCGTTGTTTCCTTCTCTCTTGCTGTCCTATTAAACTGTTTTTATCTCAACCCACAAGTTTTTTTCCCCAATTCTCTCCCCGTCCCAATGAGGGGGAGGGGGGAGTGAGCGAGCGGCTGCGTGGTGCTTAGTTGCCGGCTGGGGCTAAACCACAACAGTCCTTTTTGGCGTCCAACGTGGAGCGAAAGGCTTGAGATAATATCAGTTGCAGGTCACGATATCAGTTTCTTTGATTTGCATGATGCTCTCGTCTTTGCCGTACACGTTAAGGATCGGTGTTGGATTCTGCAGGTTGCTGTACTCTGTGATGATTAGCAATATCTTGCCTAAGAGATTTGTTTTTAGGACACTGACCTTGAGCTTAATGTGGTATCTGAGCTCTGTACTAAAGCCGTTACTGTATTTTGGCTACTATCTTGTGGAGACAATTAGCAATTATACTTCTGCCTCTGAAAGGCTTTTTATGGAGGAAATGCAGAATGGTACCTTTGCTACCCTCTATCATAATGTCTCCTCCTTCATCACAATAACTTTTCAGTATTTTGAATACCCCTGGGTAGTTAAAATACTTCTATTGCTGCTTCTGGGGAACATTGTTTCGGTTTTGTCTGAGGTTGGCAAGCAATTTAAGAATATCATCCAGAGATCTGCTCCAAGGCTGGATAGTTATGAATGGCAGGGCATGTGGAACAGCATGGGCAAATGCCTGGGGTGGTGGGCACCTCCAGTGTTTTGGAACTTCACTCCCGAACAACTGCAGAATCCTGATAAACTAGCAGAATATTTGGAAGAAGTATGCTGTCATCCTGGCAGTTCCAAGGAGACACAAATCATTGCCATGTGCTGGGGCCTGGCCCATGCCTACCGAGCTCTATTTAACACTATGCAAAGGGGAGAGAGGCTCTCTGGGTCTGATGGCAATGTGACAGGCACTGTGACTACTCCAACCCCCACAACGGGCACTGTAGCTGCTCAGACTCTTGCAGCTGAACCAGAGAATTGGCCTGTCCCGGTATCAGTCACCTCTGTACAAACGAAGAAATCTTGGAAGTGGAAGTCAGCTTGCTTAGTAAGGGATGAAGAAGATTCTTCTAAGAAGGAGCCAGAGGAAGAGAGTGAGGAGGCAAAGTGCTCTGAAGCAGGGCCATCATGAGGACTGAAGAGGGAAGAGAGTGGGTCATTGCTTCAAGAGAGAGCATATAGAGGATACACACCGCAAACCACTCCGTGGTTTCACTTGCGAGACTATGGAGAGGACATGAGGAGGTGGGATGGAAAACCTACCTCGACCCTAGAGGCACGAGTACGAGAGCTGCAAGGAAAAACAATTACAAAAGGGGTTTTGGGTTCCTCCAGAAAAATTGTTGCTCCACCTTCCAGTGGGCAGTTCCCCAGAAAGAACAGAAGAGCTGATCTCACCTCTGATCCTCTTGAAGGGACTTCTGATTCATATTTACAAGAAGTGGGTAACGAGTACTATGACCAGGACTAGAGGGGCCCTGCCTCCAGCCAGGCGGAGGAGAGGGACAGCCAAGTTTATTGGACTGTGTGGATTAGATGGCCTGGCACATCATACCCACAGGAATATAAGGCTTTAGTGGACACTGGTGCACAATGTACCTTAATGCCATCAAGCTATAAAGGGGTAGAACCCATCTGTATTTCTGGAGTGACAGGGGATCCCAACAGCTGACTGTACTGGAGGCTGAAGTGAGCCTAACTGGGAATGAGTGGCAGAAGCACCCCATTGTGACTGGCCCAGAGGCTCTGTACATCCTGGGCATAGACTACCTCAGGAGAGGGTATTTCAAGGACCCAAAAGGGTACCGGTGGGCTTTTGGTATAGCTGCCTTGGAGACGGAAGAAATTAAACAGCTGTCCGCCTTGCCTGGTCCCTCAGAGGACCCTTCTGTTGTGGGATGCTGAGGGTTGAAGAACAACAGGTGCCGATCGCTACCACAACAGTGCACCGGCGGCAATATCGCACCAACAGAGACTCCCTGATCCCCATCCATGAGCTGATTCGTTGGCTGGAGAGCCAAGGAGTGATCAGCAAGACTCGCTCACCCTTTAACAGCCCCACGTGGCCAGTGCGCAAGTCTAATGGAGAGTGGAGACTGACAGTAGACTATCGTGGCCTGAATGAGGCTACGCCGCTGCTGAGTGCTGCCGTGCCGGACATGCTAGAACTTCAATATCAACTGGAGTCAAAGGCAGCCAAGTGGTACGCCACCACTGATATTGCTAACGCGTTTTTCTCAATCCCTTTGGCAGCAGAGTGCAGGCCACAGATTGCTTGCACTTGGAGGGGTGTCCAATACACCTGGAATCGACTGCCCCAGGGGTGGAAACACAGCCCTACCATTTGCCATGGACTGATACAAACTGCACTGGAACAGGGTGAAGCTCCAGAGCACCTGCAATACATTGATGACATCATCGTATGGGGCAACACATCAGAAGAAGTTTTTGAGAAAGGGAAGAAAATAATTCAAATCCTTCTTAAAGCTGGTTTTGCTATAAAACAAAGTAAGGTCAAAGGACCTGCACAAGAGATCCAGTTTTTAGGAATAAAATGGCAAGATGGACGACATCATATCCCAATGGATGTGATCAACAAAATAACAGCTATGTCTTCATCAACTAGCAAAAAAGAAACACAAGCTTTTTTGGACATTGTGGGTTTCTGGAGAATGCATATTCCAAATTATAGTCTGATTGTAAGCTCTCTTTATCAAGTGACCCGGAAGAAGAACGATTTTAAATGGGGCCCTGAGTAATGACAAGACTTCAAACAAATTAAACAGCAGACAGCTCATGCCGTAGCCCTCGGACCAGTCCAGGCAGGACTAGATGTTAAAAATGTGCTCTGCACGGCAGCCGGGGAGAATGGCCCTACCTGGAGTCTCTGGCAGAAGGCACCAGGAGAGACCCGAGGTCAATCTTTAGGGTTTTGGAGTCGAGGATATAGGGGATCTGAGTCCCGCTATACTCCAACTGAAAAGGAGATATTGGCAGCATATGAAGGAGTTCAAGCTGCCTCAGAAGTGATTGGTACTGAAGCACAGCTCCTCCTGGCACCCCGACTGCCGGTGCTGGGCTGGATGTTCAAAGGGAGGGTCCCCTCGACGCATCATGCGACCGATGCTACGTGGAGTAAGTGGGTCGCACTTATCACACAGTGGGCTCGAATAGGAAACCCTGCTTGCCCAGGAATCTTGGAAGTGATCATGGACTGGCCAGAAGGCAAAGGTTTTGGAATAGCACCAGAAAAGGAGGTGGCACATGCTGAAGAGGCTCCACCATATAATAAACTGCCAGAGAACGAAAGGCAATATGCCCTGTTTACTGATGGGTCCTGTCGTATTGTAGGCAAACATCGAAGGTGGAAAGCTGTTGTATGGAGCCCTATACGACGAGTCGCAGAAGCTGCTGAAGGACAAGGTGAATCAAGTCAGTTTGCAGAAGGTGAAAGCCATCCAGCTGGCTTTAGATATTGCTGAACGAGAAAAATGGCCAATACTCTATCTCTATACTGACTGATGGATGGTGGCAAATGCTCCATGGGGGTGGCTACAGCAATGGAAGCAGAGCAACTGGCAGCGCAGAGGCAAGTCCATCTGGGCTGCTGGATTGTGGCAAGATATTGCTGCCCGATTAGAGAATCTGGTCATAAAAGTACGTCATGTAGATGCTCACATACCCAAGAGTCGGGCCACTGAAGAACATCAGAACAACCATCAGGTGGATCAGGATGCTAAGATTGAAGGGGCTCAGGTGGATCTGGACTGGCAACATAAGGGTGAATTATTTATAGCTCGGTGGGCCCATGACACCTCAGGCCATCAGAGAAGAGATGCAACACACAGATGGGCTCAGGATCGAGGGGTGGACTTGACCATGGACGCTATTGCACAGGTTATCCATGAATGTGAAACATGTGCTGCGATCAAATAAGCCAAGCAGTTAAAGCCCCTCTGGTATGAAGGACGATGGTTGAAATATAAATATGGGGAGGCCTGGCAGATTGACTATATCACACTTCCACAAACTCGCCAAGGCAAGTGCTATGTGCTTACCATGGTGGAAGCAACCACCGGATGGCTGGAAACATACCCTGTGCCCCATGCCATCGCCCGGAACACTATCCTGGGCCTTGAAAAGCAAGTCTTACGGCGACATGGCACCCCCAAAAGAATTGAGTCAGACAATGGGATTCATGTCTGAATCAACCTCATAGACACCTGGGCCAAACAGCACGGCATTGAGTGGGTGTATCACATCCCCTATCATGCACCAGCCTCCGCAAAGATTGAACGATACAATGGACTGTTAAAGACTACACTGAGAGCAATGGGTGACGGGACATTCAAACACTGGGATAAACATTTAGCAAAAGCCACCTGGTTAGTCAACACTAGAGGATCTACTAATAGAGCCGGCCCTGCCCAATCAAAACTTTTACGTACTGTAGAAGGGGATAAAATCCCTGTGGTGCACGTAAAAAATATGCTGGGGAAGACAGTCTGGGTTACTCCTGCCTCAGGCAAATGCAAACCCATTCATGGGATTGCCTTTGCCCAGGGACCTTGGGTGCACTTGGTGTGTAATGCGGAAGGATGGGGAAGTCTGATGTGTACCTCAAGGGAATTTGATTTTGGGTGAAAATAGTCAATGATTTTAGTTGTATTATGTTAATTGTTACACAACGTATGACATTACTCTATGGTTGCTATGTACCATATCAATGGTATTACAGTAAGAATCACCTAGACTGATGAAGAATGAGCTTCACTGAAACCAAGCAACGTGCAGCAGTGATGGAACCAGAACTGGCTTCAGCAGCTTGTGCCCAACAATTCCCTCGAGACCGACATCTTCGACCCGCAGATCATGGACATGGACCGTGCCAGATAACACTCCAATACCACATACCATCTCCCCTGCCCTGAGAGACTGTATGACGGATGAAGCCCAGAGTCATGGACCGAATGCACTCCACAGACATTTTAAAGTGACGGCCCATGGACTAAGATAATGGTATCTGTGTGTATATATTAAAAGACAGAAAGAGTAATAATGAATAATTGGAATGTATTGAAAAGTGTAGGACCATGACGCAAATGGTATGGAATAAGGGGTGGATACTGTCCTGGTTTCAGCCAGGCTAGAGCTGGTTTTCTTCACAGAAGCTAGTGTGAGGCTGTGTTTTGGATTTGGGATGAGAAAATGTTGATAATGTGCTGATGTTTTGAGCTGTCGCTAAGCAGTCAAGGACAGTCCAGCTTCTCGTGCTGGCCTGCTAGCAAGAAGGCTGGGGGTGCACAGGAGGCTGGGAGGGGACACGGCCAGGACAGCTGACCCAGGCTGGCCAAAGAGATATTCCCTACCATACGATGTCATGCTCAGTACATAAACTGGAGTTGGGCAGGGGGAGGAAATCGCTGCTCGGGGACGGGCTGTCGATCACCGAGTGGTGAGCAATTGCTGTATTGGGCATCACTTGTTCTTGTACATCCCTTTGTCGGTATTATTATTGTTATCATTGTTGTTTCCTTCTCTCTTGCTGTCCTATTAAACTGTTTTTATCTCAACCCACAAGTTTTTTTCCCCAATTCTCTCCCCGTCCCAATGAGGGGAAGAGGGGAGTGAGCGAGTGGCTGCGTCGTGCTTGATTGCCGGCTGGGGCTAAACCACGACAAAGTCTTATGTTAAACACAAGGATGGATATGAATGTTGCAACTCCTTTGCCCTTTGATTCTCTTTTCTTCCTTCTTGCTAACATCCCTTATTCCATAAAGAGATAAAAATATGTTACGAAGATTTGTTATACATTTCAGGAACACTATAGCAATAACACAACTGCACATGAACATAATTATATATGTCCCGACCACCTGTCCCCCTGCACAGATTTTACGCTTATCAGTTCTTAATCTAGTGCCAATATGAAATCGTGTTCATCTTACCTAGCTCTGACAGTATGGATTCATAATAAGCTTACTTTTGCAGACCTTAATGTGAGAAGATCAGATCTTGTTTAAGAGTTTCTTTTTTTCTGTTTATTCTAAGAAATTCACCACTATTCAGAATCAGGTTTTTTATCTGTTCTTTATCAAGAGTCTACAAATCTAAATCATGGTTTAGCCATTAATCCAACTCCCATTCAACCAAGAGAAAGACTCCCTGTTGATGCCAAAAGGAAATGTATCAGATTCATAGTCAATATAATGCAAATATTTTGGAAAGACAGACAGAAATAAAACCAGCTAGACAACCAATGCTCAAGAGAGTTTGTCTTTATATCTTTTTTTTTGAAGGCACGCAGTACAGGCACGTAAAAAGGCAAGACATTTTCATGGCTAAAGATGGTCATGCATTCCTTTTCTTTAGTATAGCATCACGGTTACATCTGAGAGGACTTTAAGCACTACTTTGTTAAACCTGAGAATAAGCTTGCTGTTTTAAACCGAAATTTGGTAAAAACTTATCATCGGCCGCATTCACAGCCCATGAACATACTACAGCTTAAAATCTTCCTACACCACTTAAAAAAAGATAAGGAAGTCCACCAAGTTAAAATGTATTTTATCGCCTATGTACTTTTTCAGAATGTAAAGAATATAATTACTTTTCCATCACCAGTAAATAAAATATTTCAAGTTAGTAGTTTACAAAGGGCTGCAAACGAGTTTGCTTAACAGTACTGTGCCTACATGCGACGAAAAGTAAGACAACTGCAAAAAAATTCCGCCCTGGCTGGCGGACGGCCCTGGTTCGTAGGTACCACGGCACGTCCATAGCACGGTTTGGGTCCGACCCCCTGCAGTGAGCAAGGGCAGCCTTCACCCAGCGCAGGCCGCGGCCGCTGGCGTTTCACGCACTGAAATACAAACACGCGGCCGGTTTCTCCTTTTCGGCCTTCCCCCGCCCTCACTGCGCCCACAAGGCGAGGGCCCAGCCCCTCCCCCTCCCGGCGCTGAGGGCCCAGCCCACCCTTCCGCGCGCCCGTGGGGGGGCGGGTAGCGCCTGGCCGCCGCTCCCCAGCGGTCTGGAAGCCCCGCCCGTCTCCCTGCGCCGGGGCCCCGGCAGGGCTCCGCCTCGGGGCGCCGCGGCCGCAGGCAGGCCGCCAGCCCTCCACTTGCCCGCGAGGGCTCCCGCTCGCTCCCCGATGCGTCACTGCGGGGTTGCGGCACACTTCGCCGCAGCCCACGGCGTCACCTCCGCTTTGCGTCCGTGAGGCGCGCCTGCCGAAGCCGGCCCGCAGCTCCACAGGCCTGGCGACGCCTCCTCCCGCTCCGCACGCCCTCAGCGCAGGGAGCAAGGCGCTCCCCCACCTCAGGCCCGGGGTGGAGTGGGAGCAGCGCCAGCCCTACAGCGGCGACGGCAACGCGCAACCGCCGCCAGGAGCGCAGCCCACGCTCACGCCCGCCCAGGCACCGTGAGCGCGACTGCTGCTCCCGCTCCCAGCTGCGGCGGCGAGCCCCGCCCGCTAGCCAGCTGCCTGGCCCGCTCCGCCGTGGTCACGCCTCCGGCAGGTTCCCATTGGCTGCAGAAGAGCGGAGGCGCGGCGGGCGAGGCGGCGGCCCGGCACCTGTCTCGCGCGTCAGGCGGCGGCGGGGCGGGAGGGAGAGAGGGGAGGAAGGAGGGGAGGAAGAAGAAGAAAAGGAGAAGAGGAAGAAAATAAGAAGAAGAAAAAGAAGAAAGGATGGCGAAGAGGAAGGAAAAAAGAAGAAAATAAGAACTAGAGGAAGAAAAGAAGAAGAAAAGAAGAAGAGGGAAAGAAGAGGAAGGATAAGAAAAGACAAAGAGCAAGAGGAAGAAAAGAAGAGGAAGAGGAAAAGAAGAGGAAGGGAAGAAAAGAAGGAACAGGAAGAAAAGAAGAGGAATAGGGAAAAGAAGATGAAGAGGAAGGAAAGAATAATAAGAAGAAAAGTTGATGAAGAAGATGAAAAGAAGAGGAAGAAAAAAAGAAGAGGAAAAGAAGAGGAAGAAAAGAAGACGATGAAAAGAAGAGGAAGAGGAAGAAAAGAAGAAGAAGAAGATCCGCTTGCCGTACCGGCCCCTTGGTGACTGCCTCGCTGCCCTGAGAGGGAGCAGCCACTGGAGGCGATGGTGGCGGTGGTTCTCCCTCCCTTACTGACCCTTGCTGATGGTTCCGTCTGCTGGTTGGGAGGAGGATGCTCTCTGCAAGGCTTGACTACACTTGGCGTCCCCCGCACCTCTTGTGGTTGAGGCGGTGGTCAATCTTCGACCCTTATCACGGTTGCTTGCCTGTGAATAGGTGGGCATGGTCTGTTACATTACTTCTGACCTTAATCCTGACTCTGCATCTTCTGAAGCTAGTTCACACTTCCCGTATCCTCACTCACAGGGGAGAAAGTTAACTTCCTCCTCTCTCAGTAGTTCCTCGATTCTTGCTCGCAGCAAATTTGAGGGACAAGCATTACTGTAATATAGTAGAAGTTTAACTGGTGTCAGTTTTTCTCTGATCAACAAGTCATACATTACTAAAATGACTTCACAGTGGTTTATGTCAGAAGAGCATTTAACTCAGGTTTGGATTTTTTTGTGTCATAGATAGCTCTGTTCTCTCCAAATACTTAGTCATAAGCAATGTTCTGTGTTTTGTCTGTAAGTGCAGATAGTGAATGCTACCCTCAAGCAGAAGAAAATACCGATGCTGTTCTGGTGGTCCAGAACAAAAAAAACAACTACACCACAAGAACATGCTTTCTGGTTTTCAACTGCTGTGTGCACTGTACACTAGAATAGCTATAGTTTGCTGATTGGCCTGAGCAAGGAGCCTCAGTCTCTTGTCATCTTGCACTTTAGGTAGTAGTTTATTTGTGTGCTCAAAGGATGTAAATCTCTACAAAATCAAAACATGTAACTCCTTGTTCAGATGTATGTATATTATGTAAAGGTACTGCAAGAGAGAGACAGACTCTTAAATATGTGAGTTCTTAATATGCTTAAGATTAATTAATAGATAGTTGATGTATGGGGGTCTCTCATCTTCATTTTCATCTTTCCTCACTGCTCTTCTTTCTCTTTTCCTCGCTTCCAGTGCTGTATCTTCCTACTTTGCACCATCTCTGGCATTCATCAGCTCATGCAATATACCAATTCAACTTGCTATCCCAGCAAAAAGCTATTGCATAGTTCTGGTTTTGTTGTCCATTATTCCATGAATGTTGATTAAATCACTGCCAGATTCAATGCAGAATAAAGCAATAGGAGGACATAGCTGAAAGGAAGGTGGATGTGGGCGTCTAAGCAGGACTTAAAGTTTCTTAACCTTAGGCTGTGGAAAAAAACCCTCACTTTGTCTTATCTTTCTCCCTTAAGTAAAGCTAAAAGGCCTGGAATTCCTGCATAGAAATTTCCATTGTTTCCCATCCCTTTTTTGCCTGTTCCCAGGTAGTAATGAAGCACTAGCAGCTGTTATCCTTTCTGTTTTGGCTGAGCTGACATTTGTAAACCTTTTCCTCTATTACTACATTGTAGATGCTGGGAGATTAAAAGAAAAAAAGAGAAAAGAATGTCTGTTCCTCTTGCCTCATGCTTTTAGATAAAGAAGTTGTAAACCAGTACTATGTTAAACTAACTATTGCATAACTATGCAATGGTAAACTCAAGCTAAAATGCAGTTTATTAGCTATTGGACATCTAATGCAATGACATAAATAGGAATCATCTAGACAGGTCCAGAAGGATTGTTAAGTAGACCTGGACAAATTTCTGAGTTTTTTAAGCTTTTCATTCCTAGGTGATTGAGAGGACAGGGGTTTTCCCCTTCTTGTAAAAATCTGTGGCTGATATTCGACAGTGTGTTGTCTGACAAGTGTCATTTTCCCATCATGGCAATTTGTTTTTCTGAAAGCCGTTTGAAATTACTGACATCCTTAATTTGGATCTGAAGCGAAGCAGAATTTTGGCTTGTGTTCAGTACTAGTCCTGATAAGATCTAACTTAATTTAGATGTGCCATCGACCTAGTTTAGTGTTTTAAATATGTTCTGTTTAATTGTTTCTTGAACTTTGAGTAACATGTAATGCAAAGTGTTGTTATAATTCAGCAGCTGGAAACCTAAAGGATGTAATGCTCAAACACCCCGAAGTACTTGGGAATAGCATTCCTCGATATGGAAGCTAAGCCCATTGAGGCTTACAAATCTTCACAAAAGATATTACATGTTGAGTCAAATCATGGGAAGGGTGTAGGGAGTGGCAGATACACAGAGAGAGAGAGGGAATTCCCAGTTTAGAAATACATACTTCGTTTCTTGTGTCCTGGATAGATCTTACCCTGGATGCCTTCTGCACTGTACCTTTTCTTTATAATTGTTCCTACAGAAATAATGTCACAGTTCAGCAGAGACACGCTCAGCACTACCAGAGAATGCACAACTCATTTTCTCTTTCATAGATTACCTTTAAATTAAAAAAAAAAAAAAGTTGATTATTGCAGGCTTGTAAGACAAATCTGTAAGGTTGTTTGTCATCAAAATGCTCATATATTTAGAAACTGAGTTTTTATTTTTATTGTTCCATAGCTTCTTTCCTAAGGAAGATGATACACAGGTCTGTCTTGCTGAGATGTGTTCTTCTGGTACACAGGATGATAGTGATTTAATTTGTGTAATATGCACCTGCTATAAATGCTTGTTTTCAAGGAAAATCTGGAAACATAGCGGTTATTTTGTTCTGGAGAGTGGATATGCAGGGTTTTGAGCAGGTGCTGGCTTGATACTAAGTGACATTTGAAAGATGTAATACTTCTTTCTAGCATCTTTTTGCAATGGTTACAAAATAGTTACTATGACTAGTTCTACCATTAGAAAAAAACAAAACACAACCAGCCAACCAAAAAAACCCTCAAGTAGCAAGAAGAAATCCATTTGTTTACTATTTTTGTTTAGTACTAAAAATGTTGTCCTAGTTCTTGACATTCTGCACAATAGCTTCATCCTGTATTTCATATTAACCATATAAGTATTAAAATGTGTAGAAGGTATCACTTGCATTTCTTATAAATATGCTGGGTTTATGTGTGTTCCCACCCATGCCCCCATGTTGCCTGCCCTTTTGCTCTGCTGTAGGTGATGTTCAGACCTTGTTCCTTTCTGGAAAATGTCAGGAGAAAATTACTCATTTATGAAGTTCTCTGAAAACTTTTAGTCACCTGAAATCCTTAGATCTCTCTTGCAATGCATTGGTTATTTTGGAGTTAAGGACTTTGTATGTTTGTTTGGTTTTTTAACAACTTGCTTGAGCAAGATGTAACCAATACACACTGAGTCTTGAAAGCATACAGAAGACAAGGTGAAGAAGGTGTCAGCTGTCTGGAGCAACATTGCAATTGTTACATGTATGCTTTTTTCACCTTTGTTTTCTGTGAGAAGTTTATTTTCCAATAAAATTGAAAATCAGCATTTGTGAATTGAGGGAGTCTCAGTGCCTAAGTCCAGTTGCAACATACCACTGAAGTTGTAACTAAGGTGCTGATTCCTGAGACGTGTCCTAAGAGATGGGCAAGAAACGGTGGGTTTCATGCTGAGGTGGTAACTTTACTTCTGCAGCAGATCAGCAGCTGCTAAAGCTTATTTTCCTGTAGCTATTCAAAGTAGGTTTTAGAAAGCATGTATGGATTTAGTCTATTTTGAAATGAGCAGCCATAGCAAGCAAACCTTTGGCAGTAGTTTGAGTGACGTAGATGTAGAGCTTGGATAAGTATTTCAGACTTCAAAGTTTGTCCTTTATATTATTATATTGCACTAAGGGGTGAGTATGCAGAAGAACATATTGCCTCTGCATGTTGAATTGACAGCACTTGGAGGAACCTCTGTTTAATAGCAACTGTGATTTCACAAAAACTCAAACAGCAAATCAGAGAACTTTCATCAGCATCATGGGGATCTCAGGTGCTTATCATGGGGATCTCAGGTGCTTATCATGGGGATCTTAAGTAGCTGCTTGTGTTTTGGAGTTATCATCTGAGTTACTTAAGTATTTTTATTGAAAAATGGCAGCAGTATGTTCAGCAGTTATTACTTTTGAAGTTTTTCTGGCTCAGGTGAGATTAAGTCTGTGAATTGATGTTGAGCAGTAATGTTGCTGAAATAAGTATATTCGCCACTTCCTGCCCCTACCACAAGCACTAAAGCAGACCTCTGTATGGCTGAGTGCTGAAATAAATTAAAAAAAAAAAAAAAGATATTAGAACACCAAAAAATACCCCAGGTGGTTGTCTTTCAACTGGATCAGCTTTCCAATTTAGTTTATGTAGTGATGTAACACCTGACATAATGAAGAGATATAATATAGACAGTGGTGTGAGAACTTGTATGAGTGACTGGAAGTGGCAAGGGAGAAATAGCAAGCACTCAGGCTTCACATGCTGCTTCAAAAGCTGGTTGTCAGGCTTTACCCTGAGATGTCTTTCTGTAATTAAAAGCAAGTTTGCCAATATTAATTCTACTTTTTATAGCTTTTTGCAATGGTAATAAAAAAAAAAATCACCATTTTTTCCCAGTTTGTAACAATCAGGTTATTTTCAAGAGTGAAATGAATGGCTTGCTGCTGCAGCAAGGGAGAATTTTTATTTCTGTATCTTCCATCTCTGTTCCCTTCTCATGCCTCAGGTCCTCCCTCCCTCATTCACGGCTCCTGGCCACATAGTCCTACACATTCTTTTGCTTTCTCTCTGGCACTCATCAGACAATTCTGTGAGTCAGTTCAGTTTATTAACCTAGCTTTAAGACTTCTTTTTCCTGGTAGACTTGTTTTCTGGCAAGTTGACATGTTGCATGAGCTTGCAAAGGAATCCAGAAAACACAAGAGTTTCTGTAAGGTAAAAAGTATGAAAAAAGCATCGACAACTTCTGACTGGAAAGATGGAGAGTGAAAAATAGGGGAAAAGTATTGTCAACTCCCTCTCTTTCAGGGTCTGGGAACTGTTAGATCAGGTCATCTCATCATACCCCAGTCTCAGGATGATGAATCAGGTTGGAAAGGACCTTCAAGATCATCAAGTCCAACCATTAACCCAACATCACCATGGCCACTAAACCATGTCCCAAAGCGCCACATCCACATGTTTTTTGAATATTTCCAGTGATGGTGACTCCACCACCTCCCTGAGCAGCCTGTTCCAATGCTTGACCACCCTCTCGGTGAAGAAATTTTTCCCAATATCCAATCTAAACCTCCCCTCGTGCAACTTGAGGCCATTTCCTCTTGTCCTATTACTAGTTACGTGGGAGAAGAGACCAACACCCACCTCACCACAACCCCCTTTCAGGTAGTTGTAGAGAGCGATAAGGGCTCCTCTCAGCCTCCTCTTCTCCAGACTGAACAACCCCAGTTCCCTCAGCCACTCCCCATAAGACTTGTGCTCCAGACCCCTCACCAGCTTCATTGCCCTTCTTTGGACATACTCAAGCACCTCAGCATCCTTCTTGTAGTGAGGGGCCCAAAACTGGACACAAGATTTGAGGTACAGCCTCACCATTGCTGAGTACAGGGGCACGATCACTTCCCTACTCCTGCTGGCCACACTATTGCTGATACAGGCCAGGAAGCTGTTGGCCTTATGGGCCACCTGGGCACACTGCTGGCTCATATTCAGCCAGCTGTCAGCTAGCACCCCCAGGTCCCTTTCCACCAGGCAGCTCTCCAGCCACTCCTCCCCAAGCCTGTAGTGGTGCATGGGGTTGTTGTCACCCAAGTGCAGGACCCTGCACTTGGCCTTATTAAACCTCATACAGTTGACCTCTGCCCATCGATCCAGCCTGTCCAGATCCCTCTGCAGAGCCCTCCTACCCTTCAGCAGATCAACACTCCCACCCAACTTGGTGTCATCTGCAAACTTACTGAGGGAGCACTCAATCCCCTCATCCTGATCATTGATAAAGATATTGAACAAGACCGGCCCCAGAACCGAGCCCTGGGGAACACCGCTTGTAACCGGCCACCAGCCAGATTTAACTCCATTCACCATGACTCTCTGAGCTCGGCCATCCAGCCAGTTCTTTACTCAGCAAAGAGTAAACCTGTCTAAGCCACGAGCCACCAGTTTCTCCAGGAGAATGCTGTGGGAGATGCTGTCAAAGGCTTTCCTAAAGCCCAGGTGGACAACATCCACAGTCTTTCCCTCATCCACTAGGCGGGTCACCTGGTCATAGAAGGAGATCAGGTTGGTCAAGCAGGACTTGCCTTTCATGAACCCATGCTGGCTGAGCCTGGTCCCTTGGTTGTCCTGCACATGCCCTGTGAGCATCCTCAAGATGAACCGCTCCATGATCTTCCCTGGTACGGTGGTCAGGCTGACAGGCCTGTAGTTCCCAGTATCCTCCTTCTGGCCCTTCTTGTAGATGGGTGTCACATTGGCAAGCCTCCAGTCATCTGGGACCTTCCCTGTTAGCCAGGACTGCTGATAAATGATGGGGAGTGGCTTGGCAAGCTCCTCTGCCAGCTCTCTCAGTACTCTTGGGTGGATCCCAAAAGGCCCCCATAGACTTGTGGGTGTCCAGGTGGCTTAGCAGGTCCTTAACTGTTTCCTGCTGGATTATGAGGCGTTTATTGTGCTCTCCATCCCCGTCTTCCAGCTCAGGGGGCTGAATCCCTGCAGCTACCTGGTCTGGCTATTAAAGACTGAGGCAAAGAAGGCATTAAGTACCTCAGCCTTGTCCTCATCCTTGGTCACAATGTTCCCAATAAGAATGCCAATATTAAAGGATGACTGAGTTCATAATTCAGTCTTGCTTCTCTTCTAATTTTATGCTCATCTAAAGTAAAATATTCTTGGCTTGGAAAGCATGTAAAAGCAGGCTTTCTTCACCAAATACCTTTATATGGACAACAGCTATCCAGTCATGACTGTTTCTCTTCTCACACCACTCCTCACCGCCTAAAGAAACAACACACTCCTCCCACCCCCAGGCCATTTTATGTGAAGACCTAAACCTTATATGGAAGGGAGATTGAGCATGTTAGTTTTGTCTTTTGATAGAGCCTAGTACATATAGTGTGTATAACGTGAGATTCTGTTCACAGGTTTTTTAGGAGGAGGTTTAACTCAGTGTATCCATCAGAACATAGACAATATTAGCATTCATTTTACCTAGAAAATGTTACTGACTCATGCCATGCAGCAAAAACTCTCAGTTTCCAGCTTCCCGGTTTATTGAAGTGATGTACAAATATTAACTCAGTTTGTTTTCTGTGTATTAATAGGGCATTCAGCATCTAAGTACTTTAGTAAAACTCAGTTTGTACTACATTTCATATCTATCAGAAGTGTTTAGACATCATATCTCACTGCACTCCAAGGTTTGGACCTGCATTTGAATTAACATATAAAAAAATTTGCCTTTTCATAGTGAGTGTACTTCTGAGACTTAGACAATTATGTAAGAAAACAAACAATATAGATTTACTGCATAAATGCATTTCCTTGTTTTTATAAGACAGGCAATTTTTAAGGAATGTGGGCTTAGGATTGTGACTTTGCTTAAATATCTTGTGTAGATACTCTGTGTTTTATTCTTTCCATATGTGTCATCATGTAAGCTTTGTAATGCAACCATAACATTTTTAATTTTTTATCATCCACTTAAATAGTGGACTGCAGGTTTTTTGATCTGTGTGTTTGGGGCTCTTCCGTTTTGTTTTGTTTAATGTTTGGGATACAGTACTTTCACCACCTGTGAGAGATTCCTCATAAAGTCTAAGTGAACGGTCAGTAATATTTCTGATCTCCTTTTTTGTTTTTAAAAATGCTGTAGGATGCAATTTCTTTTGGATAGGCACTGTCCATCCATCCTGTCTTGGACGTGGCGAATGGATGTTTAATTCTCTGCTGTACTGCATACTGTCATATGACCTTGAGATGTTGTCTCAAGTTGATGCAGATAATCTGTACTAGTAAATTAAACAGTCCTAGTATAACTTTAGTGGCCTTAGTTGCTGTAGTATGTGCCCATTGCTTGCCTTAGGTGCCATAACAGGCAATCAGAGTATGACTGTTTGAACCATAGCTCAATAGGTATGAACGGAACAGAATAGTTAAGTGGGAAGGGACCTACAGCAACCCTAGCCCAATTGCCTGACCACTCCAGGGCTGACCAAAAGGTAAATCACATTATTAAGGGCATTATCCAAATAACTCTTAAACACTGACAGGCATGGGCCATCGGTTACCTCTCTAGGAAGCCTATTCCAGTGTTTGACCAACTTCTTGGTAGATAAATGTTTCCTCATTTATCAAGTCTGAATCTCCCCTAACGGACACAGCTTTGAGCACTGGGTACCAGGGAGAAGAGCTCAGCACCTCCCTCTCCTCTTCTCCTCCTCACGGAGCTGGAGAGAGCAGGGAGGTTGCCCCTCAGCCTCCTCCACTCCAAACTAGACAAACCCTGTGTCCTTGGTTGCTATTCCATTTATAAGATGAAGTGACTTCGAGGCCACATCTTTGTAGAGAGGCTTTTCAAGCAATATCACCAGCATGATGTATATTAAGGAGTATGTCATTGTTGTGGCTTGTTAGTTTACTGCAGCAGAAATGTAAATAATGAAAGCTGAAGAAAGCAAGCAACAAAACTCCCTTAATCTAATTATTTCAAGTCCTTGCTACCACTTTTAAATAAAACGAGGTTGTTCAAAAAAATCCATCAATGGATGACCTTGAAGTTGCAAGGATACAGACTTTTAGGGTTAGATTATAAGTGTGTTCAGTTTTGTCATAAATTCCATTAATGGTTTGAGGAGACTACACTGGCTTCTGTAAAACATCAGACTCCATTACTTCTGTTAGTTTGGATTGTATTTTGGAAATACAAAATTAGTTCATAATAAAGTTGTTTTGAAGATGGGATCAAGGTAAAACTCGGGGAATACAAAATGATACTATATTCTGCACTTAAGCTTTTGTATTACTGTCCTATGAGGATATAAGTTGATTAAATTCACAGGTATGCACACACCTCATTTACAGATTAACTGTATACACAAATGTTTTGATAAGATAGCTTATTTCCCTTTTGTTTGCATTTGTTCCTTTGAAATGTCTTGATAATAGTCTTATCTTGTGCTCACAGTAACACAAGGGAAAAAAAATAGATTCTGTTTCCTCTGGGAAGCTGTGCTGTTTTTTTCTTTTCTGTAGAGCTACAAAATAAATCGCTATATTATTGCTTTGTGAACTTTGATCTGCCATCCATAGTGTAGTTTATTGCTTTGTCATTGAAATCAAAGGCCACAGAAAGTGATGATAGCTATTTCTATTAGTAGTTACTAGTAAAACTAGTACTACTAACTAAACTATAGACTGAACACTATATGAAAGATGTATATTTTTAAGTAGGTTTTAACTGTGAAGCCTTCCTGTGTTTTTTGTGACTTTCTTAGAGTTACTTCTGTACTATTTTTTGCACGTAAAGGCTGTTTATTCAATTTTTCCTTCCTACCCAATTTCAAGAGTTTCATAGCAGACAGTTTGCATGTTTACCTTTGTATGAATAAAATCACATTGTTTAAGGTGTAAGACTAAGTTAAAGAATAGTCATGCTCAAGTGAAGTATTCAAAAGCTTTCCAATTTCCATATGAAACCCCGGTGCTACTGACATTAGTCATATCTTTTGGTCACTGATTCTATTGCCAAAAATTCTCATTGTACAATGCTGTCCTGTTTTCAGCTGGGATAGAGTTAATTTTTCTTCCTAGTAGCTGATATAGTGCTGTGTTTTGGATTTAGTATGAGAATAATATTGATAACACACAGATGATTTAGTTGTTGCTAAGTAGTTGTAGTGCTTATACTAAGTGAAGGACTTTTCAGCTTCCCACGCTCTGCCAGTGGGGAGCTGCACAAGAAGCTGGGAGGGGGCACAGCCAGGACAGCTGACCCAGATTGGCCAAAAGGATATTCCCTGCCGTACAATGTCATGCTCAGTGTGTAAACTGGGGACAGTTGGCAGAGGGGTGGGGACTGCTGCTTGGGAACTGGCTGGGCATCAGTCAGCAGGTGGTGAGCAATTGTATTGTGCATCACTTGTTTTGTATATTCTTATTATTATTATTCCCCTCCTTTTCTGTCCTATTAAACCATCTTTATCTCAACCTACAAGTTTTAATCTTTTTTTTGTTTTTTTCTGAATTCTCTCTCCAGTCCAGCTACAGGGGTGGAAAGTGAGCGA
Organism: Phaethon aethereus; assembly: GCF_964289735.1. Taxonomy (NCBI): domain Eukaryota; kingdom Metazoa; phylum Chordata; class Aves; order Phaethontiformes; family Phaethontidae; genus Phaethon; species Phaethon aethereus. Next base: position 106,381,216 of record NC_138582.1, on the reverse strand, counting down.
GCGGCTGGGGTTGCCAGCTGGGGTTAAACCATGACAGTCTTTTTTGGCACCCAACATGGGGCACAAACCCACGACTCTGAGATTAAGAGTCTCATGCTCTACCAACTGAGCTAACTGGGACCAATGGCGGATGAATTGGCTGGCCAACTCCGGCAACACTAAGAAAATCTCTCCTCTTCCTCCCTACAGGCCTGCATCTTGGCTGTGAAAAAACTGTTACGGTGGTTCCAGCAATGACAAGCCTCTGAACCCATTAAAACACAGGAAATAGTTCATGCAGTAGCCCTTGGGCCAGTCCAGGCAGGACAAGGTGTTAAAAATGTCCTGGCAGATTGACTATATCACACTCCCACAAACCCGCCAAGGCAAGCGCCATGTGCTTACAATGGTGGAAGCAACCACCAGATGGCTGGAAACACATCCTGTGCCCCATGCCATCGCCCGGAACACTATCCTGGGCCTTGAAAAGCAAGTCTTATGTCGACATGGCACCCCCAAAAGAATTGGGTCAGACAACAGGATTTGTTTTTGAGACAACTTCATAGACACATAGGCCGAGATTCCTTTCCTCCATAGAATGGTTTGATTTACAAGATTTGTCAAGATTTTGTGTACGTTGCTATGTTCGTATGGATTTCATGTCCTACAGTGCTATCTTGAATGCACTTGTTTTGTCCATTAGCTTTTCTTACCTACCTTAGTATTGATACATCATATTAGATTGATAAACTGTCTTTTCATTCAATGATCTTAAAGATTAGTGGTGTTGCTCTAACTTCCTGACTTAAACATTTGTGAAAATCCTAATGTAATAAATTCATTTTTGGAAACTTTAGTTGAGGGTCCAGCGAATGATAGTGAAGGAAATGTCTCTCTATTGCATTTTACAACAGATCATGCATTTAAATTAAGTCTTCCTCAGCCACAGAATGAAATAGATGAATTTAAAAGGTACAAATGTGTTAACTGAAACAGTGATATTGAAATGCTGTTACAGAAGTTAGAAATTCATTCAAAAGTGAATAGTATAGTTAGGTGAGTTCAGAAAAATTCACAGTGAGTCTGGAAACACTTAGAAAATCTACAAGGCTTCACTCACCAATTGAATTTTTCTCAAGTATTTTGGAAAGATAACTACACGTAACTATAGTAGTGCTGCCTCTCAGTGTCATGAACTGTTTTACGTACAGCTTCAGGCTTCAGTGGCGAGAGTGTAGAAACTTCACCTCTCTTTTAAAAATATCTGTGTTGTAGTATGCTCAGCATCATAGGTATGGCCTCAGATTTATAAGTCTTGTCATTTTTTTGTGCATTTATTTACTTTTGGTGGCACCTTTTCTGTTGGCATCACAATGTCTCCAGGTAGCGTCTTGATATTTATTTATCGTTTGTGACCTCATTAAAAAATTAATTTTCAACACCAGTATTCTGTGTTCCTGCTAGCTTGTTTCTAAACCTGGAATGGGATTGTAACTGATACCACTGGTTAGCATAGAGGAGAAAGGATTTCTGATGTATTCAGAGTGGTTTTGCTGTTTTGAAATACCTGTTTTGAGTGTAGTTCAATTGCATTTAAATTTCCATTGTGTTGGTTCTTTGTATTTATATAACTGTATGTTGTGCTTTTTAGCACCCCTCTGGCAATACAAACAATTTTGCATTATGTTTTGAATGTCAGCTTTGGTACTATCATTTTGTTATATCAAGATACAGGACTAGATTATAACAATTACAATTATAAAAATTTTAGTATTTTGTCTTTACATATTTCTGTGAAAATTATTTTAATAACTTTATCTTTTTTTATATGTATGCTCACATAAACGCAGGCATGATGCAATTGTGTACTTGCCCAGTGTTTTTCAGTTTCGCAGTGCTTCATTGTCATCTTCCTACCTAGCACGTTGTTGCAGCTTTCAGAGCTGTTCTCAGGTGGACCATCCTGCCATTAATAGGTCTAAATCAGTAGACTTATTTTAGCCATCTGATTTTAATTGTGGAGATGGTTAACTCATCAGGTTTTTAGTCTTACATTTTTAAAGAACTCTCACAATGAATTACTTGTAAATAAAATAAAGATTTTGTGTTTCCTTTCTACCAGTCCTCTGACTCTCTGAAATACTTTCACCAGCCTCCATTCTTTAAACCTATGAGGACCATACAAGAAAGTTTAGCAATTTAAGCCTTCCAACAGGAAGTCCTGTTGTCTAGTTTCTATTCAGCTGAAATTACTCTTTAGCATGTGTTGTATATAGAACTCGCTCATGTGGAGAATCCATAGAGACCCAAATACATCTGTTCTTCTTGCTCGTTGCCTTGATAGGCAGTCAGAAAATTGTGGAACAAGAAAAAAATATTTAAAGCCACTGTTATTTAGCGTACATTTACTTATATTCCTCAGCATGTTCAAACTTAGGTGGCTAAAGTGGACCCATAGACTTATGCTTAGGGTTTCACCTTCAGTTATAACTGCTTTTTCACTTGTTCATGCGATTCTATAGGTATCTTCAAAAAAGTGACTTAATGGAGCAACTTACTCTGAATAAATGCATTCTGGGTAAACTTTTACTTTTCCTATGCCCGTCCCAAAGCAACAAGATACTTTCTAGATAACAAGGAATTTGCACTTGGCTTGCTGCTGGAAAGCTTGAGGAGTTGGCTGACATCATGAAGTTCAGCAAAGACAAATGCAAAGTCTAGCACCATGGGTAGAATAACACCCTACAACAGGTACAGGGTCTGACTGGTTAGGTACCAGCTCTGCAGAATATTTGGGCTCTTGCAGGATAATGAGCTGAACATGAATGCCATACATGTTGGGCTTCATTAACAAGAGCAGATTGAGAGAAGCAATTATTCTGCTATACTCAACACTTATGAGGCAGCATCTGGAACACTATGTTCCACTTTGGGGTTCCCCAGTAAAAGAGAGGTCATAAAACTGGAGAGAGTCCAGAGGAGAACCTCTAAGATGGTATGGGGCTGGAATATATAACATAGAAGGAGTAGGCTGAGACATCTGGTTTTGTTTACCCTGGAGAAGAGTTGAGGGAAGGGGAGCATGAGGAGACAACTCCCCACAACAACAGGGGAGCTATGATGACATGCTGACTTTGCCTGCTGTGTCACACCAGAAAGGGGAGAGGGACAGGCATATTTTGGCAGAAAAAAATGCCAGTACACCTGTAATAAACCTGGAGAAAAGCATCCAAAGTGGAACAGGCTGCCCAGGGAGGCAAGTGAAGTCACCATCACTGGAAGTGTTCAAAAATGTGTAGATGTGGCACTTTGGGACATGGTTTAGTGGGCATGGTGGTGTTGGGTTAATGGTTGGACTTGATGATCTTAAAGGTCTTTTCCAACCTTATTGATTCTGTGATTCTGTGATGCTGTAATCTAACTGCTGTCTTCCATGACTTACTGGAGGCATATAGAGAAGATGAAACCAGACTTTTCACAAATATGCACAGTAAAAGGACAAGAGGCAGCTAGCATTTCCGTGGCAACAAAGACAATTCCAGCTGGATGTAAGGGAAGGATTTTTTCCACTGGTCATGCATGCAGGGAGGACTTTCAAAATATGACTGAACAGAACACTTGTGCAGCTTTGTCTGCCATTGAAGTTAGAGCTCTTTCGAGCAGAAGGTTGGATGATGGAGGACGTGCAGAGGTCCCACACAGGCTGAGTTATTTTATGATTCTAATTAAGATACAAGCTAGTTACTTACAACTTAACATTTTAAAATGATTTTTCCTCCAAACTGGTGGTGGAAAATTTTCTAATACATTGTTGCCTTTCATTTAAACCCTATTCTGAAGTGGTAATGTGAATTAGTGAAGTCACATGTCATGAAAAATGACACAGGCAATAAGTAGGAGAGAACAATTATTGACCTTCCCATTTTATAAAATGGAAGTTGGAACACAGAGGAGGTGAATAGACCAAGAACACTTGAACAAATTTCTGACAGAGCTCTAATTTGAACTAAATTGCTCCTGCCATAACTGCAAGAATATCCTACTGCAATCCAGTGAACAAAGCTTACACTGTCCTGTGACATGCCCTTTTCTAGAAGCTTGGAAAAATCTATAAAGTAATCAAAACCAGGAGGACTCAGCAGCAAAATTACCGATATAGGTATTTTAATATTTTACTCTGAACTTCTATTAGAACCTGAGGATAGCCACAGTACAAACATAGGCCTACTCTTACATATCAGACAGGAAACTGCTGTTGCTGATTTCCCTTTGAATTTTTGTTTTGATACAAATTGGATTTGGACCCAGTAGAAGTACTAGGAAGTACTAGGAATTTGCTGGGATTTCAGGTTCCAAGGACACCATTGCTTTCTCATTGCTGCTGCAGCTGCCTTTCCCCCCGGCTTTGGTCACAGCAGGATTCTTCTGTGCTATAAAAGAGCAGTGTCCTGGCTGCTGTGTTCTGGTGAGAGACCCTTGCAGGGAAAAGGGGAATGAGCTCTAGTGATGTGGTCATCAGCTTGCCAGAAAAAGTCTTATTGATCTGATGGAGAACAGCAGCGTTTCCTGTTAATGCTGCCCTGCATAACCTGACATTTGAACTCAGGAAAGTAAAACATAATTAGGTCATCTGAATTCTATATATTTTGTGAAATCTTCAGGGAAAAAACCAAAAGCTTGGTAAATAAAGTTGTGGATAAGCAGAAAGTTAGTATTGTTTCTCTGGCTTTTGTGGGACTCAGATTAATGCAGATATTGAAATTCTGCATCTAGGTTAACATGTGAGTTAAGTTTGGGATTTGTATAATTTTACTTACAAGTGATGAAGATGACTCTTAATTATAAAGATGTTTGAGATATAATTTTAAGAAAGATATACATTTTTGGTACTTATAGTCCATTTATTTTTATGTTTTTAAATTTTAAAATGTTATTTCCTTGGTATCTGCAAAGTTGATAGTATAAGAGTTAAAGAACAAGAAGTCTGAGATTGAACCCACATCTCAATTATGGAAGCAACATAGTAATAAATAAATAAATTTGTATTGCCATTAGCTGTTTGGTACCCATAGCTGTTTTGGTACCAGAGATTTCATTTAAAAACCCCTGCACCTCTATAGGTATAGGCTTTTAGAAATACTTTTCTTTTTTTTTCATCTATAACCAAAAAAGGTACTTATCTTAAATGTCTGAACTTCTTTCTGGTATATTCACCTTTGTTCTGTTGTCAGCCTGGTATTTGCTCAGAACTGGGAGCATTTCAGGTTACAAATGAGGTTGTGACATTGTGCTATTGTTGGAATAATCTTGCCTTGCACTGTTAGTTTGGCCTTGTCTACACATTTCTTATCTATTTCCTTAATGCTTTATTTTTATTTTTGATGCGTAGTCATAAAATTTCTTCCCACTGCTAATGGTAGCTACAACTGTAATTAGAAAACTGGGCTCTGATGAATTGATGACATGTCTCTCATGGCTTTTGCAAGTCTAGCTTGTAACTTAAGGCACAGTTGAACTGAGCAGACTGACAGCACCTGCTTTGCCAAAACTAAAAACCAAAATAGATACTTCTTTCAAATACTTCTTCCCAGGTTGTCAAACATGTATAGGTTTTTTTGGTATTGCTTGAAGGTCAGCAGCTTCATACTATTTGGGATCAAAGTGTTTCTAGCACCAGCTCTTTCTTTAACATTTTAGATAGTAGGGCTGACATTTCCATTGCTAAGAAATGCAGTAGAATTGCATGGAAAAGGAGACTTGTGCAGGAAGTGCTTCACAGTTGGCACAGCATGGTCTTCTTATATATCTGCTTTACCAGCTAACTGTTCAAGACGATTGGGTCCTGAATTTTTAGCAACCCTCATGATTTTTTGCCAATACTTGGCGTCATCACATCTCTGTAAGGAGAGATTGAGGTTTCATTGCAAGAGGTGACAGACTTGCACGAAGACTGTGCTGCTGTCCTGTGGTTTTTTTGGGCAGTGATAGGGTAAGTTTGTATACTGGCTTTGGAGAGTTACATTTCATAGCAGAAGTTTGAGAGAAGTGGTTGCAGGAGCACTTAAAGGTTCTTATTAGTCCATGATAAATATCAAAGATGACAGCGAAAAGATCTGTCTTGAAAAAGGTGTTGAAGAAACTTTCTTATAGAATTTATTTCCTGGCATTTTGTAACACTTCATCAGCAAAAGGGTATACAGCCTAGCCTACTAAACACGTGTCCTGAGAGATACAGTATCTGAGCTGGAATACTGGAAAAATGCTGGCATCTTCAGAATTTTATGATTTGCCCTTGGAAAAAAAAGGGGGGGGAAATGAGAGAAGAATCATTAGCAACCATATTAACATGCATGTTTCCGAATACAATTTGTTAGACATACCTAGATACCTTTGTAATAGGAAGTTCAGATAATTCTAGGAAAAGATTAACTCTCATAACACTTCTTATGCAAGTGTAAATACTAGGATCTTGATTCCTTAAAGAATACCAGTGTTTAACTTCAAGCAAGTAGAATGGTATATGAAATACCTTATAAGAATTAGCTCTTGGTGCTTTACAAAAAAACCCAACAGATGGCATGAGATATTTGCATTATATTTAATAACTTATATCTGGAACTAGTTTGGAATTTTGCATTAAATCCCTATGCCTAGGGTATGAAATTTCAGTGTAGTGGAAATTGCTGAAGATTAGTGTTTTGTAGGCAACCAAAAGTTCAGTGTACTTATGCTCTGAATCAACAGAGAGCTATTTTAACAGCAGTAGTGCCAACACTACATGCTATAAGAAAATAATGCAGCATACTGTGTCAGCAATCTCTGGAAAAAAGCAAAAATACACTGTAGCATAAAATTAGAAAATTATCAATCTGTTATTGCCTAGTTTTCTTATAATCCCAAACAATCAGTAAGTGTGGAGTACCTGGTCAGTGGCTCAACTTTGAAAAGCTGTACTGCAGTTCTGTTCAAAAAATACCACATTTTATTTTGTCATGCTTGGAAAATGAAGATTGTCTAGGTGATCCATTAGCACTCTTTTCTCTTGCATACTCCATTATATATCCATATATTAAATTATCTGTAGTTATCTGATAGCAAACCTAAAGTTCTTTTTTTTTTCTTTGCTACAGTATGAGTATTTGTTTAATGTTTCACCAGCTGAACATCTCAAGAGTAAACAAGGACCTGAAAAAAAGTAACAAAGTTAAATTTTCAAAAAGTAAGACTAAGGATTTGTCTAAAAAAGACCCAAATGTAAAACTTCAAGATGAAGCTGAAGCTTATGATAAAATTACTGTCCAGGCTAACTTTACAACCCACCCAGGTATCAATTTTACAACTTAATTCTTTTGCTTGCTTTATTCAAGGTGTTGATTACCATGGTGCAAATTATTACTATACTTTCTGTGTAAGAATTATGTGTCTGTGTTGTTTTCTACTCCATTTATTATTCTGTGACAATCAGTGTCTCTGAGGGATATATAATCTCTGTAATGAAATGGAAATCAAATTCAGTCTTCAAGTAGAAGGAATTTTTGAGCTTTCTAATTGGTGTCTTTACTGAAGAATCAGTAAGATTTGGTGGCTCATGGCTTAGACAGGTGTAGTCTTAGCTGGGTTAAAAAAATGTCTGGATGGCTGAACCCAGAGGCTTCCAAAAACTTGTAGATGTGGAACTTTGGGACATGGTTTAGTGGGCATGGTGGTGGTGGGTTGATGGTTGGGCTTGATGATCTTAAAAGTCTTTTCCAACCTTAATGATTCTATGATTCTGTGATAAAAGACTGCAGTTTTTGGTCATTATGTGTACTGGTTGTGGCTGGCTCCAAGTTGCATGCAGACCGGCCAAAAAGTGCCTTTTCTGTAGCAGGTAGCGTGCATAAGAGTACTTCAGGAGTGCAGGGAGGTGATGGCTTAGGTTAACATTAGGAAATTTGGCTAATAACTGGAGGTAGTGGTGTGGATGAAGAGATGGGCTGCACAAAAGAGGCTCTTGAGCTAATACTAAGTGTTGGATGCATAAGTAAAAAGAACACATAACAAATCTATAGGTATAAGGTGACGTAAAGACTGCTAGATATTGATTCACAGTTCTGTTAAGATTGCTAATCCTCCTCTACTCCACAATCCTCAGAGACATAATGGACACACATCTTGTGGTAGAAATGACATGGCACCAAGGCACAAGCCCCGGCGCTTCCTTCTTCCTGTATGATAGAAGAAATGGATGTGGCCTTTAGGTTTCAGTGTCATACATCAGACATCTGCATTTTTCTAGAAACAACATACAGTGCAGGCTTTAGGAGAAAAATCCATGTCTAGAGGAAAGATTCTTTTTTCCTCCAGATATGGTCAGTGAATGTGCCTAGAAGTGAACTTGCATTGCTAAAGTGAGGTGAAATTTGCTTGTACCCTGGACTTTACACTGAGGTTTGTCATCTGTAATTTTAACCTTAGATTTTGGGGTTCCTTTTAATTCTTTGTGATGACTTCCCCCCACCCCCAAATGGAAAACAGTTTCCAGGTGGGATTTAGGTCTCGGGGCCGTTGCCTGTCTCCTCTGTGCCTTGTGCACCACCTAGTGCATTCTTTCAATAATTCTTTCAGTACGCCTCCACAGAGGCATCCTTTCACAGCTTCATGAAATGCAGGACTTGCTTGTTTACAAAAAGTTAACTCACACCCCGGTTACTTTGTGCAGTAACAAAATATGTGTGAATTCATACCTTTCTGTTTAACTTCCAGTTACGTTTAGCAACATCATAAAGAGTTCTTACTTGAACATATGGCATCAATAACCGTTAGTGGCACTCTAGTTTAAATTTAGCCTTCACCAATTTAAAGAATCAGGAAGGACAGTACTTTCAAAAGTCTTAGCTACTATTTGCATGAAACAATGTGAAAAGAACTCACTAAGACTTGGCGGTGAAGTTACTTTACACAGTTGAAACTAAGTCTTGATATTCTTCCTCCCCCTTGCTAAGCATCATGCATGCAATCAGGTTTAGTTATTGGCTTTTCACTTCTGTAAATTTAAATTTGTTACTCAGTTCTATATACTACAGGCAATGTGTATTACAGATTATTCCAATAGTTCATACATACATTATTTTTCTTTAAGCAAAGGTCCTTTTACATTTAGTAACTTGTAAACAAGGTGATGGCACTGTTTGCAGTTGTGATGAATATATAAAGTACTCCAAAGCAAGAAAAATTTTACTGAAAGAACTAAGCTTTTTCAAAACAAAAAAATAGATACCTGAGAACTAGTCTGGAAGTGTTTTTATCATCTCCAGACCTAGTTTCAAAAACTAAGTGAATCTGCATAGTAAAAAATCAATAAGGTTTTATTCTTGAAAGTAATTTTAAAATGAAGATATTCTGTTGACACGACTGTGTATCTTTTTTTTTTTTTTTCTCAGACTCCCTAGAAATAGATGAATTATCCACTTCTTCAGAGAAGCTCATTCAAGCTCAGGAGAGTTCTAACACACTCTCAGCATCTGAATTGCCCAGCAGTAGAAAATTATACAATGAAACAAACCAACCTGCTGAGAAACAGAAACTTCATCGCTTTGCAGAAAAATAATGAACAATCTAATGCTGGAGCATCAATGCCTAAGCAGAAATTACTTGTCACCTCTCTGGAATGTGAAGAACAAAGAACAAAATTGGCAGACAGGTAAGCACTAGAAAAGAGAGATGATTATTGTGCATTATATATCTCAAATGTTAAAACTGACCTTTAATGACAATTACATTTTCTTAGATTGCTTTTCAGAAGTTGATATACTTCTGTCACTCAGTACCTTTTCTGCTTGCAAAAATAAGAACTGCTGAGAACCCTGTTCTCTGCAATGCCAGGCTTAGGACTCTCTAATATTTTCATTCATGTGGTAAGCAGTCAGAAGACTGTGGTGATGGAAATCCTGTGGTGATTGGTGATGATCAGTCCTATATGGATCCACCATCTTGTCCTATTCATTGGAATAATTTTTGCCGGAAGGATCTCCGGCTTCTATGGAACAGTACAGTAGCAATTTGTTCTACACCTATTTGTATTAGCTTTATTTGTGATCCCAATTTGTCTTTTAGTGAAATCAAAGATGGAATCGTGTTAATTTTTTGTTTGGTTGGGCAGGTTTGTAGTCATGTTAGTAGGGACTTTATTACAGGAAAAGTTAAACTTTTTAGAGTGGAAGAGGTAGAGAAGTAGTAGAGAAGCTATGCAAAAAACTTTTGCTTAAGGCTCTGTCTTAGTCCAAGAGAACAGAGTCCTGTAAAAACTATTTAAAAACTGACAAATGGAAGTTTGACAAGGACATTTTTCAAGAGCTTTAATAAAAGTAAATGTATCTAGACTTTTCTGTTGTAAAACCCTTTGGCTTAAGAATGGCCAGCAAGGTGGCACTTGGGGTTTTCCCAAACAAGCTACAGCTTGTTGAACTCTGCTTAATACCAGACCTAAACATAGGCATTCTCCTCGTGAAGAAAATAAATACCTTTTCAGAAAAAAGTTAAAACTACAGAACAAACTGTTGAGTCCCTGTTTTAGGACTCTTTAATGCATATGCAGGGTAAAGGATTTTGGCCGAACTACCTGATTGTATCCGTTGTTGTTGCATATCACACCTTCCAATTAAGAGGTGACTCCAGTTTAAAAAAACACCACCTTGGATTGAAAGTTTTCTTTTTTTTTCCTCCAGTTACCTTCAGGAAAATCATAAGGCAAAAGCTCTGGCAGTCAATAAACTTGTATGTGAAGCAACACCTATGAAACATCTTCAAGACATAGTGGATAAATACTGGAGTGGTAGTAAATCATTTCACTGTGATGAGAAATCTTTTGTTAAGAATTTTAAATATGAATAGTGTATTCTATTGATACTTTGAGGGACTTTCATTGAAATGGACTTAAAGTCTTCCTGTCCTAGTGAATGTTGTGTATTCTGTAAGTAAGTCTAATACAGTGCAATTTAAATATTTAATAACTTGTGGTATATACATTTCTTTCTGCTGTGGAAAATCAGTATTCTAATATAAGTACAGAAGTAGCTATGTAAATAATATTTACATAACTGCATAATAATTTTTACATAAAGTTTTAAAAAATAGTAATTAAAACCCCACAACCTTAATTAAATCCACAGAAAGTAAACTCAGAAAGTGAATCTGCAGTCTTTCCTTGATAATTTTGGAGCAGGCAAAATCACAGAAACACAGAATCACAGAATCACTAAGGTTGGAAAGGACCTTCAAGATCATCAAGTCCAACCATTAATCCAGCGCCACCATGTCCCCTAAACCATGTCCTGAAGCGCCACATCCACACGTTTTTTGAACACTTCCAGAGATGGTGACTCCACCACCTCCCTGGGCAGCCTGTTCCAATGCTTGACCATTTTCTCCACAAAGAAATTTTTCCTAATATCCAACTAAACCTCCCCTTGCAACTTGAGGCCATTTCCTCTCGTTCTATCTCTAGTTACTTGGGACAAGAGACCAACACCCACCTCACCACAACCCCCTTTCAGGTAGTTGTAGAGAGTGATAAGGTCTCCCCTCAGCCTCCTCTTCTCCAGACTAAACAACCCCAGTTGCCTCAGCTGCTCCCCATAAGACTTGTGCTCCAGAGCCCTCACCAGCTTTGTTGCCCTTCTCTGGACACGCTCCAGCACCTCAGCATCCTTCTTGTAGTGAGGGGCCCTCCTACCCTCCAGCAGATCAACACTCCCACCCAACTTGGTGTTATCTTCAAACTTACTGAGGGAGCACTCAATCCCCTCATCCAGATCATCAATAAAGATATTGAACAAGACCGGCCCCAGAACCGAGCCCTGGGGAACACCGCTTGTGACCAGCCGCCAGCCAGATTTAACGCCATTCACCACAACTCTCTGGGCTCGGCCATCCAGCCAGTTCCTCACCCAGCAAAGAGTAAACCTGTCTAAATGATATAGTTGATAAAATGATAGTTTTGCTAAGTGGGATAGTTCTATTTTTTAAACTATGGCCTAACTGTAGTGTGCCAGCTAACACAGCTAACACAAAAATAGTGTCATATTCTGCCTTAAGAACCACGTCTCTGTCATCTCTTGTTCCTTAATTTGTGAGCTGTAAAAGTAAGTCTTCTGGACTTCTGAACTAGGTAGATTGATGGTATTCAATTCCATAAGTGAAAATACGGATATGCTGACAAGAAGCTCTTCTCTGGTGGGTGAATATGAAAAAATATTTTTATTAGTTTATAATTAATTGTTTATACTTGCTACAATTATTTGTTTACAATAACATATAATTTATAGAATGTTTTATTATTTATATACTATTAATTAAAATTAAATATTTACATATTATAAATTAAATACAGTTATGAAGAAATGGTTTTATAAAGTGAAAGTAGTTGGAAATACCACTTAATATTTAATTAATGAAAATGCATGCAATTCCCTGTAACGGCTGCTGAAGCTCGCTGGGTTTACATCACTGCTGCAAAACATGAAGCAAGGAAGCCGTGATCTTTAAGCGTTTGTCTGTCTGTGTTTGTGTTTTATATAAAATCACCCACACAACTGTAGATGAAGAAGGAAATGATCATGTTTACTTACATGGTGTAGTTCTGTAGTTCAGTGTAGTTCGGTGGTGATGCTGAACTCTGCTGAAAATACTAACTTTAATTTTTTTCCTTAATTTGTTTTTAAATATCCTCAGACTGCTTTGAAATAGCAGCTGGATCAATTTCTGGAAGAGAACAACAGTTTGAAGTCTTTTGAACATGGGATATTTACAGCTTAAAGTTGAGTTTTAAAGATACTTCTTCAGTAGTATTATCCGAAGCAAATCTCAGACCACATTTTATAGTAGGTGTAATCATATACGGTGGCCAAATTGTGATACTTTTATTCCCATTTTAAGTGTAAATGACAGTAATTAACTGTTGGTTGTGACCTCTCACCCAAGTAAGCATATTTAAATAACCTAGCTTTTAGGTGATGCTTGCTTATTTAGTTAAGTTTTGTAAATAACTAATTTAGATTTGCTTAGCACCAATGAGAGTAACAGAATGAGAAAACACAAGTCTGCTGACTGTAAATTTAGGAATAACTCATGTTCAAAACTAAGCTGTGTATCATACTGTGCTTTTTTAAAAGCCTGGTGATCTAGGTAACGGAGTTTTGTTTACCTGACTGCATGTATCCACTTTCCTATTTTTCTCCTAAGTGTCATTGGATCATCAAAATGAGGAAAGCCTGGAATCTCTACCCAAACAGTACCTCTTGTCATGATAGTTTCATCCCTGTCTACATTCTGGCGTCAAGGTAGGATCACAGAAAAAGCATACCGACTCTTGGGGCGTTATTCTGTAATGGTAATGGCTAATACACCTCATCAGATGTTGGAAACAAGATGTTAACTTGCTAATATATATATACAAGGGGAACTCTTGTGGAAGCTCAAGGAGTCTGTTTAGTACCCAATCAATCTGCTTTCATTCGTGTATTTTTCTCAGAAAAATCTGGTTTCTCCTCTTATGGATATAAAAATTAAAAAAAAAATTGAAAAAATGTTGTTATAAAGTAAATTAAAGGACTTAGAAATACCACTTAATGTTTAACTAAACACTATTTGCTAACTCAAATATAAACTTGTGACATGAAAGATATCTTAAGGGGTTGTGTACACTGCTCCTAATGTCATTATAAACATCAGTGATGCGAATCACATTTATTTTTTAATCTCTTAATTTTGGATATAGAAAAAATGTGAATTTGCTATCTTGTATCAGTATTTTCCAGCAAAGGCAGTAAGTGTTGTACTTTGGATACTTTTGCTCTAGTTGGCTTTCATATTAAAGAATGGGATACATCACTTTTTGTTTTTTCCTATGGAATAAGGAATAAGTTAAGACTCTTTTCACATGGTGGAAGACTTCAGTGGAGTCCAACTAATAAAAATGTCTGAATGGAAATTCTAATGACACTTTTTCCTTCAGGAAGACTCAATTTTTTTGAGTGCAGTTAATGTTTTTAAATGTTTGGAAAAAACAGTAGTGGAATATCAAGTATTTTTCAAAAATATAACAATAATTTCAGTAAATGGCAACCGTCCATTCTAACAACGTAACTGCAATAAGTAAACAGCTTTAAAAGAGAAAGTTGATTTGATTGACAATGAATACTGCCAGGAGAAGACTGAAGATAAGAATAGGTTTAACTGTATTGGATTTTAATTAAAACACTCTGTAGCTGTGTAGTTACATAGTTGGTGGAAAATTATGAAGTATTTGGTTATGAACAAGAAAAATGTTATGGCATCTTTTGACATGAAATTCCAAGAATTGCTTTAGGATTTATCCAGAAAATGGTTGTTTTAATATTGTAGGAAATAACCTAGTTTTTTTAGAACTGCAAAATCAGCAACAGTTAACAAATGAAAATATTAGCTTGAAGGAATGGCTTCAACACTGGGATAAACTTGAGGAGCCTTTAAAAACATGGCAGTCACAGATACGCTTTAAGTCCTAAGCATAAACGCAACAGCCGCATAAGAAGCGCATTTTTTTCTTCCCAGCAGTCATGTTTGACTGTTTGAAAAATTTAAGTTTGTCCAGGATTGTGAGGCGGTGGTGACTTGCTTTCTCTTCCAACTCCGTTGGGTGCTATGAAGCTGCGTGTCGCTCTGCCGCTCCCAGGCTTATTCACCTTGCCGAGAAGACCCCTGCGGCGCTGGAGTGACTAGGGGACAACAGGCGCACTTGGTTGCTCTGGCTAAAAATGTGTCTAATGTTGTGAAACCCGATTTATTCTCTCTCTCAGGAAGTAGGTAGGTGGTAGAATGATTTCACGTAGGTTGGAAATACTGAGGTAAGAGAGTGGGGCAAAGAGGCCTTGGTGGGGAAGAGGACATATTTTTAGCAAAGGGGAAGCTGTTAACTTTAAAAAGTACAAGAATGCACAATCAGCACTCAAACAGATGTGCTATCAGTGTTGTTACCAACATTTTCCTCTGCTTTATTCCTTAAATAAGTGATAAGATGCAAGGAAGCATGAGTGGGATTCTGAGGAAGAGTAGTCCGCTGGCGCTGGAGCCTGGGGCAGGCATTCAGGCATGCCAGCCGTTGGAAGGGGACAGCAGGCTGTTTGCATTTTGGGGCTGTGGCTGGAGACCCAGAGAGGGACCAGCACTCAGCATCTTTTCAGAGGCTTTAAAAATGAGGATATCCAACGGGTGATGAATCGTCAATCAGATTTTTCAAAGTGTCAGCTTAGAAACAGAAAGTTTGCTTCCTCCGTAACTTTCTTACAACCCTGCCACAGCTTGGGTCACTGAGCTCATTGCAGAGCTTTTCTTGGCTAGTTGGGATCTTGCTCAGCATCTGTCTCTGCAGGTGACAGTTTGGACATGGTGAAACTGTCCTCTGCTCGGGTAGGTCAGATAAGAAGAAGGAGCAGAGGGGCAGAAACTTCCTGTTCTTCTTCATGGCCCCTGCCTTAGGCCAGAAGGCTGGAAATATAATAAGCCGTGGCAATCGTAGGACACAACAGCCTTGTTTACTGTGGCATTTAAAGTCAGTATTTACGGCCAAATGTAATTCCGTAGTTCTGGGATATATCAAATCTAAAGAAATGGGATTTTTCCATGGAAGGTGGGTGCTTCTAAACTCATGTGAAGTGATGCTTTGGAGGGTTTTCCTAATAGAGGCTTCTGTCAAGGAGATTGTAGATCAAGTGTTTTACAACACAAAACAAAAATTCCTGCTGTATTTTATATTTCTGCTGGAAATAGGTTCTCCTTTTTTATCCATCCGGTCGAGGTCAACAGGCGAGCTGAAACCGGGCTGTGTGCTGCAGTAGTATGGCTCATCAGGTGCGGTGCACGCCTGTCAGCAACGTGAAATTTATGTCCTCATCGAGGTGTGAGAATGATCCAGCCCTATGCATTGGTTTTGAAAGCAGTGGTTATAGAGGGGACAATATCGTACCGCTCAGCAGAAATACGCCCTGCAGTAGAGGAAACCTGTGCACGTGCATAAACCTCTCCCCCTCCTGCTGCCCTCCCCCAGGTTTTTTTTGTTCAGCAGGATATTGGGGCTGCCGCGGCAGGGACGGGGGCCGGGCCGAGCTACATGCGCACAGGAGGGTCTGGTGCTGCTGGCTGGCTTGTGGAAGTTGGAAAGGGGTATGGATGTACTCCAAAATACTCAAATACGTATAAAGTCAGTTTTTCAGGTTTTAAAAGGCAGCTGGTTTAATCTAAGCGTAATCTTTTAAGTACCGCGATCACCTACATAAAAGGTAGTGATAACCGGTGGTGTGTGTATAGAAAGCTTCCACTGACGTTCTCTGACAGCTCTCACAGGACTGAGCCGTTCATTTGACAAAGTGAATGCCATTCTCCCAGGTGCCAGCACACCTCCCCTTGCGATTTAAAAAACACAAACCCCTTAACTCGGTACACATGTCAGCTTACACATTTCCTTTTTCACTGATGCATTCAGCAGTAGCTGCAAATTAGCCAATTGCTGTGTTGCAGAAACTCTGTCTTTTCAGAAAAATTAGCATGTTTTATATTTTATAGACAAGCTCTTAAGCCTCTTAAGGCTTTCTAGCCTTTGAGCAACTTTGTGCTGATTCTAACTAGTAACAGACACTTTCTGAAAAATTTGTAAGTTCTTAATGAAACATCTCACTTTATTCTGTCAAAACGTTAACTTCAGGCATGTGCAGATGGTCTTTCTATTACATGCGTAGTCCTCAGGCTGCTTCTTGTGTGCCTTCTCTAACTTCCCTGTGACCAGCTTTCTCTGCTCCCCTTTCCTCTGAAGTTTCCACTACTTCACCTATTTTTGTTCTGGCTGTTGTCCTCCTACCCCTTATTTACTCCATTCAAACTAATCTCAAAAATATTATATTTACCAGTTCAGGTAAAGCACAACAGGAGTAAAGCACAATAGGAATATAGCATTTAGCTTTTGGCATCTGCCTCATCTCACCAGGAGCAAAAAACTGAGGATTGAATGAATGGCCCGTTGAAGTCAATAAAGATAACAGCTTTACGTTGTAATAGCTTTGGATAAGGCTTTAGCAAAGCTCCAGAGAATACATCTAACCTTCCCTCACTGATGGCAATTACATAGAATCCACCTGAAGCCAAAACGCACCCAAACCCTAAGTCCAAGCATTAGGTCTCTTTCAACACTTCAGTAACTTAGCTTCTCCAAATGCTACAGGAATCTGCCTCTCAAAACTGTGGTTCTAGGGCAGGGACCTCATACAAAGCCATACAATTCTGCATCTGTGCGGTATCTGATACTGCAAAATACTATTTATTATCTGATATCACCAACATCACTTTCTATCTCACCTCTTAAAGGCTGTCACCCCCTGCTCGTGCTCTTCTATAGTCACTTGTGAAACCAGAAGAAACTCCAGGCTTATCTTCACTGTAAAGGTTTGTAGTCAGCATCTCCTTGAGGGTGTTCACAGGACATGTGCAGGACAACCAAGGGATCAGGCCCAGCCAGCACGGGTTGATGAAAGGCAGGCCCTGCTTGACCAACCTGATCTCATTCTATGACCAGATGACCCACCTATGGATGAGGGAAAGACTGTGGACGTTGTCTACCCAGACTTTAGTAAAGCCTTTGACAGTGTCTCCCACAACATTCTCCTGGAGAAACTGGCGGCTTGTGGCTTGGATGGGTTTACTCTTCGCTGGGTAAAGAACTGGCTGGACAGCCGAGCCCAGAGAGTTGTGGTGAATGGCGTTAAATCCAGTTGGCAGCCGGTCACAAGCGGTGTTCCCCAGGGCTCGGTTCTGGGGCCGGTCTTGTTCAATATCTTTATTGATGATCTGGATGAGGGGATCGAGTGCTCCCTGAGTAAGTTTGCAGACAACACCAAGTTGGGAGGGAGTGTTGATCTGCTGGAGGGTAGGAGGGCTCTGCAGAGGGATCTGGACAGGCTGGATCGATGGGCAGAGGTCAACTGTATGAGGTTTAATAAGGCCAAGTGCCAGGTCCTGCACTTGGGTCACAACAACCCCATGCAACGCTACAGGCTTGGGGAGGAGTGGCTGGAGAGCTGCCCAGCAGAAAAGGACTTGGGGGTGCTGGTTGACAGCTGGCTGAACATGAGCTGGCAGTGTGCCCAGGTGGCCAAGAAGGCCAACAGCGTCCTGGCCTGTATCAGCAATAGTGTGGCCAGCAGGAGTAGGGAAGTGATCGTGCCCCTGTACTCGGCACTGGTGAGGCTGCACCTCGAATCCTGTGTTCAGTTTTGGGCCCCTCACTATAAGAAGGATGCTGAGGTGCTGGAGCGCGTCCAAAGAAGGGCAATGAAGCTGGTGAGGGGTCTGGAGCACAAGTCTTATGGGGAGTGGCTGAGGGAACTGGGGTTGTTTAGTCTGGAGAAGAGGAGGCTGAGAGGAGACCTTATCGCTCTCTACAACTACCTGAAAGGGGGTTGTGGCAATGAGGGTGTTGGTCTCTTGTTCCAAGTAACCAGCGATAGAATGAGAGGAAATGGCCTCAAGTTGCACCAGGGGAGGTTTAGATTGGATATTGGGAAAAATTTCTTCACTGTGAGGGCGGTCAAGCATTGGAACAGGCTGCCCAGGGAGGTGGTGGAGTCGCCATCTCTGGAAGTGTTCAAGCAACGTGTGGATGTGGCGCTTCAGGACGTGGTTTAGGGGACATGGTGGTGCTGGATTAACGGTTGGACTTGATGATCTTGAAGGTCCTTTCCAACCTTAGTGATTCTGTGACTCTGTGATTCCTGCAGAAAGTAACAGCAATTTATTCAGCTTTTAATGGCAAGGCTGGTGTAAGAAAGATGGCTATGGGCTTTGATAGGCACCTGCTGAGATCTGTGATGCTCTTGTATAGCATTGAGCATATGTATAGCATAACATTCTCATAAGTATTCTGCAGATTTGAGGCTAATTTATGTCCAAAGTCCAAGCTCCTTTGTGGTTTCTTAATACTGACTTTGTAGGGAGGAGCAAGATAAATAGCAAAAGATTCTGCAGGCAGCTCTGTCACTAATCCACGTGGCCTAACAATCTCTGCTATGCCAGAAAAGAGACTGCACAGTTTAGTATGTCTAGTACTTACTCCTCTAAAAGAACACTGCCCATGAAATCCAACAGAGGGGATATTACTTGCCTTACAAAGATTGGGAACTACATGTATGCTGCTGGTTTTGTCCATACCAGATGAAAAGTTAATATCCTACTAAATATCCTTTTGGGATCCAAGTTTTCCCAGCTAGGAAGTTATGGTGGTAATAGCATGATGTGGAGTTTTGGGGTGGTGGGATGGTGTGAGGTGGTGTTTCTGTTTGGTTTTAGTTTTGTTTGGATGTTTTTTTGATTTGTGAGTGCAAATAAACTTTCAAATTATGTTGCTAACAAAATATATCTGTGAAGTAAACATTTCCTTCCAGTACAGAATTTTTCACTGACTGTTTAACCAAAGTAATCTGTTAAATGATGTTTTTTTGCTTTTTTTCATTGTTTTGTTTTTGCTGCAGTAAGTTTCCACCTTTTAGCAGAGCCAGGTGTACATGAATCCAAGCAAACTGCCAATATACCTTTGCATCTATGATTAAGACACATTCTTTTTCATGACCTGGGAAATTTTTCTGATGCAATTTATATTAGTGGTGATAATTTAAGACAGTTTAGTGGGAAGAGGGATGTGGGGAGGGCAGGAAGATGTGGCGGTACTGTTGACTACGTCTCATTTGCTACGCAGGCTTAAGGTGGGCTCTCTGTTGTTTGAGGTCATGTTAACATAGCTGTATTTTGAAAGAGATGAGCTTGGGCCTGTTTGGTTTAGGAGCTTCTCCACTTTTCTGTTCATTTATAATTTATGGCATTCTAGTTTGTGTAAAATATCTGGGGAAGATAGCTACTTATTCAGTAATTATAATAAGAGTCGTTATATGGTCTGCCTTCTGGTGGATCTGCAGAGGAGTAAAAATTTGGGCTAAAATGAAATTTTAAAAGACAATCTCATATTACTTCTAAAAAGAATTAGAAACACCACTTGGTCTAAAATTTTCTCAGTAATGTTTAAATGAGAACAAGCTATGGCCCAAGAGAAGATAGACAAGAAACTAAGAAGAGCAGAACGAGACACAGCTCGGCATGAAAGCCATTGTCAGATGCTGTTTATGATGTTGATGAGGTAATAAGACGATAACGAGCATAGATTGTATATGGGACAAAATGCTGTGGTGCTGCTTTAAGGCAGACAAGATTTACTTTAGTAAAAGAAGATTACATCCTTCAGGATGTCTGTGTCATGGCAATTAGCTAAAATAGAATCTCAAAATTTATACAGAATATCACTTCATGCTGGCGGCAGTGCCTTGGAGCAGAGGCAGAATTTCAAATAATGGGAAACATTTTATACCAATTTTTAATATTTACATATATGCTTATTGATATACCATACATATAACTACAGGTAAAGATATATTTAAATCTAAATATAATATATATTTATAATTTTTATGTTCATATTTTTTATATTTTATATTGCATTTGGTCGAGTGACTTCAACATGTGGAACCTACTCTCATTGGATAGGTATCAATGTATGACTACACTTGGTCCAGTTGCTGGCACCACAGGCACACTATTACCCGTGGTCCCCACGCTAGTGGCTGGCACACAGAGCCTCACTCACTCTTAGTTGCTGGCACCACGGGTGCCATTGGCTGTAGTGACCCATGGTCTGACTCCAGTTGCTGGCAATTAGACCTCCATATGCACATATATACACAGAACAGAGAATCCCCTCACCCAAGAAAATAGTTAAAAATGAAATCTAGTAAGACTGGGCAGCTGGCATGTATGAGGTCCAGGGCATCACCAAACAACTGTACAGGCCAGCAACCAGCCCCTTATCCCTCTATTGTCCTGTGCTTGTTCCTCCCCAGACCACCTACATCCTTGCCTTTGGTTCCTTCCATATATGTTGTACGTAATGTTGTACGGTCCCTAAATGCTCGTGCCTGCATAGGCCTGTGGGTAGCAACCTGATTGATTTGTAAGGTGTCGTGGAAAGCCATTGACTCACCCCAGTGTGCTTCACGCCTGGACAGCGAGGCTGATGGCTCCTCTGTGACAGCCCCAGGAAGGGCTGTGACAGGGCCTCCTTCTCTCTGACTGGGTTATTTGGGTTCTCCCAGCTGCCATTGTGCCTTTGTGCTCCTTCGCGTTTGTGGGGATGAGCTTTTTAATCACAGAACCAATGACAGAGTTGCTAAACAATGACTAGCGACAGTCATAGACAGTATGAAACCCGACCACTACTTAATTTGAAACCTTGGAAACTGCCCTTCTTTTTCCTGGCAGTACTACTGACCCTGCTGCTTGAGCCGTTCTGAATGGTGAATGAAAAAGACAAAGATTTTCTTTCTGAGTTTATGATAAACTGGAATCCTGCCAGTTTACTGTCACGCTATAACAGCTCTCTCTTCAAATAGTGGCTTAAATAACTGCCCATCACAGCTACCAGAACAATCCTACCTGCACTTGGTCGTTTTTAGTATTCAAGTGCTGTCCAACAGCTAACACATTTCAGTGGCGACCGCAGTGAATCTTCTCTACTAATATTATGTAAGTTTCAAATCCAAGTAAAATCTATTTTACAATAGACAAAAAATAGGCAAAAAATGTGGATAAAATAGAATTATTTGTAAAGTGTTCACCAGAACACTACTCCTAATTTTTGACTGCTCTTCTCATTTTTTCCTTCCTCAGCTTTCTTAGTCTGAGAAAAATAAAGCAGAGACAGAAGGAAACAAAATTAACAGGCTGAGTAAAATAAACAATTAAAAGGCATAGGGCACAGGTTACTTCAGACAATAAAGAATGCCTTTACTTAAGTTATTTCAGTTCCCCTACCTGCCTGACCCTATTATCAGCAGAAAAACACTGATCCAATTTTTCTTCAGGAGTGGAGGGATGGTTAAGGGCATGAATCCATCTTGAGCCAGTGAACTTAGGAAGCTTAGCTAAATTATTGATGCAGCAGTAAAAGTAGCAGTTTAAACAGATTTGATCCTGAATTATTTCTAAATCCTCCATGTTTAAAAACAGCTGTAGTATCTGAAGTTTAACAGTTGATTTTTAAATTGTGAGATTGTATTTAAATGTCAAGTAGATGGTCTATTTGTTTATCTTTTATTTAAAAAATCAGAATAATAAAAGATAAGGGTAATGCATGAAATTTCACTGACAGCTCTGGGTGGAACTATAGAAATACTACGACCGCTAAGCTGCTTTCAAACAATCCCAAACAAACAGCATAATATGCCAGCATAATATACCACATGTGTTTTGTCTTGAATGGATGAGTTCAAAAGACTCAACAAGCTCTAGTAAAAGCACTACTTTGCTGAATTAGCTTTCAGGTTGAATACATGGCATTTTCTTAATAAGGGACTCACTGGTCAAATGTATATTGACATCAAATGGTCTTTTGTTTAAAAATAACTGTCAGTCAAGATATCTGAAGTTTATTCATGTTCCACCACACTGTTGGAAACACATGAAACAGCCCCCGTTGTTTTTTTTTTTTTGGTAGTCATTTAATAATGGCAATAATGGCAATTTCTTATTTTTCTGCACGACTGTGGTGGATTGACCCTGGCTGGACACCAGGTGCTCACCAAAGCCACTCTATCACTCCCCTCCTCAGCTGGACAGGGGAGAGAAAAATATAATGAGACACTTGTGGGTTGAGATAAGGACAGGGATAGATCGTTCACCAGTTACAATCATGGGCAAAATAGACTTGACTTGGGGAAATTAGTTGAATTTATTGCCAATCAAAATCAGAGTAGGGTAATGAGAACTAAAACCAGATCTTAAAACACCTTCCCCCCACCTCTCTCTTCTTCCTGGGCTCAACTTCACTCCCAATTTTTCTCTACCTCCTCATCCCTGAGCAGCACAGGGGGACAGGGAATGGGGGCTGTAGTCAGTTTGTCACATATCGTTGCTGCTGCTCTTTCCTGTGGGGAGGACTCCTCACACTCTTCCCCTGCTCCAGTGTGGGGTCTCTCCCACAGGAGACAGTCCTCAACAAACGTCTCCAACACAAGTCCTTCCCACGGCTGCAGTTCTTCACAAACTGCTCCAGCCTGGGTCCCTTCCATGGGGTGCTGTCCTTCAGGAATAGACTGCTCCAGCCTGGGTCCCTCATGGGGCCACAAACCTTGCCAGCAAACCTGCTCCAGCCTGGGCTTCTCTCTCCAGGGGTCCACAGGTCCTGCCAGGAGCCTGCTCCAGTGTGGGCTTCCCATGGGGTCACAGTCTCCTTTGGGCAGCCACCTCCTCTGGCGTGGGGTCCTCCCCGGGCTGCAGGTGGATATCTGCTCCACTGTGGACCTCCATGAGCTGCAGGGAAATCTCTGCTCTGGTGCCTGGAGCACCTCCTCCCCTTCCTTCTTCACTGCCCTTGGTGTCTGCAGAGTTGTCTCTCTCACATATCCTCTCACATATTCTCACTCCTTTCTTTGGCTGCAATTCCACAGGTTTCCCCCCTCCCCCCTTCTTAAATACGTTATCCCAGAGCCATTACCACTGTCATTGATGGGCTTGGTTTTGGCCAGTGGTGGGTCCGTCTTGGAGCCGGCTGGCACTGGTTCCATTAGACATGGGGAAAGCTCTAGCAGCTTCTCACAAAAGCCACCGTTGCAGGCCCCCCACTACTAAAACCTTGCCATGCAAACCTGATACAACGACCCTCAGTTCCTCAACTGGAATTCTTTCTCGGGTACAAACAAAACTGCCTTGGATGAAGAGTCTTGTCCACTACTATAAAAGCACTAAGATGATCCTACGTACAGAAGCTATTTAGCTCTCTGACTCAGAGAAAATACTCTGTGCAGGCCAATTTCTGTTCTGTATACAAAATTCTCCTGGTATTACAGTGTTCACAGAACTCAAATAAAAATGGGATTAAAACCTATATTTTATTTTCTATAATAACACCTAGTATCAGGGATAGTTACAGAAAAAAATTGTCTTGTTGCCACAGTAATGATATAACAGATGGTAACATTTTTTTGTTATCATTCCAATGAGGGTTTAAAACTGATGCTCCAGTTGACTAGCTTACCTGCCTCAAAGAGAGAAGACACTCTTGTGCTAGCTGGAAGCCAGATCTATATGATTCATTCCAGCAGCCCCAGCTGGCTATTCTTTCCTGCCACTCCTTATATTCCTGCATTCATTCCTGAAAACCCCTGCAGCCCTTGAGCCCTTAAGTGACGCATAGATGGTTGTGTAATCTTGAGTTCACAGTTCTGGAAATAAAGTGATGTAGACCTGGAATGAACTGGTCAGAATGTGAACCACAGCAGTAAATGTCAATGAGCCTGGGTTAGTTTACATTATTCATAAAGCAGTGCAGTGAGTTAAATAGGAAACTGAGGAAACGAAAAAAGTCTAACTAGAAGACCAGGTTTTATGAGTCCCCTGAAGACTCAGACTTGGCAGAGGTAGTTTTTTGGCCTTTTTTCCCCCCCTGCCTTCCTCCATGCAGTGCTGGCTGTGGTAGAACACCTGGTAGAACCAGGAGAGATCTGCTTGCATTTGTCATATGGACATGAGAGCAGGAGACCTAACTGATGTTGATGTGAGTGGTCAGTTCTGAAAGCTTGGAAAAGAAAGCCAGCAAGGGTTAGGTGGCACTCTGTCAGTCCCATCTCAACAGGACTATCCTTACACATAAAATCTGTGGGTAGTTATTGCAACAGCAGCTACACGTAGAGAAAAGCTAGCCCAAGTAGTTGTATTCCTGGAGTAAAGAGAACGCATCCTGGCAAACTTTTTTTTATTTTTTATTTTAAAGTCATGATGCGTAAGTGGCATGTAAGGGTGAGTGGATGTTTCTAAAGGCTCTATAGGAAAATAATGAAAAATCCTCAACTCTCTTGAAAACACAGATCTTAGTCTCTTGTATTCTCATAGAGCAAAAGGGTACTATCTCCCCTTCCTTAAGGGCTTTTTGGATGGAAAAAAAATCTTGTTTTTTCCTTTAGTAAACCCTAAAGGTTCTGCTTCATTAGGTTTTTGTCATGGTTTAACCCCAGCCGGCAACTAAGCACCATGCAGTCACTCGCTCACTCCCCACTGGTGGGACAGGGGAGAGAATCAGAAGAGAAAAAGTGAGAAAACGCGTGGGTTGAGATAAAGACAGTTTAATAGGTAAAGAAAAAGCCATGCACGCAAGCAAAGCAAAGCAAGGAATTCATTCACCACTTCCCATGGGCAGGCAGGTGTTCAGCCATCTCCAGGAAAGCAGGGCTCCATCACACATAAAGGTTACTTGGGAAGACAAACACCATCACTCTGAATGTCCCCCCGCCTTCCTCCTTCTCCCCCCGGCTTTATATACTGAGCACAACGCCATATGGTATGGGATATCCCTTTGGTCAGTTGGGGTCAGCTGTCCCAGCTGTGTCCCCTCCCAACTTCTTGTGCACCCCCAGCCTGCTCGCTGGTGGGGTGGTGAGAGGAGCGGAGAAGGCCTTGACTCTGTGTAAGCACTGCTCAGCAATAACAAAAACATCCCTGTATTATCAACACTGTTTTCAGCACAAATCCAAAACATAGCTCCATGCTAGCTACTGTGAAGAAGATTAACTCTATCCCAGCCAAAACCAGCACAGGTTTTTACAGTTTCAGTAACCATACATGCTCAGAGATAAAAGGAGCTTTATCTGGCAGTCATACTACAAAAAATATATGGTCTCTATGCAGGAAGAAAAGCTATCTCAGGACACTACTGTATTATATTTTACTTAAAAGGCATTTCTAAAGGTTGTCTAGTGTGAGAAGAGAACTTCTCAACTGGAGAAGAGACAGTGTAGCTATAAGCTGTTTATTTATGTTTCCTTGTAGTTGCTAATCCAGTACCTCTACATCTCTAGAGCAGCACTGTGACATTATTCATTATGTTATTATGATGTTCTGAGTTTAATTAAATAACTTCGGTGTTTTGTTTCTTGAAAAATCATGGTATTATTGCTACTGGGAAGCTGAAGAATATTGTTATTTATGAATATAACGTCCATATTCGCTTTTGAATGTAACATCCTTAAAACGATGTTCCATATAGCAAATTACTTTCCTTGCAACTAAAACATTTTCAACATGACTCAGAGAAGGCAAGAGAAGTAACTCAGGCTTTTGAGACTGAAGACCAATCTATGTTAAGTAGCTAGTTAAGAAGTTCTTGTTTCATCCCTGACAGATCTCATTTGGTGGATCACTATCACCATGGCTCTTCAAGGGTCATACTAGCATTCTCAAAATGTTAATAGTCAGGTTTACTTATTATTAAAACTAGGAAAATAAACAGTAAAGAAGAAATATATTCTGCTGAGAAACAGAAAGCTAACTGTTCAGAATTTTTTTTGATATAATTTATACATTCATTAGCAATTTGCTTAACATCTGAACTGTAAAATAACTGTTGGTAACAAAGTTTACCAGCAAATACCATTTACTTCAAGAAATCCAGGAACTGATGTAGTAACACATTTATTGATCACTTTACCAACTAAAGATACAATTTTATACAGTCAGTCAACAGCAGTAACATACTTTATGAGAAGCTATGCTTTAAAACATGGTGTTTACAATACAGATTTCACTACAACTTTTGAAGCCAAGCTTTTACAGTGCTAATTAAACAACTGCTGTACTTGAACTTTTTCCCTAAAACATCAACAATAATATTGTAGACAAAGTAGCTTTTCCATTGTTAATGTGGGTTTAGAATTTAACAAGACAACTTTAAAAGGTTTAAAACATCCATAACATTGTCATTACTTTAACATTCACACTGATAAAGTGATACATTTAATACTTTCTAGCATTAATAAACAGTGTAAAAATATATTGCATATATATATATATATAAATTTGTTTCCTTTTCCTGAAAAAACCTAGTACAAACTAGTAGTATATGATCCCCCTTCAAGTTTCTTTTACTTATTTTAAAGATTGAATAGTAGTAGTTTTAAATTAACAGAAACAAAAATATGGAAATAGAGGATCACTGTTGTGCTCCCCATAACCTCTTGTCATGGTTACTAAGCATATTAACCCCTTGGTAGTGGTGGTTTCGTTTTTGCTAACACCAGTTAGAATTTTGGCACTGACTGCAGTGGGGATAAGATTTTGCCCAGTGTGCTTTGCACTGGATGATGCCTGGCCCCCTTCATCAAGTGGTTAAAAATCTTTGCTTAGGATATGTTTTTCTATTATAGTTAAGATTAAGAAATGCTATGCTCAAGTTGTTCAATTGCAATAATGAAGAAAAAAAGGTTCAGTGTTAAATTAGTGAGAAAAAAAGTAAACTTGTAAGGTTAAATGATCATGTAAAATTTTTACTGTGTTGAAAATTTCACAGTGAATACAGTAGGCTAGTACAGCTGGATGTTAATGTTTGCAATGCCTGCAATTATAAATATTGCAGGTAATTATTAGCACACAGCAGCTTCCTGGTTTTCTGGACCAAGATGAAAGACAAATGAAAGTAAGAACAAGAAATAACAAGATTCACTGAAGGTTTTTATCATGCTGTACAGTGCTGCAAGGAAGACTATGTCAAGACCTATCTCCGTATCACAACTATTTATCGATTAAATTTTTATTAGTGCTCTAAGTAGTCAAAGACAAAACAGTGTTGCCTCTACACTTTCTGATGGGGTCCTGACAGCATGCACATCCAGATTTGTGCAAATAAAGAATCAAAACATCTAAACCAAATTAGAAATGGATGTAGGAACAGCATGGACAGATAAACAAGCTAGGAAAGGAATAAAGCATAATGTGGATAAATAAATGGTTCATGACGGAAGAAAATCAACCTCAAACATTCAAAAATTATACCTCTGTATAAATATATATTTCTCTTGTAATATTTAAATCTGTGAAACATAAAACCTTGCTAAGAATAAACTTCAATATAATTACCCAACATTGACCATTTCTCTGCTTTACAGAATGTAAAGACAAATTACTTTGTATTATAAGCATTATACAAAACATTTTCCCTGCTGCAATAGTTTGCCAAAGCCGATATATTCTGAACACAGCACAAAGATAAACACAAACACACTTTTGTTGCATCCTATAAGTTGTTTTTTTCTATGACCTTGTCATTTCATACACTGCGGTGCTAACAAAAGTAGTTTCCCAGCAGGTTTTTATATGGGACATCAGAGTTTGTAGGTTAACTGACCTTACACAAAGCCTTGGTAAAGAGCTAGTATGTATTTAGCATATGACAGACATACAGCATTTCAGTTGCATTAATATAACCATATTTAACAGAGCCCAGGCTGCATTATTTCACATTATTTAATTATTTTGTTTAAAAACAGCATTTGAGCAAATGCAAGCATACAGAAACTCATCTGATGTAAACTGGAGCTTAAAATAATTCACCATTGTGGGGATACAGATTGACAGATTTTTCTTATTTTGTTGATCATTCCTAATACAGCTCCTGATCAATGTAAAGATGGATGAAGTGTGAGCATATTTTTAGGGCTACATTTTTAATTAACTTCAAGGTAACTTTATACACGTTTGTGACCTGTTCGGAAAAATGTGCAATGTAATATAAAAATCTTGAGTAAAGATAACTGAAGGTAAGGGCAAATTATCATGACCGTTATCTTTAAGACCTTTACAAACGCTTACAACAAAACTCACTTTTTACAGTGCCATAAGCTTTACAGTAACTCACAAAGAGATGCTGAATAACTATATTTGAAAATTAATTCAATGGCTGTTTACCTGCAATGGGATATGAGAGGTGCTTAACATTTTTCCAAATCAGGTTAGTCAGTTGGGCATTTCAATGTCAATCTCCAAATGTGAGGTATTAAAAAAAAAACAAAACCAAAAGCCTCTTCTGTAGACTTGCCACTCATGTATATATATGCCCCAAAGTAGCGTGTGTATGCATGCACGTGTACGTGTGCATGATTATGAAAGATAATTTATTTTTTAAAAAATCATTTCAGACTACCAGTATTGCAAATGTTTATCAAGAATACTCAGCAGATAGGCTGACGTTTTTTCCCTTTTATTTATTATCACGTTTGCTCTTGCCAAAGTCTACCTAGGGGATAATCAATTAGTTTGAATGAAACAAGCCAATTCAGTTTTCTAACAACAAAGTAAAGAGTTATATATTAAACTTGTTTTGAAATCCACCTTCTCCATATGGATTTTGAAGTAATATAGGCAAGGTAATATATTGAAAAACATGAAAATTCTAACAGTTATTCCTGCCTGCAAAAACAAATTACTTGGATAATTAAGACCTGGAGGTTCTACTGGCAATATTCTTTAGCTTCCTGAAGCACCATTCTTACCTGGGACATCTTTCAAAGCACTGTTTTTTAGTTTAATGAGCAAGCATGAATGCAACTCAAGGTCTCTCACTAGTTTTAGGATTCTGAAGACTTAAAAAGAACATCCCAGTCGATCATTTCCAGCTTATATTAGGTAAGCCAAATGGGCACTTGGATGCGCAAAATAAGTAACTGAATGTCTAAGTGCTATTTTATGGGCAAACACTCCAAATACAGGAGGGACACATGTATCGAGTTGAGGCACTCCAGACTGTGGGAATTTCACACAAGTTTGAGGTGTCATTATGCTTCAGGTGTTTAATTTTATAAAGGTCTATGCAAGACTCAAGTCCACAGGCATTGTACAACAGTCCCGTTTCCTGTTACCACCTCAATAGACCACAAATTTGTACTTAACTAATACATAATGAACAACTGTGTGTATACATAGTGAGTGTCAACTTGCTTCACAAAATTGGGGCAAAGGAAAATGCAGGGACCATGCAGGGCATAATTTTAAATGGTCTCTTAAGAACACTCAGGGGAAATCTTGCTTTTACCCTGACTCTCTCTTCCCCACTTCCTCACTACGGAGAAACTCTTCTTGTCACACCAAGCCTACGTTAGAATCATTGAAGAGTGATTTCCCTCAGAGGTAGGAACAGGATCTTTACCTTCAAGCTATGGAGGGAGAATGGCAGTGTCACCGACTGACCAAGCTGAACAGCAGTGGCTGCAGGACTAGAGTTTGGCCCTAATAAGATTTAAGGTGTTGATCAACATCTATATGGTTTAATTACTTAGCTGGATCCAAAGAGTATATGTATGCACACATAAACCTGTACAAGTCTTGTGTATTACATTACTTATTACCAACTAATAGATGAGCCAAGAACATAATATTCATACTACAATGTACACAAAGGTTTAGTTATTTTGGCACACACACAAGGCTAACAGTCAGTTAAGAGGACATGTACTAGTGCAACACATTACATTTGCTCTGTCATGAAGGTAAAAGGTTTGTTTCTTGGCCAATGCAAAGAGAGAATTCTCATTCATGGATGAGAGGTACATGCTGCCAGAATACATGCATCACTGAAAGGCAGGGTTATGTTTTGAATATCATACATGCAGCCATAAAGAATTAAAATTTATTTTATAACTATGACAAGCCTTAAGGAAAAAACCTATCAATTACAATTTTAAAGTTTTGGGTTTGGAGAAAGATACACAAGGATTTTCTCTACCGATGGTTACAGATGGCTAGGATACCTATCACTTGCAAGCCAAACCTGTAGTAGTCATTTGCCTGTTAGTTCTGGCTAATTCCAGCTACCATAAAAAATATTAATTGAGCCAATAGAGGGAAAATACAGGTAACTGAAATGCTAATTCATGAACAAAGCTTTCTATAATGCCAAAAAGTTGTCAGAGGAATTTTTAATTTAGGTATGGTCAGTAAAATACATGGAAAATACCATACTTCAAAATATCTTTGAAGGACAATCACTATGCTGATGAAAAACAAAAGTTGTGACATGTGAGTAGTTTTGAAATCTCCCTTTCCTAAAGTGAAAAAGAGATAAGAAATACTATAGGTTAAAAAAAAAAGTGGCTAGATCTCGACCACTGTCCAATGTTCAGCATTTGCTCTGGGATTCCAAATATTTTATTACAATTAATGACAACTGTCCACATAGGCCTGTTGAAACAATGTATGTTTTTAATGTCTGCTTCTCAGTAACACTATTGTGATCATTTTGATAGCCACAAAAAGCAGGACAATAGTTTTTGTTTCTGATATTTCCATATTGATAAGATTGTTGCAAAACTCTCAACAAGTAACTAAAGCACATGGAGTGACTAGAGGGAATTAGTAAGCAAGAACTAATAAGAAAACCCATTTGACTTCTGCATATTTTATTTAAAAAGTAGGTTATTTTTAGAAAATGATATGAAAGGACTATTCTTTTGCCTCAGTGAGAGTTTTTATTCCTTGTCCTCAGTCTTACCAAGGCTTTGATGGTCAGGTTAAGCCTCAGTGGAGATCCAGGTAAGACTGTGTACTGCCATAGTATTTAAGGGTTTAATGGTAAATGTATAGTGTAATTTGAATTTGTTCTTTAAGGCAGTTATTGCTAAAAGCTACCTGAACTTTCTGATCACATTTCTTTTGGTAGCATGTTCAGTAATAATGGAAGCAAAGATAATTAGGAACAACAGAGTTTTATAGAAGATGTCGCATAGAAGAGTGCTGCATAGTATAAGATGCTGAAAATCAGACTGGAAAGTTAGATGGAATGAGTTGGGATGCCCAAAAAAAGGAGATGAGTATAAACCTTATTAGGTACCCATGTCCTAACTTCAGACATGACATGTAGTTACAGTCTAGAGTATGGTGCACAGGAAGAGCATATGCTCTACAACACTTCAAGGGTTGAAAATGGGTCACCTTCTGCACCTACTGAGCTATCCCTCCCCCTCATCTCTGAGGTACCAGCTATACTTGCTGTCCTGAGAGTTGAGGGAATGGCAGATGAACAAGAAAATGTACTTTGCCTCATTCCCAAGCAGGCTTGGAACTTACACAGCTGCACATGGTGCTTTTATTCATAGTCCTTATCTTCCACACCAAGTGTAGTAAAAGGGAAAAATCTTTCCAAAGTACTGTCTTTCCAGCCACAACTTCCCTTTGTCACTGTCATATCAGAATGACTTCTTCTCATGCATCTGTTTGATTCAGTTTTAAAACTATCCAACTGTAGAAATGAAGAAGAAACAAAGAACTGTGTTCCTCAAAATAAAATATTGCTAACCTGAAGCATCTTCTCAGGTCCTGATCCAAAGTCGACTACACCGTTGAAAGTATTTCAAAGAACTTTACATCGGGTCCATACAAAGTGCTTTGGTTCGTAGCAGGGATTTTATACTGTACAAGTAATGCAAAGTAAACTCTGTCAGAACCCCAGCTAGTTCCATCAGCCTCTCCTAAGCGAACAGAGTAGCTCAATTTCTAGTCAGCGCTAGCTTGTATCTGTCTGCATTCTCAATTCCTTTGCATGCCTTCTAGCTTATGAGTGTGCTGGTCTCTCTCACACTGTGAACTAGCAACTTAAAGCCTAATTATACCTTAAAACCTTCCCAACCAATCACTCCTGTGTAGCAATGGTCTGGCATTACTGACACTCAGTATTTGGGTACTTGAGAAAGCCTGTCACTTGTGTTAAGTATCACCTGATATGCCAGATGAGGCAGCTCGTGAGCAACAAACAGCCAGATCAACAGTGTGCTGAAAGGGCTCTGCAGCAGACTGGACTTCACCCTTCATTCAGGCTGGGTCCAGATCTTTTCAGTTACCAGTGAGTTATGAGTCAAGCCTTAAGGTCCATGAGGAAGAACAGGATCACTGGTTTTGCCTGGAACTTAGCTTCAGATAAACTAAGGATTTATGAAGTATTAGAGGCTTAGCCTTTTTATTCACAAAAAAACCCTGGAGCCTTCTTCAGGTGCACAGGTACCAGTGATGTAGAAGACTCTCTACATTTAGACAGTTTACTACCATGTTGGAACAATTTAGACATTGTTGGTATCACATTATGCTATTTTCTGCCTCAGAGTGTGACAGGTCAACAGTGCAACACAGGAGTAGATAATCCTTCATTCCATAGAAATTTTTCTTCAAAAACAATAGGTAACTCTTGGAAAGGCTTCACAAAGCTGGATGCTTCTCATCATGAGCATCCTTACATACACCAAAAATCTTCCTAAGTAACCAGAGCCAACCATGGGAAAAAACATTTAAATCTTTACAAGAACATGTGCTGAGTTTTGGCAAACTTCCCTCTTCAAAACAAAACCCAAAATAAATTATATACAAACAAAAAAATCTCCAAGTCTACAAGGAAGTCCTTCTCTTTGTTTGCTATTGTTGTTTTGGTTTCAGGCTGATGTATGGGCTCAAAGGGTCATTGGAGGCAAAGTTACAAGAAAGGCTACCATTCAATGTCAGAAAGGCAAAACATGAACAGTTTGAGGGCTGAAAACCAATGCTCTGTTTCCGGACATTGGCCAAATACAGACTGTTGACCTGCATGGCACAAGACAGCACACACTGCTCACTATGTACTCTGAATGGGATGCTGATATGGATGGAGGGAGAGC
This sequence comes from Phaethon aethereus, assembly GCF_964289735.1. Classification (NCBI taxonomy): domain Eukaryota; kingdom Metazoa; phylum Chordata; class Aves; order Phaethontiformes; family Phaethontidae; genus Phaethon; species Phaethon aethereus. The sequence continues at coordinate 106,347,674 of NC_138582.1, read as the reverse complement.
AATATATTTATTAACCTTTATTCAGAGTCAAAAATTAAAATCAGTGCATGAGCTCTTTTTGAAAGAAAGCAAACTAGAACCCCTAGCAGCTGGTTTTGAATACTGAAAAACTTATCTTTCATAGTTTTAGAGAAGCAGAGTAATACATTAAGGGTACTTGTTCAGCTCTTGCAGAAAACTGGACGAGCCTTTCCTCTCTTTTTTAACCAATATAGAAAATTATTTATTTTCATTCCTATTAAGCTGTTTTGGCATTCTGGGCCCTAGACAGGTCACACTCAGCTGCCTGTACCTTAAGCCTGTGTAATTGGTTCTCCTTCTATAGCAGTGGAAAGCCATTCCCATCAATACTATTACTCACAAGTTAAGCAGAAAAAGTGAAAAGATAATTAAATTCCTTGGCTTCAAACAAATCTAACATAAAATGTAGCCCGGTTATAATAGTATATTTTTGTGGGCAAATTGCACCTAACTGCATGGATATTAATAGTAAATGTCCTTATTCCAAGGGGCCATAAACACTCCTTACATATGTTCTAGCTCAAAGGGAGTATGTGCCAATATATGTGCATAACATTCACTTAATAGCAATCTGATTGGCAGTGTTTAGTCCTAATCAATATTTTAAAGCATTATTAGCTTAATGCCTCCTTCATTTCAAATATGAGGCAGTGCAAACTTGAAAACTGACTGCAAAAAGCTTTATTAGACTTTCTTAGTAACGTCTTGTTCCTCACCTCTCAGGTTAGTACAACAGCTCCATCCAGCTCCAGCCAGTCAGACCCATGCTACAGTACACACAGTAACAAGCACAAAGTATAGACAGAAGGAAAGTAAGGGCTAATATTTTCCACCTCTTTCTGTTAACATAAAATACTTTAGAACCTATATTGTCCTAGAAATAGCTTTTTTTCAGTTTTTCATGAGTGGTATATGACATTTACAGGCTAGCACCTTGTATATTACAACCACTTACACCCCAATAGTATATTGTTGAATGTTTTAAGGAAAGTGCCAGATCCTGTATAAGACATTTGAAGAAGCCCCAAAACAGTGGTAAAATCAAACTGTATAAATAATGGGATATTGTTCAGAAAGACTGCTATGCAAGACCCTCTTTTCAAGAGGTTCTATTCAACACCCTCAGGGCAACTGGACATTTAGGAATGTTTGAGATCTTTTGCTTGAATTGACAAAGTGTGGTATAACTGCTCTTGACTTTGTTTTTTTTTGTCTAAAGCTCAACAAAATTATGTATTTTTTTGTACCGATAGATTTATTTTTGCCAATATACGCATGAGGAATGTAATGAAGTGGCGTTGTGCTGCAAGTAGCTCAGCAGATGTTGAAATCAGTTCCAGTTCCTGAAAACAACTTCTTGACAACATAGTCTTAGCATTCACAATAACCAAAACATGTGGGATTCATCTACATCATTCTTACAAATATATTCTCTGTCCCCCTCTCTTTCTCCCTTTTTGTTGTAAACCCTCAGCCTTACTTGCTTCCTTGTACTTTATGATCGTATGTGCCTGCATGCTTATAGCCAGATACATATCCTGAAGCATCCACCAGATCTTCTCGGCCAGCTTTGCCTTTTCCTTTCCCACTGGGATCAAACCTCTCTTTGTGAGAACCCGTGAATTTTGATGTATCTGTAAGGCGTGATACTGTTGGAGATGAAATGGCTTTCTATTGGAAGAAAGAAAAGAAACAAAAAAAACACATCAGAAATCAATTATTCTTAATACAAATATTTGTATATGCTACCAACATTTAAATCTTAGCTAGTGATGGAGACTATGTAAATATATACCCACTTCCAGCAAAAGGATACAAAAAAAGTTTGTTTCTTGCCATTACATACAATGACAATAATCATATTGTCAGCCAAGAACAAAATAGTGCAAGTTATGTCAAAACCTTTTGAAAGAGACTTTCAATATTCGATCCTTCTGATTAATAATCAAGTTCTAAGCACCAAAGATATGAAGTCATAGGGAACAACCATGTTCAAAATCCATTATGTCAACATCCAAGCATAAAAGTCTGGCTCCACCAACAGAGAAAAAGCAAACCAATACAGCTAGAATTCATTGCTTCAAGAGACAAATTTTTTCTAAATTCTAGGATTAATGAGAGAAGTAGCAAACTAGAAGGACTGAAAGTTATTTTCAATGTTAGCAAATTAGCAGTCTATGAAATGGCACTGAGCAAAGATTTTCCTCTATATTGCTTCCACTGAGTCATATCAGGCTACTTAAAAATCAAAGTTTTGCTGTCATGGAGACAAAGAAAATTTGACTACACAAACAGAAGAAAAGATATTTCACATAACAATATAGGAGCATGCTAACCTGTGTGCTTGGATTGGGAGCAGTCTCTTTGATCCTTAAGTTTACATTTTAAAATCAGAAGAGAAAGGGCACTAAAGGAGAAGGGAAAACACAAAAGATTTTTGCATACTAGCAGAAATGGAGCTAAGATGAACAAAGACTGATAAAACTTGGGTATCTTTTTTCTGTGTGCCACCCTGTTAGAGTGCATTTTGGAGGCAAAAGTGACATGGGCTTCACTGCAGTGAAGTAAATGCTCTGTGAGCCTTATCTGTCATCAAAAACCTCATTCCCTCTCTACCCATCCTCAGCCAAAATGAATGCTCATTAATGAGACCTAACACAGGCTTTTGAAGTAACACATAGCTCTTCCATAGGACAACATACGTCAAATATCTTTCAATGCTTAATATTACAAGATCAGAGACTTGGAAAAGATGCTTGAATCTGTACCAAGAGGAACAGGATACTTTCATTCAGTTAGACTGGGAATGAATGCTGTAACTTGTACACCATGGAAGCCACACGTCCTTCACACCATTTAAATAAAAGCTGTTTTGAGGGAATTTGTCCACATACACAACTACTTAATGAGAATCTCAGGTTGTAAACTTCTGCTTTTCTCCCTCCAATCATACCCAACATGTGATACACACAATACTGCGCTGCTCTGCAGCATTACTTTCACATGAGGCCCTGAGGGGGAAGGTGGTGTGGAGGTACAAGTTCTGTCACTAACTGAAATAAAATGACCACAGGAGCATTCATTTATCAGAACAGCATTGCTGAATGACCTTTAAGGACTTTTGCCTTGCAGTCTCAGAGTACTATTTGCAGCAAGTAGTTGTTTTTCTATATTGAAAAACAGAAATTAAGAAAATGCTTAGGAAGAAGTGTTGCTTCTGAATACATACAGTTTTCTTGTCCACATTGGTCTGCTAGCACCTGATAACCAGGAAACCTGTATTCACGATACAGCTAATTAAAAAAAATACACCCTGTGATCACTAATTGTGTTAGCAGCCTAGCTAGATGAAATTAAAATGTAATAAAAATGTATAAGCTGAGACATCAAAAGCAACAAAGTAAAAACTCCCAGCCTGGTGCCCAGATGAGAATTTCTTCTTTCTCTTTCTCAGGGTATTAGTAAATTGAACAGGTTGTACACACAGTCACACAACAGAACCAAATGATTGTCTGTCCACTGGAAATTACTCTGACAACTTGAGAAAACAGAGACACACACTTCTGTGAGAGTGCATAACCTGTTAGCTTCACCCTGGGCACAGGCACTAGGAATGCTGTGCTATTTTAAGTCTTACTTGTGAATCACTGTTTTGCTTGGTAAGTGAAAGGAAACAGGGGGGCTTGTATCTTGAACAAAGATTCTGGCACAAGCCTGTAGGAATAAGCTTTTATATGGTGTAGTGTTTCCTGTTATGCAATGTTCATGAGCAAGAACCCAGCCACTGCTTGAAGACAAATTGGCAGACTGCTTGACTAAACAAAGTCTTCCACCAACCACCAATTTGAACCATGAAGCATCTATAGTAGCGGGCAGTACATGTGTCTCACCTAACTCCTATAAATAAATGAGTTTCATTTTAAAACAACCACAAGCTGTAACAGCTGCAGGAGCAGACTGTAGGACAGAATACATGGGCAAGTTTCTTATGCTTGTTTAAGTTATTACTAGATCATTCTTTCTCCAAAAGAACGTATGAAGCTTCTTACTAAAGGCATTTGCTTGACTATTAGCGCATTTCTTGTGTGTTCTTAACAAAGTTACTCAGAAAATGAAGATCCCATCTGTGACTCTCCCTATGTAAGCCAACAAGGAAAAAGCTAGGGCACGATACTTGCCAAAGTATCTTTCATCATCCCTAACACCAGAAGAAGCTACTATAGAAGGTGCAAGAAAGCTTATCATATAATCAAAGGACTAAAATTTGCCCTGTGTTTCCTTCTACAATACTACTGCTAAAAGCCACAGGATGCTACCAGTGACAAATGCTGTTTGCACTGTAAACACGGAAATACTCCAGATGCAAGACAGGGACAATATTCAGTATAAAGTTAATTAAACTTAACACATATTTACTTTGCTTGTGTTTTACTCTACTAGGAAAATAGCAACACATTTCAAACCAACAAGGTAAACAAGAGAATGGGCAACAGCTTGCCCTACAATTTATGGAGACTGAACTAAGATCCTGAAGCAAAGGACCAGTCTGTAACAACTATTGACTCTTAAAGGTCATGAAACATCTATCCAAAAACTAGTTTGTCATTGTCAATCATGAAGAACCCAGGAGACACAGTGATGTCTCAGCAGTGAGCATTCCTTGTCCTCTGTGTCTCACACACAGAGGGGACACAATGTGTGTGCCAAAATGTGACCAATTTGGCACACACATCTTCATGCTTGACTGTGAGAATGTGAATGAATGAAATCTATTAGAAAATAGATACATGTGAATGAGAATCAGCTTACTAGAGACTGTAAATAAATTTTACTTTCACCTTCTGTAGGATCTTACACTGAGTGGGGTATTTGAGTTTTGTTTGTTTGTTTCCCCCCACTAATTTCCATCGATACTTCTCCATTTGGAATTTAGCAGTCATCTATCTACAGATTTCACATTCACTACTTCCTCCTGGTGCCTCTTTCATAACACTGTTATGTCCTCTGGTGAAGACCTGTGCTAGGACTAACATGAAAACATTCTTTTATAACTCATTCTTCATCTGCTAGAGCCAAGTGTGTTCCCAGTGCAACTGCAACACAGCAAATGGTTGAAATAATAATAAAAAAATATTTCTATGGTTTAGCACCCCTTTGACATATCTAAAATAAAAAAAATCACACTTATTTTGCAGAGAACTTGGGACAATGGTTCAGATCTTTGGCTTTCATAACTATTAATTGCAAGTTGATATGTGTATGTGCAGAGGGAAAGAAACATCAACATTCTAAGTAAAGATAAATTAACACCACAGATTAAAAAAATACAATCTTTTGGTCCTGAAAAACAGTTAAACAAAACCTAAAGCCCCAGCACAATGAACATCACAAATCACAATTGAAAGATGGCAATCCCTGTTGGTTTCCTGCTGGCACAATTTCTATGAAATGGGAGGCTCACTTTGTTTCTAACAGTACAATGTTCAAGCAATTTTAATTCCTTGTGCAATATGCTCTCACTCCCTGAACTGATCCATCCATATAAAAGATCAGAGCTAATGAGATGCCACCATAAGGCTATGTAGAACACCCCATTTCTCCTTTTTCTTTTCTTTTTATGTTTCTTACAATAAATGCATATCCATTAAAAAGAAAATACTACTTCCTCTTTAAGGTTGCATGAACATTACACAGAAGGGCCAGGTGCAACCTAAGCATCCTACTAAGGTGCTTTCTTTCAAAAAAGCCTTTGTAAGCACAGAGTAGAATAAACAAGGACTTCACATCTGTCTTGGACTCCTCAACCAGAAGCAGCTAGTGGTACTCTGCGTCACAGAACCACAGAAGGGTTGAGGTTGGAAGACACCTCCAAACCCCCACCCCCTCATCTAGAGACAGTTGCCCAGGATCGTGTCCATATGGCTTTTGAGTATCTCCAAGGATGGAGACACAACAACTTCCCTGGGCAACCTGTGACAGTGCTTGGTCACTCTCACAGTGAAAAATTGTTGCCAGGTGTTCAGACAGAACGTCTCGTGTTTCAGTTAGTGCCCACTGCCTTTTGTCCTATCACTGGGCACCGCTGAAAAGAGCCTGGCTCCATCCTCTTTGCATCCTCCCTTCAGGTATTTATATACATGGATGAGATTCCTGCTTGAGCCTTCTCTTCTCCAGGGCAAACAGTCCCAGCTCTCTCAGCCTTTCCTCATAGGCTAGATGCTCCAGTCCCTTAATCATCTTCATGGCTCTTCACTGGACTCTCTCCAGTAGCTCCATATCAGTCTTCTACTGAGGAGCCCAGAGCTGAACTCAGCACTCCAGATGTTGATGACCTCACCAGTGCTGAGCAGAGGAGAGGGGAAGGAGCATTTCCTTTGGTCTGCTTGGCAATACTTTGCCTAATGCAGCCCAGGATACCAGTAGCCTTCCATGCAGCAAGGGCACGTTGCTGGCTTATGTTCAACTTGGTGTCTACCCGGACCACCAGGTCCTTTCCTGCCAAGCTGCTTTTCAAGCTGGCTGAACCCCCCGCATATACTGGTGCCTGGGATTGTTCCTCCCCAGATGTGGGACTTTGCAATTCTCCTTGCTGAACTTCCTGAGGTTTCTGTGAGCCTATTTCTCCAGCCTGTCAAGGTCCATCTGGATGACCTATCAGCCACTCCTCTCACATTTGTGCCATCAGAAAACTTGCTGAGAGTACACTCTGCCCCATTGTGCAGATCACTAATGAAGATGTTAAACAGGACTGGGCCGAGTATGTCCCCTTTGAGGTACACTATGAGTTACTGGCCTCCAGCTAGACTTTGTGCCACTGATCACCACCCTCAGGGCCCAGTCATTCAGCCAGGTTTCAATTCACCTCACTGTCTGCTCATCCAGCCCTACAGCAACAGCTTGAGGGGCTATGAGGCTCTCACTGAAGGCCAGGTAGACACTAGCCACTGCTCTCCCCTCATCTACCGGGCCAGTCATTTCACTGTAGAAGTTTATTGAATTGGTCAGGTATGACTTCCCCTTGGTGAAGCCATGCTGACTACTCCTGATGACTTTCTTGTCCTTCATATACCTAGAGATGATTTCTAGGATGAGCTGTTCCATCACCCCCAGTGTCCTACAGTGACAAGTTTATTCATAAAGATTCCTCTAAGAGCTGATGACGTATTTTTAGTGAAATGCCTTCATGAACCAAATGTGCAACCAACTTGTTTTTTATCTAAATGCTGTTTCTGTTTATGAACAACAAAACCAACTATGGAGACTAAATTGGCAGTTGAGCAATGGGCAAAAACAATTAAAATGGTAGCTGGGAGCTCATTCTTCTGTGCGACCCTCCTTGCACCCCATTACTACTTGCACATGGACATTGGGAGGCAAGTAAAAAAAAGGAGGATGTGGGGAGTTGATGATCCCTCATCAGTGAGGAAAAACGTAGGAAGAAATATAGTGAACAGCACAAAGGGCTGGATGGGGACAATTTCCATCTTAGCAAGTCAACACTCTCCCTTCTTTTTCACAATGAATCACAGACAAATGATCCTGTCTTGTCATATAACAGTTCTGCTTGTTTACTATCTAGAGTAAGTTACATAGTCTCTCTAGTTACATTTTTCTAAAGGCAATAAATTACTTGGAGCTAACCTCCTCCTTTCCTTTCTGTGAGCCCACAGCAGCCTCCATTTTCCTCCTCTTATTTGCACATATAGTTAACCACAAAGTTTGCAGAAGATGCAAAGATATCACAGAAGATGCACATAAATTTAAAATTTTTATTTTTTTTAAATATTTCTCTTTAAGAGAAAAGTTTTACTTTACAACAGAATCAAATATAATCACTGTATAAACCCATTTTGGAACACCAAATGAATCAATCAAAGGTACTTTCCAAAAATATCAAGACTTCTGTTTTTCAAGACTGACCATTCTTCCCTTCACTTAGTTATTTCCAATAACACAAGCCAGCGGCTATAATTTTAGTGTCTTTGCCTCTATCAAAAGAAGTGATCACTGACAAAAGACCTGCTGATTCACCAAGCTTGTATATTTACTGATATTTTGCTGGATTTTTGTGCTCGCCCTAATCTTAAAAAAAAATCTTTTTAAAAAGGCTGTTGCTCCTTCACTGTCAGTTTCCAGCCAAAGATGTGATCACATGACCTCCAAGTTCATGGGAACACCTCAGATGAGTCAGGAAAGGTATGTATGCCTCCCACCTCTTCCAACTGAAACTCCTCACACCAAAACCTCACTAAGACGATCAGAACAGGCCACAGTATGAGAAGCAGCTATGGCAAATAAAAAGAAATTTTATTTAGACCAGTGGATTTGCCAATTTAAAGGAATAATGCATTTTTTTTTGTTAGCAATTCAGTATTTTTCCTGCTTTGTGTCAGTGTTTACAGAGAAGTGCTGCTAAGACAGCATGGAGATTGGAGTGTGTGGCATACAAGGAGAAGATGACAGAAGGGTGTTTATTCAGATTCAAAAGAGAATAGCAAATCCTATTCTTGTCCTCAACAGAGCAGTTATATTAGAATTAGAACCAGTTCAGAAATACATAGAAAGAAAAAAAAAAAAAAAAAAGAAAAGATAAGGGACACAATTTGGAAGATGGGAAATTCCAATTAGACACATGGGAAAAAATTCTTCACCACTGTGGTTGCTCAAGCACAGAAATGGCTTACCTAAAGAGACTGGTGATTCTCTATCCCTGATCATTACCAAAACTTAAAATCATATAGTCACAGAACAATTTAAGTTGGAAGAAACCTTAGCATATGAGTCCTTATCTAGCATAAACCCTTGCTCACAGCAAGGCTCAAATGAGCTTACACAGAAACTTCTCCAGTAAAATCCTGAACACCTCCAAAGATGGAGGTTCCACAGCCTCTCTGGGCAACTTGTTCCAGTGTTTGACCACGCTCAGCATAAAAAACAAAACAATCCAAAATCTCATCCAAATTACAAATTACCCATGTTCTAACTTCTGTCTGTCTGAAACAGCCCTCGTACCAACAACAGGAAGTGAAAGCTGTGGACTTTTTTCAAACCCTGAAATCCTTAACAACAGTACTACATGCCTCCCTCCTCCTTTCTTGTGAAAGACACCTCTGCAAACTCAGGCAGATTTTGCCTTCTACCTCAAAGTAACAAGTGAATCAAAGAGCAGTTACAGAACAAGTAGAACCTTCCAATTCATCAGCTGCAAGAATTAGAGTAAGTTTCAGAAATGTACTATCAATCCTTATGAAACTAAAAGGAACTACAGTGAAAAGGAAACGAGAGCACAGAAATCAAGAACACACATCCGTCAACACTACTGCAGAAGAATACAGCAGTTTCCTGAAGAAAAATACATCCACTGAAAGCCGGGCTGTTGTACTAGCTTGACCTGTTTGCAGCAGAGAAACTGCATCAATGCAATTAAGTCAGCATTAATTTAACAGACTCAACAAGACCTCTATCTCAACTTTGGTGTCAAAGGCTTAGAAGCATCCTGTGAAACTTGTGCCACAGTCTTGAAAATAGGCCAACATCATAAGAATAAAAGATTCCCCGCACTTTCAGGACTCTTCCTTCCAGAACAAAGTTGAGGCAAAGAAGAAAGAAGACAAATCAGGGCTGCTAAAGTTGCGTTCTTCATCTTCTGTCAGCACTCATTACCATCCATCTTACAAAGCACACAGTTGAAAACACCAAGCTAAGGCCAAGAAGGCTGGAGCATTCACCTGGCACAATGCTATGGGCTGGACAACCAGATCAGGGCAGCACCACGCGGTTGTAGCTGCATTGCTTCCATTTCTGCAGCTGGCACAGCCCGTGGCAAGTTCTCGTTACCTGTGCGCCGTGCGGCTTTGCACAGAACATGGCACCATTCCCAAAAAGGATCTCCAGAACCAATACTGGGAAGTAAACACAGCAAGAAAAGTCACTGGACTTGAGGAATATCATACATTCCAAACAGACGTGAAATGCAATGCATTTTGCAACGGACTCCTGCCTCTGCTGAAACAACTTGCCTGAAGGTATTTTCCACTGCTCACCATCACTGACAAAGATTCTGGTTTAAATGAAAACAGTTCCACAGCTTAAGCAGAAACTTACTGGCTTGATGCAAAACACCGCAGTAAGGTTTTCTGGGTTGTTTTGCCTGAATTACAAATGTCCAGATAGTACAGAAACATTCCCTTCCTGTCTTAAGTACTATGTCTTTTTAGTACCCAGTGGATCAAACAAAGTATTGGAGGCAAACAGTACCCAACAAAATGGCAGACTGTGAGCATTACTCCCCACTACCTTTATTTTTTTAATTGTTTTTAAAAACGATCATCTTTTCTCACCTCACTGAGGTGAGATGCTAAACTAAATCAACAATATTAACACTCAGACGGGAGAGCTGCAAAAATTGGTGCTGGCTATTCAGGATACAATGCTGCTCTTCAAAACAACCACTAACTCAGTAACAGCCACAAAGTAGAAACACCATTTTAATTAATCAGGGTGATGCCTTTCAAAGGAGTGGTTTCCAGTAGCATCGCTTGGGTGTTTTAGCACTGCAAGTCCTAACCCTAAAACTTCTCACCAGCTAGTTGTGTGGCTAGAGAGAGAGCAAAATACATTAAGAAAGTGCCTTGCACGTGACATCACTCGCATGAACAATTTCAAATTAGTAAGTTAAAGCTGCTGGGCCCAGATCTAACTTCATCAAGACCAGACCATGCAGTGCCCAGCCTTCAGGGTCACTTTACAAGCGACCCTTTCTTTTCCTCCTCTGTAACAGTAGCCCCAGACTCCAGCTCCCAAGCATTTCAAGACTCCACACAACTACAAATCATGGGATCTGCTGGCCTGATTAACACGGCCTTCCACAAAGTTGAAAACAATGTGCCAACACTTCACTGAGGAAGAGGTTTACGTTTCTGCTGGTGGTGAAGACGGGGAATAGCGAAGATAGGGCAGACTCGGGGCGGGGGTTAAGCTGACGTGCTGGTGGATCCTTCTTCAACTTAATGTTGCAACCTGTGTTTAATGAGATTTGTTCTGAATCAGTTGAAAAATAACTTCTCTTAAACTTCTAGATAATGGGAAGAACACAAGAACTTGGCTTTCCTAAGTCAAGCCACTGGTTTTTGGTTTTTTGGGTTATTTTTTGAAATAGTGGAAGGAAGATGAAAAACTGTATCAAATGCAGCGTGCTTCCATTTAACAGCATCACATCCTAAGTGGACCACATCTTAATTCTTCCAGTACCTTTATACACACAGGCAGATTAAATGTAGCTTAATTACAACATTTATGGTATAGTAATCTTCTTTACGGGATGGGTGATTTCTAGCTCACGTCCTTATTTTAGGAGTCAAACAACGTACATACATAGACACACACACGCACTTTGTTCCTACAAAATTTCTGCTCTTAACCTGAGAACAGCAAGTTAATTTCTATTCTCTATACAGGAACATAAATAAACTTTTTTTTTTTGCCCCCTGCCACAGACATCATGTACTGTAACCAGCCCCCAACCATCTTGTGGCCCTGCGCTGCGCTTGTTCCAGCGTATCGATGGCTTTCTTGCACAGGGGAGCCCCACGCTGGGCACAGCACTCCAGGCACAGACTCACAAGCGCCAAACAGAAGGGAAGGATCCCCTCCCTGGACCTGCTGGCTACACAGCCACTCGCGCAGCCCAGGATGCGGCTACCCCTTCCGTGCTGCCACGATTCGCTCGCTGTAAGGTCTGCTGCTGACTCGCGTTCAGCTGGCTGTCCCACACAACCTCCAGAGCCGCTTCCTAGACCGTCGACCCGCCATCCAGCCCATACCTCGCCAATTTGGGGATGATGTGACTGGGGCCAAGGCCTTGCCATAATCAAGGTATGCCCCTTTGCCCACAGCGCCAGTCATTTCATCCTAGAAAGCAATAAGGTCAGTCAGGCGTGACCTGCCCTTGGCAAATCCACACTGGCTGCTCCAAATCACCTTCTGCCCACAGACACTGCTAGCAGGCTCAGGGACCTGGGAACCCCAAGGGCCAGCCCTACCACTTGAAAAGGGAGGCAGAAAAAGGCATTGACTACCTCTGCCTTTTCCACATCTCTTGCCACTAGGTCCCCTGCCACACCAAGCAGTCAGCCCACACTTTTCCTACCAGCATACTTACAGAAACCTCTCCTGTTGTCATTCACCTCCCTCGCTAGTCTCAACTCCAGCTGAACTTTGCCTTTCCTCACTCTCTTCCTTCATGCATGAGCTGTATTCCTCCCACATAGCCCCGTCCCGCTTCCACCTCCCATGTACTTCATTTTTGCGTTTGAGCTCAGTCAGAAGCTCCACGTTCATCCACGCTGGCCTGTTGCCATGCTTGCTTCACTCCCGGCACATGGAATGGACCGTTCTTGTGCTCTGAGGAAGCTGTCTTGAAGATCAACCAGCTCTCCTGGTCCCCTTTGCCCTTCAGGGCAATTTCCTGTGGGAAACTGAACAGGCCAAGATCTGCCCTTCTGAAGTCCAGGTTTGTTGTTCATCTTACTCACTCCTCTCAGGATCTTAAACTTTACAGTCACCTGGTTGCTGCAGCCAAGGCTATCTCAGCTCTTACATCTTTAACCATTTCTTCCTTTTGATTGTGAATAACAGGTCCAGAGCATCTCCTCAAATCATTGATCATCCACATGAAGAGATTTTTTTAAATCTTTTTAGAAATCTTATGGATCACTTCCAGTCATTTTAGCTTTAATGTCATCCATGAGTACCAAGGCCTGGATTGCAAATCTTTTTCAACTGCATAAAGACAGCTTTATCTAACCTCTCTTCTTGATCAGTATGGTCTGTAGTAGACGCCTACTACAACATCATCTGTGCTGGTCTGTACTCTGCTCTTTACCTTCTCTACTTGCTCGTCACCTGCGTGAAGGCAAAGCTAGATGAAGTCAAGCTAAGCCTCTACATAGATCACAATCCCTTTTACTCATTTTCCCCACTGTATTCCCTGAAATGCCTCTATCTCTCCATTGCAGCACTCCAGTTAGGAGAGCTGGCCCACCATACCTCCATAATCCCAGTGACGTCATAGCTCTGCAACTAACTTGTCATGCTTGTTCCCTATGCTTTTGTGTACTGACATTTGAGATTGGTCCTGAGTCCTGCTGCATTTACAGAAGGGTGAGAGCCTCCCTTGTCAAGCTTGTCACCTAGACATTTCTGCTCTGCCCCTTATGATCTTTCCTATTCAGGTTACAGTAACCTTCCATACCCAGTTTAACACTCTCCTCAGTAGACTAACAAGCCTAGTTTGCAAAGACAGTCTTGCTCCACTTCATTAGATCTATTCCACCCCTGCTCAGTAGGCCTCATTCCTCCGGTCACAGAGCCAAAGCCCTGTCTGCAATACAAGTCATACAGCCAGGCGTATTCCACTTCTACCCAAGATTTCCTCCTCCCTGTAAGGACTGGGAAGGCAAGACCAGAGCTCTATGCCCTTAACTTTCACTCCCAGACTTCGGTAGTCTCTGATATGCTCCAGGTTACTTCTGGAGCAGTACTGCTGGTACCCACGAGGAACAGGAGGAAGAAGTCCATGTTAGAAGGCTGGATAAATGTTGGCAGTGCATCCGCAACAATCCCAGATCCTGGCACCTACCAAAGAACAAAACTCCTGAGACATGAGATGGGGTCAGAAGATACATGCCTTGATCATCCACAAGAGGAATCTTCAGCAACTCTCTGTCCGGTACCCACTTGCTCCTGACACATGGTACAGCATTGTTGCTAGGGTATAGTGACACTCACTACGGAACGGGGAAGCGTAACAGCACGTGAGATACTCTGGATGGCAAAAGCCATGATCCCTTGGTGGTCAGGGATGCCTCCTGTGACTGTTCAGATTTTTTGCTAACACAGAGCTGATGCTAAGGCCTGATGTGTGCTGGGAGTAGTGCCATTACGTCAAAGCAAGGGCAACATGTAGGCAGGACACAATGGACAGGAAGAGATAAAGATCATTATGCAGCCATTATCACCTGCAGCTTGCTGTCTCCTGTAGCCAAAATTCTTGCATACTGATTGTCTGGCAGCCTCTCCAGAATCCACTAACTTGGAAATTGTATACACCAACCCCCCAAACTAAGAGGTATAAATACATCAGCTTTATCCGAAAGGTTTTTGAAGCTGATCCAACAGCAGACAGACTGCTAAGGCTTTCATGCTTCCTGGTGTGATACAGGGGACACTCACACCATGATGGAAGAGGAAAGGGGGAGCACCCTCACTGTGGGCTAGAGTACCATGACACATCCTCTGTGACACCCCCTCCATAGTTATTCTTATTCTGAGGACTGAGTGACTCCTGTACTTTTTAAAGTCAGTCCAGATTATGATTATTTTATTGCATGCTGATTAGTAAGAATTTGACCTGATCTACAGACAGTCCTGGTGAGTGAAAAGTAAATGCAAGTTCAGGTAACAGAAAAGCTACCCTAACTGATATCAATTCTGTGTAACGATAAACTACTCTGATTACTAAAATCCTTCTATAATAATAAAGCTCAAATTGTAACTATAAACCTGTGGCCAGTTCTCATTCTACCAAGGATCCTTAAAAGAATCTGCCTGTCCCCACAGCGTCAGGTAGTGCTGGGTGACACTATCACTCATGTTTTCCCTTTTGTGTGGACACTAAGTTCAGCCTCAGTTGACTCTGATGGGTCTTGTTGATCTTCACCAGTGCCCAGAGTGCTACACCTATTCTGAAATTGGACATCTGTACGTGGAACAGATCTGCAACTTCTTGTTGCCAGAAGTCACCAGCTTCCAGCCTTCTCCATCTTGATAATCTCTGTCCACTTGGCCTCCAGCTATTACTCCTTCCTCACCTTGTATAGCTTGGATTTTCTACAAATACCACGTCAGTCTCCTTTTCGTCTTCCCTCTTAATCTGGAACCTCAGGGCCTTGACCACAGCACATCTCCCACAAGAGTGGCCACCACTGCCCTGACCTCCAGGGAGAGGCAGGAACACTCTGCAGCACAGGACCTGGATAGAGGGATACTCCCTCTGGAGCCAAGGACTCCGACGTGCTAATAATGGCAGTCCTGGGGACTACTAATACATCTTAATGGATGTCCATGTGCTGAAGAGTATGTCCTGCAGCATGTTGAGACCACCATTTTAGAGTCTTCAAGCAGACCCACAGAGTCTTGAGCAGAATTTCTGAGACTCTTTGCAGTCCTGTTGCAACAACTGCACTATGTCCCATTTGCTGCGCTCTGTCGGCTTCATTCTGGCTTCCTTGCTCTTTCTCTAACAGGTCCCTTCTTGTGAGAATACAATCTTGCCCACATCACCCTGAGCACCCATCACCTAGCTTTTAAAGTGCTGTCGCTGCTGTACTGCCCTGACACTCACACCACACTCACAGCAAATTTGACTAGACTGGGCCCTGAGAAACCTGATCTAGCTTTGAAATTAGCCCTCTTGTGAGCAGAAGGCTGAATGAGATCATCCCAGGTCCCTTCCAATTGAAATGATTCTACATTTTTATATCAGGGACCCTGTTGAATTTACACTGAGGTTCAACTCAACTTAAGAGCCAGCAATAACCAAAGCAAGCATCTGTTCCACAGTAGGTGTAGAAATGCATTCAACATCGTCACAGCACACAACTTTTGGTACAGGAAAACAAAGAACCTCAGCCTTGCTCTTGTAGCCTTTGTGTAGCAGTGAGGGCAACTAAAAGGCCCGAGACTTCATTTAAATGTCTGACTGTAAACTGTCAAAGATACATGACCTGCACTGTATATTCTATTGCCAGATCACTACCAAATGAGCTAATAAAGCTATGGCTTAATTAACTCCTATCACTTGCCTGTTGTTTTTCTTTATGTGTGACCAAGCCAACCATACACCTTCCATTGCAGATTAGAAAACAGCTCAAAATTTCACTCAGTTTCAATGTCTGGCTGCTGAGCCTTCTCAACCACATCAACCGCAAGCAGGGATTTTTGTAATTCTACAATATTCTGAGGGAGAAGAAAAAATAAATGGAAAAAAAAAATCACAACATACACAAAAATCCTTGTTGTTTGATGTGAAAGTAAACTTTCCAACCACCCTGCTGAAGCAGTGGTTTCCCCAGGCTGCCATTCAGGACAGACATATTGCCAGCCTCCCCTAAACAAAGAGCACAAAACATAAGAAGTTAAGACACAAAAAATCTCCAAATGCTACTGAAGTATACTTATCCACAAGACTCACTTAATCATGCCTTCAACTCCCTCCCTAGTATGTTTTGATTAATGTGTCAGTAGTCACACTAAAGTTTTCTGGCTGAAACCTGAACCAAATCTACACAACCTACAGCGGAGCTATACAGACCAGGGCACACACTACATGGCATGACTGAGTTATCCTACAACAGTTTAAGAAAAGCTTCATCTAACTCTGTGTAACCATATAGAAAGCAGTCCAACTTAAAATTTCCAGGACATAGACTTCCCAAAGTAAACCAGGCATTAGAATGCTTGTATATAGATTTCATATCTGCATCCTCAGGTTGCTGGGGGGTGGAGTGGCCATGTATTTATTTATTTTAATGCCTTTTAATATCCAAGTGTTTGGGTAATTTTTACACTGGGGAACTAAAGTAGCATGATAAAACAAACATAAAATTTGGGTTTTTTTCTTCCCAAACTCACAATCTCCCTCCCTTTAAGCTCTGCCTGCTCCTCCATACTTTGCCAGCAAACAGGAGAGAATATTGTGATCCTCCCACTCTCCCATTGTTTCTTCACTACTTCTCCAACTCTGCCCAGGACTGCACATACAATAGGAGTACCAGCAAGCCTCACACTGGCTCATATTCCCCCTCCATTCTTCTCCCCCTGCTTCTGCCACATTCGTATACCTCTGCAGCACCCACACGATACTATCCTGCATCTGCAAAGCTCTCATCACCCTGTCATCCACACAGAAAGAGGCTGTTCCCTTATTAGCAACCACTGATTATTTCAGTATCTGACTGCTGAAATACAGAAAATGTAATAATGTAAGAAATACTTCCCTCAGCAAGTTTGCTGATGATACAAAACTGGGAGAAGTGGCTGACACACCAGAAGGCTGTGCCGCCATTCAATGGGATCTGGACAGGCTGGAGAGTTGGGCCGAGGGGAACCTCATGAAATTTAACAAGGACAAGTGTAGAGTTCTGCCCCTGGGGAGGAACAACCCCATGCACCAGCACAGGTTAGGGGTTGACCTGCTGGAAAGCAGCTCCATGGAGAAGGACCTTGGAGTCCTGGTAGACAATAAGCTATCCATGGGACAGCCATGTGCCCTGGTGGCCAAGAGGGCCAACGGTATCCTGGGGTGCATTAAGAAGAGTGTGACCAGCAGGTTGAGAGAGGTCATCCTCCTCCTCTACTCTGCCCTGGTGAGGCCTCACCTGGAGTATCGTGTCCAGTTCTGGGCTCCCCAGTTCAAGAGAGACAAGGAACTTATGGAGACAGTCCAATGGAGGGCTACAAGAATGATTAAGGGACTGGAACATCTCTCGTATGAGGAAAGGCTGACAGACCTGAGGCTGTTTAGTCTGGAGAAGAGAAGGCTGGGAGGGGACCTTATCAATGTCTATAAATACCTGAAGGGTGGCTGTCAGGAGGATGAAGCCAGTCTCTTTTCAGCAGTGTCCAGTGGTAGGACGAGGGGCAATGGGCATAAACGGCAGCACAGGAAGTTCCACCTCAATGTGTGGAAAAACTTCTTTAATGTGAGGGTGACAGAGCACTGGAGCAGGCTGCCCAGAGAGGTTGTGGAGTCTCCTCCTCTGGAGACCTTCAAAACCCGACTGGATGTGTTCCTGTGCAACCTGCCCTAGGTGATCCTGCCTAGTTGGACCAGATGATTTTCAAAGGTCCCTTCCAACCCCTATCATTCTGTGATTCTGTGTTTCTGTGAAAATGGAATCAGGAGTGAGGCCTAGAAGAATGTGCACAATTCAAAGGGAGAATCTCTGGATAGATGAACAAGTTATTCAAACTCATTAAAATGAGTGAAGGACAAAAAGAAAGTTTCATTATTTTAAGTCTGTATCAAAACTACCATTTGTTTCAAATGAGAGTACAAGAATAATAAAATAAAATCTTGTAAAAATCTGAAAAATTGTGCAACTCAAAAGAGATCACTCCACTTGACATTTCCCACTGTTCATCTGTGCAGAACCAATTTCTGGAAAGATTATTTACAATTAGATTTCCATTCATAGCTCTACAGCCAAAACTCAGGAGGATCACAAATTTTAAGCAGATGAACTGAATTGACAGGGCTATTCAAGTCGATAGTAAACACTCCAGTATCTCCTCAGGTACAGGGTAAAAGCCTACCTAACCTGAGTATTTAAAAGGACAACCAAACTTATGTACACTAGGCTTTATAACTTCCTTTTCATATATTAAGTCTAATGCCAATATTTAAAAAAGAAAAAAAAGAAAGAAAAGAAAAAGAAAGAACATTATATTTCTGAAAGACTTGGAACAAACAAAAAGCAAAGACCAGACCACACGATAATTATTCCCAGATTTCAAGTGTTCCGGGATTCACATGTTGTATTAAATGTATTTTAAGATGTCTTTGCTTTAGTCTTTTTGGTATTTCACACAACATCTTAGAACTGTTTAATGCGGTTCTAAATTTAATTCCCTTCTAGTCTTTTTGATTTGGATATACCATGCCAGGAACGTTTATATGTTCTAACCACACACAAGACCTCTCCTTGAATTTTTCTGACTGTGCTGCTAGGTGGTACTACAATTCCTAGCAGAAGTAATGACAGTGCTACACAAGAATACACAGTAGTGCAATACTCAGCTGCTACACAAACTTTGCTCACACTCAGCTCAACGCAATTGTTGCCTTCAGGCCCGCAGCAGCACGCTGCTTGGATTTGTGGATTGTAAAGGGAAGCAGGTGAATATAACAACACTGCAGTAGAACAAAGGACAGCTAGAACAATCTATCTATTAGATCAGTAACATACCGTTACTCCAGATATAATTGGGGCTTTTCCTTCAATTAGTTTATATATTTCTTGAACTGCGTCCTCATCACTCTTGTCTTTAAATCGCTTCTTGGAGAGTTCTTGAAGAGCTTCCTTAAACTGCTCAAAAGTGATAGTTCTGGAGGACTTTCCCCTGTCGAAACACACAGAAATTGAAAGAAATTACAAGACAGCACAACAAGCATTCCAAGAATAGCAGAATGGTTTCAGTTTACCACAGTGAGCAACAGAAAACTGCAACAGAACAGGAAGACCCATGCAGCCCATTTATGGTGTCAAACAAAACATACCCCAGGAACATCACTTTCTTTTTTATGTACATCAGTAGCACAGTGCTTTAGAAACTTCCCTTGATGAACGTACAGAAATAAAGAGGAAATGAAGGGACCTGGCCTGCTGTCAGAATGCCTGCAGCTCATCAAATCGAATCTAGCCTCATTTGGTTGATCCTGCATGCACAGAAGTCAAGAACTGAAGCATCTTAAGTGAGTTTTGTTATGTAATATTTTTTATTCCTCTTTGAATAACTAGTTATGAGATATTATTCATAGGTCACTATTCATGTATTCACAAGTAAATTAAGAATAATGCTGTTGTGTAAAGCACACTATTGAAAAGCATTTAAAAACTTGAAATTCCTCCTCTATTAAAGACTGACAAATTTTGAAGTGATGCATTTAAATTCAATGCCTCTTTTCCTTCTTAGATCATTACCTTCATAAAACATTCACAGGTTCATGGAAAACACAACATAGCAGTCTGATAAACTCCTAAAGCCCCCAGAAATTCAGAGCTGAAGACTTGCCGTTGTTTTCACTAATAGGAAGCCCACATTTCCACACTAGTAAATTACTTGCTTGGGTTTACTTTTAGTGGAGAATATTTTGCTATAGCAGTGTGTAGTGCAAAATCTGAAGAGTGGGAAATTGACACTTTACAAATATCTATTTATACAGCCGCTCCTGCAGATCTTTTACACCCATCAGACCAAAGGGTTCAATTGATAAAACTCTTACAAAGAAACTCAGCATTCACTACAGAGATGTGTTTAACAAAAAGGGGATTAATGCAAATCTGTTTTCTAGCACTTTAAAATTCTGTTTAGGCAGGAGATAATGTAGTGGAGTACACACTGTTCCTTTCTTTTCCCTAAAACAGAACTATTTTTGGTGTTCCTCATCTTAAAATTCAGGTATGAGGCTACAGCATTAGTGAGATTACTCACCATTAAAAAAGAAATATTTGTTTTATTTTCTACAAATTATATCACACACAAAACACACCTTTTCCTGCATTATTAAATTACAGATTCCTTGACCTTTAGAACAAGAATTCACATACAAAAATTTAGCCATACATTTTAAGCTAAAATTTAACAGATAGAAAAATTTTCAAAAATATGTTCTGATACTTATGCTGATGTAACCTTAATAGCAGAAGATGTTTTCAACTGCTCACAACATTATGAAATCCTCAAAGTCAAAGAAATATTTGACAGTCCATGTTGCTGGGAAACATGCTACTACATGAGTTTTGTTTGCCGCTTAAGCATTTCTTTTTATGCCATTTTAGAGAACATTTCAAGCAAATCAGAAAGAAAACTACAAAAAACAACCACACAACCCGGACCAGTTCTTTCAACAGTGACAGCTGTTTATACAGGAATAAACAATAGATACAAGGATAGAGAAAGGGTGCACTGCCAAGAGAGATCTCAGACTAGAAAAACTATGCATGGAAATCTAACATTAATTGAAGCATCACAAAGAGACACTGGGAAGAGCAGTTCATCTATCTATCTATCTATCTATCTATCTATCTATCTATCTATCTATCTATCTATCACCAGTTTATCTTTGATCTTCTCTCAGACACCTTCAGAGGTCAAGTCCCCTCAGTTGGAGGGTGACTCTACTAATGAAAGAGGAAAGTGAGATTTCTCAGTTTTAGACACCAACAGTTAAGGAAGAGATTCCTACTTCAATTAATTAAACACAAAATGACATTTTATCCCAGGCTTTTAAAACAAGGACAAATTGGTTATTCACAACAAAATTCAACAGTAACATGACCCTTTACATACCGTTCATTACTACTATCCTTTATTACCAAAAAAGCCCAACATGTAGCAAATCCCTACATCCCTCACACTCCCTATTTTAGCCAGAAATAAACTTTATCTGTTTTTTGACAAAACTTTGCTGTTTGCAACTACTTGTCTGCTTCAGGTGAAGTGTATGCTGGAGTATCTCATGGAATTAGCTAGTAAAAGAACACCACGACAGTGGAAATGAAGAATATAATCCAGTATTTCATTAATCAGAAAGACACATGGAATAAACTGCAATTAACTACTTGGAATTCATCCAAGATTCTCATTAATAGGATTAACATCCTCCTTCTGATGAAACATGTCCAATGTAATTAGCTCAAGAGGTCAGGACTTCATTTTGTTTTGCCTCTCATTTAGAAAAAGATGGCATTGGCAATCACTGCAAAGCTTCAGCATAACACCACAGCAAGGCCCTTGTTCACTACAGACTCACAGCCAAGTCTAATACACAGACTTTTCATACGCAGTTTTCTGTAGCACATAGGTTACCTGGAAGTCTCCAATCAGGACTGATACATTTTAGCTTGGATCATCAGTCATGACCATCACAATGGGAAAGGAAATGAACACTTTCAGCAAAAGCTGTTGACATTCATGTGGACTCCTTTTATCTTTTTTAACACATGTAGAATTTTTGGTTCCACATTTATCAAATAGAAGAGCGTGAGAGTTTTTTGGGTTTTGGGGTTTTTTTTTGTCTGTATTATAAGGAAAAATACATAAATAAGGGTGCCAAGAGGAACAAAGAACATCTCCTTCTGGTCTAAGACATAGCCATTCCTTCCTCTCATGTTTGGTCTTTTCCGCTGTCACACTAAAGTGGGGAAAGGAAATGAGTTTTTGTTTTCCCTCCAGCTTAAGTTGTAACCACAAATTGGATACATATATAACCAATGTCGTATTGCTGCCAGAGCCAAAAGAAAAAGAAATGTGCATCATGGCAGGTATTCTTTACCAGCAAAAATCATTAACTGGCATGACAATAAGATAGGATTGAGAATAAAGGAATTTTTGGAACTATGGCCCAAGTAAATGTTTCCTAAATAAACTTTAACTTTGAAAATTGTTATCTTTTTCTACACTCCAAAAAATCCTCTCTCCCCCTCCCATCTATTAGAATATTATCAAACCCGTTTGAAAAGTATCATCATTAACTCAAAAATTCTACAGTTGCAAGGTACGCCAAGTCTTGTGGAAAACCCTAACAACGTAACTCTTGATTAATTCACAACATGTTCCATGTTCTGGCACGTCTGGCATGCCATGTAGAGTACATGTATGCCACGTACCATAGCATCTAAATTACCAAGTAGCAATGCTACAACTCCTGTCTCTAGAGGCAACGAGCTCTGAGCAGCTGCTGTCACCATTACTCAGCAGGACAGTGTTATCCGAGCCTCTCTTCTGCCTGTGCAATCATGGGTTGAATGCAGAGGAGAAAACAGACCGAGCAAGAAGAAATGAGAGAGGCAAAGTCTCTCAACAAACCTACATAGCTCTTGATTTACACATTCTTAAGCCACAGGATCAGCTCCTTCCAGGTCCACAAAAACACCCTGCAGAGAAGGATTTGGGGGTATTGGTGAATGAAAAACTGAACATGAGCCAGCAATGTGCACTCACAGCCCAGAAAGCCAACTCTATGCTGGGCTGCTTTAAAAAGAAGCGTGGACAGCAGGTCGAGGGAAGTAATTCTGCCCCTCTGCTCTGGTGAGACCCCACGTGGAGCCCTGCGTCCAGCTCTGAAAGCCCACAGCACAGGAAAGACATGGACCTGTTGGAGAGGGTCCAGAGGAGGGCCACCAAAATGATCAGAGGGATGGAACAGCTCTCCTGTAAGGTCAGACTGAGAGAGTTGGGGTTGTTCAGCCTGCAGATGAGAAAGCTCTGGGGAGACCTTATTGCAGCCTTCCAGTACTTAAAAGGGGGCTTATAAGAAAGATGGGGACAAACTTTTTAGCAGGGCCTGTTGCGATAGGACAAGGGGTAATGGTTTTAAACTAAAAGAGGGTAGATTTAGACTAGATATCAAGAAGAAATTTTTTATGATGAGTGTGGTGAGACACTGGCACAGGTTGCCCAGAGAGGTGGTAGATGTCCCATCCCTGGAAACATTCCAGATCAGGCTGGACGGGGCTCTGAGCAACCTGCTCTAGTTGAAGATGTCCCTGTTCGTTGCAGGGGGGTTGGACTAGATGACCTTTAAAGGTTCCTTCCAACCCACATGATTCTATGAAAAATGATAATACTATGAACACTGCATGACACACAAGGTAGTCATACCCTCAGTATTTTCCACCATTTTTAATGTCCTGTTCAGATTCTGGAAGATCCTTCCTGATACCAGCTTTTCAGAGGTCATGAAGTTAAACTACAAAAAACCCAACTAAAACTCCCAAACTAACCAGTTGCTATTAAGCAACTGCTCCAAAGAATCAACTTCTTTGAGTATATTTGTAACTTGTTTTTAGAAGCTCATTATAAATATCTCGTTTCCATGGGAATAACAAAACAAATATATTAACTTTCATTTTCCAAGTGTTACAAGTTCAAACAACTTGTGTCCAATTAAGTATGCCAAGGGTGATCTCTCAGCTATTAACACTCTTCTCTTCGCTTTAGCACTCCAGAGACTTAATAGAGACCTAGAAACAAGATAAAATACTGTACATTAAAAAAGAAAAGGAAGAAAATAAAAAAGATAAAAAGATGATGAATGGAATAGAAGGAATGTGCAAGCAACTACAGAAACACAACACAATCTGACACTGGAAATGCAAACTAAAACTATCTGACCAGAAAATGAGACAAAATGGAAAACAGTAACAATAGAAGAAAGGTGGGGAAAAAAAGGTTTTTACAAAAACAGACACCATAAGGTTGAGCACCTCAATGAAAAGTACAAAAAATGAGGTAGATTAATAATACAAATTTTTTTAAGCTCTGTACTTTATTATGATACAAATAAACCTTTATGTTTAGGAAGGATACATTCTTACATGCCATTCTATGTCGAGCTCTGCTTCTTACAGCAAACAGAACTACTTGAATGCATCATCCTTCGGTGGAGGAAACTGTATTCATGGTATACTCATGAAAGTTGCTTGTATCTATGCCTACCTAGGAACAGACTGAACATACTCAGAAGAATTTTAGGAAGCTTCCCATCACTTCCCCTTCCTTGATGGGTCTCTCCACATGTAACCACTACAAATGGGGAGATTCTGAACTAAAGCTTGAATTCCTCAGTTTGCTCTTGGAAGCCCAAATTCACATACGTAGAAGCACCAGTTCTGAGGCTGGACATCAGCATAGTGAACATAAAGTGTAAAAGATCAAACACTGGCCCAAACTAGATTGCAATAGCAAGTGATGCAGTTTTCATTTGCAAATGTTACTATTAACAGTGTCCTGTATTTACAAGATTACAACAATGTAGTGTGAAAATATACTGCTGCAAATTAATACTTCTACGTTATTTGGACTCGACTACTATTTGGATTAACAGTTGCCTACAATTTTAACGTAAAAGAAAAGCTATACAAATACGCTCCATGTACCCAATACATAAAATTCTTGATGAATATTAGAAATCTTTATCTCCATAGCAGTATTACAGTTCATTATTAATACAGCAAACTCTCCAACTTAATAGTTTTCTGTCTTAATCTCTGAGCTACCAAAAGTCATCCCATACTCCCACCCTGAAAGGTCACTTTTCCTTTCAATTTTCTTAGATTGAAGAGGGGAAAGAAGATATAAAAATCCAGAGAGAAGCTTCTGTTCTTGCTAGCATGCCAGAGAGGTTTACAGCAGCATACAGTAACCAGAACTGTTTTGCTGTGGAAGTTGTCATCTACCCACAAAGTTCTAAGGAGTATAGAAAGTCTGACAAGGGTCTGAAGACAGCATAACTAGAGGTGGGAGCCCAACAAATGTTTTTGCATAAAGTCTTGCACAAGGAGTTTTGTTTGTAAGGTTTATTTAGTCTAAATCCACCACGGACTTGAGTGTATCAGTCAACCAAGCAGTCAAGTAAAACTCAACAGCGTCATCTCTTGTAAATCAGAACAAACAGGACTTTGGGTACTCCCTATATTTATTTCCTCCCCAAGGCAGTTTCGTTCATTCAGAAGACAGAATGCCCGAGTGGCTTATTTGTCACAGTTTCTGACTTACTGGCACAATAAGTTTAACCAGGTAATTTCTGATTTGCCACTAACTGCTCCCACATCCATGTAGGTAATTGCTAACCAAATAATAAGAAACATTCCTGAATTATCAGAATTAATCATGTAAATTATTAAAATTAATCATATAAAGGTGTCATGATAACATTGAGAACAGACCATAAGCCAGACTTTTTACCCCGAACCCTAACAAAGGTGTATTTCCTAATGACATTTGGACCAGACTTCAATCTTCAGCTGTTTCTGCTTTACCTTAACAACCAAACAAAGGAAAATGAGAAGTGTTTCTTCTAAAGCGTGTTTTAGTTTTTTCTTTTTTGTTTTTTAGAGAAATAGTAGATGGTTCTTGCTCAACTTGTCCAGAATTTTTTACTTTTTTTCCAAGAGCAATCTGCCATACTAAAAACTCACTATAGCTGAAACTCCCTGATTTTCATACAAATAGATTTTTCCAATTTACCACTTTACAGCAGTAACTTTATGATTATTACTGTGGTAATCCCCAAAGCATTCATTCCTGTTCATTTAGTAGAACTGACACACTTTCCTTGCTCTTTGTGATAACACACCAAGTCTTCTTGATGTAGTCTATATACATAATGTACACTAATAGCAATGGTTAGTGGTATTTGCACTGTACACATTGACAGTAAAAAGGTACCACAGACAAATTCCTTGAAGCAAAAAAGATTTGTATTGGTCTCTGCAAAATACATAATTAATCTCACAGGTGTATTTTTTCCAAGAACGTCTGCTGTAATGTTACCAGCACAAAGTCCAAGGCTAATCTGTTTAACCAAGAAGCAGATTATGCCACAGGGCTGGTAGTTTATTTTTTTCCTTTTGTGGTTTACAATTTTCACTTTCTGCTCTCTTTGGACTACACAGCTCAGCATTTTTACTGGCCATCAGCCTCACATATCACAGCCAAATAAAAAGTCACAAACTAAAGCTAGGTCCCTAGGTAGGCTAATGAGGCTGCTAGAACCTTGCAATCTAATGGAGTATTTAATATAGCTGTGAAGGTCTGTTTCTGTCAAGAATGAAATTACAAAATTTAGATATACAATGCAAAAAAACTTACAAACAAAAAAGAGAACAGTTTCTTTGATAAAACTGAACAATGTATGACTAACCCAAAGCAGAGACTTGTGTAAAAATATCACAAATATAGCTGGAGAAGTGTGGAGGGAAGGAAAGATACCGTAATACAATTCTATCAGGTTCTTTGTGCTGCACTATTGAATAGCTCTAAAGAAAGGCAGTTGTAAAAGAACCATTTAAGAAAACAAAACTTGAGGTATCACTTTGCATCAGAGACTTCTGCACAATTAATGGGTAGAACTGGGATACTGAAATTAGACATCTGGGTATTGATGCAAGCAAGAGTAAATTGGCAAATTTTTAGGAAAGAAGATAACCTTTCAGAAGATACCCTCAGAAAAATTATTCTAGGAAGAAGATACAACAGATATCTTCAGCTAAGGTAGTGCTCACTTCTGGAAAGCAGTCACCTTTGAGCACATGGCTATTTACCAAAAGTGGATTCCCTTGAGGGAAAGATTAGGACTTAGAAAGATGACATCCAGATAACCTTCACTATTACTCTATAACTTCCAGCATCTTGGCCAAGTCAGACATAAGCAGTTGGACTGAATGGCTTCATATACCCCACAATCACAAGGTAATTCCATCATCAGTTTTCTCATCATTCCAGGAAAGCAAAGCAACAAGAGAGGCAAAACACAGTGCAAAATGACTCTCTATATCACAGCAATAGTCATGACTTACAGAAACCTGTCAGGAGTCAGGGAGTAGGCAGGAAGGGCAGAAGAACACACATCACTCACTCAGGAACTGAACGTGGAAGTGCCAGTTTCCATTCAGGTGCTTTTTGTCTCATGACTGTATAAGGTTGTCCTGGTTTCAGCTGGGGTAGAGTTAATGTTCTTGCTAATATACCAGCTACAAGCTCCAGATGCATGCAACAACCCAACGCCACACACCATCTCTCCTGCCCTGGGAGACTGTTATGACAGATGGAGCCCAAAGTCATGGACCAAATGAACTCAACAAACATTTTAGAGTGATGGTACATAGACTAAGGGAATGATATCTGTGTGTATACATCAAAAGACAGGAAAAGTGGCAACGATTAATTGGAACATGATGGAGGCTGTAAGACCTGGGTATGACGTAGGTGGTATGGAATAAAGGGTAGATACTGTCCTGGTTTTGGCAGGGATAGAGTTAATTTTCTTGCTAACAGCTGGTATAGTGCTGTGTTTTGGATTTAGCATGAGAGTAATGTTGATAACACACTGATGTTTTTAGTTGTTGCTAAGTGGTTGTAGTGCTTATACGAAGTCAAGGACTTTTCAGCTTCCCATGCTCTGCCAGTGGGGAGCTGCACAAGAAGCTGGGAGGGGGCACAGCCAGGACAGCTGACCCAGGCTGGCCAAAAGGATATTCCCTGCCGTACAATGTCATGCTCAGTGTATAAAACTGGAGTTGCCCGGGGGTGGGAATCACTGCTCAGGGATGGGCTTTCAATTGCTGGGTGGTGAGCAACTGTAGCACTGTGCATCACTTGGTTTTGTATACTCCTTTGCCAGTAATATTATTACTATTATTTCCTCTTTCTTTGCTGCCCTATTAAACTGTTTTTATCTCAACCTGTGATTTTTTTTTCCAGTTCTCTCCCCCATCCTACCTAAGAAGGTGAGAGTGAGCATGTGGCTGTGAGGTGCTTAGTTGCCAGCTGGGGCTAAACCATGACAGTCCTTTTTGGCACCCAACATGGGGCACAAAGGGTTTGACATAATAACAGATAAATCAGAGTGTACTAAGGGATTTATATTGGTTAACATCTGTGGGTCACAATATTAGTTTTTTTGATTTGCACCATGCTCTTGGCTTTTGTATGTGTTAAAGATCGGTGTTGGCTTTTGTAGGCTGCTGTACTCTGCAATGATTTGCATTTCCAATATGTTTTTCCTGGAGATTTGTTTTTAGGACACTGACATTGAGCTTAATGTGGTATCTGAGCTTTGTATTAAAGCCCTTACTGTATTTTGGGTACCATCTCATGGAGACAATTAGCAGTTATACTTCTTCCTCTGAAAGGTTTTTCATAGAGGAAGTACAGAATGGCACCTTCTCTGTCTCCTACTGTGATGTTACCTTCTTCATTACAATAACTTTTCAGTATCTGGAACACCCTTGGTTAGTTAAAATACTTCTATTGGTACTTCTTGGGAATATTGCTTTGGTTTGGTCTAAGGTTAGCAAGAAATTTAAGAATATTATCCAGAGATCTACCCTGAGGCTGGACAGTTATGAGTGGCAGGGTGTGTGGAATAGCATGGGTAAATGCCTAGGACAGTGAGCACCTTCAGTATTTTGGAACTTCACTCCTGAGCAAGTGCAGAATCCTGCTAAACTAGTAGAATATTTGGAAGAAGTATGCTGTTGCCCTGGCAGTTCCAAGGAGACACAAATCATTGCAATGTGCTGGGGCCTCGCTAACGTGTACTAAGCCCTGTTCAACACTATTCAGTACCTTCAAAGGGAAAAGAAGGTTTCTGGGTCTGATGACAACACAACAGGCACTGCGGCTACTCCACAACAGGCACTGTGGCTACTCCAATCCCCATGACAGGCACTGCAGCTGAACCAGAGAACCAACCAGTACCGGTATCAGTCGCCCCTATACAAAAGAAGAAATCTTGGAAGTGGAAGTCAGGTCATTTAATAAGGGATGAAGAAGCTTTTTGTAAGAGAGAGCAGGAGGAAGAAATGGAGGAGGCAGACGACTTCGAAACAGGGCCATTACGAGAACAGAAGAGGGAAAAGAGGCGGTTGCTGCTCAGGGAGGAGGAAGAAGAACTCATAAACGAGGTGGTAAGCAACCGATCTCTATCCCTGACTGAGCTGCGAGATATGCAAAAGGATTTCAGCTGTTGTCCAGGTGAGCACATTGTCACCTGGCTGCTCCAATGCTGGGATAATGGGGCCAGTAGCCTGGAATTAGAGGGTAAAGAAGCCAAGCAGCTGGGATCCCTTTCTAGGGAAGGGGGCAGGGACAAACTGATTGGAAAAGGGGCCTCTGGAGGCAACTCCTGTCAGGTGTGAAGGAAAGTTATCCCTTCAAGGAAGATGTTTTATGTCCCCCAGGCAAGTGGACCACCATGGAGAGAGGTATCTAGTACCTGAGGGAATTAGCCATACTTGAGTTGATTTATGATGACCTGAACAACAAGCAGTTATCCAAAGACCCAGATGAAGTCAAGAGCACCCGACCCATGTGGTGGATGTTTGTATGGAGTGCACCATTACGATATGCCAACACATTGGCAGTAATGACCTGGAAAGACAGAGGGGAACAAACAGTGGATGAATGGCTGGTCAACTTCAGCAATATGAAGACAGTCTCTCCTCCTCCCTGTGGGTCTGTGTCTGAGCTGTAGAGAAACTGCCAGACATGCTATCTGAGAAACTATCTGAGAAACTGTCTGAAGAGTTCCAGTGATTCAAAGAGGACATGTTCTGCTCCCCACCTGTACGAACCAGTATGTCAGCTATCAGCAGTAAGCATTCCTCTGCTGAAGAGAAAGGATAAAAAGGATACACAGCACAGGCCACCCTGTGTTTTTTTTCACCTGCGTGATCACAGAGAGGACATGAAGAAGTAGGATGGAAAATCTACCTTGACCCTAGAGGCATGGGTACATGAGTTGCACGGAAAAACAATCACAAAAGAGGGTTCGGGTTCTTCCAGGAAAATTGCTGCTCCACTTTCCAGTGGCAGTTCCCCAGAAAGAATAGAAGAGCTGATCTTACTTCTGATCCTCTTGGAGGGACTTCTGGTTCATGTTTACAAGAAGTGAGTAACAAATACTATGACCAGGACTAGAGGGGCCCTGCCTCCAGCCAGGTGGAAGAAAAGGACAACTGAGTTTACTGGACTGTGGGGATTTGGTGGCCTGGCATATCAGACCCACGGGAATATAAGGCTCTAGTGCAGAGTGTGCTATAATGCCATCAAGCTATAAAGGGGCAGAACCCATCTGTATTTCTGGAGTGACAGGGGGATCCCAACAGCTGACTGTACTGCAGGCCGAAGTGAGTCTAACTGAGAATGAGTGGCAGAAGCACCCCATTGTGACTGGCCCAGAGGCTCTGTGCATCCTGAGCATAGACTACCTCAGGAGAGGGTATTTCAAGGACCCAAAAGGGTACCGGTGGGCTTTTGGTATAGTTGCCTGGGAGAGGGGGCAATTAAACAGCTGTCTACCTTGCCTGGTCTCTCAGAGGACCCTTCTGTGGTGGGGTTGCTGAGGGTTGAAGAACAACAGGTGCCGATCGCTACCACAACAGTGCACCAGTGGCAATATCACACCAACCAAGACTCCCTGATCCCCATCCATAAGCTGATTTATTGGCTGGAGAGCCAAGGAGTGATCAGCAAGAATCGCTCACCCTTTAATAGTCCTATATGGCCAGTATGAAAGTCTAATGGAGAGTGGAGACTGACGGTAGACTATCGTGGCCTGAATGAAGCTACACCGCTGCTGAGTGCTTCCTTGCTGGAGATGTTAGAACTTCAATATGAACTGGAGTCAAAGGCAGCCAAGTCGTATGCCACAAGTGATATTGCTAATGCGTTTTTCTCAATCCCTTTGGTGGCAGAGTGCAGGCCACAGTTTGCTTTCACGTGGAGGGATGTCCAGTACACCTGGAATCGACTGCCCCAAGGGTGGAAACACAGCCCTACCATTTGCCATGGACTGATACAAACTGCACTGGAACAGGGTGAAGCTGTGTAGGAACACCTACAATACATGGATGACATCATCATATGGGGCAACACAGCAGAAGTTTTTTAGAAAGGGAAGAAAGTAATCCAAACCCTTTTGAAAGACAGTTTTACCATAAAAGAAAGTAAGGTCAAAGGATCTGCACAGGAGATCCACTTTTTAGGAATAAAATGGCAAGATGGATGTCATCAGATCCCAAAATGGCAAGATGTTGATCAGATGTGATCAACAAAATAACAGCTATGTCTCCACCCACTAGCAAAAAGGAAACACAAGCTTTCTTAGGTGTTGTGGGTTTTTTGGAGAATTCATATTCCAAATTACAGTCTAATTGTAAGTCCTCTCTATCAAATGACCTGAAAGAAGAACGATTTCAAATGGGGCCCTGAGCAATGACAAGCCTTTGAACAATTTAAACAGACAATAGTTCATGTAGTAGCCCTTGGACCAGTCCAGGCAGAAAAAGGTATAAAAAATGTGCTGTACATTGCAGCTGGGGAGAATGGCTGTACCCAGAGTCTCTGGTAGAAAAATATGAGGGGAGACACAAGGTCAACCCCTAGACTTTTGGAGTTTGGGATACAGAGCATCCAAGTCCTGCTATACTCCAACTGAAAAAAGAGATACTAGCAGCATATGAAGGAGTTCGGGCTACTTTGGAAGTGGTTGGTACTGAAGCACAGCTCCTCCTGGCACCCCGACTGCCAGTGATGGGCTGGATGATCAAAGAGAATGTCCCATCTACACACCATTCAACTGATGCTATGTGGAGTAATTGGGTCATACTGATCACACAGCAGGTTGAACAGGAAACCTCGATTCCCAGGAATCTTGGAAGTGATCATGGACTGGCCAGAAGGCAAAGATTTCAGAGTATCATCATCAAAGGAGGTGACACATTCTGAAGAGGTCCCACTGTATAATAAGCTGCCAGAAAATGAAAAGCAATATACCCTGTTCACTGATGGGTCCTGTCCTATTGTAGGAAAACATCAGAGATGGAAAGCTGCTGTATGGAGTCCTGCACAATGTGTCACAGAAGCTCCTGAAGGACAAAGTGGATTGAGTCAGTTTGCAGAGCTGAAAGCCACCCAGCTGGCTTTAGATATGCCTGAACAAGAAAAATGGACAGTACTTTATACTGACTCATGGATGGTGGCAAACGCCTTGTGGGGGTGGTCACAACGATGGAAGCAGACCAATTGGTAGTGCAGAGGCAGACCCATCTGGGCTGCCGCATTATGGCAAGATTTTGCTGCCAGACTAGAGAATCTGGTTGTAAAAGTATGCAACATAGACACCCACGTACCCAAGTCAGGCCACTGAAGAACAACAAAACAACCAGCAGGTGGACCAGGCTGCTAAGAATGAAGTGGCTCAGGTAGATCTGGACTAGCAACGTAAGGGTGAATTATTTATAGCTTGGTAGGCCCATGACACCTCAGGCCATCAAGGAAGAGATGCAACTTATAGATGGGCTCGTGATCGAGGGGTGGATTTGACCATGGACACTATTGCACAGGTTATCCATGAATGTGAAACACGCGCTGCAATCAAGCAAGCCAAGTGATTAAAGATTATTTGGTATGGAGGACAATAGCTGAAACATAAATATGGGGAGGCCTGGCTGGTTATATCACACTCCCACAAACCTGCCAAGGCAAGCTCTACTAGCTTACAATGGCGGAAGCAACCACTGGATGGCTGGAAACATAATCCATACCCCATGCCACTGCCTGAAACACTATCCTGGGCCTTGAAAAGCAAGTCTTATGGTGACATGGCATCCCAGAAAGAATTGAGTCTGACAACAAGACTCATTTCTGAAACAATCTCACAGACACCTGGGCCAAAGAGCTCAATGGCATTGAGTGGGTGTATCACATCCCCTATCATGCACCAGCTTCCAGAAAAATCAAACGATACAATGGATTGTTAAAGACTACACTGAGAGAAATGGGTGCTGGGACATTCAAACATTGGAATACACATTTAGAAAAAGCCACCTGGGAAGTCAACACTAGGGGATTTGCCAGTGGAGCTGGCCCTGCCCCATCAAAACTGTTACATACTGTAGAAAGGGATGAAGTCCCCATTGTGCACATAAAATATGCTGAGGAAGACAGGTGAAGGCAAACCCATTCATAGCAGTGCACTTAGTGAGTAATGCGAGAGGATGGGAAAGTCATGCGTATCTCAAGGGGATTTGTTTTTGGATGAGAATAGCCAATGATTTGAACTGTATGATGTTAATTGCTACACAATACTGTATGTCATCATTATTATGGTTGCTATATGCCATATCAATGCTATTACAGTAAGAATCACCTAGATTAATGATGAAAGAACTTGAATGAAAATGAGCAAAATGCAGCGGCAATGGAATCAGAATTAGCATCAGCAACTTGCTACCAGCAACTACCCTGAGACCAGCATCTTCAACCCACAGACCCTGGGCATGGGTCGTACCAGATATACCAGCTACAAGCTCCAGATGCAGCATGCAACAACCCAACACCACACACCATCTCTCCTGCCCTGGGAGACTGTTATGACAGATGGAGCCCAAAGTCATGGACCAAATGAACTCAACAAACATTTTAGAGTGATGGTACATAGACTAAGGGAATGATATCTGTGTGTATACATCAAAAGACAGGAAAAGTGGCAACGATTAATTGGAACATGATGGAGGCTGTAAGACCTGGGTATGACGTAGGTGGTATGGAATAAAGGGTAGATACTGTCCTGGTTTTGGCAGGGATAGAGTTAATTTTCTTGCTAATAGCTGGTATAGTGCTGTGTTTTGGATTTAGCATGAGAGTAATATTGATAACACACTGATGTTTTTAGTTGTTGCTAAGTGGTTGTAGTGCTTATACGAAGTCAAGGACTTTTCAGCTTCCCATGCTCTGCCAGTGGGGAGCTGCACAAGAAGCTGGGAGGGGGCACAGCCAGGACAGCTGACCCAGGCTGGCCAAAAGGATATTCCCTGCCGTACAATGTCATGCTCAGTGTATAAAACTGGAGTTGCCCGGGGGTGGGAATCACTGCTCAGGGATGGGCTTTCGATTGCTGGGTGGTGAGCAACTGTAGCACTGTGCATCACTTGGTTTTGTATACTCCTTTGCCAGTAATATTATTATTTCCTCTTTCTTTGCTGTCCTATGAAACTGCTTTTATCTCAGCCTGTGAATTGTTTTTTTTTTTTCCAGTTTTCTCCCCCATCCCACCTGGGGAGGTGGGAGTGAGCGAGCAGCTGCATGATGCTTAGTTGCCAGCTGGGGCTAAACCACAACAAAGGGTAAAGCAGAATGTGCCTAGTTCATTTTAAGTATCTGAAACTGTGACAGCTTGTGAACTGCCATGTTTTGAAGATCTGAAACAAGAGGACCTCAGCAGCTTACTAACCCAGCAGTTGGTATCTTTATCAGGCTTTATTTTAACCTAAATATTTTAGGCTTCTCTCATAAAAACTCTTCTATACTTGAGGTTAACCTTTTTCTCCTCTTGGCTTTATTTTTTGTAGCATTTCCTTCCTATGTGGTTCACTCACAGGGAAAACTGTTTCCCTTAAAATAAATTCTGAAATTTTAAAAAAAAGCAAACCCAAAAGCTATAACCCTATCAGATAAAATAGTATTGGGAATGGAAGGAAGAAGAGGGGTGGAGAAAGAAAATGGCTTGGCAAAAACATGTAGTAAGTAAAAGCTTCTAAAGGAAAGCAAACCCCAGAATGAGTTAAAGGGGTTAAAGAGATTAACAGGACTTCAGGATGAGGAAAAGAAAAAGTCCAAGCAGAAAGTAAGTCTGATGGTTATATGAGTCTTAGAGGAAGAGATGAAATTAGCCTAAAAGAGTAGGAGAATCCACTTGTTTGATGTTTCTTTTTTTTTCCTCAGTTTAAGAGAACAAAAATAATATTATATCTGGATATTTAAGAATAAAGATCCATTATTATCCAGCTACTGATAAAAAACTGCAAAGTAAGTATTTGGAAAACTCTGGGAAGCCTGAATAAAGCAGATGCCCCAACTTACACCAAAGGAGTTTGCACATGCATTTCTCATGACAGGCGTGTACCTGAGTTTGAAAAGAGATAGAAACACGCACTACTGAGTAGTCTGGGAGGACTTCAACTTTTTCTTGTTAACTGGTATCATACAAAGACAACAGCTGTTCTGGCTGTCAATCCCTTGGACTCTACACAAAGAATGTAATAACACACAATGGATAAAAGATAGTAATTTTATCACAAGTGTCTTTCTTTTGTCCTTAGAATGCTGTCTACGTCTGTGAAAGACGACAGTAAATGACATGCAACTTAAAGATCATGTTGTTCAGGAACACAGAAATCTGTCTCTCGGGTGCATGAAGGACTGTCACTATTTGTCAGCACAGCTCAGGTAGAAGTTAGAAATTAAAGGACATGGCAGGGGTGAGTGACAGCAGCAGGGAAGTTAGCCAAAGTACAGAAAGATGTAAGAACTGGACAGCAAAATAAAAGAGAGGCTGCAGACAGGTCTTAGACCCAAATGGTAGGGGACAAACTAGTGCTGAAGCAGGAAGATGGTGCCTCAGAATCAGGCTTCTGCAGATATGCTGGTTTCTTCTCCAGAGGGCTCCATTTACTTGCCCTTCCCTTTGGTTCTTGTCATCTTGAGGATATGCACTAGGCTGGGCACACACACAAAGATCGTAGGGGGAGGGAGCAGAAACTGTTAACCAGTGTAACAACCTAATACAGTTCACAGCTGCCAGGGACACTGCTGAGCATATCCAAAATACGAAAATCCAAGAAGATGATGTCATAGTGCTCATTAACTCAGCCTCCTACCAATAAATGAAAGCAGTTAACAATAGCTGAAGATTTACTAACAGTTCTCAATAGCTAATCATTTCATCTGTCAGTCTTCCCCAGGCTTACTACACAAGCTACTGGTAAGAAGGTACTTTCCTACAATAATATTTAACATTTTATCTTTCAGAGCGCTGAAGAAGCCGATACAGATGCTACAGCTTTCTGCTTTTGAAGTGCAGAGGCTTATGGCAAAGGCAGCTGAGAGGTCAGGGCAAAGAACCAACATCCCCTGTAGCTTCTCTGCAGTTAAAGCAGTGCACATGAACTCATTGCTTGATAACCCAGGGAAAGAAAAGTAGGAAACACAGGTGAGGCATCCTTCTAGAGCTCACCAGCAATCCCGTATGAGCTGACACATCTCATTCATGTCCCAGAATAAAAAAAACCAAACAACAACAACAAAAATTCCCACCAAAAAACCCCCAGCTGCTACATTTATTTTGATTCACTCCCAACAGTGTGAAAATATTTGGATAAAATGGAGACCAGTCTAACACAATGAAAAAACGTCTAACACGAACACTGTTGAAAGGAAGCTAGAATACCATCACAAGCCATGACCATGGGCAAAGCCAATGCTGCACAGACAAACATCCTCTAAACAAAAGTGAATGCATTTGGTCCCACGCAGTTAATCCATAGAAACTATACAAAAATTGTTCATAAGTATGAAAAGAAAAAGATTCTCAAGGACAACTTTCAGATTATTAGCTACTTTTCAGGACTTCTGTTTTATTATTAACCTGAATTTGTTTAAATACATGACAATTGGAGATAGGAAAAGAGATGTAACCCAATGAACGTTTGTGTTAGCCCCCAGTCCCCTCTGGCTTTTGATAGCCAGTAACCCTCCTTACTGCTTTCTCTCCACATGCAGTATCTATGTTTTGACTGTGTTGTCATTCAGGGAAGACAAGATACCTCTTCTGATGAAATCAGTTAACCAAGGACATGGCATTTGATAGAGGAAAGAAAAATTAAAACTTCATGTAGAAATCAAATGATTACATAAGACAGTGCTATTTTTATTAATGAGACTCAGAACAGAAAAGCTCAATATCTGTATGATTATATGATATGACATCTTACTCAATTCAGACAACAAAATTCAAACACAACTACAAGAGGTCAAAAAACAATGGCATTATTAAACAGGACTTGACATAGTAAGTTCTTAACTCATTAAGTCTCAAGATATTAGAGCTTAAATTATTGTTTCATTAAGAACTGAATTGGATCTTGAAAGTAAACCATTGCACAAGGAACAGAATAGTAACTGAATCCAACTCATTATTATGCAACAACAGTGAGGATCCAAGCTTCTTTCTAAAAGTTTTATCTTCTCTCAGTTTTTTCTTAAAATTACATTTAAAAAAACCACCTTTTATGTGCTGCTAACTTCCATAGCATTTCTTTCTTGTTTTCCTGCTGGGATTTTTTGATGTTTCAGCAAAAAGCCTAGCTCTGTGTCTTTACAAGGTCTAATATTATAAGGGTTTTTCAATTCCCAGGCACAATCTTTATAGCTACCAAAATGGCCATTTCACATCAGAGCAGCATGAAAAAAACAATGCAAGATGGTGGCGAGGCAAACGGTGTGTATTGTGGGGACATGTTTTTAAATCACTATGAAGCTCAAGTAAAACTACAAGTGCAATTTGAACATTTTATTGCGTGTTCCTATAGGGGAAGATGTCTGGAACACTCTGTTCCAGTGAGGCATATGACAAAACTCCCACTTTAATTTGGAAGTTACACTGTTCAACATAAAGAAAAAAAGTCGCCAACTGAAGACAAGAAAAATGAAGGGAAAGGAGTGGAAAACGCAACCTTTAATTCACATAGAGCATATTCACTTTATTATTCAGGCATTGCAGCTGTTTGTTAATGACCACACTGCCAAGACACAGCAAGTTTACTCATGTTTCGTGGCCAAGGAATTTAGAAAGCACTAGCTGATATCTCAGATACCCAGCTCCCTCCAGCTCCAGGACGTTCCCCCCTGCCCTCCAAGTAATTATTTCCAGTTACAGACTGGTCTGGGACTTTTTTTGAGAGAAAAGTATAATACCATTTAATACTATACGTAAGAACTGTCTTTGCATAGCTGTTTCTGAAACATAATGTAAACATTAAGCAATACTGCTTGATGTATTTGGGGACTGTGATAGCAGCTTATTGCTTCCAAAAATGCTACTATGGAAGCCAGAGCATTCTCATCTAATCCAAGGTGTACTTTCCTTTAGAGTTTAATAACAAAGAATTGAAAACCAACAGATTTTTATCAGACTGTCCCAATAAGAAAATATAATCTTCAGATTATTTTAAAACAGCAACATTCCAGTTTTTCAAAAGATTTAACAGGGCTGGAATTTTTTCCATGTCAAATCATATATAAGCATGAAAGCAATTTCTGAACCCAGTGACAGCTCAATGATAGTGAACTCTTTGGAGGTATATTTAGGTAAGTAAAAAAGTGTGTGTATGCGGGAGGGGTTGTTTTAGCGATCCTGAAGGCAGGGAGAAAACACAGATGTATGTATATCTGCTAACATTTTCTGCTGGCAATATGAGAAGGTGGCAGCATTAAAAATAGACAGCTGGTGTTAACTGAGAGCGCAAGCTCAGTCTATGGGAATCATTGACCATGGGTGGAGATAGAAAGGTGTGAAATCACGAATGACACACCAAGTGAAAGAAGAAAAACTAACTACAATGGCAGTGCATATCCGGAGGTCACATGCAGAGAAACCCACAAGACATAATCAATGTTTGTCATAACGAATGACCAAGGACCAACTCACAACCTTCAGGAAAGAAGACTCCAGACTGCAGGTTTGCACAGAGCAGAAATATCACAATTTTTCTTTCAAGCAAAACAAGACATATAACCTAAATAACAAAGAAAGTGCACATGCCTCCCCTTCTGAGAGACTGCCTTCCCACATGAAAGGGAAAATTGGATCACAGGAAAACTCTAAATATGCAGATGGTGTCTAGTCTTCCCATTCTATGCATGTTCCTTGTATGGGAGATTTAAATCTCTGTTAAAACTCCAACATTCACAACAATGTCCTTCTCCGCATATCCCTCTTAATGTTTTTTGAAACAGCAGTTAGACACTTAAAATTACTAATGCAATTGTCTGCAGTCATTCCCATTTTACAAAACAAAAAGGAAAAGAGAAAAACAGGCAGATTGTGGCCAAAACAGTCTCTCAGTTTACAATGAGAGTATGAGAATGTTTGAAAAGATATCTACCTGAAGAGAACTGTACTATTTAAAAAAGAAAAACAGGAAACCTATAGCAGTTTGATGTGCAAAAATATTCCTCTTAATATCTGCCCACAAGTAAAAAAAGCACACACAGAGCAAAAAACTCTGCACATATTTGAGATGTATACAATTGACATTTCAACACCTTAAATAATGTTCTTGCTTTAGGTACAGCATTGAACAACCAACTATGAACTTGCACAAATATCAAGTTACATCAAGTTACTACGGGAATAAAGCTAGTTAGTCCACTCAAAAACTGAATGCACACAAAAATTTGTGGAAAAAGTATTTTCCTATCATTTGAGAAAAAAATGGGGAGAAAAAAAAAGCCTCCAGGAGATGGGAAACAAAAACAGTAAATCTTTGAGTCCAAGCTAATTCTTGCTGATATGAAAAATTAGGAAGTAAGCTAAACTTAAAGAAGTATCGGAAGAATTGTTTTTAAAAATGTCCAGTCTTGCATTTTTAAGATCTTCTTCACATTTCAAAACAAACTATACACCAAGGTACTCCAGGTACCAAATCCAAGTTCTCAGAAATATCTCTAATTTTGCCCTTGTTCTTATTTGTCAGATACCATGCTTTCTACTTCAGATTATATACAAGTCATCTAGAACACTATGCATGTAAATGAAGGTTCTTTAAGTAACAGAGTTTTAATTGGTGTACACGGTAGTTTTGAAAACCGCATATGCAAAAATGTAATCCACTCAGAAATCATGTTGAAAATTAATTCCCTAAGGTGGAGTGTTCAAGAAAATGTCAAAAGACAAATTCTACATCAAGAGCACAGTTTTCCTCTGCTCATCTTTTGCAATAGTTTTGATATGTCCTTAGCACAACGAATGAATAGAGGAACATCAAAAACATTTAATTCTTCTCATGGCACATAATAAAATGCTTTCAAGTTAACCTGAAACTGAAGCATAATGAAAAACAGCTCAACAAAAACAAACAGGCCAACATTTTTCAGTGAGCTGATGCTGCAAAAACCCAGCAAATCAAAACCATAAAGAACCATAAACCAAGGCAGCTTCCATTCAGACCAAAGGATAAATGTAAGACAATTGTCATGGCAACAAGATCCTTATTTAAGCACAATGCTTTAATTTTTTATAGGGATCCAAAGAAGCTAATCGGGCTTTGAGTGCTCTGACTTCACAAATTTCCTACATTATTGGAAAAATCTCTGTTACAACATTACCATAAAGAAGGATGCATGCATCTACTACAGATGTTACTTTTCTCTGCTCACTCAAGCATCAATATAATTTCCAGACAGGCACTGAAATAACCTCCATGAGAATGTACAGCGCGATGAGCAGTTTCTAACTACTGGAAAGAGCAAGACTTTTCATGTAGAAGCTGAACATTTTTCGCAATGAGGGTGGTGAAACACTGGCACAGGTTGCCCAGAGAGGTAGTAGATGCCCCATGCCTGGAAACACTCAAGGTCAGGTTGGACGAGGCTCTGAGCAACCTGATCTAGTTGAAGATGTCTCTGGTCATTGTGGGGTGGTTGGACTAGATGACTTTTAAAGGTCCCTTCCAACCCAAACTATTCTATGATTCTATGAAAAGGCTCATGTTCTGCTAACAGTTGTAGCTGTCTCAAATCTTGACTGCTCATGTGTGCCATAGAAATATACATGGAGAGGAAAATACTTGCTTTTCTGTTATCCATGCCTTCTAGTCAAGTACCAGTTCTGGACTCTTTCCCTTCTTATTAATTTCTCTGGTAGCAAATTTCTCTTTCCTGCAGAAAGAGAATTGGGGCTAGGGGTAGCTGTCAAGGCAGATGGGAAGTCTTCAGGCTAAATTATACAGCAGCAAAAGCTATAGAACACTTACATACGAGCAAGGTGGTGCCTCATTTCTTCTACAGATCCACAAGTCTAAAGGCCATTCCATATATGTGCTATTGCCAAGGCAGAGAATATTCTTTAATAAGTTCCTCTGCTATGTCTCTACTATTTCTTCTTACCATATCTTGTACCTTTGCATAGCTTTGGGAAAAAATAACTAATGCATCTGCCTACTTACTTATTTTGTATACCTCAAGAGCCGTCTCCATGCACTTCCCATCCCAAAGTTGCAGTAATTGACAAGGCAACCATCAATGAATGAAGATTCCCTTACTAATCATAACAAGGAACATCTGCAGGAAGCACAATATACCTCGCAAGCGGTAAGTGCTAGCCCTTGAGCTCTGAGACCTAAACAATTCAATGTAGGCAAAGCAGAGATTGAAGAGGAAAAAAAATAGAGGGTTTGCAAACGATAGAGTTCTATCCATTTCCTGATAAAAATCCCAAGCTACAATTAAAAATCCTAAGATAAATCTACCAGAGAAAATCTGCCAAACAAGTAGTTACAATGAAGCTACATCCAACTTCAGAAATAAGCCACTTCGATTCTGAGGCAGTCCTCCTCCAGGCAAGAGAGATTGATCCTCCCTCTGTGTCCAAAGAGGGAAACATGTTTTACTAATAGAAGTCTCAGCTGTACCACAAAATTTGCAAACAGCCCATGCCAATGACGTCTTGTCACTTTGTGAAAGCTATAAACAGACAGCGACCAAATACTCTGTGGGAATCTATGTCCTCCCCTGGATTAAAGGTTTGTTTACCAGTCTTTACAGTGCTGACTCATGTGCATCTGAAACCAATCCAAAAGAAATGCAGAAAATTATGACAGCACCAGAATACAGATATTCTCTCATTTACATCACACTTACTTCAATTCAAAGCACTAGCTGTATTTAAAAGGCCCAAAAGTTTACAATACACAGAGGTTTACCCACATAGTTTTCTGTCTTGCAGACATGATCATCATGAACCAAAATGACAAGGAACAATTGGGAAGCCTCCAAGATGTTGGAATGAATTGTGAAAGCAGAGAGGAGACTAAGAAAGAACAAGTGTACATTCTTTTGGAAATCTGTGACTTATTTAGATCAGCAGCTACTGAAGAAAGGTATCGTGCCAGTGTTGAGAAACATTCTGACAGTTTTGGAGATGTCTAACATAACTTCAGTGACTGAACTAAGGAAGCAGCTAGGGTTACTGAACTATTAGGGGAAATTTCTGCCAAATTTAGCCTGTCTCAATCTGTGGCAAAATCTGTCAGGGCACAGGACCCAGCTGCATGCCAGGATGAAACTGAAGCTGTCCTTAGATGAGTGTGATTCAACAACGTTGCTGTGATCAGATACCACTGAGTAGTCAATAGCATTTAAGAAGCTCAAAATACCTTAGAAGCTTCTCCTTCCCCAAAAAAACCCTCACAACGTAACAAGCCATACCAGACATCAGAAACCTTCTTAAAGAGGAATACAAACTTCCTTTCAATGCACCTCTTTTTCATTCTGTCTGGTCACACTCTCCAGCTTTCAAATATAAGCTGCTAAACATGTACTGCCCTCTTGACTTTTGCTTTGTACAAAGGGCACTTTCCGTTTCATTTCCAAACAGGAATTATTACATTCTTACATTAGCAATATCTAGTCACTTACATTCAGAAAATAAGGCTTCACATTCTTTTTTCCTGAACTACTATCTCAACTTTGAAGCTGACATTCTCTTCAAAGCCACTGATTTTACCAGCGGAATCAAGGAAGTGAAGTATTGCTCCAAACTGTCATTTGCTGACAATACGGTATTTTGGTGCAAGAAGGATACTCAATGTAGTAATACCCATTCCCACAATGTTTGTTGCAGGAGGGTAAGTTTTCTAAATTGTGGCCAGTTAATGGTGCAATCATTATTAGAATTCTGTACTCTTATTCCAGTGCATATGTCAGATCTACCAGATTCTTATATACCCATTTACTGGCAGTATAAAAATCTTCTGAAAGAGGACTGCTGATGAATTTCCATGGGAGCTAATTCAACATCTGGTCTCTCACAATCCACTAGCACTGCCTTTAGGGTAGATTACTGTTCATAAAAACAATATATTAAGTCAATGCCACGTACATATACACTGTCAGGCTCTATGTGCTGCACAGCATATACCAGCCTGTGCAGGTCTACTGTGGAAACACCCCATAACAAGCAACAGACAAACATTTTGCAGGGTTACATGCTAGTTTTTTATCACAAAACTTCTGTATTAGGTATGTTTATACTAGTAGTTAATTTAAAACTAGCTAAAGTACTTGATGCGTGTATTTATAGTTGAGTTAACTTCTCACAGTAAGGATAGCAAAACCAGTAGGAGAACAGCAACTGGTTCAGGCCAATGCTTTGCTTCAATTACTAAACAAAGTCAGATAGGGTAGAACATAATCAAAGCAAGTCCTACGCGCTGCACTTTATCCTACATCTACATAAGTCAACAAAGCCCTGTGAGACCACATCTACAAAAACTAGTATGTCTTTGTGCCTTTCTACCCTGCAGCAGAGGTAGGGTGTCCACCCCTTTAGAGGCATCAGAAGTCAAATTCTCTCACTCTTCAAAGCTCCAAAAAGCCCAACAGATTTTCAAATATAGCTCAAAGAAGATGACAAGCAGAAATGTTAGCCAGAATTCTTCTGAGCACATGCAAATTAGGCACACTTTATGTGCTTCATTTTCTTAAACAGCATATGACAATTAAC
This sequence comes from Phaethon aethereus, assembly GCF_964289735.1. Classification (NCBI taxonomy): domain Eukaryota; kingdom Metazoa; phylum Chordata; class Aves; order Phaethontiformes; family Phaethontidae; genus Phaethon; species Phaethon aethereus. The sequence goes on along the minus strand of NC_138582.1, from coordinate 106,303,741 downwards.
AACGCTGTTGAGAGGTAAGTCAATACTACTACTTTTAAAAATCACCATGTATGTTGGAGAAGCTGTGCTGTTCAGCAAATGACTTCTTCCAAGATTAAGAGATTACACTTGTAGCAAGCACATACAGGAATCTAATCAACACTTGGCATAAGTTATTTGGATAACTGTCTCCAGAAAGTACATCTTGTCATCTTCCTTATCTCAAGGCTTTGACAAATGGAGTTGAAACACTTCCAAAATGTACAAATGTCATGGCAGATAACATGAAGCTAGTATCCCTAACATTAAAGAAATCCAGTTCTCTATGGATAGCCCTTATGTCTGATAGCTCTTACATACCTTTACTGTTTACTTCATGTGGTTGTCACTTCACTGTCCATCTGGGCTAGGCCTTTCACAGATTAGTACTTAAAGATGTAGAACTAGAACTTAAGGAAGCCAATGACTGGGTGGCACAACGTAGCATCTAAAAGGGGAAAAAAAGGAACAATCTCCCAAGCATGCATGAGATACTATATTGTTGCTCACAGAACACAGGATCAAATAAGAAAAGGAATTACTAAAAATCAGGCAAACTATTCAAAATGGCCAATGTTGACTGAAGTTCCAGACTGTTAAATCAGCAAGCAGAGTTCATCTCATCAGCAGGAGGAAAACCAAACAGCTTCTTTAATTGACTGCTCAGTATCCTTTCTATAGCTTTCTTCATCTGGTTACAGGAGACTCAATAGGCCACAGTCTGTTGTTTGACAAAAAAGAAGATCAAGCTAGTTCTGCACATTCTAGTTCAACAGCTTTCCCAGCTATGCCATCCACTTTGGGATAATGTGAAGCCCTCCCATTACTCTCATTTGAGGTGAGGTGATGAAAGAAAAGCAACCTGTCTGGATGAGGAAACCACAGTTCCAGCTTTTCTGTAAAAGTAAGGAAATAATTTCTATTTATTTTTACTATAAAAGCTTAGAAAACCAATCATGCTATTTGTGCTATCTTAATAAAGGATGAGGTGCTGGAACACATGGCAAATGTATTGGTCCTCTCAAGGAATTACTAAACTGAATACTCTTCACTGTTCATTTTAAACCAGTACCAGGACTTACTGGGAACAGAAAAACATTTAATCACATTAGAGTCATAACTCTCAGATTTGCATTCACACCACTCATTATCTTTAATTATTAGCATAAATAAAAGTCCTAAACTCAAATCACAGACAATTCACCACCATTTTCATCTGACATCTACTTCCAACAGAATGCTTGAAAAGTATTAAAATTCTTTATTTTTGGATATACACAAGAATATCACCTAATAAAGCGGCTTTCAGGTACCATACACGGTATACATTTTCTTTCATCATAGCTACCTTTTGGGACTTTCGGTTATTGTCTTCTTGTATTTGAAACCGATCCCTCAACTTATGAAGTACTTTGGCATTTATAGGGTCTTACATTTTTTTATCTAAAGTACTCCTTTTTTCTTCCTTTGTCTATCTATAGGCTCTTTTAAGAATACCAACTCACCTGTTCATTTCTTTTGCTAAAAAAACCTAAAACCACAACAAAACACCACCAAAAAAACCCACCTGAAACCTTCTCCCTAGACACCCTCTTGTAGAGCTGTAAACACTAATAAATGCATACTGCTCACAAACCTGCGAAACCTTCTGTTGACAGCACGCCAAATGAAAATAGTATGACACTTTCTGTTTTACCCACAAAAGCACATGGATCTCCACTTGGATTACAAGTGCTCCCGGCATCTGTTTCCATACAGCATCCGTCACAGGAAGAAAATATAAATAGCTTAAATTTGGAAGAAAGGTTACTACCCGTTTCAAATTGAGACACAGAAAGACTGAGCATAAGAAGTATCAAAATAGGGTTCATTATGGTCCCCCAGTGCCACAAACTAGCTTGGCGTGCAGCACTTCCACACAGGGAAGTGATTGGACATGACGGTAAACAGTGCAGTCACCATTTTTCATCTATCCCATACCACAGAGCCTTATTCTTGCAAAAGTGAATACCACCTTTTTGTGAAATACAGACTGCACATGACAATGAGCAAGAGCTGCCTACCCTCTCACTTATGATCCTCTCGTCAGTAGACTCTTGTATAACTCCCACATTGCTCTAGGTCAGATAAACTTTCCATTCTCAGCACTGTCAGTTCCATTCAGAAGCTTAACAAACACCACCCCACACTGAGGAACGCACACCTCGCGTATCACGAAGCAGATAAATCCAGGGTTAATTGGTACTGCACTGGGAACTACAATGAGTATATCTGGAGATCTGTATAATTGGGTTAGATTCCAAACAATAAGCACAGACCTAATCTCTTTTCTCATACTGATTTTTCAGTTGTGGTGTAATGAAGTACTATTATGTTACAGTATCACTGTATATCTGTTCTTAGCTGAAAGAAAAACAACTTATCCTTGTATACACTTTTATGAGGACGTAAAAGCTATCAGTTGCATCTTTTACATACAATTAAAAAATACAGCCACTGACAGCAAAACAACTGCTCTCTCATTAGCTTACTTTCTTTTTTTGAACAATATTTGCAACTGAAGACCGCAGAATAAAGACCCAAGACATCTGGGCAATGAAGCAAGTGCTGTTGTGTCATGAGAGTCACAGCCTGGTGCCAAAGAACACCACTCTTCTGCAGCTGCTGGTGCCCATGATCACAAATGGCACTAAGTGGTACAATGCTCTGCTGTATCAGCAGAGACAAAGAGATGATCAGGTCTCTAGTAGTAACTCCTTCTCACCAGATGATGGTGGCTTATCCTTCCCTTTAAAATCCTGTACATTAATGTCTGCTGAAGGGCCACTCATTCCTTTTCTAAGCATCATATGAAGCTTCTGTGATAATCACCAAAAAAAAAAAAAAAAAAAAAAAAAAAAAAGGAAAAATATGGTAACAGTGTAAGACTAAAAGATTCCGCGCACTTTCAGGACTCTTCCTTCCAGAACAAAGTTGAGGCAAAGAAGAAGGAAGACAAATCAGGGCTGCTAAAGTTGCGTTCTTCATCTTCTGTCAGCACTCATTACCATCCATCTTACAAAGCACACAGTTGAAAACACCAAGCTAAGGCCAAGAAGGCTGGAGCATTCACCTGGCACAATGCTATGGGCTGGACAACCAGATCAGGGCAGCACCACGCGGTTGTAGCTGCATTGCTTCCATTTCTGCAGCTGGCACAGCCCGTGGCAAGTTCTCGTTACCTGTGCGCCGTGCGGCTTTGCACAGAACATGGCACCATTCCCAAAAAGGATCTCCAGAACCAATACTGGGAAGTAAACACAGCAAGAAAAGTCACTGGACTTGAGGAATATCATACATTCCAAACAGACGTGAAATGCAATGCATTTTGCAACGGACTCCTGCCTCTGCTGAAACAACTTGCCTGAAGGTATTTTCCACTGCTCACCATCACTGACAAAGATTCTGGTTTAAATTAAAACAGTTCCACAGCTTAAGCAGAAACTTACTGGCTTGATGCAAAACACCGCAGTAAGGTTTTCTGGGTTGTTTTGCCTGAATTACAAATGTCCAGATAGTACAGAAACATTCCCTTCCTGTCTTAAGTACTATGTCTTTTTAGTACCCAGTGGATCAAACAAAGTATTGGAGGCAAACAGTACCCAACAAAATGGCAGACTGTGAGCATTACTCCCCACTACCTTTATTTTTTTAATTGTTTTTAAAAACGATCATCTTTTCTCACCTCACTGAGGTGAGATGCTAAACTAAATCAACAATATTAACACTCAGACGGGAGAGCTGCAAAAATTGGTGCTGGCTATTCAGGATACAATGCTGCTCTTCAAAACAACCACTAACTCAGTAACAGCCACAAAGTAGAAACACCATTTTAATTAATCAGGGTGATGCCTTTCAAAGGAGTGGTTTCCAGTAGCATCGCTTGGGTGTTTTAGCACTGCAAGTCCTAACCCTAAAACTTCTCACCAGCTAGTTGTGTGGCTAGAGAGAGAGCAAAATACATTAAGAAAGTGCCTTGCACGTGACATCACTCGCATGAACAATTTCAAATTAGTAAGTTAAAGCTGCTGGGCCCAGATCTAACTTCATCAAGACCAGACCATGCAGTGCCCAGCCTTCAGGGTCACTTTACAAGCGACCCTTTCTTTTCCTCCTCTGTAACAGTAGCCCCAGACTCCAGCTCCCAAGCATTTCAAGACTCCACACAACTACAAATCATGGGATCTGCTGGCCTGATTAACACGGCCTTCCACAAAGTTGAAAACAATGTGCCAACACTTCACTGAGGAAGAGGTTTATGTTTCTGCTGGTGGTGAAGACGGGGAATAGCGAAGATAGGGCAGACTCGGGGCGGGGGTTAAGCTGACGTGCTGGTGGATCCTTCTTCAACTTAATGTTGCAACCTGTGTTTAATGAGATTTGTTCTGAATCAGTTGAAAAATAACTTCTCTTAAACTTCTAGATAATGGGAAGAACACAAGAACTTGGCTTTCCTAAGTCAAGCCACTGGTTTTTGGTTTTTTGGGTTATTTTTTGAAATAGTGGAAGGAAGATGAAAAACTGTATCAAATGCAGCATGCTTCCATTTAACAGCATCACATCCTAAGTGGACCACATCTTAATTCTTCCAGTACCTTTATACACACAGGCAGATTAAATGTAGCTTAATTACAACATTATGGTATAGTAATCTTCTTTACGGGATGGGTGATTTCTAGCTCACATCCTTATTTTAGGAGTCAAACAACGTACATACATAGACACACACACGCACTTTGTTCCTACAAAATTTCTGCTCTTAACCTGAGAACAGCAAGTTAATTTCTATTCTCTATACAGGAACATAAATAAACTTTTTTTTTTTGCCCCCTGCCACAGACATCATGTACTGTAACCAGCCCCCAACCATCTTGTGGCCCTGCGCTGCGCTTGTTCCAGCGTATCGATGGCTTTCTTGCACAGGGGAGCCCCACGCTGGGCACAGCACTCCAGGCACAGACTCACAAGCGCCAAACAGAAGAGAAGGATCCCCTCCCCGGACCTGCTGGCTACACAGCCACTCGTGCAGCCCAGGATGCGGCTACCCCTTCCGTGCTGCCACGATTCGCTCGCTGCTGACTCGCGTTCAGCTGGCTGTCCCACACAACCTCCAGAGCCGCTTCCTAGACCGTCGACCCGCCATCCAGCCCATACCTCGCCAATTTGGGGATGATGTGACTGGGGCCAAGGCCTTGCCATAATCAAGGTATGCCCCTTTGCCCACAGCGCCAGTCATTTCATCCTAGAAAGCAATAAGGTCAGTCAGGCGTGACCTGCCCTTGGCAAATCCACACTGGCTGCTCCAAATCACCTTCTTGTCCTTGGCATGTCGAGAAAGAGCTTCCAAGAGGATTTGCTTCACAGCCGCCACAGGGACTGAGGTTATGCTGACTGGCCTGTAGTTACCTGGATCCTCCTTCTTGCCCTTCTTGAGGATGTGTGTGGTGTTGTTCCCTTTTTCCAGTCACTGGGAACCCTCCCCAGATGCCAGGGCCTCTTGAAGATGGTAGGGAGCAGCTTTGCAACGACATCACCCAGCTCCTTCAGCACCCTTGCATGCATCCTACCTGGTCCCATGGACTCGTGTATGTCTAATTAGCTCAAGTGATTCCTAACTCTGTCTTCCTTTACTCGGGGTACTGCTTCACTCCCACAGACTCTGCTAGCAGGCTCGGGGACCTGGGAACCCCAAGGGCCAGCCCTACCACTTGAAAAGGGAGGCAGAAAAAGGCATTGACTACCTCTGCCTTTTCCACATCCCTTGCCACTAGGTCCCCTGCCACACCAAGCAGTCAGCCCACACTTTTCCTACCAGCGTACTTACAGAAACCTCTCCTGTTGTCATTCACCTCCCTCGCTAGTCTCAACTCCAGCTGAACTTTGCCTTTCCTCACTCTCTTCCTTCATGCATGGGCTGTATTCCTCCCACATAGCCCCGCCCCGCTTCCACCTCCCATGTACTTCATTTTTGCGTTTGAGCTCAGTCAGAAGCTCCACGTTCATCCACGCTGGCCTGTTGCCATGCTTGCTTCACTCCCGGCACATGGAATGGACCGTTCTTGTGCTCTGAGGAAGCTGTCTTGAAGATCAACCAGCTCTCCCGGGCCCCTTTGCCCTTCAGGGCAATTTTCTGTGGGAAACTGAACAGGCCAAGATCTGCCCTTCTGAAGTCCAGGTTTGCAATTCTGTTGTTCATATTGCTCACTTCTCCCAGGGGCTTAAACTTCATAGTCACCTGGTTGCTGCAGCGATGGCTGCCTCATCCTTAACATCTTAATCATCATCTACTTCAATCCATGGACAATGAGAGACAAAGTCTACATTGATGTTTAACAGTCTAGTAAATACTTCCTTGTTAATCAGTAAAGTGAGGTAATTTTGTAACTAACACTGATTTCACATAGCTTTTATAAATTAAAAACAGGTCATTTTAAATTATGGTGCAGTATAATGGAATTAGGCTGACTTGCAAAAAATAAAAGGCTAAAAACCCTCTAAAAACCCACAAGACAAGATCTCATACCAGAGCCCTACTTCTACACGAAATTAGTAGAAGTTCTTACAGTCCACAAGCTGCATATGCCCCAAAGTGTAGCAAATAACAAGCAAGCTACTATATAGTACTGTGTATGATAACATGCAGCAATCTGTATCAGCTGGGAAATAAAACCTATAGATACAGTGGTGGGTGTTTCAATGTGATGTCTACTCACACAAAAAGGCTTTTCTAAAAATCATAGTCAGCATAGATTATTAGAGGTACAGAATTTATGCATTTTACATGCACAAAACATGCCTGTATAAGAGCAAGTGAATCTAAATCCATCTTTCTTTTCATAAGCGATCACTGTTTTACTTTAGAATTTATGCCTCTTGGCAGAAGGAGAGAAGAGTTGCTTTGCTTTTTATAAAAAAATCCTTTAAAGGGTAATTTAAATAAAAAGCCTTTTAAGGATAAAGTGCAAAAAGCAGTATTACATTTGGCTTCTTGGACAAGAAATGGAATTGGATCTTAATTTCAGTTAAAGTAAAGTGTAGATGATGTGGTAAAGAACACTTCCTGTTGTAACTTACCTATATTTCTATCTACAACTGCACTACCTCACAATTTGCCTGGGAGAGATTTATTAGCACAGATTATGCTCTGCATACCATTCTATATCCACTTAAAACTTATTTCCTGATGCAGACATATTAAAGTACACAAGTTAACTGTTATGCCTACTTCATGCATAAAGTAGGATTACATAAATCAGATTCTATGTCACTGTTAAAAGAATCTCTCCAGTAGGGAAGTAAAACACAACTTACAACTACTATGTTCTTCATTTATATGTAAAGACCACTTCATACCTATTTACATATTTTAAAAAATTAAGAGAGGCTTCAGTAAAATCTCTGTTAAATACAAATTACTTCAGAGAAAACTCATGGAGAGATACTTGTTTTGAATGAGTGCAGGTGTCAAAGTACTACTTTGACAAATATATTTGTCTTTCAAATATATTTAAGGCAGCAAGAAGCGTCATAATTGTTCAATACAAAAGGCAAGACAACAATTATAGTTGACAAAGGGGGAAAGCATGTACTTATTCTTGCCAAGAGTTATCTTGCCAGCTGCTTAGAGCAAACATTATCCATTTTAATTCTTCCACAGTCTTGCAGCAATGGTGAACTACTGCTGAATTAAGACCCAGCTGGTCTCAGGTGGAAGCACTCCTGCAGGGACCTGACTGATCCAGACTGTGGGAACTAGGCTAAAGAGCTGACTGTGCAAGAGGTACTAAGGATAGAGTATGGGTGTGACTGCTCAAAAGTCAGGGCACAATAAAGTGTGTTGTGAAGATTCTCCATGGGAACAAAACCTTGCTTTCTCAAAAAGATGGAGGAGAGTTTTCTGGACTTTAGAACACATGGCTTCCCGAGCAACAAGAAAACATGTCAAAGCAACATAAGAAACTATTAATGGAATTTGAGAGGACAATTATGCTTTCACTTGATCTTTTACCAAAAATATTTTAGAGGGCGGGGAGTAAGGTATATTTACACAGCTTCTGTAGATTAACTAGTCTTCAATAACAATCCAGTATAGAACCACAAAAATTTGTTTAAAATTTAACACATAGTAACATCAAAACAAACAAATGTTTCCATGGAGACAACTACCTAAATAAATGCTCACAATGGATCCAAGGCATGACGTCACTGAGGCCTGCCTGCAACCATAGTAACATGCCAGTGTAAACAGAAATATTTTTATTTTTCTATCTAATAATGTCATAGAATTAGCAGTTTTATGGCAGTGCTTAAACCATATTCTTGCAGTGCTGAATGGTAACACCTCTAAAATAAGAGCAGAGGTATTTATATCAGGGCTATTACTATTACCATATTAACTACATACAACAAGTGGAGTGTGTGTATAGCATAGCTAACATATCAAATTTCTCAGAGCAGTTGTTGACCCCAATAAACAAAGAAATTTAAGTTCCTAAGGCAACATGCCAGAACGCTGGTCAGAGATCAGTAACATCTATTCTTCTTGGGTATTCTGCTTTCTTTAATACAAAACCCCTGAAGTTCTTAGGCTGTTGTGTCTCACTATCTTGCTGGATTAAGAAGAATGCAGCCACATGTTGCTTTTCATACCAAATACAGAACACTTATGTGCCCTTCTCCTGTGTCACCGATGAGCTTGCTTTTCCAAGGCAACAAGATTCACTAAACCCACGTTTGCACACTGCAAGCACAATACAAGACACACAGCCTACAAACTTTTGCAACTCTGGAAGAGTAACAAAAAAGAAACAGTCAGTTAATGAGGAAAATTTCCAAGAAGGCAGGCAATTGTTTCAGCTACTAAAAAGATACCCATGGAATTCCCATTCTCATGAAAAACCATCCATTTTCAAATGCTATTGTATGTCTGCAGGTTGTATGTCTCTAAATTCAGTAGATCCAGATTGCATTACGACTCTTAATTCGCAAAATATTAAAGAAAGGTATCAAAGTTCAGAGAGTATGTGAAAAATGAATGCTTGGAATTATCTAATATTACTATATTTATACTAAACGCCTACATTTTAGCAGAAGCCTGAGCTACAGGGAAATTGAAGTTGTTATCATTACAAAAATGGTGAAATACTATTTTTGCTCCTGTCATGAAAATTTCACATACAGTAATTTATGAAAACTTTCATTCTCATAGAATATGATTGTGTTTTATCCTTGCCTTCAAGTATGGCAGTGAATTTAGAGACCAGTTAAAAAAAATTACTTCCTGCAAAGTATTTTCAGGCTGAGTTGTTTTTTTTTCCCCAAACAATTATATGAGCAGTTTTTTCAGAGAAGTAATTGCTTCGTTTCTGCCATTTAAAGAGAAAAAGTTATCACGATACCAATTAGCAGAAGAGATTTTTAACTTTAAGCAAGGAGCTAGCTTTGAAATGAAAACTGCAACCATAGCATTACTGTTGTATGCAGTCCAATGAACCTACGAAGAAAAGAGTTCAACATCTCAAGTTTTGACTGAGACTATAAAATACAGTAATGAAAACTTACTACATAATTGCATTTACAGTTATGTACACTTTTCTTGGTTTTGCTGCATTTTTAATAGATTTCATCCCATAAGATATTGTAAAACTTTGTAATTGACTTTTTACAATTTCTTTTGCTTTTCCAGGTGCAACAAGCATAGAAAGGTAACAATAACGTATGAAATGTCTTCATTGTATGCTTTTATAACCAAAAAAAAAAAAAAATTACTTTTCTACTTGTTGTAGAAACAGCAGTCTTTCCCAACTGTATTAATGCAATCAAAATATTTGGCATAAATGTAAGCAGTTTTTCTCTGATCTCTAGGGATGCAACTTACAAATATTCATACACGTGGCTACTCTTACAAGTGGGCCTTGGCTTTTCACTTCAAGTAATTCCATTGCAAAATTCATTGCTACTTTATTTCTTGTATTTTCTGAGTGACAACAGAAAGTTTTAAAATAGAAAAGTAAAAAAAAGTCAGAAAGACATCTATTGAAACAATTTTTAACACACAATAACTTATATTACAATCCACCACAGTGGAAGGATTTGAGAGACCCTTAAGAGCTCACAAAATACTGTAAAACAAAAATACTGGGGGAGGGTGGGGTAGGGGGGAATCACCCAATTTACATCTTTTCTTTTCAAACAATGCAATTCTAGCAATTCTTCTTTCATGTCTACTACTGTGCATTCTTTGCATTAGACCATTCCTTCTTCTTATGCTAAAGTACATACAAATGTTGTGCTAACATGAGGGCCTTTAGTGGACCTTTTATGCAAGATAAATAGACAAATTACACTTCGGTCTGACCTAACATTCTCATGCAGAAGGAAAACAGCATTCTACACTTATTTTCTTATTTGTAACAAAGGTTCAGAACTTCCTCGACCTTTATAACAACATAAACTTAAACTTAAATGAACTAATCTCTGAAAGGCAGATACATAGTCCCAGCTTTGAAGTAGTATCACAAACTATTCAAAACTTTCAGAAGTTTTGTTTACCTGGTTTGGCGAAGGTGGGGAGAGAGGGTGTTGAGTCTACAAAAAATGTTCATTACTTCTCGGGACTGAACTGATAAAATCTCTCCTCAGCAGAGAAAGCTACCAATCGGTCAATAAAACAGTATTTTTCAGTAGCTCTTAGGTAAACACATCTGTTACTAATTTCCCTCTTACTTTAACCTGACTGTCAGCAACCCATAGTTCCTACCTATTTTGCCAGTATCTGTAGCAGAACAATGAATGAAGCCTGGGAAAGTTAGCAAGATGACAAACATGGGCTTTATACACAGACATAGTAAATCATAAATCCAAGGAACAATTCTACTAGATTAACTATTTTCTAGTGTTTGAACAACATGTGCCATTGTTATACACAATAAGTATAGCTGGCTAGAAAACACTGTGCTAAACATGGTGACTTCCCAGTAACAGACCCAACAGAAAACCTGTTTGGAAGTTCTACCACAATGCTAGATGGCAATTGTACTTGAGTATGACAAACATCTCTTCTTATCTCTGGGCATGTTCCCTGGCCAGACTACAACAGCCAACAAGACTCACCAGACCCATCTCACTGAATGACTATGGTTGACCATAAGAATCCCAGGATAAAGTCCATCTTGTGACATATAGTCTAGCTGAAGATCGTAAAAACAACAGTGAAGTACAGACCTTTCGATACCCATAAGCACAACTCTTATTGAGGCATGGAAGCAGTACTTTGCACTTTCTGTGGAGCTAGAGATTCTTTGATAGCGTTTAATGTTTTTCATTGAACACAAATGGGGAAAAACTTGGGTTGTCAAAAAATCTTAGTGCTCCACTGGGAAAATGCTGCCTGTAAAATGGAAATCAGTAAGAGTTTATTTTGCAAGTATGCCTGTTTTGATGCATCACCAAATCTGTCATTATTCTTTAGCTTAAGGTTAAATGTGAAGCAAAAGAGAAAAACAAGTAAAAGCAGTTGTCTGAACATGCTCAAGAAACCCTGTACACTCAGCCTATGCATAAGCCTCCTATACAGCATATTACTAACACTTGAGTATCTACAGCCATTAAATCTTCCCTTGTTAAAACTTAAAATACTATATGTGAAATAAATGTGATCTAGACTAAAAAGAATTGCTGACGTATGCTCTCAAAATGTAAAAAAATCCCCGAACACTTAAGACAATGTGGAAGTATACCTACTGAAAGCATGCACATGAAAAAAACAGACCTTCCTAATAAAGATTGCAAATCTCAGCTATTTTAAGTTTCCCCATCTGCATTAATATTAAGCAATATTAAAAAGAAAATAATTTTAAAAGAGAATATGTAAAATACATGTTACATGTACCGGTGAGGAATGTGCAAGTAATTAATAAACTATCAAGATAAAAATGCTTTTGCATTCGATGCAGTTATCTTCTAAACTATTAAGTACTAGATAGATGAAAAGATGGCATGCTTCCTCCAAGAGAAATTACAACACTTCACAGTGGTCACAGGAGAAAGGTCTGAGAAAATGCTGAACAGGCACCTCCCCACAGGGGCAGAAACAAGAACCCCCAAGCTGAGCTGAGACTGCTGAACAACTGCAAGGGGATATGCTGGCATTCACTTTGAGCCTCAGGTCCCCACCACCTCACAACTCATTCCTGCAGAACAGGACTGGATTCCTTTTACCCCAGCAGGCACCAAAACTGATACATCTTCGTATCAGCTTATGTTGCACAATTGTTTATGCCATATCATGGCATTATCCTATCACTAACTTGTCCAAATGCTGACATGAGAAAGTAGCACTAAGATTTATTATTTCCTGTGATGATAGACACAGAGAAATTTAAGTCAATGAAAGCCAAAGAAAAATTGGAAAAAAACCAAACCAACCAAAAAAACCCAGCATTGTCTATCATAGATCACGAAAGAAAAAAACAACCCTACAGCCTAAACATCCATTTCAAATAAGCTAGTTCACTGGTAATATACCTAACTCTGGCAACACAACTTCCAAAAAATACAAGTAGGGACTCAAAGAGAAAGTGGACTGATACAAGAAAAAGAGGGTTGGAGTGCGCATATATAGTGTTTTCAATTGCCTATATAAGATCCCCAAGGAGAAAAGAAACAAGGAAAGGAACGAATAAGTAATGTCATTCTAACTGTACATGTTACACTGGACAGCCTTTCAAGATCAAGGGCCTTTTCCTCTCTTTCTGTGCTTTGATATACCCTAAGGGTCAGTGCTTGTAGCAAGTTTTCCCAACTATCCCTGCAAGCAACTCTGTTTGCATGTCCTCCCCAGCATTACACCACAGTAGTTGAGAGCACAAGCCAAATAAATGTTCCTACAAGCTACAAGTACAATTAAGGGACCTTCCTTAAAGCATGTCCCTCAACACAATGAGGTGTGTAAACAGTTACTGTGGTAATGAAAAGCAGAAAAGTCAAGGCTATCAGACCAGATACCAGGGGGAAGGGGAAGGTGAAAACGATCCAATTCTACACATAAAGTGAGAACAAAAAAAATTGGGGGAGGGGACTTCACACAGAATATGCCAGAACAGTTGAATGTCTTCCCTTGGATTTGACGAGTTTCTGGATCAAACCTGGTTAGGTTTTCAATCTGGGAAGAAAGTTTCACTAGAGCTCCAGTCTGCTCACAAGAATAAGCTAGGACCACTGAGATCATTCTAACCAATTAATCACAGCCATGGCTCTGCATCAAAAATCCACCATCAGTTTGGTGTAGCCCTACACTTTAAACTTGAGTAGGTGTTGTGCTGGACTTCAGGACTGCTGTTAAGAATAATGGCTTTTAGTACATATCCCGCCTTAGCCTCAGTCCTCTGAGGCTGAGTTTTGCCAAGATGTAAAACTACATCCTGACTTCATTCAGATATCCTTCAGAAAACATTCACATCACTTACTGCAGTCAAAAAAAAAATGTTTCTTGGAATAGCCTGCATTTGTCCTGATCACATCATAGCCTCTTTGTACAGCATAACACCTGTGACACTGAAGTCAGTTTAAGATAGCAGGAGAGAAGCTGAAAGCTGTATCTTCAGACAAAGCAACACAGTTTCATAAAGGAACAAGGAAGAGATTGATTGTGACAAACACATACAGTGCCTCACAACATCTGTAAGCAACAGAAGATAAGTTTAGATGGTATCTACAAAACATGTTGGGAAGACAAGGAAATGATGGCAGAAAGGAACTTACTTGATTTTACTGAAGACAATGTCAACATCTGTGATTGTCACGTTCTTCCCATCTATCACATGACAGTCCTTACATAGCTTTGACCAGTTCTTCCCATGCATTTCTTTTCCTGTGGCTCTTGTATCACCATGAATGGCAAATTTTCTAAAGGCCTCTTCCAGAGCACTTATTTCTCCTGCCATAGCTCCCTCATGGGAGCTGTTTGAGTCGTAGGATAATCGTTTTGCTGCTCGGTCCTTTGCTGGATCTGAAGGAGACTTTGGAGGAGTCTTATTCACAGGTTTGGTCGACTTCGCTTTATTGTCAGCCATTGTGCTACAAAGAAGAGGAGGGTAAACTCATTACATTAATTTACACTAGTTTACTTTCTGTTAAGCTACATGCTACAGTCCGTGTCACAGTGTATGAAGAATAAGTGGTCTATAAAGTTAGCAAGAACTCAGTGCCCTCCACCATCAGTCTATATATATAGAACTATGTAATCCCCTACCCATCTAGAAAAAATTTCTAGCATATTAAAAAAAAAAAAAAACAAAAAGTCAGGGAAAGAACATTCCAAAATAGGGCACAAACATAATTTCACCATCATTACATCAGTCAACAAAAAAACATTTAGTGTTTGTTTCTTTTTTTGTTTTTAATTGGCAATCACCACAGTCACTCTACTGATTTGAATAAAAGTATGCCCTTTACATCGTAGGCATTACTACTACCTTTATTTCTGAAGTAAAAATAAACAGCCCTTTATTTTCTGGACTGTGGCTTTTTAATTATTATTGAAAAATGAAATATTTTGAAAGTGTAGCAAAAATATTAACGTTATAACCCTTATGTTATATAATGTAAGGGTTAACAAGTAAGGAAGCTTCAGAAATGGTTAGACAAGTCTCTCTTGTTAACAAAATCATTCATTCCTCAAGTTTATGCCCAAAGAACTATAGCTGTGGAATGCATTTGGAATGAACACATCCATGATGCAGGGGAACTGAGAAGGAATGTCATTACTGCAGAAAGCAACTTTCAGATTACCTTATGTTCATGTAGGATAGATTTGCTTTTTAAAAGAAACTTTATACTGAGCAACAAACACTGAAGTTATTTTCAGGTGTCTTCATAAAGAAAAAACCCTAACATGCCAGAAGCATGCCATAGAAGCTTTTGCCTTCTGCTCGTCCACTCTTAGTTTGGCAGAAGTAAGAGGCACTGAAAAGCCTAGGGATAGAGTACACTGTGTGCCTGTCCCAACAGCTACATGCAGACTGTTGCCCAGACTCACATCTGTGGTGCTGTGACAAATTTTAACCCATAAAGAGGCACTTCAGGTATCAGAAGTTTGGCAAATACTTGATAAGGGCTGGAAAGCCCACCATACTTACCTCGTCCATTCTTCTACAGTCACAGCTGTACATGGTATGTGACTAACATATGCAAAGATTGGTATGTATTTCTAGATAAGGTTTTATTTCTGCATCAGATAGAAAGTTCTTCTGGCTTATATACTGTACTTCAATACAAACTCCTCAGCAATGGAAACAATTCTAAAATTTTGCCTCTTCTGATATTGCTTAACTGCTGTCAATTGAGCAACCAAGGCATACCCTTTCCCGCACGCTGCAAGAGAAGTAACCAAAACTACCTGCTATGCAGCAGTTATTGTTAAGCTTCATGATTAGAAACAACATTTTATTAAAAACTATACTAAAAGGACCTTTGCCCTTTACACTTGAGCAAATGCAGCATGGCCAAAGCACTACTTGAAAGCATTCAAGTAAATGTGTAAAAACCTTGTTATATCTTAAGCCTGGGGATCCTTCTGTTCTGTTTACACTGTCAGCACAAGTTTTGGCCAGCAAATCAAAATGCTAAATTAAAATTAATATGACAGGAATTTACTGACTGTAACCTGAGAGTTATATGTGCACCTATGAAATAAAAACAAAAGCACGGGGGAGAAAAAGTTTGAAAATGTAATGTTCATTAAAAAGTTAAAAATGTAACTGATTTAATGTAACCCATTTCTGTTTCCTTCGTGCTCTGTCTGCTCTCCAAAGCACAGCAATTTTACCTCAATAATCTTTTCTGAATGTCTCCCAACACCAAAACTCCAAAACAATAAGCACCCACTGTAAATTAGCTACTACAAATATTACAGCTGCATACATTTTTACTAAAATAGTGTCTAGATCAATTTAAACTGCCTGATTCATCAGGTTATACTATTCTTTTGCTACCAAAACAATGGTGAGAGAATGTAAAAAGAAAACAAAAACGCTGCTGACACAATCTATGCAAAAGAGAATTACATTAAAAATCATATCATGAAGATCTACGATCTACCTCCGTCTTCGAGGAAGTCTGAATTCCAAAAGCCGAAGTCTCTTCCAAGCTTGCACCATTTCAAATCCACTGCAGCTGGAAACTAGAACCAGAAATTTTCCAAGCTAACACTAACTGGGCTAGGGAAAGAGAGTACACATCAGCAAAGACTAAAGTCTGTATTTTAATGTCTATATAGGATACTAAAAGCCAAAGTTACCTCCATAAGCAAGTAACAGACAAAAGAAGGTGAAGATCTGCTATAGTAAGGTATGTACAGCTCATATAATTTTGCACTTTTATCTTGTACCAAATAAACCTTCCAAGACATTTTCAGGGATAGGCCCCTCTTAGCAATTCTGTCAAGCAGCTATACTCAGTGTGAATCTCCTTGAAAGATACAACAACTGCCCAGTTTACAAACTACAAGGAAGAAAATGCCTGTGCCACTCTGTCTCATCTGAAATTTGAAAGAATAACCACATGCCTACACTTTTAAGTATCTCCTGAATGAAATATTTCTTTAGCCAGTGTCAGTGCCTTGTTGACCAACTTTACCTAATCCCATGTTGCCCATAACCATAACTCAACTTTGCACAGCACAGTAGAAACATGTTTTTAAAAGCAGCTAGTGATTTCAAATCATGACCTGAAACCCATACCTGGAAGGGTTCTGATTTTCTGAATTGTGCGATTTTTTAAATTACTACTTTTTTTTTTTTTTTGTCCATACTGTCTTGTACTGTCTTTGATCTAGAATCATAGAATAGTTTGGATTGGAAGGGACCTTTAAAGGTCATTCTAGTCCAAACCCCTGCAAAGAGCAGGAACATCTTCAACTAGATCAGGTTGCTCAGAGCCCACTCCAACCTGACGTTGAACATCTCCAGGGATGGGGCATCTACCACCTCTCTGGGCAACCTGTGCCAGTGTTTCACCACCATCATAGCAAAAAATGTCTTCCTTACATCTAGTCTAAATCTACCCTCTTTTAGTTTAAAAACATTAACCCTTGTCCTATTGCAACAGGCCCTGCTAAAATATGATCACTATATCTACAGAAAATATTTTTAACTTACTTTCAGTTGCTAATAAATTAAAAGTTTATAAACTTGTTACAGGAAAAATGCTTAAAGGAACATACTTGGCCTTGAGAAAGTTCACTTCTACACTTAGTTTTCTCAGACATCAATAAATTATCTTTATATTGGGGTGTTTTGTGTAGTCTGGGCTAGGGGGGAACAGGACACACTCTATAGAAAAGGCTTCAGTTTTGAATGGTGAAAACTGGTATGCAAAGCAGACTCATTTCAAAGAAATGCTCACCATCTAAAGTAGAAGATCAAGGACAGATTAAAACTAAGGCTCTGCTGTGTTTGCCAAAAATTGTCACAGATACTCCTTGTTGAACCATAATTACAGTTTACATGCTAAAATCCCACGTAATAGCAAGAAATTTACTAAAAAGAAGCTTCCTGGTTTATGAAAGTAGTGGCCTAGCCTGGACTTAATATTTTGTTTCTTAGCACTACAAACAACACACTCTGAAAAGAAATATATTCATTAATATACTACATTAGAAGGTAAATAACTGTACAACACAGGGTATGAAATCAGGTTTTTAGTGAGGTGAGCTCCTTAAACTTTTTTTGGTGATTAGAGATGAGGAAGGAGCTAGCAGGTCCACATCACCAAAAGCAGCCATATAAGACATTAAGAAAGAGGTACAAGTTCAGAAGGCTTTATGAAAGAACAAACGTCCCAAAAAACTGGAGTTCCAGAAATCCACAGAAGATCTAGGTGTTGTGAACTGCTATAGCCTGTGTCATGTAGTGCTCCTTTAGTATCACGAAACAACAGTTCTTGTCTCTTCTCTCACTTTGCAGTAGGTAAATAACACAGCACATTACACAGACAGAGATACCTATACAGAGATTAAGTTAGGGATCAAACTGACTGAGGTCATGACTAACTCATGCTAAAATAGACTGAAATTGCAGATCTGTGTTCTCAGCACATGCCTAACCCATTAGAAGATTTCTCGTATCATCAAACTTCCTTTCAGCCAGAGACCACAATACATACTCATCTGCAGACAGACAGCTGGGAGAACTCCCCTGAAGTCACGTATTAATCTGGATTCTTCCAAAAAGGAGGCGACAAGCAGCTATTGTTTCCGTGAATTCCAGTTGCCGATTCTCTATAGCTGCACGAATACCAGGTACATATAAATAAACCAAAGTCTCAGTACTGACCAACTGTCGGCTCTACTGAAAGATTTATATTAATTTACACTCTTTCATTTATCTACATTCTCTCCAGGTGTCAACATATTGCAGGAATTCTGGTATGGCTTTGATTTAGATTTGCGGGAATTGCTCTTAGAAGTAATCCATCCCTCAGCACCAACAAGGAAGACCTGAAGACTTACCAAAATGCAGAGCATTTTTGCAAACTATTTCAGCAGCTTACGCAACTCTACAGAATATGCATGTATCCTACCTGGCCAGAATTCACCGCGGCACCTTCTCTAACCTGTCCCCGAGAACTAAAGCATAGCTAATCTGCTCAGGAAATGCAGACAGCTTAGTATTTGTAACAGAAGTTAGCATCATTGCCATGTCACAGAGAGGGAAACCAAAGCAGAGAGATGAAGAAACACGTCTGTTCTGCTGCCAGAGTTCAAAACATGATGAGGAACCTGGGTCCTGTACTCTACACTGCTTTAATTATTAGGCCACATAAAGCAGGTGAATGATTGTACAGAGTGCTCTGAAGAACCAATGTTCTCTGACTCTATGGAGGAAATATGAATATAGTCTCACTAGCTGCAAATGTATTAACCCAGTTGACGATCTCCATGCCAAAAAATGCTTTTCCAAAAAAACAAACAAACAAACAAACAAAAAAAACCCACAAAAAAAAACCCACCACCCCAACAACTTTCGTGTGAATACCTAGCTTTCTGGGCTATGCCATGTACTTTCTCACCTGCTTTGTCTAGCTTGCCTCTAGCATGCTAGGAATATTCTATCCCAATCTAAGCTGAATTGCTTTCATTTGCAGCAAGTATTACAAAACCAGTTTTTAATGAAAGTCTTCTCGCAGCTTTAACTGCCACAGAGATGAATAAGAGATTATTTGTCTAAGAGCACAAGAGACTAGAACACTGCAATAGATATTTATTACAGCCTCAGATACAATCCAGTTAATAGAAAAAGCAGCCTATTTTAAAACTGTTTGTTCTTTAGAATATTTACCAAACAAGAATTTACTAAAAGGAGGTCAAAAGTCCCATGAACTAAGGAGAACTCAGTTCAAACTTTTTAATGGCAGAAAGCATTCACAAACCAAGCAGAGCTCTGTTCAGGAGACTGCTGAGACTGATGAATTTGGAGAAAATATTCACTAGCATAATGGCACAGCTGCAATGCAATAATGGTATTGCTAACATCTACTTTTTCCTGTAATGCTCATCTTTGCATATGCCAACCTTATTTATCACTTGCAACACCTAGCTCCATTCCAACTTGCAAACTCCACAAGACCCCAAAGTTATGTTTACACTAAGCATCAGGGTCATCCTCTAGCTAAAATCCAAAGTCTGCAGTGTAAATTCCTACCTTGAGCCCAAAGACCCAAAAAACCAGAAATCTGCTCAAGTTCTCAATCTTAGCCCTGATCCCTCCCTAGGTTATTAACCCCTTCCTTCCACATGCCCCAGACAACTAAGCAGCAAAAAGCTACAAATTCTGTCCTTGACTTCTTTCTGTTCTGCAGTTCCTTTTGCTGCTGTTCTTACGCAAAGTCGAAAGTTCTACTTTGCTTACAGTCACACCATAGAGCTTTTGCCACAAGATAGAGTGGAGATGGTACCCTAACCATACCCTAAATATCCACCAAGATATAACCCAAAACAGAGATTCCCCAGACAGCCTTTCTGCAACCTCCTCATCACCCAGCAATTCTGTTGTACATTTTGTCTCCATGATCTGTTAAGTGAGAAGGACAAGTAGGTAAATCCACAGAACAAACCCATGACTTATAAGCAAATATACTGTTCTACTATCTGCAAATCACCATCAGCAGGTTAAAGGGGGGAAAAATTTTTAAAAACCTTCCAAGCACTCTATTCCATCCTTGCTAGTCCTTAAGCAAGCACGAGTATGTAGGCTAACACTCTCGCTCTTTGTAATGGGTATTCAGACCAAAAAATTCCCTAGCTCATGGGTGAATGTCATCCAACTGATATTCCTTGCATCCTCACCTTCCAAAGGGGTGAAAATATAAGATTAATCTGCAAAAGCATCTATACATCTATTTAGTTGTCCAAGAAAAATAGGATTCTACATTCAGATGGATAGAATCTCTCATGCATGTGATCACATCAGATATTTGAATGAATGCTCAAGAAAGCAGCAGCCAGGAATCTACCATTTTTATTGAGAACTAGAAATAGAGTAGGAGGAAAGGATAGAGGTGGTGGACCCCTTGCAATGCAGTTAACACAGTCAGCAAGTTGAGATAAGTCTGGTATTACATAAAGATATGAAGAACCATATGTTGTTAACATTAACAATTTTATTTCTGTTTTAATAAGCTTCCTATTTCTGTGCCATTCTCTTATAAATGCATCAGCCCCTCCACACCTACATTCTCAGGTCCTCAAGCCCAGCCAGCCTTCCAGCCTTCCTAAAGATATTTCTTACATAGTCTTAAAATTTAAAACTGGCTTTTAGAAAATAGGCATACAACAAAGAATTCTGCCCACAGGTACATAACATAGTAGTTTTATGTCATTACCTGTTTTTACCTTCCATTTCCCTGCTAATCCTTCCTGCACATCAAGTGTTGGTAAGTATGCAAGTGCTTAAGCTGTAATTTTTATCAGAATTTGTTTCTGCACTGTTGGTAAAACTTCTCCACTGCACCACAAATAGTTGCCATCCAAAATTTCTTAAGGCCTTCCAGCCAATCCAAGCAAGGAAGAAAGCAACTTTTCAATGAGCACAAGAGGTGCTATTTTTATGCGTGAATTGGATTCATAACATTATCAAACTGTGCAAGGCATTTGAATTTGTCTGACCGCATCTGTTTTATTTTAGTACTTGATCTATCTCCCCTGTGTTTTAAAAATGTTACAGAATTGCAGTTAAGGGGAATTCTCATTTATTTTCTGTCTGTAATTATTTATGACAAATAAAAACAGCAGAGACAAAGTACAGCAGATGGAATCTTTTTTCCACATTTTTGCATAAACATTCAAGCTGAGGGAAGGGATAAACAACTGAAGAAATCCAACATCCTCCTAATAAAATGCAGTGCATTAGATAATGCTCTTAAAGCTTCCCTTAAGCTTCCTTCACAGCTAACAGTAGGAACCAGAGTTAAGGCATTTTTCTTCTGACTTCTGCTCTGGGCATATTTCTCCACACGTGATGCTCAAGTGAATGAGAGCCCTCCATTTTCCCTAGCATATTAACACCGAAAAAAAACGAGCAGAGAATGCTGCAGACCAACTAAACCTAACACAAGTCTATCTACATTGAAACCAATCTTTACTTAAACAAAATTAAATCCTTTCACATGAGGAACTTCATGGCTGAACCTCAAGTTCTCTTAGCAATACACGTGTATCTAGCACTATGGACAAGGGCAAGGCTGGCGAGATCATAAAGCTGCATTAAGACCTCCAGCAGGACACACACAGAGTAACAAAAAAGGTGGTTACTCAAGCTGTCCAATGTTTCTCCTTAGCAAAACAGTGTTGCAGACTGCCATGAAGTTACATATGCCATTAAAGAAACAACCTCAGACAACACATCATCAAGCACAGAGCTTATTGACTGCTGTTACTGTTTTATTTCTAAAAACTACTGCTATTTGCCTACATAGTTGCTGCTACAATATCACTCACATACAAAACTAAGTTCAGATCTTAGTAAATTACATTCCTCCATTCCAAAGAACCACTTCATAAAATATCACCTCTTTATATATGTGTAAATGAAGCACATAAACACAGACACACACACATTTAACAGCAATAGTTATAACTTTTTTTCTTTTACAAGACACGTGTTCAACTAACAACACTTAAAACTACACAAAAACTCTTTAACTAGATAGCTCTTAACTAGCTCTACAATATACTGTAATACCACCGTGTCACTTACACAAGGTTTCAACTATGAAGGCAAAAGCATAAATACAGGCATTCACCACACGTATATGTACTGCTGAACCTTTACCATGCATTTTTTTCCATTATGCTATTATCCCATTTGAGGATCCAACTTACTAAGTATTCATCCTGAGCTCCGCTGTGCTGCTATCATTGGTAGATGATGAAATAATCCGGACACAAATATTCTGCAATTCCACACACAGGCAAGGATACAAGCCAGTGTCTAGAACACCCTTCACAGAAGAAAGTGAATACAACACTGATTAAAGCACAACAAGAGGAGCTTCAACTGTTTAGATGAGGTATATTTTCATGATGTATCGAAAAAAGACTTAGGAATCACAGGTCCAAAAAGACTGGAAGACAACAGCTGCTCTCCGCAGTAGTTAGTCATACAATTAATTTACAGCTCCAGATAACATGCTGGGCCCATCATCAGTTCAGGATTAGTTGAGTACAGGTTCTCCAACTTGTAACATTACAAGTGCAGAGTTTGCTTAGCCTCATTTCTTCATACACTATACATTGTCCTCTCCTGCCACACCCATCCGGAGTAGACTACTGATCTGAACTTCCATGGAACCCTTTCAAAATATTTCTGCAAAAGCCACGAGTAACAAAGATCCACTCCATGAAAGGAGACCAGAGGTTGTACAGCAAGAAGATCACTTCAAACACCAGTAAGATGGGGGGTTTTGTGCACCACCTATAGGTAAAAAAAGATCAAGAGAACCAAGTTGATGCTATCGACAGGGACAGAATTAGATCAAAGAAAAATTGAACTAACAGAGACTTACAGGCCTTGAAAGGACTGTAAGATTTGATAGTCACAAAGCATCATCTCTGATCAAAGAGCTGGAGATGATGTAAGACCTACAAAATCATGAGACAAGATGTTTTGCCATGAGAGACTTAAAGAATTCCACCAATGTAATTTGTCATGTGATTGAAGTCACCTGAGTGAGGTATCCAAATATCTTTGTAGAGAAACTGCATCACATACTATATGGCTCTTTACTGTCAAAGAATATCAAAAAACTCAACAGCTGAAAATTCAGGCTATGCCAATGCAAATTAGAAAAAAGACTTCCTTAGGGAGAGACAATCAACCATTGGAAATACTGAAGGTAACTTCCAAGAATAGCTGCAGATACTTCACATCCTGATGCCTGCACATTAGACCTCATTTAATACAGATGATACACTTAGTCAAGCATCTCTGAAAGACAGACTTATCAAATTTATGTTATTGGTCTCAGATCAAATAATAACTGAAATTAACTAATACATGAGTCAGATTAGATTGTCTAAAGATCCCTTACGTTCTTAAAGTCTGCTGCTTCAGTTTTGTCTGAACAACAACAAAAAAACCCAAAAAACACAAAGCCCAAAAAACAACCTTTGAATACAGATTTTTTTTCAACTATCCACAGCTTAGTACAAAACAGCAGGGGAATACATCCCTTGCTAAACCATCAATAGTTCTTTCACATGTATTAGCTCCTGTAAGATGAACTGGTCCTTCTGATAGTGAAATTGGATGAGACAGGCAGATGCAGATTTGTTTTTAATTTAAAAATAAGCAGAGTCATGAACAAAGAAAGAACGTTTTTGTGAGCAAGACCTCTTAGCATTTGAATTTCCAATGCAAAAATTTCCTTAGCACTGGTCCAATAGAACACCATTCCTCAATCGTGCATTTAAGAACTTGTTCGAACTAGGGCTGCATCCCTCAGAGTCAAGGGACAAAACCAGGTACATCCTTGGTTTTTATTCTTAAGTTTCTCTGTGCTCATTTTGCCAAATGCTCCAATATTTGAACACTGACAGACAAGCATATTCTTGAGATTAGCCACGCTGGGCAAGAATTAACTTCATAAGATTATTTAAGACAGTTGTACTGCAGATTAAGTTTTGGCTTCTCATCTGCCGCATCATGCATTGAAGCTTCAGTCTGCATTAGTCTTGGTTTTCTATCCAGGACAAGGTAAGTTCACATCACACACTCAGGACACTATGAGGCAAGGAAAGCTGAGGAGGAAAAGAAAAAGAAGAGGGAACCTTAAGACGACTGGCAAGAGTAAGAACCTGGGCTACTCCACACCTGCCTTAGAGTCCTGACACAGTTAAGATTCCTCTTAGCAGGAGCAAATTGAATTGCCCAAGCACTACACAAAAACTAAGAATGAAAAAAACCTCCTGTCTGTTTTGATGGACATACTACTACGAGCCAAGAAAAATGAGTCTGTTCTCATTCTGAGCCCAAAATCAGTCTGTTCTGCTCCATCAGCTTTTTTTGCTTAGCCTCATTTCTTCATACACTATACATTGTCCCCTCCTGCCACACCCATCCAGAGTAGTCTACTGATCTGAACTTCCATGGAACCCTTTCAAAATATTTCTGCAAAAGCCACGAGTAACGAAGATCCACTCCATGGGATAAATACCCAGTCAGAAAAATGGTCTGGAAACCTGAACGGGCTGTGAGTACTTGTCCTGTACCACATGTACAGGGCTTGTGTTACTTTAAAAACATATTTATATCAGAGTATTTTACAAATAACGTCCTCTCAATGTACAGTTACTTTAATTACTATTTCAAAGTATTCCAATAGCCAGACTACACTGCAATGGGAAATTCTTGCAGTACTTCTATTTATGGGCAATTTGGGATGGGCAGGGTGATGCATTCACTAAGAAGTTTCTTTCTGCTGAAGGTATATTTGTTACTATGTATTTTTTGTGGGTTTCAGCACATGAGGGAGATGAGAGGAAGAGCAAGCTAAAAAACGGCTTACAGAAAACACCATGGGAAAGGCAAAACAACGTAATTTTTCCTGTATAATGTTTTGATTTTAAGATGAAAACTGTTTCCAAATTTTTTTAAATGACCTTAAATTTAAAGAATGGTAAAAGTTAAGGAGCCTGAAGATAAAGTATTTCATATTGGGTTGATGTAGATTTTTTTTCCCCAACTTTTAGCATTTAGTCCAGCAAAAACAAACAAAAAAAATTACAAAACCCCCCTGAAACCAAGCCATTATTGACATGCCTCAAGAGTGCACTTTGATACCAGAACTCCCTCAGAGAACTGTGTGAGCCCTACATTAAGTTCTGCAATTCCCTTTGCTCTACCATACAAGAAAGAAAATACATAGCTGGACAATGCACACGTGTACCAATGTATCCTTGACAACAGCTGCATTCCCTTTTCCATACCACTTATGGTGTCTTGTTCTGTATTTTGGATCATAATATTTTGGGGGTCAGGCCCAACTTTTCTTCCATGGTTATACTGCACCTAACACATTAGTTAAGGTCCTTGATCACACCTCCTAGACACTATGGCAATACAAACAGTAAGCAAAATATTTCTTTTCAACTAGCTGGCAGAGGCACCTAAAAACGCTTACAGCCATAATAGTCATGCCAGTATGGCAGAGAAACACTAGGGGTGAAAATTATGCACCTGCATTTACTTTTGGTTCCACATTGACATAAAAACAGTTTTCGGATGGAGAAAAAAACCCTATTTGTTGATTGCTGAAAATAGTCCCTTTCATTTATGCATGGGCTGCACTCAGTATGCATGTACAAATAGAAAGGACATGACATCACTGAGTGACTACACCACAGGAAAGACTGTTGTTTTAAGTTTTTCTTCATACAGTGATACAGGCTTGTGAATACAGTCACATTCTCACACTGAAGACTTACATAATCAAAGTTTGCAAAGCAAGAAAATATCTGATATTGTTTTAATTTGCATTTTAGCTTATCATCTGAGAGCAAGTTATCAAGTTTAAACATTGTATGGTTTATTTTCTAAAGCATTCTGAGATATATTAAGTACAATTAATTGCTTCTACCTATAATCGGAATATGCTAATCTTAACATAAATTGACAGAACTGCCTGCCTGCCTCCCTCTGTAAGAAAGCTTTCTTTTTTTTTCCCCCACAAATTAAGGTCAATGTACGAGAAGTAAAAATAACTTCTATCATACAGCTGCCTACAGAAAGTAACTGGAATGAATATATCTACTATAAAAATTATATAAAAGACACTATTTTTCACCACAGTCGATCCACAGTTTAAATTGAGCATAGAAACAACTACTTGCTGGATGTATATTTCCATTTACAAAGGTCTTCTCTTACATTTACATGGGTCAAGTGCAAGCACTGCAGGAGATTCCTATGTGAACTTTATCTGCAATTTGATCCTTGCATGGCATGCTGTCTAAGCATTACACCGTACTATGATTTAATACTGGACATACACTTCAGCAGTTAGAAATGATTGACTATTTAAAGGCATATGATTGTGCCTAAGACAGGTACAAAAGCATTCAAAACAGTGTTTTATTTTGGTTATGGGAGAGGTGAGGTTGAGCTGGGGTAGGGCCTGTAAAAAAACACAATTTGAAAAAGAAATGGCTTATCACTAAAGGATTAAACAAATAGCCATTGACTTTTTAAAAATAAATTGTATACATTCAATAAACAGTCATGCTATTTTAAGCCTGAAACTATGAAAATTTATAGGTATCTGGTTTTCCCCCCAAGTTTTCACCGCACAAGAGGAAAAAAAACCACCCAACTGCAAACCTTAACCTTTCATTATCATCCTAACACTTGCCAACCCTGTAAAGCATGCTATTTCATGATACTAGTGGAGAAAACAGCATGAATGCTCAGTGACAGCCAGCGAAAACGGCCTCACATCATGTGTGTCATTTCAGGCGGGGGGTTGGCTCTGCCCCTCCTTTTCTTTCCTTTTAAAATAAACATAAGCAGTTATGCAACCCTCTGTCAAATCTGAGAGAATTCCCCCCTACAGCCCCCGCCCCCGCTCACGCAGACCCCGCAAAACGCGAGTGGGGACACGGCGGGTCAGCAGCATCCGCTGCAAGGCTCAAAGCTGCCATCCTTGCAGGCGCGCGCTTGTCACAGGTGCGTTCAGCCACGCCCGTGGAAGAGTCCCACGCAGGTACAAGAGCTTGGAGCCGGGATTTCAGGAATACGTGCAACCGCTGCCGATTTGGGGGTGGGTGGGGGGTGCACTCGTTTTCAGATTAGCCGGCCGGGGTCGCAGATTAATTCAGAGGATTTCGTCTCGTCCCCTTTTTCGCCCTGGAGCGCCGTACCTGGCTTTATACCCGGGGGCGTTAGACCGCGGCCCCTGAACAGTCGCCCGCACCTGATGCTGGTTTTCATGGAGGACGGCATGGAGGAGCGGCCCTCGGAGACCGAGCCCCTTCAGCTAACGCTTGGGCATTTAAAAGACAAGAAAAGGCCCGTCGTCGTTACCCACCAACCCCCATGAAAGGGGGCCGCTCGCCTCCAGCTAACGGCACAGCCTGCCGGTGCGCGCGCAAAGGCGGCTCCCCAGCTCCTCCGCGGGCACAGCCGTGCTTACCGGCCACCGGCATCGCCCGGTCACCGGCATCGCCCAGCTACGGGCATCGCCCAGCTACGGGCATCGCCCAGCCACCCACCTGCTGCGGCAGCGTCGCCAGGAGCCGCGAAACAGCCCCCTTCCCCTGCCGCTGCGCGTCCCCTCCGCGGTGGCGGCGGGAGATGCGGCTGCCGGGGCCCACCCCGACGGTCAGGCAAAACGGAGCGGCTCTGCACCGAGCCCCTCTCCCCGCCGGTCCCGTCCCCGGGGCTCCCGCGGGAAGGCAGGAAGGATGCAGAAGAAAACGGGGGAGACAGCGAGGGGTTAATCCTGCGGAGAAAAGCTGCTGCCGCCGCCGCCTTGCCCGCAGCCCCCCGTCGACGTTACATAACGGCGGCGCGCGGCAGGACGGCGCGCCGCGCGCCCCTCCGGTGGGGGGCGGGCCGCCGGTCGCACCGCAGCACCGGGGGCCGCCGGCCCGGGGCAGCCCCGCCAACGCGCCCGCCGCCCCGCATCTGCGATAACCGAATAGAAACCAATTAGCCAGCGCGCTAGAAAGGGGGGAGACGGCAAGAAACACGCGCGTGTCGTGTGTATGTGTGTGTGTCCCCCCAAAAAAGAGAGGCTCGCCTCGCCCACCAGCAAGAGGTGCCCACTCACCGCCGGCTCTCGAGGGGCGGCAGCTCCCGCCAGCCCAACCTGACGCTCGCCCGGGCTCCGGCGGTATCGGGAGCCCGTGTGAAGCCGGCGCGGCGGCTCCGGCAGGCACCGCCCTCGCCGCCCGGGCATTGGCGAGCGCCCGGCGCCGCCTGCCCGCCCCTCCGCCGCTCGCCCCCATAGGCCGGGCGGGCTGTCCGGCGGGCGGCCGCTCCCGCCCCCCGCGGAGCCTGAGGTAATGAATTAGCGCGGGGGCAGCCGCTGCCTTTGCTGCCTTAAATGGCTGGTTGGGGCTGGCGGCGGCCCTGCCCGTGCCTCCCCGCTTGCTGCCCGGTGCTCGGCCGCAGGTGGGCAGGGCCGGGTGGAGGGGCGGCCGGCAGGCCGTGGCTCCCTGCCCGCTCCCCTCGCCAGGAGCTGGGAGCGACGCGGGGCGGGCCGGGCCGGCGACACCCCCCCGTCCCGGCTGGCGCGGGAGCCGGGGGCAGCTGTAGCAGCTTCCGCCGTCTCGAGCATCCTACTGCCCCTTCCCGAGGGAGAACGGGAGCCCACGGGGCGCGCAGTCCTCCGCGTCCTGCCGGGCTGTGGCAGGTTTGGGTCCGGGTTGCTGCGCGGCTGTGCTTTAAGCTGTGGTTGTTGACATAAAGTAAATAAAAATCACGTACAGGACTGGGCTGTGCAGTGCAGTAGGCGTTCCATAAAACCCCGCGTTCCATCCGCTTGCCTGCGAGCAGGCCTGGGGTTGGCACAGCGGGGAGGGGCAGCCACCGACTTAATCAGGAGCAATCCCATCCAAAATTTTAGAGACAGTTCGGGAGCCACCAAGAATCTAATGAACTGTTGTGCATCCTCACTCGTGAATTTACAACCAGATTCCGATGACCTGGCAGAACTCAGTGGACCATAACTCGACACAAGCTGTGCTGCAATCAAGTTAAAGCATTCTCCCTGCAGCGGTGGGGGTGAAAAGCAAGCGGATCCAGTTAATGTGCAGTGGAGTCTCAGTTTTTCAAATGCAGGACAGATACATAGCTGATTTCTAAAAACAGTCATATATCTATACTTGCCTTAAGGTGCACAATAATAGTTTATTATAAAACTAGTTTATAGACCATTATTTCAGTATATAGACATTTATTTCAGTATCTTAAGGCAATTATTGACATGACCCAGAATGTCATAACTGCTTTAAGGTCCTTTCATATTAGGGTGAAGTTTGGCTGCATTACCGATGAAGGTTTTCTGGTACAGAATGGCAAATGCACTTGTGATCTCTCATGAGAGCACAAACTAAAATCATGTTGTATTTTTTTCCAAGTTTTCTCCTGAAGGAGACACAGCAATCCTACCCTTTATGTAGCCAGCTTGAGCTGGCTTGAGGCCCTAGAAGAGTCTCCACCATACAGCTGAGAAACAGATTAAGACAGGTATGTCTTTAAATCAGAACCTAGTTCTGAAGGCAAAAATTAATGCAATATAGATTAACATGAAAAAACATATGGTAAACAGGAGACTCTTCTCCTAACGTTTAATATGGAGCTGGTCCTACATTTTTTACAATTATTTCCCCCATCCCATACAGTTTAGAATATAATTTTCTGTTTCTCTAATAGAATTTTCTGTCACAGAGCATGCCATCAGTGTTAGAAAACCTGCAGAATCAGAATTACACAAATTTGATTCTATGACAGAATTCAGACAAATTTCACAATTTATTTGTGCTTCATTAAAAAAAAAAGAAAGAAACAAATGCCATATAATCATAGAATAGTTTGGGTAGGAAGGGACCTTTAAAGGTCATCTAGTTCAACCCCCCTGCAAGAGATGTGTTCAACTAGATCAGGTTGCTTAGAGGCCCCTCCAACCTGCCCCAGGGATGGGGCATTTACCACCTCTCTGGGCAACCTGTTCCAGTCTTTTACCACACATTTTACAAAATGTCTTCCTTATATCTAGTCTAAATCTGCCCTCTTTTAATTTAAAACCATTACCCCTTGCACTATCACAACAGGCCCTACTAAAAAGTCTATCCCATCTTTCTTATAAGCCCCCTTTAAGTACTGGAAGGCTGCAATAAGGTCTCCCCAGAGTCTTCTCTTCTCCAGGCTGAACAACCCCAACTCTCTCAGCCTCTTCATAGGAGAGGTGTTCCATTCCTCTGGACCCGCTCCGATGGGTCCATGTCTTTCCTGTGCTGAGGGCTCCAGAGCTGGACACTGGACTCCAGGTGGGGTCTCACCAGGGTGGAGTAGAGGGGCAGAATCACCTCCCTCGACCTGCTGGCCACGCTTCTTTCGATGCAGCCCAGGATACGGTTGGCCTTCTGGGCTGCAAGCGCACATTGCCAGCTCATGTCCAGCTTTTCATCCACCAGTACCTCCAAGTCCTTCTCAGCAGGGCTGGTCTCAATCCCTTCATCCCTTAGCCTGTATTGATACCAGGGGTTGCCCAGACCCAGGTGCAGGACCCTGTACTTGGCCTTGTTGAACCTCATAAGGTGCACATGGGCCCACTTCTCGAGTTTATCTAGGTCCCTCTGGATGGCATCCTGTCCCTCAGGCATGTCAACTGCACCACTCAGCTTGGTGTCATCTGCAAACTTGCTGAGGGTGTACTGGATCCCTCTATGTCACTGATGAAGATATTAAACTATACTTGTCCCAGTACAGACCCCTGAGGGACACCACTCATCACTGATCTCCATTTGGACATTGAGCCATTGACCGCTACTCTAGGGATGCAGCCGTCCAGCCAATTCCTTATCCACCGAACAGTCCATCCATCAAATCCATCTCTTTCCCTAGAGAGAAGGATGTTGTGGGGGACCGTGTCAAAGGCCTTACAGAAGTGCAGACAGATGTCATCCATAGCTTTTCCCTTGTCCAGTGACGTAGTCACTCCATCATAGAAGGCCACTGGGTTGGTCAGGCAGGACTTGCCCTTGGTGAAGCTATGCTGGCTGTCTCAAATCAACTCCCTGTCCTCCCTGTGCCTTAGCATAGCTTCTAGGAGGATCTGTTCCATGATCTTCCCAGGCACAGAGGTGAGGCTGATGGGTCAGTAGTTCCCAGGGTCCTCCTTGCTACCTTTTTTAAAAATGTGTGCAATATTTCCCTTTTTCCAGTCCCCAGGGTCTTCATGTGACTGCCATGACTTTTCCAATATCATGGAGAGTGGCTTGGCAGCTACATCAGCCAATTTCCCCTTAGGAATCTGGGATGCATCTCACCAGGTCCCATAGACCTATGTATGTTCAGGTTCTTCAGGTTGAAGGTCATCCTCTTACAGTGGGAGGCACTTTGCTCCTCCAGTCCCCATCTCACAGTCTTGAGAAGTGTGGGAAGAGAAATTGGTAGTCAAGACTGAGGCAAAGAAATCATTGAGTACCTCAGCCTTCTCATCCATTGTTGCCAGTTTCCCAGTCATGTTCATTGTGGGAGTACACCTTCCTTTTCTAGCAAACATAGCAACAGAAGCCCTTCTTATTATTCTTTGCATCCCTTGCCAAGTTCAGCTCCAGCCATGCCTTGGCCTTCCTGACCCCATCCCTACACAACCAGGCAGTGTCCCTGTACCCTTCCCGGGATACGTCTCTCTGCTTCCACTGCCTGTGCATTTCCTTCTTGATCTTTAGTTTGACAAGCAGGTCTTGACTCAGGCATGCTGGTCTCTTGCCTTCCTGTCCTGATTTCTTACACCTGGGGATCAAGAGCTCTTATGCCCTTTATAAAGCATCCTTAAAAATCTGCCAGCTCTGTTCTGCTCCCTTGTCCCTGAGGGCAGTTTCCCAGGGCGTCCTATGGACTAAGCCCCTGAAGAACTGGAAGTTTGCTTTCTTAAAATTCAGGGTCCTGACTTTACTTTTCACCTGGCCCATATCCCTCAGGACTGCAAACTCCACCACAGCATGATCACTGCAGCCCAGGCTGCCTCCAATCTTGACATCACCAATTAGCTCACATACATTGGTGACCAAAGGTCCAGTATGGCATCCAGTCTAGTAGGGCTGTCTATTACCTGGCTTAGGAAGTTATCCTCCATGCACTCCAGGAGTCTCTTGGATAGCCTACAGCTCGCCGTGCTACTTTTCCAGCGGATGTCGGGGTGGTTGAATTCTGTCAGGAGGACAAGAGCCTGCAAGCGCAATGCCTCCTGTAGCTGGCTTGAGGAAGAAGACTTCATCAATAGACTCCCCTTGATCGGGTGGCCTGTAGTAGACACTAACCACAAGGTTCCCTCTGTTGCCTTGGTCTTTGATTCTTACCCATAAGCTTTTGACCGGCTCGTGGCTATTCTTCAGGGACAGCTCTTCACACTTTATCCATTTCTTGATGTAGTGGGCAACACCTCCTCCACTTCTTCCTCCCCAGTCCCTTCTGAACAGCCTGTAGCCATTGATAGCCTCATTCCAGTCATGGAACTCATCCCACCAAGTTTCAAAAAGAGCAACTAGGTCATAGCTTTCTAGCAGCATGGTGGCTTCTAACACCTCCTCTTTGTTGCCCATACTGTGTGCATTGGTGTAGAGGCATTTCAACTGAGCTGTCAGCTGTGTCACTTTTTTAGAGGAACAAGCCTTCATTCCTTTCAATTATTTCACCAGTGTTTCCCTCTTGGTTCCTATTACCTCCGGGGCCCGTGGCTCATCTCCTTAAGACTTCAAGTATGCTCCAGTGTAGCCAGCACATCTTGCTGCAACAGGCTGAGGGCCCTCACTAGCACCCTATCCCTCCAACCTTGGTGTGTCATCCCGTGGCTTGTCGTGGGCAAGCCTGATATTATCCCCTTCCCTCTTCAAGTCTAGCTTAAAGCTCTGTCAATCAGCCCTCCTAGCTTGTGAGTAAGTACCCTCTCTTCCCTTCGAGAAAGATGAATCCCATCTGACACCAGCAGGCCTGGTGCCATGTAGACCATCCCGTTATCAGAAAACACAAAATTCTGGCAAGGACACCACTCACAAAGACATGTATTAATAGACTGTGTCCATCTGTTTCTTCCAGTATCACTGCCCACAACTGGAAGGATAGAGGAAAAAATTACCTGTGCTCAGGATTCCCTTACCAACCGTCCCAAGGCCCTGAAGTCTCTTTTGATTATACTTGGACTACATGTTGCAGCTTCATTGCCACCCACATGGAAGAGCTGTAACGGGTAATAGTCCAAGGGCTGTACCAGGCTAGGAAGTTTCCTAGTGATGTAGTGAAGTTTCCTAACCCAGACCCTAGGGAGGCAGCAGACCTTCCCAAGAGGAGGACCTGTCTGGCATATTGGACCCTCTGTTCCCCTCAGAAGGGAGTCACCTACAACTATAACCTGTCTTTTCTTCCTCATGCTGGTGGTCATGATATTAGGAAACATTTCTTTACTGAGAGGGTGGTCAAAGCCTGGAACAGGCTTCCTAGAGAGGTAGTCAATGCCCTGTGCTTGTCAGTGTTGAAGAGGCATTTGGATAATGTCCTTAATAACATGCTTTAACTTTTGGTCAGCCCTGAAGTGGTCAGGCAGTTAGACTAGATGATGGTTTTAGGTCCCTTCCAAAGATTTGATTTGATTTTATTTGGTTCGATTCGATTCTCTTCTCTTCTACTCTACTCTACTCTATTCTACTCTACTCTACTCTACTCTACTCTACTCTACTCTGCTGCATCCTATGATGTGTCCTATAGCTCCTAGGCAGTAGCCCCCCCACTTCAGTCCATAAGTTGCTCTGCAGAGCCTTTCCAGACTCATCTGATAGATTTCAGACCTGGACAATGGGCATCAGTTTTCTTTTGTGACAGTCCTGAGGGGCACTGGGGCAGAGGATCTGTTTTTCTGACTTCCCCAGGGGTTTCCCCTACTTGCCATTGTTGCTCTGTGCTACATTTAGTGTGTGGAGATGAGCTTTTTACCAAATAACCTAACAACACTTAATTTCTGGTCGCACTTTGAAGACTCCCTGTCCTCAAATAGAGAGGGATTTAGAGGTTTAATTTAGGAACTTATTTTAACTAAGTTTATGAATTTAGTTCCTAGTACTTAATGCATGCTGTTGAAAATGTGCCATCATCCAGTTTTGGTAAAGACAAATGAGTCACAAAAAGAAATCAAAGATACCTCAGGGCAAGCATGTTCTGCCAACCTAATCCTTGCTGGCCTCCATTTCATCCTTCAGTTCCCAGTCTGCCAGGTAGCTCACCCTCCAGGGGCCAGGGTGGGGATGGAAAAAAAGGTTATTTTCTTTATTTTGTTCTTCAACTGATGTTTGTTGTTCAAGACACTTGTCTTCTACACCTCCCAAACTAATTTTTATAAAAGTGTAGTATAAAATCACAAAAGCCCATTTTAGGATTATTTGTACTCAGCAAGGTTTTGGTAGCAGGGGGACTACAGGGGTGGCTTCTGTGAGGAGATGCCAGAAGCTGCCCCCATGTCAGACAGAGACAGTTCCAGCTGGTTCCAAGACAGACCCACCGTTGGCCAAATCTGAGCCCGGTGGTAGCTCGCTGTGATAGCATAATTAAGAAGGAGTAAAATATGCTGCACAACAGCAGCAGCTGGGAGAAAGGAGTGTGAATGTGTGAGAGAGACAGGTCTGCAGACACCAAGGTCAGTGAAGAAGGAGGGGAGGAGGTGCTCCAGGCGCCAGAGCAGAGATTCCCCTGCAGATCATGGTGAAGATCATGGTGAGGCAGGCTGCCCCCCTGCAGCCCATGGAGGTCCACAGTGGAGCAGATATCCGCCTGCAGCCTGTGGAGGACCCCAGGCCAGAGCAGGTGGATGTGCCCTGAAGGATGCTGTGACCCCATCAGGGGACCCACACTGGAGCAGTCTGTTCCTGAAGGGCAGCACCCCATGGAAGGGACCCAGGCTGGAGCAGTTTGTGAAGAACTGCAACCCATGGGAAGGAGCCACGTTGGAGAAGTTTGTGAAGGACTGTCTCCCATGGGAGGGACCCCACGCGTGAAGAGTGTGAGGAGGAAGGAGCAGCAGAAACAAAACATCATGAACTGACTGCAACCCCCATTCCCTGTCCCCTGCACCACTCAGGGAGAGGAGGTAGAGAAGTGAGGAGTGAAGTTGAACCTGGGAAGAAGGGAAGGTTAGAGGGAAGGTGTTTTTAGGTTTAGGTTTTCTTATTTCTCACTACCCTACTCTGTTTAATTGGTAATAAATTAAATTAATTTCCCTAAGTCGAGTCTGTTTTGCCCATGACTATAATTGCTGAGTGATCTCCCTGTCCTTATCTTGACACATGAGACTTTTGTCATAGCTTCTGTTGAGGAAAGGGAGTGATGGAGTGGCTTTGGTGGGCACCTGGCAGCTAGCCAAAGTCAACTCACCATATTATCATGCTACCTTAACAAGGTTACATAACTTTGGATTTATTTTAACCCTGTGTGTAAATTAATTCCTTCTTTATTTTAAAGTGGGAGAATGGGCAGTTCTTCTTTGTCTGTCTTTATCTGCATATATTTTAATTTTTAACTCAAGAATGCTATCATCGAGTGCTATGTGTGCCTTGGACATTTAAAAAAAAAAAAAAAGTGAATGTCAAATGCATCTATCTTGTGGATTTCTGCAGCACTTACTCAGTACACTTACTTTACATGATACAATTACACTGTTACAATGAATTCCCTAGAGGTCCCAGAAGCCTTCTCTCATCCCTGTACAAAGAATGATTTTTTTCAGTCCAGAAAATACTCTATTCAGTTTTACACTGATACGACAGTAGTGCTCTGCCACAGAACAGGCCCTTGCAGTAAATCCTGAGAGTAGTCCAACCCTTGGTTAGCTCAATCTCCTCTGGAATTCCATTCCCTCACAAGAAAAGAAGACCCTTGACCATGACCTTGCGATCTCACTCTCTTATCCTAAGATTAGATGCGTTTCCCCAAGAGGTTAGTACAGCTGTGTTTGTAGGCTGCAGCTGTGGCTGAAGGATACCATCTTTTCTTCTAGCCACAGGCCACGGTGTAAGTTCACATGCGACCTGACCTGATGATTTGTCAGTGTGACCTAGCATTTTAAATTTTCTTTTGCTCTTCTAAATAAACTTTTGAAGATACGATTGATCAAACAAATGCCTTTCTCTCTGGCACACTCTGGTTAGACGTTCCCAAGCCACTGCAGCAGGAGTATGTTCCCTTAGAATCCAGGAATGGAGCAGAGTGCAGGCACTGGCCTTACCCTGGGTCCCGCAGGGACTTTCAGAAGGCAAAATTCCTACAAGCTGCAGTTTAAGGATGAACTTTCTTGCTTCTGGGCTGATGGCAACAGAGAGTAGAAAAAATGGCCCTACGGTTTCCCTTTTCAGAGCTTCACAGGAAGAAAAGCACAACCAGATTTTGTGCTGAATACCAGAATATTACTGATTTTAATTAACACTACAAGAAGTAAACAGATCTATTCACAATAAAACTGTACATATTTCCCTACTTCATTGTCTCTGTCAGCTAACGTGCCAGCTCTTCTTTCATTTCAAGACAAAGTCTTCTGGGAGGGATGCAGATCTGCTTCCTGCAGTTGCCGCAGCTTCTTTTCAAGTTGCTATACTTACTGCCCATCCCCTTTATTTCTATAATGTTTATCCTCATATGAATTCTGTTCAAAGTTTTTGTTATTTTAAATGTTTTTTTGCTTTTTCCTCCTTCCTTCCCTAATTCTCTACAAGACAGAATTCTTTCCTGCTTGGGCAGCTCCTTTGTTAATACATTAAGCCTGTTCCACCAGAGCTGGAAAACTTTGTGGCCAGCAGTAGTTCTCGGCCTGAGGGACATGAGCTGCAACACTGGCAAAATGACAGAATACATAAACACTGGGGGTTCAGTGAATCAGCAGTTACATCGTCTCTTGAGCCAGAACTATTAAACAGTAAATAAAAAGATTTTTCAAGTCATCAGGCCTGGGTAGGAAAATGTATCACCAAGATCACATTTTCATTACAAAAGGTCACTTCAGTTAGCTTGTAATTTTCAAACGTGGTAAGTTTTAATCAGAATATTTGAATGAATCAGAGTATTAATTTGCTTCAAACTTCCATCAAAATGATAGAATCATTTTTAAATGCCAGGTAGTCACTTCATTTAGAAAAATAAAGTTTTTTCCTGTTGTTGTTGCTTTTTTTTAACCACTTCTTGCAATAGCTACAGAAAATAAAAATCAGTCAAGTCTACTCTAGCCTTTCATCTGGTGAAAATCAAGTGCAATTTTACAAGTTATGCAAATAGTCATAAAAACATTGTCATTTCTCTATGTATGTGCAACATAAGTGTTGTCAATATGTCATACTGCGTTACACATAGTCAATTTATGTACAGCTATGTCTATAGTCTCAGTCATTTACAGGAGGGCAAAACTAGCTACCTGCCAGACCCCCACTAGCAGTACAAATACATTTTTATATATAAAATTGCAAGGAATATTTAATTGTATAAACAATGTGGCAGAATTTCAAATAGGTATACAAGCATAAAAGGCTGCTCCCAGGCACAGGAGGTTTGACTTAGGACATTCTGTATTTTGCAGTGTGGTGTCCTGTAACTTTATATAGAAACTAATCCAATTACGTTTATGGAATCAGTGCTGCTCATTAATTTTACTGAAATATAAATTAATAATAAAATAATGCGAATATAGAAGCCAGAGTTCAGGAGTTGTGCACATGGATTAATGAAATAACTTGATTGCACTAACAGTACAGAGCACAGTCTTGCAAATGCCTGACCATGATAGAATTCCTTATTTATTTTTATTTGCCAAAGCTCCCATCAAAAAACAATGTTAGCAAAAAGTTGAGCGTGAATCAGAGCACACAGAGCTTCAGAAGCTATAAAGTTAAAACCAGCCTATCTATCATCTCACTCACTCTGTTGCACACAGACCCTTTTTGAGAGTATCTTATCACATCCTCTTTCTTTCAGATGGAATGCTATTCTAACCCATATCATATTGTCCTCCCCAACCCCCTACCAAAAAGTGAAAAGGAACAAAGTAGGACAGTGCAGAACTGCTCTAGAAAAAGATAAACTTCTGCAGCAGATCCAATAATTTGGATTAAGATTTAAGAAAGTAGTGTATTTTGTACAGGCTTTCCACGGAGCAGCTAGCAACATGCTCAATCACTCTCTGCATCTCTTTTGCAGAAATAATTGGGGATAAACCATTTTACAGTAAGGATATCTGAGAGGCATAGAGATATTGTAGCACAAAACCATTACTTAAAAGGAAAAAAATCTTTATTAGGGAAACATTCAATGATGTGAAGGTTATGATGAGGCAGTTCATTTAAAAAAATATTTTTAAGGCAGGTCCTTCATTCACTGAATATCTTAGCTCTATGTGAAGTGACTTTGTAGTTAAAGCCACTAACTTTGTAGTTAAAGATGGCACATTCAAAAGCCCACAGCAC
Organism: Phaethon aethereus; assembly: GCF_964289735.1. NCBI lineage: Eukaryota > Metazoa > Chordata > Aves > Phaethontiformes > Phaethontidae > Phaethon > Phaethon aethereus. The sequence continues at coordinate 106,264,974 of NC_138582.1, read as the reverse complement.
TTACATAGTTCTAAGTATCCATATCCTGTATCATATCATACGATGGACAAAGACTAAAATAGTTGCTGCAGCTTTATTCGTTTTCTGATTTCTTTTTCCCTCAGTTAACTGTTGAAAAACATTTTGTTGTCCCCCCTTTGGTAGGTTATTCGATTTATCACATATAGTCCCCACATCACTCTATCTTTGTTAGCTCAGCAGTTTTTCAGAGCCCCAAAATACTCTCAGGAGGAGATATAAATCACACTTTTCATTTTGGCAGGAGGGGAAGTGGCCAAGAACTGAATCCCAGAACTGCAGAGGGAGTAAGCAGCAGTGAAGCCTAATACCAAAGATTCAGCACTGCAGTTAAGACAGTAAATAAAACCTGACAGCATTTATGTTGGAATGGCCACAACAAGCTATTCCCTTAATGCAAGACTTCTTCAGCACTGAGCTGTGTCTGGTGACCTACATTCTCAAATGCTTTAGGGAGAGGTGGGGAAGTCAAAATGAAAGACAAAAACTTTACCAAGGCTGCCCGAAGATCAGAAGCTGCCCTTCAGGTACTCCCAGCAATTAGCTGCTAGAATCTGAGAAGCTGGGTGCTTTTTTGTTCAGTTTAGCTTAAATTACTTTGTGTCAGCAGATGTGAAAACATATGAAGCATTTCTTAAACTCACCCATTTGTTCATATCAAACGTCGCTGACTGGCCCTGGCACTAAATTCCACAACTATTTTCTTTGTGTAAAAGTAAGAATTCTTTTACTGTGACATTTTATAAGTGTTATAAACAGACTACTGTTAACAAGTGTTCATTGATTAGGAAATGGAGTGATAAGAGGTGTAGATCTGTGTTAAAACTAAGTGACTGTTCTCCAAGCAGCTATGACATGTCATCTTTTTTCTTGGCTAGAAACAAAAATATAAGCCTATCCAATAGTCTTAGTTGTGATACTTTCTTTTTCTAGCAGTGTTAAGACAGAGCTTTGTCAGAGCTCATCCTATCAATGTGAATATACGCTGGTACCGCATGTGGACTTAGTGTAATTCAGCCTAGAATCAACATGTGAAGTTCTAGCCCCACTAAAACTAAGAGTTTTACCATTAACTTAAAAGGAGTTAGCATTTCATTTGCAACTCCCTTACTTTCTCACGTACTGCTACTAAATAAAGCCATAGAAAAGTCGGTTTAAAAACAAAAAAAACCCAAACCAAACCAAAACAAAATAGAACAGAACAAAAATGAACCTGTTCTGTACTGTGTAAGGAGCATGTGGTTCAACATGACAAGAAGTGAAGGGCCAAATACAATACAGGTTCTCATATTCTGTGTTGTTATTTGATTTAGGTCTAATGTCATATTTTTCCAGTTAGTGCTTATTCCTTAGAAGTATTTGAATAGTTGAGTCCCACTCTTAATTTAGTCATCATCTATTGCAAACAAAAGCCAAGCAACTACAAAATACAAAGCAAACAGTCAACTAGAGTAAAATCAGAGTATTTTCTGGTCAATAATGAGAGCTAATACAATAATCCTTTTTGCTATCCAGTGGAGGTGAAGACTGTTCTTTTCACACTAGAAGGCACAGACATACTCTCTGTCAAATGTTGCTGAAGCTAATCAAAATATCCTTGTCTCCAGGTGTTTAGATTAGACTTCTTGTACTTCTATCACCACTGCAACAGGATGTCCAAGTGGAGTATGTCTCCACATCTCAGAAAGTGAATTTCGTATTCTCATGTGTCAAAGTACTACTACAGGTAGCTTACTTTGTGCCAGACTACGAGTGGGAATACCTGAGACATGGAAAAATGCTCTGCTGCTTCTGCTGTAGGAATGTAAAACTCCTGCAGCGAACAAGAACAGATAGGTATAAGGAGGAAAATAAATCAGGCATTAAACTGAGGTTTAATCAAGCATGAATTGCTAGAGGACATTCAAAGCCTCAAATCTGGAGATTTTTTATGTCCTTGCTCTTTTTTTTTTTTTTTCTTTGTGCACATGGAGCCGCCATACAGGTCATGTCTGACAAACGACAAGGCTACGCTGTGTGCATTACCAGACCCCAGCATGGGATCAGTCTTCTCCTAGAATAGTCTTAGACCACATTTAAGTTCTCATGGTTAAATGATCACTAAAATCACATCAGTTGAGGTATCCAGAGTAAACAGTACAGTTTGTCAGCTTTGTACTTTTATGTTGGCTATATATCCTATTTAGGAGTAGAACAATAACTAGTGCTCTGACTGCATTACAGAGATGCAGAGGGATAATACTTGATGTGCTGGGGAAAAAACAAAACAAAACAAAACAAAAAACAACACACCCCCACCCCCCTTGCTACCAAGTTATCAAAAAAAAAGGAAGTTTAAACATCAGAAATTTATTATATCATCAGAACTTCTGATGTGAGCCAGATAAACTAACTTGTCTCATAAGGCAAGAGATGTGCCTGGAATCAGAGGAGCAACTTCTTCAGGTTTCTAAGGATATCAAAGTCCCTAAGGCAGTTGACTGCAATGTATTCAAAGCTGTGATTTAGCAGCTACCACCTCAACTGAGCTGTATCGCTCAGTTTCAAAAGCACTGACTCTGTGAATTCTTACATTCTCTTGTACACCAATGATTCACAAATAATTGGCTTAAAATAATATTACTTTGGTTTATTAAGTACAACTGGAAACTATTTTTTAAAAGCACTATTGGTCTACCAGTTGGGTACAGAAGAAAAGTTCTAAGCAAAAAACCAGAATTAAATATAAGGATTAAAAAAAAAGATGCATGCTTTGTAGAGAGAAATCTATGTGAAAAATATTTGGCAAGGTTTTAGAATGTGCAACACAGACTGCTCTAACAAAATAAATAGCAATAAAGCCACTAAATTTTGCACTGATGTTCTTTATATATTGAGCTACACCCAGAAGCATCTAAAAAAATTCAAGTTACATAATTACTGTCTCAGAACACTTCCACCAGTTATTCATGTCCAGAATAGCTTTTTGTATAATAAATCAGAGCACTGTGTTTCATGGCCACCACTCTGATAATCCACTCTTGCGCTGCTTCTGATGACAAGAGGGAAAGGTGGGGTACACCGATTGATGCAGCTCCGTATTGTGGATTTTAAGTTAAAAGAGATCTGGTTTCACTAGTAGGTATTTTTTCAGGTAAAACCTCCCAGAGGCTAAACTTGTTATCTCATATCTTGTCTGAGCTGATGGGAAGAAAAGCGCTGAGTTAAAAGGACAACATTTCACACTATGCTTCCTGAAGCAGCGTACAAACGTAGTACTACAGAGAAACAGAAACGTCACGACTGATACGAATCAAGCACGAATGGAAACCTGTAAGTGTGAAAGCAGAGGGGGAAAACAGACTGCGAGTGCTGCCAACACCCAGATCAGCTGGTGTATGGATCCTGACCAGGATGTTGCTGTACGCGGTGGAGCTGGTGATCCGCACTCCCCTCCAGCATAGCCTTCAGGCTGTGGTGCAGGGCACGTGCCCCGCGGCCGCGGGGCCACCTCAGCCGGCTGGTTGCAGCAGAGGAGCCTGCGGGCAGCTCCCGCTCGGCACCAGCCGCTGCACCGCCTGCCCATCCTTGCCTGTGTCTAACAGTGTGGCCAGAAGTTCTCATGTCAACAACTTTTAGGAGTAGAGTTGTCTTCTTGTAAGACAACTATTTAGTATCTTGAAGGACCAAAAAGGAGGAGCTTGTCTCCACAGATGGTATCTGCACAGCTTAACATGACAAAAGCCATCCAGGGTCCATCTGATGCTGCACACGTGTGCTGCTCGGCATCTGAAGGGACAAAAGGTTTACTCACTATCTATAGTCCTCTTTTTATTCTGTCTTATTTATTCTGTCTTATTAAAACAGCTATTTTATTAAGCCATTTGTTGTCAGGCCTTTCTTACTGAGCTGCAGGAAGAGCCCTGCACCGTATCTCTCACCTGACCCACACCCAGACCCTGGTGCAGAACCACAGGTCAGCACAATCTCAGCACGTCAATATGCAGTTTACCGAGATACCTAGTTTAGGGAAACAAAGACAGGCTATTTTCAAAGGAGGCAAAAGGATAATTAGTAAATTAGTGATGTTGCCTAATGACTCTCAGAGGTAGGACATGATAGAAAAAGATGTTAATCACTGTGAACTTATAAAGGTACAAAAGGTGTGCCCAGAGATCAAGAATAATCCAGGAGGTGTGATGAAGACTTAGTAACCAGTGCTCCTTGCTCTGTCACCAGAAGTAATCCTGGCCAGACCACTTGGACACACACACCTCAGTCCTTCTGAATATGCCAGTGTGAAAGAACAGGTCTGAAAGGATGGCTGACCTGTAAGAGAGTGAGCACAGGGAGATGAGCTTTAAAATAAAAATCACCATTCCTTCCTGTATGGTCTTGCACAGAGTTTTCTTACATTAGATGCCAGGGCAATCGGTCCTGCATAGGACTTCACCAGTTTAGATGGAACAGTTTGTAATAACAAGTAGCATTTCTCCCCCGCCAGGTGTCTGGACCCTTTCCTGGTCTGGCTTAACATAGGAGAACAGGTCTACCTGTGCTATGCATGGGGGAGTGTCACAGTTTAAAAAAAAAAGTTTCAAATCATCAGATTTTACCTAATGTAGTTAACTGGCAATCAACAAAGTTAATTATTGATTCCAATATTGAGAAACAATGACAAACAAACTCAGCAAAACCACCTCAGTTTCCTTCCAGACACCTCGCCGGACCCCACCTCTGGTCTTGCCTCCTTGCCACACGTTACATTTGGTCCCATTGGTGGGGCTGGTCGGAGCAGGAGGCTGGGGCCAGTGCATTGTCATTCCTTTTCTTCTGAGGCTACTTGTTTCTTACTTAGCTGCTCTGGCATGGGCTCCTCCACCAGCCACAGGACTCCCCCCCCCGCCCAGGTCTCCTCTCTGTCTTTTATCAGTGGCTCTTTGCTCCAGGAGTTTCTTGGGTGGCTCTTTGGTCTAGCACCTGCTCAGACAGCTATGTGCTTTAGCACTGCACTGGCCTCTCTCCTTATGCACCTATTTTGTCCAGCCCTGTTCTGTCCCTCTCCACTCCCATGTCTCTCTTTTTTTCTTCAGCATCCCTCCTGCTTGGCTTCTCTCTCCTACGGCTCCTGCTGGTTACCACCCTTTCTTAAACATGGTTCTACAGAGGTGCCATAAACCGGCTTCTTGTCTGTTGCTGAGCAGCTGTGACCAGCACAGGGCCATGCCTGACCTCCTCCTACATGGCTACCCCTACAGCCCTGCTGCTACCAAAACCTTGACAGTCGTGCTCGGTGCAGCGGACCACGGGCAGCTGAGAATATCTGAAAAGTCAAATCCAGGGCGTTTCACTAACGAGTATCATCACTGAAATGATGCCAGCCTCCCAGGATATAGTAATCTGTGCCTGAACTTTTCCATACACCCATAGCTTTCTTTTAGTTGTTCTGGCTTTTTAATTTTTTTTTTTTAATTTCCTAGGCTTTAAAGCACATTAAAAGAAGAGCGTAAGTCTTATATTAAAGATACAGAATAAAGAGAGGAAGAAAAAAATAGAGATAAAACTATTTCTTCAAGATAATACAACCAAACTAGACCAAACATTGTATTTCCTGCTCCATGCCATAACTAGAGTGATGTTAAAGGTTGTGTTCCTTAAAGGGCTTGGGTATTTGGTTTAACATCTAGGCCTTTGGTTTAACATGTTCCTTAACTGAGGCCCAAGATATGGGAACGCCTGTATAAAGCAGCACAGCTGGGAGACACAGTCAGTTTAGAGGAGGAAGATCAAACAATAAACCAGCTGACTGAGAACTGTAGCAACAACTTACAAGTGGAAAGTATAAATTGTGAAAACTTGGGCACTAACTGAAGAAAAACTGAAAATTAATTGGAAACTAAACATAATGACATGTATCAGCTATCAGTAAACCAAAACCATAGTGAGATTATTGAAAAGGCAAGCACGTTCTAAAATTGTGTTAAACAGTGTTTTCCAGTAAGACTGGAAAGTATTCATGGCCGTTCAGGCTTATCAGTGAAACAAAAGTTGAATTCAAGTAGCACGGAGAGAAAGAAGGGCTACTACAGTGTTCAGGTGAATGGGTAAATGGTCTTACAAGGAAATAATACAAAAAGATGGCTAGGCTTCAATAGACTAACCTGTGGAAACAGCTGTCTGACTGCTTCCCCCTACACAAAAAGAGAGACAGAGAAGAGCTCTTCAAGGTGACACACTGGCAGATCAGACAAATGTCGATTGTGAAAAAATTTAGGAGTTTGTTAGAAAATGGTTCCCAGCCAGCCAGCTGAGACCTGGGCATGTCTTTCTGATGGGGGCAGAGAGGACGTGCCTGCCCACAACAGGATGCCACTGAGTAGAGGCTGGGGGAGTGGGTTTGCCTCTGTTAATACCGATGGTACTAAAAGGGCTAAGATGAGCAAGGCAAACATGCATGTGGCTCCGCAAGATTTATTTGGCCTGATAAGTACTGTTGCTGAGCACTTGAGCATGCCTGGAAGATATCAGTCCAAATTATTCCAAAGTTACAAGCTACCGTCTTAGTCTTGTTATGAAAAGCACTGTGCAGTTTATGGTTGCTGCTTATTACAGCTAAGGCACATGTAACTTCTTCACGGCCATGAAATGCAATGGGTAATAGAGCCCACACCTTCTGGGCACAGTCACATAAGAGAAAAGGTAAGAATATGGTCAAAATAAGATTTTCTAATTAGCAATACAAGATTAGCTAATTCTCCCCTTTTGATTTCCTTAGCTGCCCACACATGTGCAGTGCATTATGTTTTTCTTCATACCACATAAGTGCAGGTTCTTCCATTGGATATTTACAGTGAACATAGGACAAATTGGGGGGTCGTCTGCCTCTTACTGTTTCCATCCCAATTCACTCCTGTGAGGCAAAGACCCTACACAGGAAGTTAAAAATCTTCTCCCAGCAAAGCCTAGCACACAACTGCTTCCAAACAAAGAATACCAAGCAAATAAAGAAATCAAAAAAAGGAAGGTGAAGAAGTGAAGAAATGTCTAGAGGTTAAATTGCACTATTTGAGAAATAATATTATATTACATTTTATTTGTAGCAGACAAAAAGAGATATATCCTGACAATCCTGGTAATCTGCTAAGCAAGAGCCTGTTCCAGAAACATGCAGTTTGGTGCAGCTGCCTTTAGTGTGACTTGTTCTTCCTCACGTAAGCCACTATGAGTGAGATCCTCAAAAGCTTTTGGTCGTTTTGCCACAGGAGAATTTCATATCCACATCCTACATGTCTCTGGCCACCCAGTTAACCATTACAGAATAAAACCAAACACTGATACAAAATGGCCAAAGGCTATGGAGAAAATCTCAGATTCAGATCAGCAAGTTCTGAGCATACAGAACAGCAATACTTCGTACACTCTCCAAGAAATTCAGTTGCTTGGAAGAAGCTCTGAATTATTGCATTTTCCTTCTTTCTAGTTTTGCATTTGTCCCTCAGCAGAGCAGGACAAACTAAAACTGGTACAAAGCTTTGAGTTTTGACATTCTTCATCTAGTTCTTTTAATTAGTTGTTACAGCCTTTGTTAAAATATTCCACAAGACTAAACGCTAAAACTGTAAAAGTTGGATTAAGGAAAGCTTTAAAATAAAAATAATTCTATTTGAATTATAATTAATTCTAAAGAGTTAAAATAAAAATTATTTTGCTTGCATTTTTTTCATTAAATACCAAACAATAAGGCAATTATAAATACTGGCAGCAAAACCCACTACATCTAGAAAATGGCAGAATATCAAAATGTGTACCCAGAAGATGGACTTTAAAATCTGAAAAGAACTAATGCATAAATTGTAAGATGGATGAATGTGTTTGGATATATTGTTTAAAGGTTCTGTAGAGAAAATATGTACTCAGTTTTGATATGTATTAAATTTTATTTAGGAATATCACTAACAGCAAGCAAAGAGATCATAAATATTTCCAAATTGTTCCAACCACTAAGTAATTGTTTGGATACATGCCTTTTTACTTGCATCCTCTTGGTATTACATTACATAACTTGTTCTTCTCCTCAAGTTATATAGTATTCACACACACAAAAGCCAAAATGTTTTATAAACTGTGAGAGAACACAGCTAACAAAAGCTGTGCTGTTCAAAGAAGATAGATTAAGCTTCTCCAGCTATAATCTCAACACACACACGAAACTGTTAACTTATAAAAGGAATGAAAAATATTTTTCAGGTGCATTGTTTTAATAACACATTACAGTGTTATTAAAGACTAAAAGAAACCCAAACATTCACAATAAGCCATAGAAGAGCTGAAGCATGTGTTTTTCATGATGCGGGTTGTTACCGTCTCTAATTTGTTCAGAAAGCTAATTAATAAAACAAACACATAACTTTACTAAGCAACAGAAGACATGCACTGGAATACAGCAATAAGGACAATATTTAAAAGAAAATCTCCCCAAGTATATCTTTCATTACCATGAAGGCTATTTAAAATACACACCTTAATCAGGCTGTTGAAAAGATTTAAAATAGCATATTGAAATACTGTGCAAGATCAAACGGAGCTGATAACTCGACTGGTACATGAATGATAAGAATTGCTACTAATTACCAAATGGAATTCTTAAGAATATAAAATTCCAATATTCCATTTCATGTTCCAAGCTCGTTAGAACAGGTAAGAAAATGAAAAAGGGTCAAAATAAATTTTATCAGATCCCTCACTCTCTTACATGCTAGCAAACATTTTGAAAATGAAACAAGACTTTCTGAGCCGTGGTAAAAGAAGTTCAGTTTCACCACTGGCTCACTTTGCAATCAATACTAGTCTGTTCCTTTCAATTCTTTGCATCTTTAAGTGGTAACTCTCGGAGGTCAATTGAGAGGTCTGCTGAAAAAATTGTTACCAATCATACAAATTAAATTTCCCTTGAGAAACATCATAGTGTGTATTCAGATCAATTGTAAAATAACTTAGGCTGGAAGGGTCTTCTTAAGGTCATCTCATTCCACGCTTATGGCAAAGGCAGAGCTAAGCTCAGTGCTCAGGGTTTTATTCAGTCAAGTTCTCCGCTTGACAGACAGACAGATCTGTCTCCACAGACAGACCTCCCTGTGGAACCTGTTGCAGGGTTTAGCTAATCTCACTCTCAGTAATTGCTCTGGGAAACCGTTCAGTTTGGAAGGTTGTCTATACAGCTTTATATTCAGGACCTAGAATGCAAAAGTGCACATTCCTAGAACTTAAACAAGCCTAACCACACACACACGGAGTCAAAACACTTGCTTTGTGTTCAAGCTGGGAGTCCCCAAGATAGAGCACGGACATAAAAAATGACATTTAAAAGGTTAAATATAATTACAACTAGAACTTTGTCAAACAGTGAAAATTTTTAAAGGAAGGTCAGGATGAAATTTCACTTATGGAGAACCCTAAACAGTGACCAAAAGTGATGCCTACACCACTCCCTGTCAGCCAGGAGTACACGCTTGGCAATTCTAGTGAACAAGACTAGATGGGAAATCCCAGGAAGTTCTTGCATCATTCCACCTACAGTGCCTTCTCAGTTCTGCTTGAACAAGGAACCTAAATTACTTGAGCCGTTTCCAGTTTACTTCTCTTTTAAATGCAGAAAAAAACACTGATAGCAAGAAGGAATAATTGCATTTACATGAGGCCAGAGCCTGCCCGGTGTGTATGACCAAATGCACTCTCTCGTCTCCTCCGCTACTGAATTTCATTCCCTCTGCAGCTGGTCAGCCTCCCCACCACCTCCCACCAGTTCCCTCCTTTGGATTGAATGGGAATACAGTAGGGTACAAAACAAGTCCATAGCTTTGAGTTGAATTACAGAGGGAAATCAAAGCTGCAGTCAGCACAGCAAAGCCATGGAGTACTGGAAAACATGGCCTGAAATGAGAATGGAACATGTCATGGACATTATCACTTTTCCAAGAGCTGTTTACCTTTGTGTGAGAACATAGAATGGCTAAAAGTTCTTGAAAGCACTGCTTCCCAATGCAATTGCCTTCAGAAAAATCTGTGCTACTTTCTTCTAGGAGGTTATATTTAACTAATGAAACAAAAGGTTAAAATACACAGTTAAAGCTTAGCAATAAAGGTGAAAGCTCTTTTACAGAAGAATCCACAAAATGCAAAGCACCACCCCAGCATTTTTCATAGAAGCTTGATTTCCAGAACTGTTTCACTTTTAAAGTCACAAGGAATCCATTTACAGATATTATGTTAATAGTTTCTGCATTATTTGCAGAGGAATTAAATTATTTCTAGCACAGTTTCTCAGTTGCTCACCCCCACTCAAATTATTCACAAGACTAAGCTTATAAATAAAGTAAAAGGAAGTTTTAGGTGAGAACAGACAGGATTATAGGGCCTGTCCTAGAACCAGTGCTGAACTGCACTTCAGATTGGAAGTGAAATCCTCTCTTTAAATGTTTTATACTAACTGGGAAGAAAAAGCCATGGCCCCACTCATAGCAGGTGTACGGGCCAGAGCCCCTCAGCAGCTTGACAGGCAGGCAAATCCCCGCTCTCAAAGGAACGCTGTGGTCCATCCTTTGTTTTTTCCCTTTGACCCAACTTAGAAGCGATTCGAAAGCACATTATGTCATACTGTAAAGCTGCTGTTCCAACAAACTGTTTGGCTGCCAGTCTGTGACAGCCTGAGTCCTTCCCGAAGGCAACGAAGCAGAGAATGTAATCTGCTTCATCATGCCCTCAGCATACTAATGTTCAGTAATAAAATAAACATACAAATGCACATTTATTACTTCCCCAAAGAATTCATTTTAAGCTAAAATATTGGGAAAAAACCCAAACCCACATAGACAACACTGATATACAAAGGAAGGCAACAGTTTTCTCCCACATAATGATCTGACGGGGTTTGACAGAGCTCAAAAATTTTTTCTGTCATTTCTAAGATAATAAGGAAAAAGGGGATGTGGAGAAGGGAAGATGTATCTCACACACAGAAAAAAGAAATTGAGTGTGCTTTTGCACAAAGATATTTCTTCAGTTAAGCCCACTTCAGGCTTCGGAAGCCTGTATGTGATTTATACAGTTCCTTATAGAGCATCCCTTTATCAGCCGACACTAATAATGAAGTAGTTCTTACAGAAGTCTGCATGCTCTTCCCAACCAGTCCTAGAAGGATGGCCATGAATGTATCTGGAAAATCCTCTAAAAAAAAGAAGCAGGTGGGGTGTAGGAGAAAAGAAAGTGAATATCATTTTCAGGATTGCCAGATTTTCACCTCAAGAAAATAGCGAAATTCGTGTGATGTACTCACTTTTTCATCTGGAACAAATTGTCTTCTTATTTAGTTGGATAATTGTTGGTGTAAAATAAGTCCCACTTTTTCTCCTTTAAAATACAGCTTTGGACATCGTTTGAAGAAAGATATCTTGCTTTTTTACATGCTCTTTTAGAGCTGTGAATTTGTTCCAAGATGAAGTACACAAGCCCTGTTTTATAATTTCTTGCTAGAAGTTAGGAAAAACATCAGGAGCCTCCCCTAGGAGGGGTTGTGTAGCCCTGGAACAGGTTGCCAGAGAGGTTTGATGTATCCAGCCCTGGAAGTTTTCAAGACTCAGCTAGCCAAAGCTGCAGCTGACCAAGCTGGTCAGACTAACTAACCTCCAGAGATCCAGTATTTCTATTGACCCTTTGTAGACAGAAAAATGTTAAAAAACAACAATGAAACAAGGAATAAAATTATGGTACAGGCATAGGAAGAGAAAAACCAACTGAGAAACCAGGGACTTTCACAGAACTCTCCTGCTGGCACCCACAAGCCTCCAGGAACAGATATGGGTTCTCTCACATGTAGGGTTTACTTAGTTTGACAAACGAATTCCTGATAAGACTAAGAACTGGTAATGTCAGCTATTTTTAGCCACATTCGTACAGACAGGAGCTCTTTTGGAATTGAACTTGGTAACTTAACACCTCTGTCACCACATGATTTGACACAGGACTGCTCATAAGGAATTGGACCAATTGGACCATTTTAAGGCTAAGGATTTTAAGGAAACTGTAGGGACTTAAATCTTCAGTACCCTTCTTGGAGAACTGCTTGGTTTCTGATGGTGGTTATTTCAATCTCAACTTTTTTGGAAGAGTATTTTTTAAAGACTCATGAATATTGGAAAATTAGGAGTGGTTAGGGCATCTTTCTGGTAGAATACTCATATTGGTGTTCCTTGATACTCTTCAACGAATTCCTGTCAAACTGGTCATTTACATTTTAAATTTACCTTCATATTGCAATATGGTTATAATTCACATACAGCTAAGTGAATGTTTGAAGCTTATTTACAGACATTTTATGTTTATGTAAAACAGGAGACTGGTAAGTTACTGGTAGCAGTAGGAAGTTGGGCCTTGTACTTGTCCATTAAAAAGCTTTCCTTTCAAGTCCCTACTGAAATGGGGACCATGCTGTTTGGTCATTCATATGTAGGTCACACTATGACTCTAGCCTGTAATTCTTGTAATTCTTTTCAAATAGTTTAGTTGCCTGAGCAAGTGGAATAGATAAATTAATAAGGAAGAATGGTGCTCTTTAACCGAAATGTGCTCAGCATGACAGATCCACAACTACAAGCTTTATTAACGGTTTCGTACTAGCTGCCCTTTATACCAGCCATATGGAGCAGGTTAGCTGCCTTAACGCAAGTGAAGAAAGTCACTTCCTGAAAGTAGAGTGGGTGACCAGTTGCACCTTAATTTTTTCATTCCTGCCCTCATGCTTGGACATAAGCAGAAAAAGAGAAAGCACAGCCAAGGAGGCATAACAACCAAATTATTCTAACAGTCATTTTTAGCACTCTTAATTCTCATGTAAAAACAGGAATAACCTGGAGATTGCTTTAGCACAAACCAGGAATTTGGGACCAAGACATGGCAAGGTAACTGAAAGGCCTTGGTCAGAATGTCCTTTTTAAGACAGTATCTTTCAAAGAAAGCTATTTTGCTGATGAAAATTCTTTATCTTAATGCCAATGCATTAATGCAATGACAAATGGAGAAACACACTACTAAAATGCTATTTTTAAGCAAAATATTCTATGTAGCCTATTTTAAAAAGGCCTATTGCATGTATATTTCTTTTTTATCTTTAAAAACCATATATTTATATATTTTATATTTAAAAAATCCACAGTCTTGGCACTTTGAGATTTCAAGTACTGTGCAGGTCACTACACAATCCGCAAACCAATGGATTACAGCCTTGACTAACAACAGTTAGATTTCTTTGTGAGTTCAAAGCCCCGTGAGCTGTTCTGGTCCTGACTGCTGGTAGAAGAAGAAAGGACAGCATGTCAAATGCAACTAAGCAGTCTCATAGCTTACAATATACCCAGCAACTAGACTAGTGAGGTCTGGAGAGGATCGATTCAGATCATGAACAAACACGGTTTACCGTTGAAGACATGAGATCATAATTACCAGGTAGAGAAAAATAAAAGCCTAGAAGAGCATTCTCGTAACCTGTGAACACAAATAAACTTTTGCCATCTCCTCCAACCTCTGCTTTCTTTTCCTCCAGCCACAGGTGTCAGCGTGTTACATTCTTCCTTTTAGTTGTTGTTTTCTTTTAGTCTTGCTTCAAGCACAGAACGTAGGGATTTTTCAAGGAAAAAAACTCTTGCTTGCTTTCTTTGGGCAGCTCTAGGACACATTTTGACACTGGCTAATCAGTACCAGAGAGATGTTTAAGTTAACTGAGATGGGGTAGTCTTCTACATCTACAAACACAGATGAGGGCAATGAGATGTATGATGTGATTACCCAGTGACTATGTGGTTAAATGTCTGTTTCTTTAATGCAAGAAGCAAGCAGCCAGCCTTGTTCTAAAGAGTAGAAGCTTCCCTTTCCTGCAAAGTCATTATGCCTACAGCAGCAAGGTATCACATCGAAGAACATGTTTCCTTAATTAGAGTTAATAACATGAATGCAAGCAAGGTAGGTTTTCCTGTCCACCCGTCCAATGAGTCACTCACAGGTTTAACAGTTCTTTAATGAAATCCAACATGCTGATGGTTACATGGGCTGCATAAGATTTTTTTTTCTCCTAGCATTAATTTTCTAACCCTGTTCTAATCAGATAAGTGATGAGGGCATATTCTTTAACCTCGTTGTCAAGAAAAGCAAAGATATGCAAACCGTAACCATGGGACAGGTTATACTCTGTGATATCAAGCACCCTAGCAACAAGGATCTACAAACAGCAGCTGGAAAACACATTCTCCTCATTATTTCACTGAATTATTGCTTTTACACTGAGACTACTGCATTCATTTACAGGGATTTTTCTCCTTCCCTCCCCCATGTAAACAAGTCTCATTACAAAGCTCAAAGGACAAATATTTCAAATATAGATGAACAATTTGGACTTGGAGAGCTGCCCTGTAACAATGCAACAGAACACAAGGCCTTATCTCTGTTGGATAAGGAATGATGTCAACAGTAGCTATGTTAACAAAGAGGTCAAGAATGACTAGTAAACATAACCAAAACAACTGAGTTAAGTGAAGGGTAAGCCATTAGGGGTTGGTACAGGAGAAGCTAATACTTTCACAAGGCCTTTAAAATAAAATTCTTCATTGCTTCCTATTGGGAACATACAAAGCAGGAACAGTTAGTCGGACTCTTTTTTTTTTTTTTAACATCATAGAGAAATCATCATTCTCCTTACATACATTCCACAGCAGTCCACTTCCAGACACTGCTAACCCCAATCACTCAGCAGAAAAGATGGTCAGACTGGTATCTTGGATGTACAACTATTCCCAGCGGCATTTTGTGAGACAGTATGTGTGTGCACAAAAGAAAATTAGCATTTTTTCTGAGCCAGCAAAAAAGGCCAATTATGTAGAGACACGCTATGATCTCAATAGGTCACAATACAGTGCAAAAATAAACAGTTCATTAAAAAAAAAACCCAAACCCGCAAGCATCTTTTTCTTTATTCTCTGATCTCCCTTGGACAATTCTTGAAAAAAATTATTGGTTCACTAATTTTACTTCATGCTCTTGATAAATAATTCTTCCTTCTAAGCACCTTGCCCATACCAGAGGGTACTGGTTAAGAACAATGCTAAGAAAAATGTCAAGGTAAATGCTCCTCATTACTGCTCTGCCTTGCAGACTCTATCTGAAGGCTATGAGAACTATTCATATGAAACAACTGGATCTTCTCTGATGCATCTTCATATTCTGGTGAACGGTTCCATTTTTTAAGGGCTTTGCCAGTCATAGTGTACAGTACTGCACCTGCCAGGTGCCTTTCCCTATCAACAAGAAATAAACTCTAACAGTTGCCACAGAAAGATGTTATGACATCCGTGTAATACATACCTTCAAACTGCTGAACACACTTTAGCTCAGCTATTCAATGGGTGGCTGTAGTTTGAACTTCTCCTCTAACTCCTTCTGGAATGATAAAATCTACATTTCAGCGCCTTCACATTTTTTGACAAATCATTCTGCTTTTACCTAGTTTGCAGTCAATATTTCTGGAGTTCAAGTAAGTACGCTAAGGCAAGAATCGTGAGAATCAGCTAAAACCAAAACCCAGCCTTTAAAACCAATATCGACTCCACCTCAGGATTTTTCACCAAAATCCTGTAAAAGGGCTTATTTGTTTCTTTGTTGGTGGGAAATATGGGTGCTATGAGTTGAACAAAGAACAGATGATTCCATGATGTATTTACTTGAGATACTGCCAGAAATCCACACCTTGCACTGACAGATCTGACTCAGAGCACACAGTACTGGGGGAGAAGGAACGAAACAACAAAAAGAAACAGGTGAAAAAACCTCACCAAACAAAATTTACTTCTAGATCCAATGTTAAAAAGAAAGAAATTGGGATTTCCTATAAAAGTAATTAAAGGAAAAAGACATTAGGAAACAAAGGTACACTGTTTTTTTCTGTTTTTTTTTTTAAAAGGTCTTTCCAGTGTAAACGGTGTCCTTAATCTACTACATGAAGTGCTACAGTTAGCCAATTATCACAAGTGTTTACAACAAATACTTCCATAATTAAACAAACATGGACAGCAATTTTCAATTCATTGAATATTCCAGCCACTCAGACCTTGGCAGAAAGCCTGACCAAAACAATACAAAGGCTACAAAAAGCAGAACAACACAGAAAGTTCATTTCATGCTTACACTCTTAAAGTTATTACATGACATTAGTCAGGTAATAATGCTGTAAACATCTAAATAGACATCTAAATAGTGAAGAAATTAATTACGCTCCTGACCCTTATCAAATCAGAGTGGCTTGAACTGAGAATGCTCAAAGCAATCTTTTGCTGTCTGTAAGCTGCTGACAAATTCTTTGCACTTCACCAGTGCACAAAGTGTGAAAGTGACTTCTGCACTATTTGTTCCTCAAAATAGCATTTAGCTAGGCTTGGTCACGACTTGCAGCCCCATGCAGATCTTACCAGCTTTAGAAAGGCAGCTGAACATCAAGGAATGAAATGTAAAGGAAAGACCCTGCAAACTAACCTGTCACTACCGTAGTGACAATATCTCCAGATCTTTCTCACTGAAATAACCCCTTGCTCCTCCCCATTCTGCTAAGACAGCAGTTTTTGTCCAGGTCTGTGGCAAAAGTGACCGATGACAGGTGAAGTATTGCAGAACCCACTAAAAACTTTAATGCTACAAGGTCATTTCATGCAAACAGTTGGACAGTCAAAAGAGGACAGTGACCACTAACAACTCATGATATTTTAGGGGCATTAACACAGTAAACTCAGCTGTTCATTTGGTGATAGTCTGGCTGGAGGCAACAGCCTTTAATGTGGTGGACCGAGGTGCTAATCCATTCCCGCATTCCCACGGCAGTTACTTCCCAAGTGAAAGATACTGGAATGGATCACACATAGTTCCCTATTAAAAACAAGCAAACAAAAACATCTACCTCTAGTCCCACCGATTTTTCATCAGCATGGAAAGAACACCTCCCTTCTTGTTCCTATTAAGGCAACAAAGAGCAACGTGATCACTCTCTCTGTTTTACACGAGGATTTAACGAAGCTCACATGAGACTGAAATGGCTCTTCTGGTACTTGAAGTCAAGCAGGGAAGCCCGGTATGTATCTTCATAACAAAGAAAATTGATCTCCTTGGTTCCAGCACCGTACGTATGTGTAGTAGAAAAAACAGCAGGAAAAAAGTCAGGCTGAACTACAGGATGTTCTCAAAGGTGCCTGATGCCTCCATAAGAATTTTGTATTTGCAAGTTTTCAGTACTTTAACAAACACTCTTCTAAAGTAGTTTACACTTACTCTGATTAAACTCTTCATTTATGCTCAAGACGGTGATCAAAGAATAGCAAAGTTTATGGTTCTTGTTCGTCAGCAGAACAGGAAGTAGCAGCCAGACTTAAGGTTTAGGGACGTGGACTAGTTGCTCCCTAGCCAGTCAGGCCTTCCTACTGCTCAAATTGTTAATTAATGAAATGAATTAATTTAAAAGTGTATTTGTACCTGCTCAAAGCTCTTACCTATTAGGTATATCAATGATCGAAATGTACTTTCATTTTAGCATGGGCTAAAATACATTCATTTTAGGTGTGTGTGCACACACACCCACCAAGTATCTCAATACCCTCCAGCCAAAAATGGAGAAAGACAAGACAGTTCTTATCTTTTGCAGCAACACAGGTTGCAGAAACACGTTTGGCCACTTCTTTACACAGGCATCTGTAATCTGCTGGGAGAACAATGCCCCCTCCCCACAAGCCAGATGGAATTTCTAGGTGAACAAAACAATGCTGAACCAGAATGAAGGCCATACAAGGAAGAATTTTGTTAGCACTCTAGAAAACACCCGTACAAGCATTCACTGCAGCTTCAACATTACAAGAACAGATCCTGAATGAAAGAGCATATACAAAATATTATGTTTGCGGTTTCCAGAATTAATAATTTTTTCCCACATGAAGAGTTTAATCTTGAATCAAAGACCTGGAGAGAAGTGAATTCACCTGCTGCTTGAAACCCACCTGTAGGAGGAACATGCAGAACCTGTTATAATTCCACAGATTAAAAAAAAAATATGTATTTTTAAATACTAGCAAGAAAGTCCAGAGCCCAGCATCTGATATGCCATTGTTTTGACACTGTTTGTATGGAAAGCTTCTCAGTGGTTATTTACTTCTCATTTTAAAATAATTATTCAATTCAGTATGTCCTGGGCTAGGCAAGGTAGAAAAAAAAAATCAATGTAGAGCACACAATTTCTCTTTCAGAAAAATATAAATAATTCATGAAACATTCCTTCAAATTAACAAAGGAAATTTCAAACAGTTGCCGGTATCTAGGTGCAGAATAAAGAACTAACAAACAAAATGGATCTTCTCAGATCTTCACCATATAATAGAGTAGCAGCAACATCAAATATTAGAAAGATTTTTTTTTGTTAGAATACCTTTGTCCTGTATACACATACATATGAAACAGCCACTACAGAGTCTAAGCACAGTGTTTTGGAAAATATCTTTGCAATTCAATTACCTGCCATAGCTCATCAACACCATCTCTTTAAATTTCAGTGGTATAAAGTATTTCTTTAGGCTGAAATGCCCGTGAAGATCTCTCACGTAGGCTAAAAAAGTGGTTCCGGGCTTTGCTGAATTCAAGCCCCATCTAAGTCTTTTCTGAAAAAACACAAAATATACGAGGGTTTTTTTTCCTGCAGTGCTACCACTGTTTTTTCTACTAAGAATAACATGAAACTTAATCTAAATTTTGAAGACAATTTATTGAATTTTGTTCCTACTCTCCTTTCCCTGGGTGCAAGACTGCAGTTGTATAGTTTTTACATTTTGCCCTCTTCCCCCTGCCCTGCAATTATTTAGACATCATACTTCCAAGCCCACGAGTCCAATGTTCTGCATCAAGGCAGCCAAGAAGAATATTTAATCCTGTGTCAAACCACTTCAGTACTGTAGCTGCAGCGGAAAGAAAAAAGTAGCAGACTAGTGTCACTTAAGTTAGTGAATATGTTTAGCTTCAAATTCTCTGAAGATAGATTTACATCTTTCTAATGTTTCTGCTAATACCCAGATGATTTTTCATGTTTCTCTTACCCTTTACAGAGCATATTTAACTAAAGATACATGTGGATTTTGAGTTTCAAACCTGATTTTTAACACAGAAAATGACTGGACATTATGTCTGCAGGTTGCCTTTGCAGCTGTAGACTTCTGGAAATTACTCCTCAAATAACACATAAACCTTCTGAAAGCAAGTCTGTTCTTTGCACCAAAATATG
Source organism: Phaethon aethereus (assembly GCF_964289735.1). Taxonomy (NCBI): domain Eukaryota; kingdom Metazoa; phylum Chordata; class Aves; order Phaethontiformes; family Phaethontidae; genus Phaethon; species Phaethon aethereus. The sequence continues at coordinate 106,245,632 of NC_138582.1, read as the reverse complement.
GGTAAATGTCATATACAAATAAATCAATTCTCAGTTTAACATAGAACCAGTAACATAAAAAACTGCCCATCCATGATGTCAGCCCTGTTACTGTGTCCTCATTTAATTGCTTCCGAACCAACTTGAGATTGCTCAATGGCATAGGCAAGACTGAATGCAGCTGTTCTAAGGATGAGCGGGGTCCAAATTGCTTCTGCAACAGTAAAAGAAGAAGGCCTAATATGAGACAAACCTGTGGCTAAGACCTGGAAGGGTTGGTTCAGTTTTCCCGTTGCTGTTTGGGAGACAAGGAAACTGGGGAGGTGGCAACAACTTGCTTCTCCCCCACCCGTTCCTTGCCATGCCGTACTCCCTGACCTCAGCCGTTCTCCCAGCTGCAGGCAAACTCCCACCCAGGAGTCCGGGAGCCTTTGCCATACACAAAGCAAGTAGCAGAAACATGACCATGCTCTTGCTGCTGGCCCCTGTCAGTGCTCTCACATGCAGGGTCTGGAGCAGCCCTGAAGTTGTACGACTTTCACTTCTCAGTTCGCAGTTCTCGCACATCAGTAGGTTTGGTGAACATGCTTAAGTGTGAAACCTGATTGTGTACTGAGTGGAAGGTTTTAATCAGTCGAGATTTGCAGTTGTTGGTACAGATTTCAAATCCTCCCAGAGCTTTAAAAATAAAAAGAAAAAAAAATTAAAAAGGACATATCCCCAAAGACCAGAAGGCTTATCCAAAGAGAGGAGGAATGAAAATAAGGTAAGAATTTTCATCAGGAGAAGATATTCAGAGCGGCGCAGTGCATTTTTCTCTAAGAGTAACTTGTTCATACACAGAGTCACACAGAATCACTAAGGTTGGAAAGGACCTTCAAGATCATCAAGTCCAACCGTTAACCCAACACCACCATGCCCCTTAAACCATTTCCTGAAGCACCACATCCACACGTTTTTTGAACACTTCCAGGGATGGCGACTCCACAACCTCCCTGAGCAGCCTGTTCCAATGCCTGACCACTCTCTCAGTGAAGAAATTTTTCCTAATATCCAATCTAAACCTCCCCTGGTGCAACTTGAGGCCATTTCCTCTTGTCCTATCACTAGTTACGTGGGTGAAGAGACCAACATCCACCTTGCCACAACCCCCTTTCAGGTAGCTGTAGAGAGCGATAAGGTCTCCCCTCAGCCTCCTCTTCTCCAGACTACACAACCCCAGTTCCCTCAGCCGCTCCTCATAAGACTTGTGCTCCAGACCCCTCACCAGCTTCGTTGCCCTTCTCTGGACACGCTCCAGCACCTCAGCATCCTTCTTGTAGTGAGGGGCCCAAAACTGAACACAGGATTCAAGGTGCGGCCTCACCAGTGCCGAGTACAGGGGCACAATCACTTCCCTACTCCTGCTGGCCACGCTATGTCTGATACAGGCCAGGACGCTGTTGGCCTTATGGGCCACCTGGGCACACTGCTGGCTCATATTCAGTTGGTGAAGAGTATAATTGTCTCATGCCTTTTTAACATGAGTGACTGCTTTAAATATGTCAAAACCATTTACCCACTAATTTTGTTGTAAAACTGGAAGTAGTTTCAGTGAGTTAAAATATTTGAATACTTTCTTCCCAAATACACTCACCTGCTTTCTCACCCTTAGACCAGAAGCTGAAGCATTCTAGGCACTTGAACAAGGAAAGGTTGCTAATTTACTGTCATGAATGCTGAATGATAAAAATCCAGGACGTCATGTCCAATCTGTAGGAGGCTTTTGTTCTGATTTTTGGATTGCTTCCATCACAGGAAGTTGCTTCAGTTGTTGCTTTAGAGTTTTCTCAGAATCACGATAGCAACGGAAGAAAAAAACCTTATAGCAATTAAGGTTTCTGGTCTTATTCAAAATATTCATTGCTTTATTGTTTCATGCAATGATCACAAAGTTATTAGGCGATCATGCACATGTTTCCTACTAGGTTAATTTCAAAATGCTGCATCACTTTAAAGAAAGAATATACAGTTTGCTTGTTTCTCTATGCTGTTTAAGTTTTTCCTGTAACACATAGTTTAAAGCTAAAAAAAAGGTAAGCTTCATAACTTTTTTCAAGTATTGAAAATATTTTCTTCCTCAAACCTGCAGTAAATCTTATTTGCAAAAACAGAGTGCTAGATTCTAGAAATTATAAAAATTGTCACTTCAAAAAATTCTACCGTTCCTATCAGGAAAAAACATGGTTTTTTCCATCTCTGATTGCAGGCAAATTCCAGGTTGTCTCAAGGTTAAACCTTGGAAATTTTGAGAGTTTGAGGGGATGAAAGAGGGAGTATATTTGCTTTTAAGAGTGGAATTTCATTCATTCCACTTCATGGAAAAGGGAATACCAGAACAATTCACATTTCTATTTAAATATTAAGAGCAAACCTTACTGTTATCTAAATCAAAACTATACATTTTTTGTTTAAGTCAAATAGTATAGCAAGGTTGACCTACAGTTATGGTTGATCTAAGGTCTTGTTGTTTGCACTTTCCAAACAAAACTTAAAATAAAAACTCCCTAAACCCCATGGTTTTAAGAGTTTTTAAAACTTCCTCTTTCCCTTTCATTTTGAAATTTCAAAATCCCTTTCATTTATGGATAAGTGAAACACTGAGTTAATAAGTTAAAAACAATCCTATGCTAAACTTATTACCAACTATATCTCTTTTCGTTAAAAACTGCTATTTTAAAACACACATCTGTATGCTATTTTAGCCACATTTATATGAAATTAATGAAAATCTGGACTTTTGCTATCGAGTTTGATTGTTGAGTTTATAGTGTTTTGCTATACTGCTGCTGAGGAATTTCCTGAGAATTTGTCTTGTACCAGCCCGAGGTATAGCTAGCAGTTCAGCAAGGAAGCGTTAAAGAGACTTCAGTGCTCCTGTACCTCAAAACCAACAAAATTAAAATGTGCTGATGATCTCCATCAGCATACAGGGGCTCTAAAACTCTGATTCTTAGAAGGAAATGCAAATTGACAAGGGATTTTTTTTTACTATTTAATGACAAAAAAATCTAGAACTGATGACAGGGAATCCTTACAATACAGAGAAGATCCTAACAAGCAGATTAAAAAAGATAAATTTGATATTAGTAAGTTAAACTTGGAAAACAAATTCTTAAGAGTTAAAAAAGTCATGCCTTTACAGTTTCATGGTTTGTTCTCTTCATGTCCTGAACTGAATATTTTACTACAAAAAGTTGTTGCTATTTCTGATTTGGTTTAGAAATGTGACAAAACAGCTCAGCTGAGTTTTCATATAAGAGTGTGGTAGTCGACATATATACACCTCATGTTGAATAAGTTATTTGATATCTTCCTCTTCATTCTCTCTCTCTTGTTCTTTCCATTTTAAAAAAATAAGCATGGTCTAAACTGAAGCTTTTTCTTTGTGTTCATAGATAAGGAATTGAGCAAATTCAATTAATTTGATTCTGTTTGTGATCAAACAGAAGTTGATGTCAACTTATAGAATCTAATAATCAGCCAGTGAAACTCTCTATTTTGGGGCAATATTAGCAATGCTTAGTTTCAAACAGTCCCATATGCCATGTCTACAATACATTTTGCTGCATATTTTCAAAGAAAATATTTTTCCTAATTTGGAACCATAGGAATTCAGAGCTCATTAAGAAGTCTTAAATGTAAACAAAAATAAGAGAAACATTTAAAATAAACTACTAAAGAGAGTAAATTGCTCAGAATGTAACAAAAGAGATCTGGCAGAAGAGCAGCAAAAAGGGGAGGAAAGGAGGCCAATATATGACAGCCTGCAGCTGCAACTTTCAAGATATATATCTGTATGTTGAAGAATTTTATTTCACTTGTATTGTAATGAAAATTAACTTATCTATCTTCAAGTCCTGACATTTTACTCAGTGGATGACTATGCTTCCTTACTACTTAGTTACTCTGAACTTGAGCCACTGTAACCAGCCAACACATCCCCACAATGGAAGAAGGCTCAGAGGAGATGACCAAAATAATTATTATCTCAGGGAGAACATAAAGAATGACCACCAATTATTGTAAAAAAATCTGAACTTTTCTCAACACAAGGGGGACTGGAGGGTAGTCCTTGTTTTAGATACATGAGTGTACCAGTGGGTCATCGGATTGTATAAACAGTCTTCCTTGAGACAACTAGTGGAGATTAATGTCTTCCTGAGCTAGCCAGACCAGCATGGGGGAAGTGGATATGTCGTTCAGCCCAAAAGAGAGTATCAAAGTTGAGCAACTGATAAAACAGGTTTTAATTTGTGCCCATTTTCTCTTGTCCTGTCAGTAGGCACTGCTGAGAAGAATCTGGCTCCTTCTTAACTCCCTCGCATCAGGCATTTGTACACATTGATGAGATCGCTCCCTAACCTCTTTCAGGCTGAAGAGTCCCAGCTCTCTCAGCCTCTCCTCATATGAGAGATGCTCCAATCCCCTCACCATCCTTGTTGCCTGTGCTAGAATTGCTCCAGTAAATCCATTTCTCACCTGTACTGGGGAGCTCAGAACTGGACACGGCACTCCAGATGTGTCTCAGCAGTACTGACCAGAGAGGAAGGGTCATCTCCCTCGACCTGCTGGTAAAGCTGTGTTGTGTGCAACCCAGAACACAGATGGCAGCTGTAGATGTGAGGGTGCATTGCTGGCTCATGCACAACTTGTAGTCCACCAAGGATGCCAATGCCCCTCTCTGCAGAGCTGCTTTCCAGCTAGCGGGCTCCTGGTGCAGGTGCAGAACTTTGCATTTCCCCTTGTTGAACTTCATGAGGTTCCTCTCTGCCCAGTTCTCCAGTCTGTTGAGGTTCCTGTGAATGGCAGCATGTCCATCTGGTCCATCACCCACTCCTCACAGTTTTGTGTCATCCGCAGTATTGCTGAGCTTCTCACTCTGCCCCATCATCCAGATAATTAATGAAGATGTTAAACAGGACTGGACCCCGTATCAGCCCATGGGGTACACCACTAGCAACTTGCCTCCAACTGGACTTTGTGCCACTGACCGCCTGCTGTCCACTTACTTTGTCTGTCCTTTGTCAGCTTGTCTACAAGGATGTTATGGAAGACAATGTAAAAACACTTCCTAAAGTCAAGTTAAACAACATCCACTGCTCTCCCTCATCCACCAAGCTGGTCTTCTCATTGTAAAAGGCTGTCAGGTTGGTTAATCATTATTTCACCTTTGAAAATCCATGTTGACTACTCTTGATCAACTTCTTGTCCTTAAGTAGTTTGGAAATGGTTTCCAGGAAGATTTTCTCCCTCACTTCCCCAGGGATTGAGGTGAGGCTGACCAGCCTGTAGTGCCCTGGACATTCCTTCTTGAAGAAAGGAATGGCATGTGCCTTCCCACAGTCTTCATGAACCTCTCCCTGCTGCCATAATCATTCAAAGATTATCAAGAGTGTCCTCACAGTGACACTGGCTAGCTCCGTCTGGTCTCACGGGCCTGGGATTGCTGAAGGCTGGTCTTATCAGTTGAGGCAAAGAAGGCATTGAGTACCTCAACCTTTTCTGCGTCATTTGTCACCAGGCCTCCGCCGCACTCAGCCCGAATTTTCTCTAGTCTTTCTTTTGGTGTTCACGAACTTATAGAACGTGTTCTTGTTTCTATTCACATGCCTTCCCCAGATTTAGCCTCATGTGAGCGTCGGTTTTCCTAACCCCATGCTTGCATGATCAGCCAGCATCTCTATGTTCCTCCTGGGTCACCTGCCCCTACTTCCACCTCCTGTGCATTTCATCTTTATCTGAGCTCAGTCATGAGCTCCTTGCTCATCCGTGCAGGCCTTCTGCTACCTTTACTTGCTTTTGTACTTGTCAGGTTGGGCCATTCTTGGGTTTCAAAGAGGTGATCCTTGACTATCAACCAGCTCTCCTGGACCCCCCTTTTCTCTAGGGCCATATCCCATGGGATTCTTCCAAGGTGATCTCTGACGAGGCCTATTCTCCTGAAATCATGGTCTATTGGTCCTCCTTTTTGCCCTGCTACCTCTTCTTAGTATCCTGAACACCACCATCTCATGTTCACTGCAGCAAAGCTGACTTCACCTTACAAATGAGGAAGAACTGGGTGGGGGCATGGAATTACCAGGTCCAGCAGAGCACCTTTCCTTGTCAGCCTCTCGATCACCTATGTCAGGAAGTTGTTGTCAATACACTCCACAAATCTCCTAGATAGCTTGGGCCCTGCTGTGTTGTTCTTCTAACTCCCTATAAGTGATGAAAACCAACTGTAGTATCTTTCTGATAGTTTGCAATGTTTCAATTTTCAGATCCAAAACTACTCCTTGTAATCACAAAAAACATGGAAAGATACCCTTTGAATGTAGAAATTTATTTCTTATTGCTGCTTAGCTACCAAAAATACACCTTAACACACTACATGTGATATACAAGGATCTATTATTGACAAGAGCATCTCCGCTGTAGTACTTGCTACTCCATCTCAAATTGCCTCATCCAAAGATGTAACTGTGGCAGCCTTTTGATACAGCAATAACAAACTTGTACTGCAAGTTAAATTCCAAAGAAAATAATGTTATGCACACAAAGGAATCATGTCAACACAGATATTTAAGCTTGGCAAAATCCTTAAGGAAGTGAGTACAAATCCACCAAACTCAGAAATGCACCAGAGTTTAACATGGCCTTCTAAAACATTATTCTAAAAATAGCTGGGACATGTTATTTCTAGCCCTCTGTCCTCACAATGTTAGAATATTTTCAAGTTTCTTAATAGTAAAGACATTAAATATTAAAGCTTTTTTTTTTTAATAAAAAGGACTAAAAATTCCTTGCACACAGTAAGATCTGCCTGCCATCTCAGTGGAGGTAGAGGACAGAGATCCACACGGCAGCAAAGACACAGGGGTTATTGATGTGTTAGAAACCACAGAATGCCTGAGAACAGTTACATAGGAATTAGGGCTTCTCCCCCCAAAAAGGTGGCAGGATCAATAGCCCAGCTGCTGTGCATCTACACTAAAGCATGCAGCATGGGCAACAAACAGGTAGAGCTGGAAGCCATTGTGCAGCTGGAGAACTATGATATACTTACAATCACGGAAACACGGTGGGACGACTCATAACTGCAGTGCTGCAATGGATGGCTATTCCTCTTCAGAAGGAATTGGCAGGGAAGGAGAAGCAATGAGGTATCCCTTTATGTTAGGGAGAGTTTTGACTTTCTAGAGGTTGATGATGGTGATGACACAGTCAAGTGTTTATGGGTGAGAATCAGGGGGAAGGCCAACAAGGCAGATATTGTGGTGGGAGTCTCTTATAGGCCACCCAACCAGGATGAAGGGACAGATGAAATACTCTATAAGCGGCTGGGAGAAGTCTCACAATCGCTAGGCCTTGTTCTCGTGGGGGACTTCAGACTTCAACAGACCAGATGTCTACTGGAAATAAAATACAGGAGAGAGGAAAGAGTCTAGGAGGTTCCTGGAGTGTGTGGAAGATAAATTCCTGACACAGTTGGTGAGTAAGCCAACTAGGGAAGGTGCACCACTGGATCTGTTGTTTGTGAACACAGAAGGACCTGTGGGTGTTGTGATGGTTGGAGGCTGTCTTGGACATAATGATCATGAAATGATAGAGTTTTTGATTCATGGAGGAGTAAAGAGGAGGGTCAGCATAACTGCTGCCTTGGACTTCCAGAGGGCAGACTTTAGCATGTTTAGGAGACTGGTTGACAGAGTCCCTTCGGAGGCAGTCTTGAAGGGCAAAGGAGTTAAGGAAGGCTGGACATTGTTCAAGAAGGGAAACTTAAAGGTGCAGGAGCAGGCTGTCCCCATGTGCTGAAAGATGAGCTAGCGGGGAAGAAGACCAGCCTGGTTGGAACTAATAGAAAAAAGTGCTTATGACCTTTAGAAGAAGGGGCAGGCAACTCATAAGGACTACAAAGATGTCATGAGGTTATGCAGGGAGAAAACCAGAAGGGCCAAAGCCCAACTAGAACATAATCTGGCTACTGCCATGAAAGACAATTAAAAATGTTTCTTCAAATACATTTAACAACAAAAGGAGGGCTAAGGAGAATCTCCATCCTTTATTGGACGTAGGGCGAAACAGTGGCAAAGGTTGAGGAAAAGGCTGAGATACTTAATGACTTCTTTGCCACAGCCTTTAATAGTAAGAACGGTTGTTCTCAGGGTACCCAGCCCCCTGAGCTGGAAGACAAGGACAGGAAGCCTCCATAACCCAAGGGGAAATGGTTAGCATCCTGCTACACCGCTTAAGACACACACAAGTCTATGGGGCTGGGTGGGATCTACCTGGGTACTGAGGGAGCTGTCGGAAGTGCTCACTAGGCCACTTTCAATCATTATTAGCAGTCCCGGCTAACTGGGGAGGTCCCAGTTGACTAGAGGTTAGCAAATGTGATGCCCATTTACAAGAAGGGCCAGAAGGAGGCCTTTCAGTCTGGGGAAAGTCATGGAGGAGATCATCTTGAGTACCATCACATGGCACATACAGAACAATCAGGTCATCAGGCCCAGCCAGCATGGGTTCGTGAAAGGCAGGTCCTGCTTGACCAACGTGATCTCCTTCTACGACAACGTGACCTGCTTAGTGGATGAGAGAAAGGCTGTGGATGTTGTCTACCTAGACTTTAAGAGAAGCCTTCGCCATGGTTTCCCACAGCATTTTCGTGGAGAAACAAGTCCATGGCTTGGATGGGCGTACTCATCACTTGGTAGAAAACTGGCTGGATGGCCAGGCCCAAAGAGTTGTCCTTGAATGGAGTTAAATCCAATTGGCAGCTGGCCACAAGTGGTCTTCCCCAGGGCTCAGTATTGGGGCCAGTTCTCTTTAATATCTTTATCAATGATCTGGATCAGGGGACCGAGTGCACCCTCAGTAAATCTGCAGATGACAGCAAGTTGGGTGGGAGTTGCCCACATGGCCAAGTAGGCCAATAGCATCCTGGCTTGTATAAGAAATAGCGTGGCCAGCAGGGGTACGGAAGTGATTGCGCCCCTCTATTCAGCACTGGTGAGGCCGCACCTCGAATATTGTGTTCAGTTTTGGGCCCTCACTACAAGAAGGACATTGAGTTGCTGGAGTGTGTCCAGAGAAGGGCAACAAAGCTGGTGAAGGCTCTAGAGAGCAAGTCTTCTGAGGAGCAGCTGAGGGAACTGGGGTTGTTCAGTCTGGATAAGAGGAGGCTGAGGGAAGACCTGATCGCTCTCAACAACTACCTGAAAGGGGGTTGTGGTGAGGTGGGTGTTGGTGTCTTCCCCCAAGTAACTAGCAATAGAATGAGAGGAAATGGCCTCAAGTTGCCCCAGGGGAGGTTTAGACTGGATATTAGGAAAAAGTTCTTTATGGAGAGAATGGTCAAGCATTGGAACAGGCTGCCCAGGGAGGTGGTTGAGTGACCATCGCTGGAGGTATCTAAAAGATATGTAGGTGTGGTGCTTAGGGACATGGTTTAGTGGTGGACTTGGCAGTACTGGGTTAACAGTTGGACTTTAAGATCTTAAAGGTCTTTTCCAACATAAATGATTCTATGATTCTGTATCTTGCTGTAATTGCCCTATTCATATCCTGCTAAGGATCACTTTTTTTTCCATTGCACAAACATTGTCAGGTATGCTCTGCTGGATGAAGTTCAGATGCCTGCAGTGCATTCTGTAGCATTTCTAGTGTCATGAAAAAAAGCTTAGTAGAAGAAAATTCCATAGTTCAGCAATCTTACATGAAAGGGGGAAGCAAGGATGACAGCAATATGCAACCTCTATCAGCTGGCTTGATAATAAATTTACCATGCAAAGATGTTGTAAATAATTTCTTTCAAATCTACTTGTGTATTTTTCACTTATGAAATTTGTCACTTTATTATAAAGCTTTTAGCAAAATTTTTCAAGAGATGAGACAATGATGAGAATTTTATAGAGGAGACTACAGCAATTACCTTCCTTGGATCTACTTAGTAGAAATCTGACAATGGCAACTGAATGGAAACTGTGGGAAAAAATTGTATGTGATAATAGTCATCTTACTAAAATAAACTGTGAGAGATGAAAATAAAGCAAAGAAAATAATATTAGCATTTCATTATAATTAGATATCTTGTGTTCAGGCAAATATTTTTTGAAAGAAGAGGTAAGTAGGGGTATCCTGAATTATTGCATTAAATTAATGATTTTGATTGAAGATCAAAAATTTACTACAGTCCAGGCTTGTTCTTAGCTTAATAAAGCTCAGAGTTTATGATTTTTTATGATATTATCTCATAATTAATTGTTAATAAAATGCAGCTATTCTGCATACCATTATTACCTGAGTCCATTACCTGAAGACTCGGAAAGAAACTGGTAAAGGAACCAAGGAAATTTCTGAAGTTTTGGTACAGCTGACACTTGCTCTTTTATTGGGAACTAGCTTGATTCTTGAATCCTCAAAGCACTAGAAGAGAACATTAGAAATTTCCAAGAAACATCACATTTCAACCTGATTTCATACAATCCCCCTAATGGCAGGTTGTTTTCCCTTAGCTTTCTACTTAAGACTACAAGATTGAATTTCTAGGTGGAAAACATTTTTACATAGAAACAATTACAGTATTATGAGTGAGGAGTGGTCCCGGTTTAGTAATAACTAAACTATTTGCATAGGCAATCCAGATTTATGACATGTAGCAACCCAAGAGCGAGCAAATGCCTTTGAAAGACACAACAACCTTTCTTGGTTTTCTAATCGTCATTTAGGGACTGTGGTCTGCAGCTAGTAAATTGAACATTTGTCTGTTTGCTTTACTGCAACCACCACGATCTGCACTGCAGCGTTTATAGTCTCAAGAGATACTAACTGATAAAATCTGTAGGGTCAGCAAACATTAGACTTGCCAACAAGAGAAAAAAATTGTTACACTTACCAGAACACCGACAGAGTTTCTAAATCGGAGCTGCAGAGCATGAAATGAAATCTAGCTAAGAACCTGCACTAGCCTTTTTGACTTTCAGACGTTCAGAACACCAGCAGTGCCAGCTAAGGACGGTAACGTGAGGCTGCTTGACAATTTGCAAAAGCCCAAAGTCATTGGGCCTCTAGAAATACCTAAATTAGAGAGACAAGGCTGAGTGATCTGTAATTAGATAACACCGTGTCGAACAGTCAACATAACCAGCCCTAGCACCTGACTACGGAAGTACCACCCTGTTACTTGAGAGGAGAAAAAGGTTTCCTCCAAGTGGTATATTAGTCACAATTCTACCTACTTACATTGGTACCAGGCTACTAGCCATAACCTTATTCTGCTGGCTTCCTGTCAGGATTACCCTAGCAACTGTTTACTAGAAAACTACAATCCATCTTACCATTCAGACAAAGAGATGTTGCAGAATATCTGGCACGACTGTATATTGCAAATGAGATAAATCTCTGTGTTACCATAATAATATTTGAGTGCGTAACAGTGCAAAGCTATTTTAAGTTAGTGCAGATGGTGTTTAATTTTTAAGGGAGATTCAGAGTGAATACTCCAAGAAAGCACAACTCAAGCGTATCAAGATACTGATATCTACCTCCTGGGTATAGGTGGTTTTTTAATTAGAAAAATTAAAAAAAAAAAAGTCCTAGTTTTTTTATTAGAAAATTAAATGTGTTTCTCTGATCAATCTGTAAGCATATCAAGATACTGATATCTATCTCCTCGGTATAAGTGGTTTTTTAATTAGGAAAAAAAAAAAAAGTCCTAGTTTTTTAATTAGAAAATTAAATGTGTTTCTCTGATCAATCTGTAAGCCATACCAAGAAAGTATGGCTATATTTTTCCATCAGTTAAAAAAGTATTAATGGAAATTATAGACATACCTGGTTTCTTTTTAAAAAGTCCACAAAGAAAAGAGAAGCAAAAGAACAACTTCAAAATGGAGAATTATTGCAACATATTTGCATTATTCTTTGTCTGAAGTACGTAGAGCTACTACAAATACTGACAAAAGATCCACCCACACACCTCTGCAGAGCTTCAGGTAACAGCAAGTCCAAGGTGATCTGCTAACTTAGACTGCTAGAAAATCATGTCTACAGCATTATAATTTGGTACAAATATCAACAAGCATTTTTGTGTTCATCACAGCCACGCTGTTTTAACTTTATCAGTTCAGTTCATCCTTAAGTTACAAGACCATCCTGAAGTACAACAGGAATATTACTGAAAAGCATGATAGTTCAATGTAAGCCAGTTTGTTTAGTAGTAACATTCAACAATGTTCTAGTCCCTGTACACCAGAATGGGCGAGGAGATGATTTGTTCTGAAGCCTTTCCTAGCACTTCTGGCAGCAAAGTAGGGTGTAAGAACAGAATGCTAGAGATAACCTCCTGTGTTGTCTCTGTTGCTAAGCTATTGCTTGAGTCAGTTAACAATTCAAAGGCCAGTATAAATATTTATATTTCATTAATATTGGCCAAGCCCTAAGACAATGGAAACACCTTAAAAGAGAGGACCTAAAGGACATAAAGGCAAATAATTTGAAAGAGAAGCTACACATTACTGGTTAAGAAAGCCTGTGCACACAAATTAGACTGTTATTTCATTCATTGTCAGGACCCAGAGTATTTAACTTTGTTTTAAAAGATGCAATGAAATGTTAGTCCTCCAAAAATTATGCAGTAATTTCATTCATCAGGAATGATATTACAAGCTTTCTATGTGTCTTATGTCAGAAGCAGTTTAACCTGTATTGCATCAGTTCAATGGGACAGGTTTCACACTGTAGTTTAATACCCAGAAAATAACAAGACTCTCAGAACTCTGGCTCTAGAGGTGGCAGAAAAAAACCAACAAAACAAAACTTCTAAAAATATCACAAGCTTCAGACTGTTCTCAAAGCACAAAAGAAGAACCTTTGTCAGCACTTCATTTAGTATACAGTGGTATTAAAATGTATTTTAATATTTTAATATTATATATTATATTAAATATTTTAAAATATTTAATTAAATATTAAATATAAAATATTTTAATAATATTTTGAGCCACGGCTTCCAAAAGGTAGAACCTGTCTGAGGCTGATAAACAGAGTTCAATGTTTGTTGTCCAGAATTTCAAAATGCAACCCTATGTATACCCACTTAAAGGTGCAGATATTTAACTTCAGAGCCACTTACATGGATTAACCAAGATGACAAAGCAAAGAGGTGACCTAGAAAGGGAACCAGCTTTCTCCAGCACTGTGTATTGCTAACTCAGTTTTGCTAAATGTTTGCTAAATATGCAACAAAAGGCACACCACTCAATGTAGTGTGAGCAGAGGTCCAAACATGTCCAAGGAAATATACAAATCCACAAGATCTCAAACAAATTTGGGGAGCTGCTATTTCACTTCCAAATGTCAAGATGGGTGGATCTCACAAACTCCAATTAAATAGTTACAGCTCTGCCTTTGCACAGCATAGCAGAAAGGGTAGAATGTCCACTGTTTGAACAATTGGTACTGACTGTACCAAAGTATTTATTTTTTTTCTTCTCTCTTTCCCTCCTATGATTTTTATAACAGCATCAATCACTTTCCACAGACTCACTGACCCACACAACTCATTGTTTGAATTTTTCAAATATTAATTCTTTAAATAATGGTCAACTACAGATTTTTATTACTTTAGGCAACTGTTGCCCTCCTTAGGTGGAGGCCAGGCAGTAAGGAAGAAATGCCATCTGGTTGCTCACAAGAAAAATGAGTCAGACTTAACGTGACGACCAAGGCATAATATCATAGGATCATAGAATCTTTGGGTTGGAAGGGACCTTTAAAGACCATCTAGTCCAGCCCCCCTGCAAGGCGCAGGGACATCTTCAACTAGATCAGGTTGCTCAGAGCCCCATCCAGCCTGACCTGGAATGTTTCCAGGGATGGGGCATCTACCACCTCTCTGGACAACTTGTGCCAGTGCCTCACCACCCTCATTGTGACAAATTTTTTCCCTATATCAAGTCTAAATCCACCCTCTTTTAGTTTAAAACCATTACCCCTTGTCCTAGCGCTACAGGCCCTGCTAAAAAGTCTCTCCCCATCTTTCTTAGAAGCCGCCTTTAAGTACTGGAAGGCTGCAATAAGGTCTCCCCGGAGCCTTCTCTTCTCCAGGCTGAACAACCCCAACTCCCTCAGTCTGTCCTCACAGGAGAGGTGTTCCGTCCCTCTGATCACTGTTGTGGCCTCCTCTGGACCCGCTCCAACAGGTCCATGTCTTTCCTGTGCTGAGGGCTCCAGAGCTGGATGCAGGGCTCCAGGTGGGGTCTCACCAGGGTGGAGTAGAGGAGCAGAATCCTCTCCCTCGACCTGCTGGCCACACTGCTTTGGATGCAGCCCAGGATACAGTTGGCTTCTGGGCTGCGAGTGCACATTGCCAGCTCATGTCCAGCTTTTCACTCACCAGTACCCCCAAGTCCTGCCCTGTTTCCTCTATCACAGGCTCCTTATACAGCGTCTTGTCCTCCTCTCTCTCTTAGCTAGTTTCAAATTCTTTTGCCGAGCTTCCTCTTGCTGTTCATAGTTTGGCAATAGATAGATAGGACAGAAAAGAGAATTCTAGATACCTGCTGGAATTTTGCCTCCACTTAAGTCAAATCATCTTCACTGTGATCAGGGTTTTGTTTACAGCGTTAGCAGAAAAAAGATCAAGCAACACACAGAATGTGTAAGATACCAATTTCAACTGTTTTGCATTTCATACAAATCTTGCCAATGGACATTTCAGAGAATGTGATATTTTTTCTTTATTAAACTAGCATTCTTCGGTTGAGTGAAAAAAAGACAAACTCGGATCTTCAAGAAAATATCTGCATAATCGATATAATAGGTATTTCAGGAGGCTTAATATTTTAAAGAATAAGCCCTGTACATATAAATTTTTAGATCTGGTATCAGGCACACTAACAGAATAGAATATAGAATATTTTCCAATTTTTCTTTATATAAACAAAATAAATAGAATAAATTACAAGCAGTTGGTTTTAGCTTTTTTATATTACATCCATTCAACACTCAGCTTACCTAAAATTAGAAGTTCAAATTTCATATTTCTTCTGCAGTCATGCTAAAGATAAGATCTAAAGATATTTCAAAAAATTGTAGTTGAAGATTTGCACACTTCCAGGACTACTATTATTATTTTGAAGATATTTTCATATATCTTCCAGAAAATGAGACAGAAAAAATATTTGTATAGTGCAAGAAAAATGCTCAGCTAGTGAAGGAGGTACATCATAACACACGCCTGTTCAATATATTTCATACCATGGCAAGTAAACCCCACAATCTTTCTCGCCAGGATACGTACAGAACTGGGGTAGGATGACTGTGAGCTCCTGGAATGCAAACCCAGCGTGTGTTCTGCTAGTCCGTGTGTTTTCACGAGGTACTGAGTTTCGCTTAGCAGGGTGAACAGGCAGCCATGCTAGATCAGAAATACCAAGCCTGTTCCCATCTGCAAGACTAGAGGGATGAGGGAAAACACAAGGTTTTGAATTCAGAACTTACCTGAAGAGAAGCAATTGCATCAGATCGCTTTTCTTGTGCTTCCAAGTCAGTTATGTAGTCCCTGGTTTTCAGAACAACTAACTCCAAAACCCAATGATGAGTGAATGTTATTCTAAACCAAACAGAAATCAAAGTAGTTGGTACCTAACTTAATGGTATTTACAGATAGACTAGAAACAAACTGGAAGCACAATTGTGAGCTGGAAATTCCTGACCTCTATGTGGAAGGGAAGTGAAAATTTCAAAGCTGAATTCTTTATAAACTACTGAGAAAATGCTGATGATATTGTTTGATTTGCAGTGAATGTGTTTAGCGCTGCCAAGAAGTGAGATATTATCCAGACGACCACTGGAAAGAAAGAGAGCATCTCTTGCTCATTGTAAAACACACCCAAGTAATTTCTGACTTCCACAGAGTTATTCAGTCACTTACAGTGGTCATCAAAGTCTGAAACACACTTATTGCAAGCGCTTGGTTTTTGGCTGCCTGAAAAGGAATGAGGAAAAAAAAAAAACCCATTTAAAATATTTTAATTGAATATAATAGACAAACATCTCGGAGACTGAAAGACTTGCTTACTGTGCACTATATTATCAATCTTATAATAGGCTTAGAGTCACAGACTCTCCCCACTTCAGTTCCTTACCTATATTTCAATCAATATATATTGATCTGTTCTTCTCCTTACTGCCTCGGTGGCTATGGGGAGGGAAAGCAGTAGGCCCTCTCCTATGGGGTCCTCATAACACTGACTAAATCAGGGGAGGAAGTCAGCAAAGATACTGTGTAGTAACTGTAGGAAGGTGAAAAATATTCTCCAGGCAGGTAATATTTGGGAATTTGGCCTTAGCTTAACAAGTATGATAAAAACATGACTAAATTTGAGCAAGGTTCAAGGCAGACAGAAGAAGGTACCTTCCTGATATTGTAATGGCCTAATTCTACATGTAAGACACAGTGTGACAGACTTTAAAAAAAAAGTTTGTAGGGATCCATAGCATAGGTAGAAACAATGCTTTAATCAATTTTGTTCCTTGAAACAGCAACATTGTTTTAAGAAAAGCACTTCTAAACATTTAAAAGCAGAATACCTTGTGTCTGCTGATGAGTTTATAAATTCTAGTAAAAGGTTGCTCTAATAAAAGATATGAAATTTTAAATGTATAATGACAGTACATGTAGGAAAGACCAGCAAGTCTCCTTACTGCGGCCAAGCCACCAAAAAAAAAAAATCAGAAAAACCCATCCCCTCCCCCTAAAACCCAGAGCTTATTTGTTCTTTTTTGTTGTTGTTGTTATAATTTCATTATTATTATTCTAATAATTGACACATCGGCTTTGCAGATATAACAATGCTGATTCTGGATGTCATGTTTATGTTTATTTCTGTCAAAGACTGGAACAGCTTTATTCAAGTTTTTCTTAGTACATTTGGCATTGCTGGGTCAATTGTAGTAGCCTACAAGGTGAGAAAGTTAAGGCGATGAAGAAAAAGTAGACTGGTGACTTGTGTTAAAACAAGTTAAGAAGGCAGCAAGTGTTTTAGCGACAAACTGTCACTCAAAGGGAAACAAACTGATGAAGTACATACCCCTTCTAAGAGTTTTGTATCATATGACTTAAAATATTTGTTTTGTTGGTACGAGCTTCACTATCGTAAGGGAAGAGTAAAAACATCAGCTAGAATAGCTTGTCTTTCTCTTGTGCAAGTTAGACCTAGAAGTTTTACACCTTCCCCTCTCAACTGGCAAGAGTGTATTCTCAATATTACAAAGGGAGAAAATATTTTTTTCAGATGTTTTTATACTTACTGACCGAAAGCCAAATATTACTCTCCGCCCTTCCTCAGATTTTAGGTAGCATGTGACATGCCACAGAATTATGCGAATTAAAAATGTAATGAATACTATTAGGAACTAATTAAAACCCCAGTACTATCTTTCTTTCACCTCTTTGAAGCCTCTTCCCTTTAATCAAATCCAAATGTGACAAGGTCAGCATGCCTTCCTCAGAACAGGAAATAAATCTGCAGTCTAAAAAGAATTTCAAGCTCCATCTTCTTCCCCAAGTCAGTAGAATTATATCCTAAAACAATCATTTACAATGGAATGTTCTCTAATATCCAGAAGTACATGAATCGTCTTCCTCAGAGTTGGATGTTACGGAGTGATCTTTGTAATTCTTACAAGTCGTTGTTAGCTGGTGCAGAGAAGGCAGAGAAAAAAAGCGCATTACCATTAAATTGTTATTGCAGAAGCCCAAGAAAAAAGTCACACACGAAAGCTGTCCAACTCTTGGGTCATAATTTGCCCTCATTCTTCACAGAGGCGTTCCCTCCCTGCCAGCTTATCTCACCGTCCTTCCCACTATTTTCTTGGCTGTTTTGCTACAGTCATGTGAGGAAGCTTTTTTCCAGAAGTTGCAATGTGACCACCAGTGTCTGTGAAGCTCCTGTATTAGTTTGTTGCTTGGTTCTTCTTGTGCTGAAGGACACAAGGGCTAGGTTGGTTATTGCCAGAGCCCCCAGAACGTCAGTGCCAACCCCGTGCCAGTTGGTTCGTTGCAGAAGTGTTCAGGACTAGTGCAAGGTATCTACAAGAAACAAGTTGATTACTTTGCACTGGTGGGTCTGTCATTCCCCTCTCACCTCTAAAAGTTCACCTGCTACACAACTGTCTAAAAGAAGCCCAACAAACAAAAAAATACTACAACCCCCACACACACACCTGGACCATTGCTCAGAAAAAATGATCTGTCTGTGCTGGGTTTAAACTAGAGGACACCTCTTGTCCTGGTTGAAAACTGAAGTGTTTTACAGTCAGAAGAGATATCACATGTGCAATGCTGAAAATAGTTGCCACACCATGTTTTTGTTTTGTTACCATGACAGCAATTGCCAATATTTTGAAGAGAATGACTGCTCACTGACACAACAAAAGGACAATGGGAAGGTGTGTTTTCTTCACCAGTCCAGGAAGTCTCATTGTGTGCCCAAATGCAATTATTTCCTACGATGTTTAGGCAAAGTTATTCTTCATCAGAAACAGAAAAGCAGCTAAGCTGATGAAAAAAATCTAATTCAGAAAGGAACAATGCAGAGATACATCAGTTTTAGGACTTTACCTCTTCAAACATCTGTTAAGGGAGGCAAAAATTTAAGACTAAAAAAGAAGAGTCTCAATATTTCTTATATTCAAATCCTTCTGTCAGCTAGAACATAAAAACACTTTGCTAAATAGGTGACAAATGCCTGTTTTGGCTGCTTTTTCTTTTATACTTTTATTAGTGTTAACATCAAAGCCTCTTACTACATTCTACAGCTTTGGTATGTAACAAATATATTTTGAAAACAGCATCAAAATCAGGCTTCACAACAGTTAGTAGGATTCATCAAGTCTTCCTAGCTTAGACCTATCTCCTCCTCCAGAGAGAGACAGAAATATGAAGACATCTGAATGGACCACCGGATCTGTCACCTTAATCAAGAATTCCTGAGCAAGAAATGCAGCACGCTACTGGGTTACAGATCTCGGTCTTCCTTTCCTAGATCTCTCCTGCATAATAAATGCAACTGTACTTGTATTAATGCGTTTCACAGACAAGTCATTCACATCCATCTTAATTTGTAGATTTTTATGACATTTTCAATACAAAGCAGACATTAATGTATAATGGATTTAGCTTCTTTCACTCAAACTTACACAAAGCATAGGTTATGTGATACATGGTATTGTGACTGTGGCTCCTCTCAACATAAAGACTAATCAAATTGTTGTGGGACATTACATAGTTAAAGCACCAGCCTTCAACTGACAATACAGAGGATGCACATGATTGAAAAAACAGGACTGCAGGCACATCAGAGCTTCAGCGAGGCTGTTAATTACTCAGATATAAAAGCATGGCATTCATCAGCATCCTGTTTTTTCCAGTGTATGTTAGACTTTTCTTTCTTTTTCAAAAGAAGAAAAAGAAGAGGCACAATTAGTAGACTATTTTCTTAAACACATTGTGAAAAAACTTAGGCGTGAGACCTACAGCTGTGCTGACTACTCAAGCTCTGTTTCAACAAGAATTATGGTGCTGTCATAAGAGTGCTCCATTGACACCCTAGCACTTCCTAGCAACAATCTGTGTTTTGTACATAAAAAAATGGATTAAATACGGCCTATCAGTGTTTTGTTTCTCATTATGCTGTTAAACCTTTCT
This sequence comes from Phaethon aethereus, assembly GCF_964289735.1. Lineage (NCBI taxonomy): Eukaryota > Metazoa > Chordata > Aves > Phaethontiformes > Phaethontidae > Phaethon > Phaethon aethereus. The sequence continues at coordinate 106,225,918 of NC_138582.1, read as the reverse complement.
CCCTCTCCCATGTAAAGTGAAAAAGAATCTTATTTGGACATAATGCAGAAGTTCAGGCCGTACTCTGTAATATACTGAATTACCAAAGAGCAAGCAATCACATTACAAGGTGTTTCATGTTATCCAAGTTGACCCTTCTAAAAATGAAGTTAGTGTTAGTTCATAAATCCATTACAGATTCACTGATTATTAATCCTGCAATGGACCGAGTGCCCCATAAGCAAATAAGGAGCTGGACATTCTGCTTTTCATAAGGCTGCTTCTGAGGGCTTTTCCCTGAAAAAATAGTATCCAGTCTTATCATTCAAATTCTTTGTGAGCCAAAGCGCTACATATAAAGAATGTTTCATCAAATCTTCTATTTCCAATAATAAATCCCTAGTAACAATGGCATCATACCTGGATTGTCATATGTTACTCCTGCAAAGGGGCACTGAATGCATTCCAAGAACATAATGGCAGCCCAGAACCACCTGTTCATGGTATTACTGTAGGATACCCTGACATCTATGAGTAGAGAGACCTGGACCATGATGGGCAGTCAAGGAGATACATGGAGTTATGCTTTGTATATTTGTTTCCTTTATCAAATACGTGGAGGAGGAACTTCACCTGTGCCCTTGCTTATTGCAGGTTCTTGGTGAGCAACACAACCCCTCACCTGCAGTCAAGTGATGGAACAACAGCTACTTAGAACTCATTTCTTTCCTACATTGCTACCTGGGCTATCGAGTACGTAGTGAAAGTGTGCACAGTGAAGATAACATTTTAATTCATATAAAGATATGCTTCCTTCCTAGCATATTATTTTTCCAGTACCTGAAACAATCATGATTTTAAAAATAAAGCTCCCCTCCCCCCAAAAAGTAGCCTGTTTTACTAGTTCAAAGACCAGCATTTCTATACAAGAGGGTACTTTCTGTGGTTAGGACATGTACTAGTCATTTTTTATCAGTCTAGGAAAAACCATTCAACTGCAACGCATTGTCTCCTTGCCTCCAGACAATGGTGGCTTTTCTCCTTCTCCCACCCCATGCCCCTTTTCCTCCACCCACCACCTAGTTAAAGGATCTTTTGAAACATTATTAACTCTAATAGGTACACACACAGAGTTACGTACACACATACCCTCCTGCAAGATGGAAACCAACATAAACCCAACTAATCTACATAAACCCAGTTCTATAACATTCAAGCGAGGGTTTAAACTCACTGGGAATAAATGTCATTCCTTTGGAGATGCCCTAGCCCTTACTTGTAGCATAATTAGTGAGGTGTGTGGGGTTTTTTCCTCCCCTTATTTGGACACAGATTTGCATTTATAATAAAACGTATCTCAAGCAAGATGGTAGAAGGTTAGAAAAAAAGGCAGAGAAAACCCAGCGTATTTCCATCCATGTGGCAGTAAGGGTGTGTAGACTCCAAATCCTACTGCAGCCAGGTAGATAAAAAGCAGCAAAGCAACACACTCAAACAGGAGTGGAGTGGTAGAGACCAACCATTCACTCTGGAATGTAGGGGTGGAGAAATCAGGTTATTTCTGCTGGTCAGCTGTTCAGGTCTTGTCTGCATTAATCTCTTGTCGTATCAATTCATCTGCCAGAAAGCAAAGAACTACATGCCTTTAAAAATGTCCCTGTGCTTTTTCTTTACTCTTTTTTCAAAATAAATAGCAAGGGAGGCAGATTAGAAATATTTTTTTATTTATTCCTAATATTTTCCTGTAAATTCTGTCCCTGTACTTGTGTGCCTCAGACAGTGGAGGACAGTTGCTTGATGCTGAATGTCTGTTTACAAAGATGTTTGCAAATGTGTGCAATACAATCTCAACATTCCCTTTGCTGCTGAAGATGGCTGTGCTAAAGCATGATACTGGTGATGTGTCTAAAAAAAAGATACATTTCACAGTTATTTAGACAATTCTTTGTTTTCACTGACAAATTTCTATCCTGTGAAAGAACAGAACTAGGCTGATTTCTCTTGCCATTGCTCCTGAAGTATCCTTACTTCAACACAATTTTTGATACAGCAGTTATTAGAGCAAAAAATAAATTGCAAATCAGTCTTCAGTGTTTCCTTAAGATCCTGTGATGCATTTAGAACAAATACATTTCATTTTCTCAATTTGTTATAGAAACTCTGGATTGGTTTTAAAAAACATCCTGGGAAACTCAACTCTATTTCAACGGCAGCATCAGCAACATGAACTCAAACTCACATAAAGTTTGTTGACATATGGTGCCACCTAGCTAGAAGATTTTATGCATGTCATGCATTACAGATGTAAATGCGTTGCCATAAACATACAGTCCTCTTCCAAATGAGCTAAACATGCAATGTCTACCAGCTAAACTTCAAAAAACATCCCTTTCTAGTGTATCTGGGATTACAGCTAAACAGAGAGGTAGGTATATGTCAAATAAAACCACAGTACTAAGTAAGTTTTTCAAATTCTTAATGTTTATATAGGACCATAAGATTACAGGCCATTACTGATTATTTCAAAGCTTTTTAATGTATTTTAAGATGAACTTACAACCTGCATAGACAACAGCAAATGAGACATGGCTTAGGAATTTTTTCCCCTTCAAATAAGTAGCAAATGGACTAGCAGAATTGCTTCCTAAAGCTTTACTTGAAATAAAACAGAATCATTTGGAAAATGCAACAGCTTACCACTGGCACAGGGATAAGTGCATACACAATCAGCCACAAGGAATATGAGCAAGAGATTCTCCATCAGCTTGAGAATCAGTAAAAATGCACTATTACAAACAAGTTAAACTGAAGTCACTTCAGCCACTTATTTTAAAGCTTCAGGAATCTGTTTTTTTCTAGCAGAGGCTGCAAACTCAGAGTCCAATCTTTCTATAGAATATAGGAGAATGCCATTTCTCAAAGAAAAATGAAAGCTTTTCTTGAGCCATTTAGTGCGCCCAGTCATGTGTAGCGGTACATTCAGCAAACAGGTTACAAGTCAATGTCTGACATTTATGGGAAGACACCATAGCATGCAAGCGAAAACTTTTATATTTGTTTCTGGGAAGAATTTTTTTCTTAAAAGCATTTTTTTCCTGGAGAACGTAGGCAGTAGGCCTATTAAAAGGATTGTCTAGCACCCTTAAGACTGCAGTTAGAGATTGCTGTGCATAACTGACATTGCTTAAGGGTCAGATAGGCTGAATAAATAAGCAAACCTTCCCCAGGCACAGAGTGCTCCCTGGTATGGTAATGATACAAAGAATATACAGTCTTTTATACATCTAACCCACGGAGCCCATAAAGGCCGATTTACAGAATTTCAGAAAGTTTGAATGCATTCTGTCTGAAATGCAAGATGAAGATACCAAATAAGACACTGCACGTTATTTCAGTTTTCAATAGTATACATAAAAGTTTAAGCAGAAACCAAAACAAACCAGCACAATCCTCTATAGGAATATTCTAAATATTCTACTGTGGAATTTTGTTGAAGAGATAAGGTAGGCAATTCAACAGTAAGTGTTTCAATAAAGATTTCCTCACCAACCGTAACTATTATTTAGAATGTCTTACAGGAATCAATTTATATTTACTGTACATATTAAGTATGAGAAATCAGACCTAGTGTACTATAGGGCAAAACCACATTAGTTTTAAAGACACTTTTCAGTTAAAATTCTTTTAGGGAGGTACAGACCAAAACAAGGCTGTGTGTCCATGCAAACACTTTCCAACAGTGCAGCAGATCATGCATGTTACTTCCAAGAACCCACAGGTCATGATCAATTAGAGTGTATGAACAAAACAGCCCAAACACATTGCCATACACACATTTCTAACAACTCACAAACAGAAAAGCTTAGCTGTATGCTTTCTTTGGCATTGCTGCAACTGATGAGAAAATGTATGTGCAGCAGAGGTAGTGATTTAAGTTATTAACAAGGAAAAACTTCCCTTAAGCATAGAACTATTGCACTTTTTAGATTCCCTTTCGACAGCTGCAGCTCATCCTTGGAGTATCCTCTAAAGCTCAGGGAAAATACATTAGATACAAGAGGAGTTAGAAGAAATCAGAGCAATCTCAAAAAAAACCCCCAGGTCATATTTTTAGAAAGGATTCCTTCCACACCAGTTATCAGTTAAAGAACTTCTGATCTGAAAAAGGTATCAGAATAGAAAAATCTGAGTGTGGAGAGTGAGACATAATAGTAAAGTACATAATAGTAATAGTCAAGTACAGTGTTCAAGTTTGAGTTATGATGTATCTTCTCCATTCCCAAAAGGAAAAAAAAAAAAAATCAAGCAAACAAATCCTAAGAAATACCCTTATTTCACATTTCAGTAGCTAATCACCTTGTTTCTGGGTCTGACATCTAACGGAAGTAAAGGAATTGGATTCATGACAATATTCAGACCTCTCAACACAATTATATAAATATTCCAAAATGTAGTCACACAGAGGAATTTCAGCATTAACCATCTAGCTCATAGCAATAGAAAACAGAGTAGAGATGGGAGGAAAAGTTCTCTTCGCAAGATTTCAATTCTCCTCGTCAAACAACTGTTTAAACATTACCTTTTCTTTTTCCCATCTGCTGTGTGGATGGAGGAGCAAGATGAGAGATCTCCATACCCTGATATATGCATACATGCAAAGAATGTGGCCATTCCCTCTGCATAAGGATTCCTCAGCAACATCTGAGGAATGTTGACATAATGCAACATCTACAAAGAAATAAAGGAACATATACTTGCAAATGAAGCTGGGCAGAACGTGCAACACTTTCCCAGAAGAATCCATGCAGGAAGGGTATGGCACCCAGTGCTTCCCAGGCAGGGTACAGTCGTTTTGCTCTTACTGTTTACTTCACCATTTCTTCTTGCAGGACCTGCAAGCTCACTACGCAGACTGTAAGAAGGCCCAGCTCCTCCTAAAAGTCTTGTGAGTGCAGAGGAGGCTGAGAGCCCAGCACAAGAGTTGGAGGTGGGGCTGGCAGAGGCCTCTGCTGACCTGGTGCTGGGCAGGTCTAGCAACCCAGTGAAGATTCCAGAGCTCCTATGGTGAATGAGGAAAATGCTGCTGAAGAAAGATCCCAGGACCATGCTGCTCCCTTAATCATCCAAAGTATTGTATGGAGTTCAGACCATCTTCAACATCAGATATGTCAGGGGATTTGCCGGAAGGCACAAGTGTGCTTTAGAGCAGAAGCAGAATTCCAGCTTCAGAGACAAAGAGCAGTCACCATCCAGCTGCAAGTGTCCTGCACGGGGAAGCCAAAACACTCAGTTCCAGCTGAGTTGCACATGTGTGTTTCAAAGCACAACTGTGTCCACAAGCTCTATTTGATCATCATTTTAAAAACAGATAAACATGAAAGTAGACAGGGAAATAGCTGATGCTACAGACCTGCTGCATCACTGAGGTCAAGCCTGAACATGCCACAGCATGGCCATCTCTCATTTCCTCCATTTGAGAACAATGTGTTACTGTAATTTGACTAATTAAACTTGTTTTAATATCTTTTCAAGGACTTCAGCTTCATTGTTGGTAATAATTGTTGTGTATTTGCTTGTATTTTCCAGCCATTATCTTTACTCATCATTGCATTCCTTATTAATTTTCTGAACACCTTCTATAAGGATCCTGGGAATAATAAAATCTGAACCGAGACTTTCCTCCTCTGTTTAGGCTATAGATTCTTGACCATTTCAGTGTCTTCAGATTAAAAGATTTCAAATCTTCACAAAATTCAAGCTGCTGAGCTCTGTAGCATGGAAGACCAACTAGTTCCTGTATCCCATTACCAAAGTTTGTCTTCCTGCAAAACAGAAACTTTGTTATAGGCAGTAAATTTCCCAGTTTGATTCCAGGTGGGTCATAGTTAAATGTGACAAATTTACTTTCAGTTCTCCCAGAAACAGAACTCTCTTATGAAAGGTCTACCCTATTGTTTAACTCAAGCTAAATCCAGTCATCCTTCTTCAACCCCAAAATTTCCTGAAGAAGTCTCTTCTATTACTCATTGTAATCAAGTCTAAAATAGCAATCAATAGAGTTGGCTCAGCAATTATTCAGTGAAAAAAAATGGTGGAAATTTCATCCAGAAATGTCTGGATTAGCTATTATTAACAAAATTTGTTCTCTAATCTTTCTGGAAAATTCAAGTATTCTGTAATAATGACACTTCCTAGTAGTATTAGAGGTATCCTCATCCATATCTGAAAACAGTTTAGCATCCTAGGTGAATGCTTAAATAATATTTCAGTGGAACCTGTCATCTTTGCCTGGACTCACCTAGGTAGACTGTGAAAAACTATGCTTGATTGAAGTCATCGTATCAAAATGTTACCATACAGTATTATCTTCACCTTAAAGAGAAATCACTAATTTTATTTAATCTAATTTTTAATTTAATCTTGAAGATTAAATATCTATCAACAGCATTTACCAGTCAATATCCACATTCTCAGTACAATTATTACTTAGACCAGATTTCTCCATCTAGTCTGCCTGACTCATAACTGGAGTTCTTGCCTTCTCAGTGTAATAAAACTAACCGAAGATAGTGTAGCTACTTTCTCCATGCATTTCCCAGAGGTTTCTTATCATTTCTCATAGAAAACTATTCCAGAAGGCTATAATGATAAGGAGGATGATCTCATGGTTATAGCAGATAAGTCACAGAATCTTAGATAAAGATATGTTGTGAAGGGAACCTCTGGGGGTCTAACCTCCTGCTTCAGACAAAATTAGTTTCCGAACTAACTCAGGGCCTTGTCCAGTTGAGTCCTGAAAAGCTGTAAGGACAGAGATTCCATAACCTCTCTGGGCAACCTGTTTCTATGCTTGACCATTCTCAGGGTGAGGAATTTTTTCCTTATCAGAAAATGTCAGAATTTCTGTTGTTCAGGACAACAGAAATTGTTTCTGGCATTTGGGACACTATGAGGAGGGAGCAGGGCAAAAAGTAGGACCAACAGACGACGATTTCAGGAGAACCGGCCTCGTCAGAGATCACCTTGGAAGAATCCCATGGGATATGGCCCTAGAGAAAAGGGGGGTCCAGGAGAGCTGGTTGATAGTCAAGGATCACCTCCTTGAAACTCAAGAATGGCCCATCCTTACAAGTACAACAGCAAGTAAAGTTAGCAGAAGGCCTGCATGCATGAGCAAGGAGCTCCTGACTGAAGACAGACAAAAACAAAATGCACAGGAGGTGGAAGCAGGGGCAGGTGATCCAGGAGGAGCATAGAGATGCTGGCTGATCATGCAAGCATGGGATTAGGAAAGCTGAGGACCGACCAATGATACAAAACTGTGAGGAGTGGGTGATGGACCAGATGGACATGCTGCCATTCACAGGAACCTCAACAGGCTGGAGAACTGGGCAGAGAGGAACCTCATGAAGATCAACAAGGGGAAATGCGAAGTTCTGCACCTGCAACAGGAGCCCACTAGCTGGAAAGCAGCTCTGCAGAGAGTGGCGTTGGCATCCTTGGTGGACTACAAGTTGTGCACGAGCCAGCAATGCACCCTCACATCTACAGCTTCCACCTGTGTTCTGAGCTGCACACAACACAGCTTTACCAGCAGGTCGAGGGAGATGACCCTTCATCTCTGGTCAGTACTGCTGAGACACATCTGGAGTGCCGTGTCCAGTTCTGAGCTCCCCAGTACAGGTGAGAAATGGATTTACTGGAGCAATTCTAGCACAGGCAACAAGGATGGTGAGGGGATTGGAGCATCTCTCATATGAGGAGAGGCTGAGAGAGCTGGGACTCTTCAGCCTGAAAGAGGTTAGGGAGCGATCTCATCAATGTGTACAAATGCCTGATGCGAGGGAGTTAAGAAGGAGCCAGATTCTTCTCAGCAGTGCCTACTGACAGGACAAGGAAGGACTGGGAGTGCAGCTTTCCCGACAACTGGTGCACCAGGGCATGTTAATGGTAGTACAGCAAAACCAAAGCTACTAAGGTGAAGTGAACCCAGGCCCAAATTAACGATGTTCTCCTGCACTTCAAAGATAGCAAAAATTTCTCTTTGAGAAAGAGGCAAACTCTGCCTTTCAGTCACCTGGAAAAGGATGGCAGAGCCTTTGAACCCTGATCACTCCCTTTTCATCTTGACTGTATGCTTTCTAGGCTTGAGAGCAGCTGTTGAGGAATGTTTTTATGTGAAGAATATTGTATTCTGTCCTGGTTTCAGCCAGGGTAGAGTTAATTTTCTTCATAGAAGCTAGCGTGAGGCTATGTTTTGGATTTGGGATGAGAAAATGTTGATAAGGTGCTGATGTTTTGAGTTGTTGCTAAGTACTCAAGGACAGTCCAGCTTCTCATGCTGGCCTGCACCGAGCAGGCTGGGGGTGCACGGGAAGCTGGGAGGGGACACAGCTGGGACAGCTGACCCAGGCTGGCCAAAGAGATATTCCATACCATATAACGTCATGCTCAGTATATAAAGCTGGGACAAAGAAGAAGGAAGGGGTGGAGGGACGTTCGGAGTTATGGCGTCTGTCTTCCCAAGAAACCATTACGCGTGACAGAGCCCTGCTTCCCTGGAGATGGCTGAACACCTGCCTGCCCATGGGGAGTGGTGAACAAATTCCTTGTTTTGCTTTGCTTGCGTGCGCGGCTTTTGCTTTACTTATTAAATTGTCTTTATCTCAAACCATGAGTTTCCTCACTTTTACTCTTCTAATTCTCTCCCCCGTGCCACCGTGGGGGAGTGAGCGAGCGGCTGCGTGGTGCGTAGTTGCTGGCTGGGGCTAAACCACGACATATTCAGAGGTATTTTGGAAGAGAGGGTGGGAAGAAGAGCTTAAACACTCCCAGTAACAAAATCTTTTACAGTAGAGGAGATGCAAACTCTGAGGCAAGTTCAAGGCACGTGGACAACAAAGCACAGAATGAAGGAGATCTACAAAGACCCTCAGGTGTTTGCACCGCCTTTGCTTGCCAACATTTAACATACAAAATCCTGAAATGCTGTTTACAGGGATCGCCAAGGCCCAAGGAATCATGGACATGACTGATGTGCAAAGACCTGGACACAAAGAAACCCTAGAATGTACCTACAGAAAGCAAAGCACTAAACCAAGGGAGAGGTTGTGGCTCCATGGAGTGTCAATTCAGTCATTGCTTTTTTAAATTAAGTAGTGATGTTGGTGTTACACCCCATTAGTTCAGTGCTGGTTATGCATTAGACCAGATCTGTTAAGCTGCCTACTCAAGCTACCCTCAACTCACATTGTGCTGTCACAGAAAGCATTTCGGCTTACACAGAAAACACCAAATCCCAGTTACACAGTTCAGATACTTCAGATACTACTACTAGTGGCCACACTAATTGTTTCTCTGGCCTTTGGACTCATTTCTGCAGTTATTTTTCACTGGTAAATGGAAACCCTGTGAAAGATAACAAAATTGCATTTTATTCTCTTACAAACTGTGTAGAATTCATAAAAGTGAGACTCTATGTAAACATACTCATTGTCAGACTTAGTAAGAATTTTCCTCAAGAGAGTTTCTAATGAAAAGTTGAAACTCTTGTTTTGTACAAAAACAGTAACAAAACTGTAACACTTGAATAGATATATTCAGCTATCCAGAGGCTGAGGCAAGTCATGTTTACACATGACAGTGATTTTATGATGTGTATCAGAATAAACAGATTTTATTTACTTCAAATGCAAATCAAGGATTAATTTTAAAATACCAAATAGAAACATGAAGATGTGATCAAAAGCATCTACGTGTAAAACAGTCCTCTTGGTTTCAAAAGATGATATCCCACTTGATCCATGTCCTGCTGCAACATCTTTTCCATAAACCAAGCCTAGAATCAACCCCATCCTTTAAGGTTGACCCACGTTATTTCTAGTAACGAAACAGTGAAGGTTTGGCATTTCTTTGGGATCGGTGTGGTGTCGTCTGAACAGTAATCTAAATGTGTTAACCTGAACCTCCATTACTACATAAAATCTATGATACAATAGTATTTACATATAATTTGACTCTCCAAAAACATCCCAGAATTTGTTTTATAGCAAATCTCTGGTAAAAATTCAAAAAATCCTCCCACACAGAATTGCACATTTGCACTTTGGAATACATTTATACTCAAAAGTAACCACCATCCCTGAATAATTCACGTGATGTGTATCCTGGCTCTGCTATCACCTCCACCAGTTCTCCTCCTGCCCATTCTAGCTGTGCCATCCCAACTTTTCTTGACCAACACAATGTATGCACTCTGTAAAAAAAAAAAAAAAAAAAAACCCAAAAAAAACCCCACACCACACAAAAATCAACGAGCTTGCAGACCAATCATTAAAAATACACTTCAACATTTAAAGCTGTAACAGATAAACAGCACTACAAACCAGCAAACTTTCTATGTGACCAAAGCTTTTCACCTCAGGATAAATTGCAAAAAGAAGATACTGCTATCAAAGGCGGCTGACAACAGGTAACATAGGTACCTGTTTAATCAAAGTATCTTACCAAAATCCGTGTTTCTGTTCAGTACTAAGGCAAGACAAGAATGATGTGCTGGCAGTGTGTGGGGTATGCCGCAGATTTTTGTTCCAAGAGAAGCATAGGTGTCAGATCCTCACAACTGAGACAGCTCACGTGGCATGATGAAATTCATCTTTTGAAGCAGCACAAAAATTCAGACCAAAAACTCCTAGTATTTCAGACTTAGTAAAGATAAGGAAGCAAATTTTCTCCTGGAAAGAGCAAGATATTTGCAAACGTAAAAAGTGGTTTTGTATCTTTATTAATATTTACAAAATATTGTAAATTTGTAACATTTGTCCAGCTTGCACATATCAATGGTACAAAACCCCCCAGTTACATCAGTACTGAATTATAAAACTTTTCTTTTAAAATTACTGAAAAGCACACCTTATCCAGTATTTTTTCCATCCAAGTAAATACACATATCAAATTAAAAAATATAAGTATATTTTCTTTGTATTTCAGGACTCAAAGGATCGCAAAAACATCCATCTTTTTTAGATCCAGGATAGAATTCTCGTAGTGAGCATTTTAATGCAACTACCAAGTATTGTTACGCTCAAATTCAGTATTCTCTAGAGTGATTAAAAAGAGATTTAAAAATGTGGGGAAACAAAAACAAATTCTACAGATTATTAGGAGAGGGGAAACATAATAACGATTACAATTCATGCAGTTCTGTCACTGCTGAAATAAAATATTCCTCCTTGAAGATGTTCAAGACAAGACCTGAACAGATCTGGTAGATAATTATACTAGAAACATTTAATGCTGCCATGATACTTGTAAAATTATCACTTTTTAGTTTCTATAAAATACAATTTTTTCCTAACACATTATCTGTTGTTTTCAGTCAAGACTCACACACCAATAGACAATGACCTCCCTCAACAAACAAATCAAAAGCAGGTTTTGGTACATTGCTAACATCATGATGTACTAAGTAGTTGGGGTTGTCTGTTTGTTTAATCCAGCATATATGATACTATTCTACAGGAATCCTCATAGAAAAGAGGAGAAAATTCATGTTTCTGCCATGGACAAAAACTTTATAAAAACATAATACAATTAAAATACAAAATATATATACTACATGTCAGATCAGTTAGTAGTGGCATTTGAGGTTTCTGGAGACTGAAGAAATTCATAAGGATCGTGAACCATGTCTTGCTGTTCTCCAACACTCAGATGAGAGGGGCTTCCTACAGAGTATGGAAAAAAAAAAATCAAAACATTTAAAAATACAGAAAAATAATGGAGAGATATTTATATATATAAACAGCATGGTTATTTAACATGTTGCTTTCAGACTTTTAAAGCAAGACAGACATTTAAATTATATTTAAACGGGATTTTGAAAAAGAAATTACAGGATTCTTCATTAATATAGATCCTTTCTGAAAAACTGGTCATTATTCGATCACTGAGTTGAAAAATTAGACAAAATGTAATTAAGTATCATGCAACCAACACCACCTACTTTCTCAGAAATGGCACTGAATTGCTAAGTGGTATGTTACCCTATCATCCTGTCTTATCAACTATTTTACAGTTGACAATGGAAGGCTATTGTAGAATACCACCTGTTACTTGCTGCATACATCTATGCCGAAGTAAAATAAACATTATAGTCTCTCTAGTATTTCTATGAGCATAAAATGCAAGTGCATATAGGGATTTACCAGTCATTATCAGTTTATTTCACAATTATTTCAGTATCGTGCCTAATCAGAAAATAAGTAACTACAATTAGTGTCCTTAATTCCACAGGTCAAAAGTATGTCATCTTAGTTGCCTTTGCCATGTATATTTAAAATATTAAAACATGATCCTGCAGTCTGTTTTATCAGAGTAGTTTCATGCAAATATTTATGTAAATTAAAATGTAAGTTTTAACCAGTTTCAATTAGAGCAGAAGTACTGCAGCTTCTGCGACACAGGTAACTTTACCAAGATGATGTTGGTCTCTTTCAGAGGTATTGGAGAGGGAACTCAAATTGGATGATGGCCGGGATCCCACTCTGTCAGCCTGAGCTTCATGAAGGTCCTGCAGCAGCTTAGTTGTTTCATCCAGATGTAAATGGTTATCGTCATGATCAAGCTCCTTCTTCACTTTCCCTAAAGGCCACCAGTTACCAACCAAACCCCGTAATTAGCACATGCAGACTACCATGTAGCTATAAAAAAAATCTAAAATAAACACAAGTGTTGTCTATTACACAAATGACCTCAATCTTGCATTCTCCATTGCACTTCTAAAAGGCAACAGCTGCAGATCTGTTTTCAGTTTCAAGAAATACATGTTGAAATGCATTTGGCAATATTGGATAGACAGAGGAGAGCATCATGGGCAATGGCTGAAACTGAACTGACTCCCAGTTATTTAAACAGCAATAAGAACTTAATTTGTATTCCTCATCTGTTAAGCTCCAGACATGAAATAATGCATTTAGTTTGCAGCAAAGGAGAGGAAGTCAGTAGAAAGATTACTTAAATATTGAATTTAAAATAGTTATAATAGAACATGTAATTTATGGAGGTGAAGAAATCCCCATCACAGAGGTTTTAAGAACACTATCTTCTCCAGCTACACTGATTTTATAGTAAGCCAAATGAAATTGTGAAATTGGAAAGAAGTGAAAGTATGTGCCAACACGGGCTGTTCTTTCATCTGAAGACTTAAAAAAAAAAAATTTCCCTCAACTTTAAACAGGAGAATAAACTCTTTTCCCTTCTCTTTGGGCTGTCTTTGATGCAGACCTTGCTAACTTCACAAGAGTTATGACTAAGAAACAATGCCATAAACTCTTTCTAGAAGGTAAGTAATCTGAAAGTATGATTCTTTACAGAAAGATCAAAGAGGAAAAATACAAGCAGCTTTCAGTGGAGCAAGAAATTAATACTAAGATAGGTGTCTAAACATTATCTATAAAACAAATTTAATTTTTTACTGAACTGCAATAAAGTTAGTATGTGACAATAATCAGAGTTTACAATTGCTTTTCAAAGAATACTGCACCTATGGGAGAAATCTGTAGATTTTTTTTTTTTAATTTAAGCTTTCAATTACCTTGGTTATGTTTTATAATAGATAGTGTGGCATCTTTCAGATTCTGAATTAACAGTATCTTAAAGCATAAGCAGTATTTTTTTTTTTGTGATATTTTTGAAGACATTTGACCAGCTCAGCAGCCTGCAGAAATGGGAACATTACTTCTTGTAGTGTTTAAAGAAGGATACCTGTCAAAAACACGTATTTGAAACAACATCCCAATATTTTTATACAACTGCCTTATTTGAAGCTTAAGCCCTTCCAACACCTGAAGTTTCTTCTGATTTTTGTTTTGGGACATTCCAAGTGGTGATATGATTGAGCTTTGCATACTTACCTACCGCCCAAGTTATTTCAAAAGACAGCATATGAAGCAGTAACATTTCTGAGCCAAAGCTTCACGCTGATTCTTAAAACTTATGTTACTAAGAACACATAAAAAACAAGCAAAGCTATCAAAATTGTGAGGTACAAATGCTTCAGTTTCTTCAGTGGTACAGGAAAAGTTAGCTTGGCCAGTACATACATGTCTCAAAGGAAAAACAGACCAAGGTTTAATTTATCTTGTACCAGTCCCAGACTTTTACCTATGTCAAATGTAGACTTATTACTACTTTTAAAACACTTTTTTATTCTTAGCAAATCCAGCTGTTATTCTGCCTAAACAGTGCAACTAAACCAAAATTGATGGCTTGTATATTGAATTACTTACCTAATGAACTTAACATTGAAATATCAAGAGATACATCTGAATATGATTTCATAGAGAGAAAGTCCAAGTCGGAAGTGTTACTGTCTCCAGCAGATTCTCCAACCTATTAAAATACAAGAAACAGAAAGACTAGCAATAGTGACAAGCTGTCATAGTTACTTTTTAATGTTTAAGGTAAACACATGAATCAACAGTCTCAAAAGTGTGTGCCACAACAGTTTAGACTGGAGCATCCATAACCATCTTGGCTAACCTGCAATTCACAGGCAGCTCAAACAAGGTTCCAGGACACACCAGTCATATGAATGGCAAGAGATCTGCAGGGCAGTCTAAATATCTTTCATCTCATCATCCAGGACTGCTGAAACCAACATTACTGAATCCTCTGGGACTCAGTTACATGCTCAACTCATCCCTGTCCCATGGCAGAACCCTGGTGGGGGGAAGCATTATCAGTATCCCCCACCATGAACCACTCCCCAGATCCCCTTTTCCCTCACCTTCTCAATGCAACACTGGATTTATTGAAACATTTAGGATGTGACTAAAAACCAGTAAGGTGTGCCTCCCTATAGACAGTATCAGCTGGAGCTGGTCTCTCATGCATTTTTTCTATACATTTGGATAATGAAAATACAGCCTGCACTACAATTTCATTTTTTTCCATACCTGTTGCAATACTGCTATGTAATGGCAAAAAGTAGGAGATTAAAGTAAAAGTTGTTAAGCTTCAGAACACATTCTAACAGAATTCTCTGAGGTTACCTAATCGAGGAGGAGGAATAAGACATGCAGGTAAATACACAATCAGGTATTATCTTTTAGAGATACAAAAATGAAGCCTAGCACTTTCATGAATTAACCGGTCACCTTCCAGAGAAATACAAACCTTTCCACAAAACCTAAGGAATATTTAAAAATATAAATTTTATTAGTTGCTATAATGTAATTTATGTAATTTTATGCAAATTCCCATGGAATATAGTGCATATCTTCTGTTTCCACAAATAATAAAACTTGTACCATTTAAAGAAAGATTTGATTGGTAGCTGTAGAAGCATAAGATATGCATTATTTACCTCTACTTTCTAACAGACATTTTCAACGGATGCAGTAAAATTGGTAAATATTACTGTTTTTTTCAACTTTTACAGCAGGTGGAACCGCAAATATTCATCAGCAGATTGCAGATCAAGTATCTTTTGGATTCCTAAGTGGTCTTTCTGCCTCTGAGATTTAGTTATGCATTCTGAATTAAATAAGAAAATACTGAACAAAAGGACAAAGCCACTAACTAAAATAGACTGTGTCAGAGAATTTATTGTAAGCACCGAAAGCTTATTCTAGATACTGTAATTTTAATCTTCTACCTCAGAGCATGCACATCCTCGCACTGAAACAAAATTAAGGTCTCCATAGTCCTTCCCCGCCCCAAACCATTTTACCATAATCTGTTTGGAAGAATCCGGACAGGTATTACGCAACTTGTGTTCTTCTTTTATGAGAACTGGCAGAACCTAAAGAATCATATCATACTTTAGATCTTAGCATTTCATAGCTTATACTTATGTTTCCTAAGAATAATCTTAGTTTGTGGAATTTACTGGTTTACCATGATCAGATTCTAGGCCACCACAGAACACTATCATGTTTTGTGGTATTTGCATAGAACCTTTACAAAAAATAAAGACTAGCTCTTCTCTAATGAGTGATCATATACATTAATGTAAACAATTTCTAACTAATAAGGACAGCCTCTTTAGAAGTAACCTAACAGCCTCTTCTCTATCCTATATTCCACTTATCAAAATTTTCTGTATTATTATACAGAACAGATACATATTAAATAAAATAAAGAATTTGAATGTTGGAAGCCCATAGATCATCACTTTCTCTACTTTAAATGCCAAGACACTTTTTCCAGTAAAAAAACCAAACGAACAGACTTGAGTATCAGAATAACTTACTTTAACTTCATCCAGTGGTTTTACTGGGATGTTTCGCCTCTGGAAAGGAAGGATACTAACCATTACTTTCAATCAACATAAGAGAAAGAACTCTCTCTTGTACAATTTCAAATATATTCAAACTTTACACACAAAATGAGACTAGAGACAGCTAACTTTGTAATTGAATTACAGATATGTGACAAAGTAACAAGTTCCTGTTTTGACATATTTTACTATTACACATTTTAACTAATCTTTGAGACTCCTTACACTATTTCTTCTGCCCATGAACTTTATATTCAAGTGCAGTATCTTAGTCATTACTTCAGTAACTTCTGATTCCAAATCATTTAAGGTTGCATTTTCAGAGATATTCATTCTTACTCAAATGTAGAAACACAAAATAATCAAGCATAAAACACCATGGCACATCATCACTGAAACACATTTAATTACACAAAATCTGTACATATCCACATGTGTCACAACTGAACAGCATTTCTAAGCAGAAATAGCCATTGACCGTTTGAAAGGTATTCAGAAATTCTAATTTTGGAACAATATTCATAGAACCAGGTGGCAAAAAGGGAAAGGAACATGTTATAGTTTAACGTTAAGTTCAATATGTTTGTATATGCACATTTCTAGATGTAGAAGAATATTCAAAATATTGTTTTTGAAATTTTGACTTTTTTTTTTAACTAATCCTTTACATTTTTTCCTGTTCCACAGACAAATTTTTTTACAGCGGGGACTGGAAAAAATTACCCAGAAAATTCTTAAGGACCCTCTGTATTTTTCATTCTATTGTCTCCTTTTCCCCAAACATCACGCACCCTATTCGACTTCAAATTCTGCAGAGATTTAGTATAATCTCATTTCCACCATGTCAGGAAGGCTGAATACCTTCTATCCACCCTGCTGCCTCCCTTTCTTTATTTTTGAATCATTCAGAATGTCCTAATTTTAAACAGCAGGCAATTATTGCAAACTAAGAGTGGTCGTCAGACTGAAAATAACATGAAACAAGATTCTGCAGCTCCCGGTAGACTATTTTGTCTTAGGAATGCAAACATTCCCACCAGAATTATACACGCTTCTGAGAAAAATCTCTTCTCCAGTCTTAGTATGAACCTCCTAGGCAAAGTGCTTTTGGAAATAATTTAAAAGTTTTTCCCTCAGACGTACTAAATGAATTTAAAAGTTACCACTGTTGGGTAATAAGATACCTGTACAATGGTATTAATCTATTCTCCAACATTATTTCAATGTCCCAAATAATTAATCCTCCCACAAGGAATAGATTTTGCATTTAAATTAAGAAGAAAAAAAAATCCTTAACAAAAGCACTGCAATATAACTCAGAAGCAGATACATAAGTCATGACACTGAGTGACAGGGCTGCCCAAACACCATTCAGTTGGTTGGTCCCTTCTTCCCCCTGCTTTGTTGCACCCCCTTGCCTCTTCCTTTCTGCAGTCACATAGTGAACCACACTGGAGAATTGATCTAGCTGGAGAAAAGGAAAAGATTACTTCTCTGCTAATTCAGTTTCTAATTTGGTTCACCGCATGGTTGCATGAACAGCTAAGCCTGTACTGCTTAAACTGACAGTGGAAAAAAAGGCATCTTATACAACATTAAAAACCAGAAAGAGGTCCATTTTTGTTTTCATGAACTTCTGACATCTCTGTGCATCAAGGACACACCTGCTTTAGCTGATAAATAGTTTTGGAATGATCTCCACTAGTGATCTGGTCCAGAAGATCATCTACTATTTTCTTGCTGTAATTTCCAGCATCCTTCACAAATTCTTGTAAGCTAGTAAAAATGGAGACAGAAGCATTACAAAAAATGTTTACTTTCGTAAAAAAGATTTCACCTTATATGGTTTTCCCCAACTACACTGCATTACATTCTCCTTGTTCTTTTACTCTTTTATGCTTCTTTAGAAAAGCAATTAAGGCCTTCAAGATAGGGGTTTTTTTTCTTTTTTTTTTTTTTTTTTTAATGGAAGGAACATATGTGCAAACTTGTTTTTCACAACTACCAGCAAATTCCACTTGAACTATCATTGGTAGTGGGTTAAAAAAAACACAAAGAAAAGAAAGAAGCTTGTGATTAATTCTTTCCCTCCAAGACCAACAATTTAAATAAAAGTGGCATTTTCCTTTTCAAGTAGTTTTAACTATTTTGAAACTCCTTGAAAAATATCACTGTTTTAAAATCACTAGAATCTATTACTGGCATATCTAAAACTACTTACTGCTGGGTTTAAAGCAAAATGCTAAATCTTTAGTAACCTATAATATCCTGTGGTCAAAGACCCTAGTTACAAGACCCGTAACAGCCTTGCAATAATAGGGTAACTTAAAAGTGCAAATGGAAAAAAACCCACCTAAAGCCAGCAAAAAACGAACAAAAAAAACCCCAAACAAACAAACAAAAAAAACCCCCAAGAGAAAAAAAACAAACACACAAACCAAAACCAAACAAACCATCAAACAGGATGAAAGCTTGCTTCAAATATCAGGATTTGGAGGCTCCTAGTTGACATTTAGTCCAAAGCACTTTTCATAAAATTGCTATGGGAAGTTAGGCCTCCAAAAAAGGAAGCACCCTACCTTAAGGCACACTGTATCCCAGTTTCATCACCATATGCTGAGTACAGGAGTTCCATTTCATCTGATTTCAAATCATGAAATATAGAGTTGTTTTGCATGGAGGGTGCTGTACTAGCACTTGTAAGAAAAGTTACTGGACAGGTAGAAGAAAGAGATGACAAATGATTAACACAAGTGTAAAAGATCATTCTTCAAAAAAAGGTTTTGTTTTCTGAAACAGATACAGGAAGTGTAGTGTGTTTTTTCCTCCAACTGAAATCAAGAGCAGTATCTCAAGGACACTTCCAGACTCTAGAATCAGTGCAACAATTTTAACAATATAAATGAACATACTACTGGAAAATAAAGAACTAAGTTAAGCACCCCACTCTCACAAAAAAAGATTTATCCCCCCACCTCCTTTTATATTTCTAATTTTTGCATGTGTCTACTTCATTGCTGTTTGCCAGTCCATTTCTGGAAAGCAGATTAGAAACTATTAAAAATGTCAATACTAGTAGAAAAAAAAAAAAACACAGTTTGTGAAATCCTTGTCATATGATACAATGTAAATGTAAACTGCAAATGACCAAAAGGTTTTTTTGTCAACTCTAAGCGCAGTTGCTCAGGAAAAATTATTTCCTCCAGAGAAAATGGGAGTACTGTTACTGGAAAGCTTCTAGTGTGGCCATAACACTGAGGCAAAACATTAATCCATCAACTCCTAATTAAGTTATGTTTAACAAGCAAAAAGTCAATTTAATTAAGCAGCATTCTGCTGTAAATGGAATTATATATTATAGAAATAACCAAGTGAACTTTCATTTGGAGACAGCTATAATATGGAATTATTTTACATCAAGAAATTGCTCAAACATTCAATTAACACAAAGTTAAAACATGTTATTTGACATTTACCTTTATTTCTTCGTTCATCTTTAAATCCCAGTGTAGTGAAGCCAGGTAATAATTTGCTTGACAGTGAACTCAGATCCACTGGGTGAGTTTCTTCCTCTAGTAATTTGATTTAAAAGACGATAATTTTTAAAAAAGCATTTTATGTTTAAGATTTACTTATGGTGAATATTTAGATTTTGCTATTTTAGAAAGTTGCAATTACCATAAAGGCTAAATGGCTTTTAATCTGTACATTTTTATTAAGGATAGGTAGTGTTTAATTCAGGGTCTCCATTTAAACTTCAGATACATGTTGTAAATATGTTTCTGTCTCTTACTCATAAAACGTATGGCTTAGTTATTTCACTTTTAAAGTATACAGCAGCATCTGAAATTCTTTTACTAGCCAATTCAAACATTCAAGATCCAGGTATTATGCAGTGATAAAAGCAATTTCTTATGCTGACTAAGTTTGTCTATGGAAACCCAGACACCACGTAAAGAACATTGTTAAGATAATTACCATTATGGCTATAGCAATATTTCTTTCTTTTACAGTTCTGAGAACTGCTTAATTAAAAGAGCTCAAATAATTTGGAAAATGCTTTTAAACTCAAAAAAATCCCAATAACATTTAGGACACTTCCAGTTATTTTAAATCTCTCTGACTGCTACAGAATCTAATGGTAATTATGCTCAATTACTGAACAACACAAAGCAAGTTTATGCCTAGAACCTTACTAGGGAAAAAAACCAAAGCAAAAACCTACAACAAAAATTCAGATTATACTATTAACTTGTAAATTCACTATAAATAGTATTAAGTATACAAACAATCAAAAAAGATTCTGGAGCACAGAAACATCAGGAAACAGTACAGTACTTTACAGCACACAGTGAAAGCTTGCTCTGGTGCTGTTACCATCATTGTCTAAATTTTCAGTGGCATGATTTCAGAGGTATTAAATCACTTTTTTTTTTTTTCCCCCAGAAATAGGTAAGGGCATGATGTCAGCCAAAACGCTCAATTTCATTCCAGAAAAATTTACTACCAAATGAAAAGGAATTTAGTCAGTAAAAGAGTTACAGGCTTGTATCTCCCAATCAAAAAAATAAACAGAAATGCAACTAGTCAAAAGGGTTCATGCATTCATCAATGCAACAACAGGTAAACTGTGAGTGAATTCCAATCTCAAAAGGTGCAGAGAAGGAAGTGCTAAATCAATATGAAATACAGCAACATAAAGACTATGACATTTCATTCATTACAAACATTCAAAACTTCTGCATTTTAAGCTCAAAACTAAAACAAGTGGAAAGCATAAGACAATATAAATGATGTAGTAATAATAGTAGTAACACAAACAAAAACCCACAGAGAAGATCAAGGAACTAAACAAAACAATTAAATGAAACCTAATTAATGTAAAACTGAAATTTAGCTGATAATTTAAATTAGGAAATAAAAAAAGTAAAAGATTATTTTATATTTGCATCTGTGCATTGCACATTTACATAGGATTACAGCACTTTCATTCACATTTTGTCTATTAGATTTTAATAGCACAGGGTACTTGGAGCAAAAGTCCATCTTCCAAGTTCTATATAAAGTTGTAGCAATGTATAAGTGCTTATAAATAGATATTATTTTACCTTCTTACTGTTAATATCAGTAAAACAGAGCATCTGAGGAGTGAAAATTTGAAAGGCAAAAGAGAAACATCTTATATTGGAGATACTCAATACAGCTGTTGGGGGAAATGGTTTTGGGAATTTTTCTATTTTTTTTTTTAAACTCATCTATCCTACACAGGATCTATATGCACAGTTAAGACTTCAGAATCTGCTGGAACATTCTACAGTAGAAATGTTTTCTTGGAAGATTATGTCATTTACCTTCTGCTTCTGGATCAGATGAATTTACCACACTAAATAATAAAGTTCCATCCCCATTTTTTTTCAGATAACCAATCTGTAAATAGAACCACAAAGATATAGAAGCAATCATTCAGAACAGTCCAAACTCAAAGGAAGAGTTGCTTGCTCTACACAGAAAACTATAAAAAGCATTTGTAGCTGTATTCAGATCCTGTACTCTAGTATTCCTTTTTAATACTGAGAAACTTGGGTCACAACTATTTATCAGTCAGCAAAGGCTTCAGAACAGAAGACTTAGGAGGAAAAGTTTGTACGTCATATATACAATTCCTTATTTATCTTCCTAAATCAGTTCTACAGTTTGCACCCAAGACAAAAACAATTCCATTATAATTAGTCAGGCTTTCTAACTGCCAAGCCTAGAACACACTTTCTTTTTAGAAGCAGAACTGTAACTCCTAACCAGAATCTGCCTCATTGTTTATTTCCAAATCTACACTAACAACTTGCATTCATCTTACCCACAACTTTCTCTAATTAGAAGTACTTTCATGAAAATACTATCAAATTCTTAAAGAGGAAGGAGCGCTGTGACAGACCTACCAGAGCACACAAACACAACGCTAAAAAGACATCCAGAGATGTGAAAGACAATAGAATACACTTGGGTCTGTGAAGATAGAGACAGAACTGATAAAAGAAACTAAGCTGATGTCAGCAACTGATTACACATGAATCATGCAAAAAAGACTGTAACTTCAGAAAATGAAGACTATGTTCTCACTAATGAAATATTACTAAACACTTCCAAGTAAACTGAACAAAAAAATTTGGTTTTTTTTCCCCCCTCTCTTAAAAATATTAAAACTCTCTCCATACATTAAGTCCAAAACTAATGTTTGCATATAAGAAAAACAGAGGTGACAAATGCTGGAAAGAGAATCAACAGGAACAATACCTCATAGTGATGGTGAAAGTTAACAATAGCAGAACTCTAAGCATGTGTCAGTGTTACCTAGATTCAGTGGGATCTGCAGTGGGTTGTCT
The DNA here is from genome assembly GCF_964289735.1 of Phaethon aethereus. NCBI lineage: Eukaryota > Metazoa > Chordata > Aves > Phaethontiformes > Phaethontidae > Phaethon > Phaethon aethereus. Next base: position 106,203,277 of record NC_138582.1, on the reverse strand, counting down.
AGCTAATTAACAGCCTAGACAATTAAGAGCTGCACACCTGGAACATCTCTTTCTTGAACACTGCAAAACTGACTGCATCAGCATGGAAGGCCTTTTCAGTAAAGCTACCAATTAGCAGAAGATTGGTATTGCTTTAAATGGTTTTTAAAAAGCCAATCTTACTTTGGAGGTTTCAAATAGCCCTCAAACCTAGCAAGTCTTCCAATTATCTAAAGAAACAGAAATATACTGAAGCTAAACCTTCTCGCAACTGTTCGAGGCTTTACCTCCTCAGCCAGTTGAGCCTAAGGTGACTGAATAACAAGGGCCATTGTCCAAGAAATAGACATTTAAGTTTGAAGACACAATTGCTACCACTAATGCTTCAAAGCAAATGTTTCTTCTGCAACAGTTGTTAAAAAAATAGGTGGAAAATGCAGGATGTAGCAACATCCTGATTCTATTTTTGATTGCAGTGGTCACCAGAGTTATGTGACACAATGAGAAATGAAGACAAAGTACAATGGTTGTAATAAGACTCCATATGATTCAAAGGAAACAGAGTAAACGTATCTCAACATAAACCTGTAGAGAATGTCAGTAGGATTCACTCCAACCTCAGCATGAAATAATGAAGGAATCCACCATTATCACATAGCTAAGAAGAACACAGCCCATAAACAGATTGTGCTGAGAAAACTGCACTAACAGCATTACTGAGCTTTTCCTTTGAACTCTTGGAACAGTACAAAAACCAAAAACATGGACAGTATCAGAATCATGTTCAAGATGATCAAACCTGTGGCTAGCACTGTCCAAAATTCCAACATGGACAAACTACAGCTATCTTCTCCTAGTCACTGAAGGATGTTTGTATTTTGTACTTACATAAGAATGTGCTACAGATGACAGCTACTTCTTGTAGGTACAAAACTAAAGGAGGTTCTGGACTTTTCATTGAAAACAGTAATTTAAGACTTTAACAATTCCTGAATTCCTTAGGTTGGCGGGGAGGAATCCTAATAACCCTTCAACTTATGCCAAAGTTTGCTTTTTCTGAGTTTGCAACAATAGGAAGAGCATGATGCTATTTTAATCACTTTAAGTGATAGGGGTTGCAATTAAGGAAGCCAGATTCAAGACTGAGTAACATTCCACTGTTTTCTGCAAGTGAATTTCTAAAGACGTTCAACACAATACAACTCGAGATCTATTTAAGAGACCCTCAGTGGGCTTCAGTGGGAAGTAAATGATACACAATAGTGATATTGGTATTCCACACAGACCATACATCCTAGATGTTACAGTCTCAGAAAATGTAATACTAAAGCCCATTTCCCAAGATGAAACAAAGCATTTGATAATCAGACAAAAACTGGAATTGTGAACTTTGTTGAGCAACCTTGCTGTTGGGTAGATATCGATTGATCCTATCCCGAGCTTCATCTGCTGCATGTTCCACTAGTGCCAGGACATGTTCTTCAGCAGTGCTATCTGTCAGGCTGCACGCATTTCCCTCAGGTTCAAATATGCAACTAAGAAAGAGAAGAGGAGTAGCTGTAGAAATTAAAAGCTAAAATAAAACAAAGGGCTGAATTCTGGGTTTGCTAAATAGAACAATCAGTCCCACTCCTCTCCCAGTGTCAGTCTACTTCAGCATTTAAATGGAATTATAATCATATTACGAAACTGAAGTTTTGCAGCAGAAGCTGAGAACTACCAAACTACTGAACTTCAAAAATTTAACTGTTTCTATACCTTGATGAAAATAAAGGAAGTAGTATAAAACAGATATTGGGAGTAAAATTGCATTAATACAGGGTGAATGTTGTATGCGTCCTTAGTCTCCCACATGCAAGAATATGTTATTTTCACAAATTTCAAATAGAAAGATACAGAAATTACGTGATGAGGGAATGGAGACTGTGTAACTCTAATCTGAGGAAAAAAAAACCCCAACAGGCTGCATTTATGAGGATTATGTCATTTAGTTGCTTGTAGAGGTAGGACACTGCTCCCAGTCTAACAGGAAGTCCTTTAATTCCTATGTTTGTTAACATTGTCAATTATTATTCCTAATCAATATCAATGACACCATTCCTTCTCATTGAAATTACATAATTTAAAATTTATCTTTCTGTAGGTCCTTTTTGCATTAAAGCACCAAAACAATAAAAACATAACAAATAGCATAACCTAAGATGGAAAAGGACGTATCTTAGCTATTATAGTAGTATTATAAGGGGAAGTGTGAAGATATCATAGGATAGGACAGTCCTCATTATATTATATATTTAAAATAAACTTTGTACATCAAAATCTTTCAGGGCATTATATGGACATTAGACACTAGGGCCAAACACCTTAGGTACTGGGTAGAGCATCTCCTCACACCAAATCCATTTCTCTCTCCTGGGGTATCTTCTTCCATTTGCTTAGCTAAGAATTTCTCTCTGTATAGAGATTCAGATCCGATACACAAGAAAGTTTTGCTATTAAAGACAATAAAAAGATCACAGGATCATACTATTATGAGACAAATGTGTTATACGATTTTCGTTTCATTGAAACTTTAAGAAAGGGTGTACACAGCAGGAAACTCCTCAACAATGAAGCACTTTCTATCACACTTTACAGAATACTTAAATGGATAAGAAATTTGAGAGAATGTTCAGAAGGTTGCAACATCCTGGACAAAATTTTCAAAAACTACTTAGGTATTAGGATGTCCGAGTGATCAAGTCACTTTTTAAACAAACTACAGTATAGAGGTCTAAACTGCTTTAACACTTTGTAAACACTGACTTCAGCTCTTTCGCTGTTTTTTACTATGAAATATGAAGGCAAAAATATCTGCTATTAGGTTCAATTCTCCCTCCAAAGCTCTTATTGTACATAAAAAAGAATAATATCTATCCGACTGATGCCAAAATACAAGTGTTTAAAAGGTCAAGTTAATTAGAAAAACCAAATTAATTCCAACTACTAAAGTTACATAAACACTGAAAAGAACAGGAAAGTAAATTAATACCACAACTGACTGCAAGGAAACTGGTATCAGGATAAAATTAAATGTCAGTTAATTTTAACTATCTGAACTGTATGTTAAGGTAGATATTAAAGACAGAGCAGTAATATATTGCTTGTCAGTCTCAATTTCTTGCTCTGTTACATATCTGTACTTGAAGATGAGCACACAAAAAGTGGCAAAGTACAGTTACTCCTGTAATGGAGTTTATGTAAGAATTAATCAGAAGAGAAAACCTATTATTTTGGGCACCATACAAACCAAATCATCGTATTTAGAAAAAAAACAACAAACAAAAACCAAGCCACCTCCCCCCACAATGAAGCCTTGTTTACAGAAACGTACTTTCAGTTAATTCCTATACATAACCCATTAAACAAAGAACAAAATATACTTTGATAATTCTTCATGGTACAGCAACAGATATGCTTCTGTGTGCTGACATTAGAATAGTTCCACACAAAAAAATTACTCAGTTTAAGATTATTTTTGAAGATACATGTTGCAGTCTCCTATTTCCACAAAACAACATTAAAACACTACTTCTTCCATCAGACTTTAAGCAGGATTACAAAAATACTTGAAGTGTAACAAAAAACAAGTGGCTGATTAGAACTCTAAAGTTCACTTTTAACTAAAATGACAGTGCAGGAACTTGAAATAACAACTTACATTTCACTTTTTTTACTTTGGATGTTCAAGGAAGAAGCCTGCAGAACATATCTAAGTGATCAGATTATTGTAACACATTACTAGTAATGCTCTGTTTTATTTTCATAAAATTCCAGTTGATATAATGCTCTACAATTTAAATACAACATCTATCCTAGGATGTCTATGTAAGAACACTGAACAACATCATTTGCTTATAAATCACAGTTTCTGCTAAAAATCTCCTCATAAAATAGAAAATAACCCCTTTAATTTGACTAAAAGTGGATTTTAGCTACAAAAACATGACTCTGTGACCCTGGTGTGCCTATTAGCTAGAAGACAGCTACTGCACTGGCGATATTTTTTACAAAGCTCAGTAAGATTTCACTGGGAAGATGTTATCATCTGCACCAAAAAAAAAATCTCCTGTACCTCTATATCCTGCCAGAAAAGACTAAAGTTAAATACAATCATTTACTGATCTGGGGCCACTTTGTGCTCCCAGAAAGATCCTGTTAGATTTTGATATAGTACATCATTTTAGAAAAAAAAAAAAAAAAAAAAGGACAAAAATGCAAGTTATTTGTGACTATGTTAAAAATGAAAGAACATTTCAACCCATCATGAGAAGAAGCTACTCATTATTTAATATAAAGGACAAAAATATCTACATATACACTAACTGTAAGTGTTTAAAAGAATATGCAGTCATTCCTTGAATTGCTTGTTTCAACTTGGGAATCAATGGGTTATTAAGCTAGTTCTATAAATAAACAAAGAACTAAAAAACAATAAAATCGCCAATTTTTAGCCTATGGACGACAAGGAGAAAGGCTGAAAGGAGATTTTTTCCTGGATTCTTTGGTGCTGTCTAATATTATAAAAGCTGCAACAAACCAGTAAGCATGCCCATTAAAACCTTTACCTAATAACTTCTTTATTTTGCTTTTTGGATTTCTTGGTAGTCTCTGCTTGTACAGGAACAACTTCAGGGACAGGTTCCTCAACTGCTGTGTCTTCATCACCCAAAAGAGCTGCCTGCTGAGAAAAATCCATGTCCTGCATAAACGACATGCTGCGCTTCAAAGCTAACAGCCGTTCCTAGAATCAGAAAGGACAGAGCGGCAGGGACTTAACCTTTCCCTCATAGCCAAGATGCTATGATAATGGGATGGGATGGGAATGGCCATGGCCTTATTTTGTTCTTAATGTCTCGTTTCCAATGGCGATGCAACATGATTTGGTCATGGTAGCATGGCATCAGAATTTCTGCAGCCCAACTATCAAGAGAGAAACAAACAAACAAACAAAACTGCATATGCAAAGACAACTGCCTGTTTTACACAAAACTTACCATAACTGCCACACACGCGCACACACATGCACACACAGAGCAGCTCACCAAAATAACTTTGTTTTACAAGCCAACAACTGTATTTGAGTAAAAAGCATGTTGCACGCGCACATCTGAAACCCCTGAAACCTCCCCTACACCCACCACCTTTAAAAAAGAAAAAAAAGAAATAAAAAAAAGAAATAAAACTTAAATTAATATCTTGTTTACAAAGTTTCAGTCAGAAGTGGTATTTTACAGTTGGGTTTTATATACGTGCATCTTAATTGCTGCCACTGAGGCCAATGGAAAAAGCTCCTACAGACTTCAGTGGTGCAGATAAGGTTGAGGAAATAAGGGTGTGGTTATAACAAGAATGCTGTCAAGCCCTTAAATATAGCAGCACTAACTGGCTGCTAACTGCTATAATTAATCACAGATGGACAAAATAACATTTACTATTGTTATTAATTATGATCCCTTTAAGTATGATTAAAAAAAAACCCCGAAGAGTTTCTGCTTTTTGTTTTTAATAGGTCTCTTACTTTGCTCATCATCTTAAAGCCTGTGTGCAGTATCTTCTTGGCTAGCTTGTAGTAAACAGTATCTGGTCTGTTGTAAGTCATTGCATTATCACACATCAGTTTAAAATCTGCCTGTAAAATACAAAACAAAAGAACTGTTAACATTTCAAACTCCTTTGTTAAATTACTGGGAAGTATCATTCCATCATGGCAGCTCTGCAAAGAGCACAATAATATTTTAGCAGCAGGCTCGTGGCGTAAACACAAGCCAAAAGGTAACACAGAACTGCAAGGGTTTGAGCTCCTTTTGCTTCTTCAAGATGCTCAGGTTTTTTTGCAATTGACGTCTTGGTTATTAAAAAAACCTTTTTCCCTGAATGCCGAATGTAACATTTCCTCCGTATGCAAATGGATTAAAAAAAACAAAACAGAGAAATTAACAGGACTGAGGCACCAAGGTAAGTACTTCTTGATGTTTTTCTCACCTTCTAAATCAGAACAGACTTGAGAAACACAATAACATCAGAAAGATAGTGTCTTACATGTAATTTTAATTCTAGTAATTTGACCACTTCTTCAGTCACTTGCACTAAAACAAAAACAAAAAAAGAAAACTTCAAAGCGTAAGAAACAGCATTCTAGATGCTCACCACATGCAACAAAAGAACAAAACAGCCAAGCCTGATTTTGTCTTCTCCTTTGAATTTATCTGTCATACATAATTTCAAGTAATTTTTACTGATGGAAGTTCCCAAAACAAAGGTGCAACACATTCCACTGTAAACAGAACCAAAAAAATTTGTTGCAGATTGCAAAAGCTTTTTCTAGGGTGCCTTTTTTCCAGTCACATGCTACCAATCTGTAGACTAAAGCATAGAAAGCATTATTAGAAGCTCAATGAAACACTGAATTAAAAAGACATTATTATATGCCTCTGAAAACATGTGAAGTTGGCAAATCCATAACCAAGAATCATGCAGTAGGCACTTCACAAATTGGATCCTAACAAATTAAACTGCTGCCTGATTTAAGAATATTTTTTTCTCTCTTAATAACTTTTTAATATTTAAACAATGATTGTTCAAGCAATTAGGTTCCACTTATTCCATAGGCACAAATGCAAATGTTTTTTGTGCTTGAGTTCACTATATTTTATGACAACTTGATTATGTGCAAAAGTGTATGCAAACAGAATAGTATGCTTTTGAAAAGTTAACCCACTGAGTTTACAGACCAGATTTCCTGAGAGAAACATTTTTGAAGGTTACTATTGCAGTTGGACATAGAAGTCTTTGTAAAGACTTTCTCTGGCACCCAGTGTCTACAAAAAAATAACCTTGTCCTACTGCAATCCTGATTAGATTCTGTAAAAAAAAAAAAACCCCACAAAAAAACCCAACAAAAAAAACCCCACCACAAAACCAAAAACAAAAAAACATTGCTTTATTTCCTGTTTCCGTACAGGGATGTCAGATCAGTGCTCTCCTAATCATTTAGAAGTTGTTGTCAAGTCCATACTAAGCAAGTAGGTGAACAGTTACAATTGGTAGTCTGTGACTTTCTATGGCATTTAAACCATCTGCCTTCGCTTAATGAGACCATCACAAAAATGGAAATTGAGAAGGTGACATGGAGGATCAAACTATGAGCCAAGAAGCAGATAAAGAAACACATGTGAGCTATACATCAAGTGCTGCAGAAAAGACAGAGAAGAGCCTTTGGCTGCCCAACTTTGAAGTAGACTCTTTTTTTGGCAGCAAAACTGATGAGTTTTCTGCAGCAATTTCCCCTCTTTTAAATGCAGCAAATGGTTCTTGCTGATTCTACTCTTGGATTACTTACTGGCTTCTGACTACCCTCAGCTAGTTATAATAGGTATATCAGAAATTAAAGACAAACCCTTGAGGAGGCCTTGTTTTAGAGGTTAAAAACCTATCAACTTCATTTCTGTATTACACAGAATTACAAAGGCATAAGGGTAATTAGGTATACTCATATATCTAGAAAGGGAGTCCAACATCTTTGTCACTGTAAGATGGACAGACTTCTAGCAACTATTTACTGTTCCTTAAGAGTATAAGTAGAAACCAAGTCCTTCAGAATAAGAAGAACCTGGCAGTCCAGACAATACTGCAATTATCTCTTTTTTTTTTTAGGTTGTTATCCCACCAGTTTCAATACTGCAACCTTGCCTGTAACTAAATCTCTACACTATTGCAACCTTGCTTGTAACTAAATCTCTACCCTTTTGAGAAATAAAGCATACGTAACAAAACAAAATAATCTTTGTCAAAGCACCTATGGAAAATATAAGCCATTCTTTGTTCACCTTGCTGGACCTTTCAAAAGAAGAAATCAACCCTGAGAAGCAAGCCAATGCTCTCTGCCAAGTCTATTGTTATATCAACACCACTCTAGAAAACAATAATACTGAAGGCAGCTAATAGAACTTCAGGAATTAGGTAAAGAAAACTCCTTTCCTTCCAGGAGCTGACAATACCATGAAAACATTTCTTACTGCACTGTCTGTAAAACCACAATGCATCCAATAAAGTATTACAGCAATAGGAATACACAAAATAGCTAAGACAAGTTGCCAATAAACTTGCCAAGTAAGTTTCTGCCAAAAGACCACTCCAAACAAAGTCATATGGAAAACGGGATAACTAAAGATAAAAAATATGTAGTTATCATTGAATATTGAATCTTATACAAAACGCTTCAGTATAGCCACAGTTTTCTTGCAGACATGTCAAAATTACCTTTTAAACAACCTAACCAGGTCTAGATTTTAAAAAAAAAAAAAAAAAAATGCGCTCCAGGTTCTTCAACCACTTAAGTCTTTGTGATAGTCTTACTCATGTTTATGTCTAGCAGCATGAATTCCATAGACCTTTAGAGCACGTTCTTGGTTTCCACAGTAATTTGTAGTAGATTGTAGACAAATACAGAGCTTCCACAATGAAAAACAAAGTAAGAAACCTATTCTAATACACAGAATATACGAAAGTGCTCAGTTCTGAAAAAACTCACATTAAAATAACTAATGTAAGAAAGGCTTCTACAGTTAAAAAGAATCTTAAGGTTCTTACTAAAGAGTTCCGAAATAACTAAATCTCTATCAATTCACCTTGAATTCAGTGACCGATTTGTATTCATTTGCTGCAATTTTTTCCTTCATCGTACCAAAATCCATGGGGTGCTTTATTATCATGGAATATCCAGGAGCGATGGCATCCGTGACTGGAAAAGCAAAAAACCCATGAGGATCTTTCCTAAAAACAAAAACAATACATTTAGATTTGTATCAGCAAACAAAATGATCATTGGTTTTATACCGTATTAATGGTAATAAAAGAATAGTACTACTTAAAAAGAAAAAAACACTAAAAGCAGTCTCATAAAACAGAGGCATTATTTCCTGGTACAGGAGAGAATTTTGATTACACATATGTGGACTTTCTGAAACAGATTCAGCCAGTTCTTTAATTACTTAATTATTTCTTGTATGCTTCCTGTGTCTGTATTTATACTCCAAATGGGTTTTTTGGCTTCACTGAGTAATAGCCTCTTCAGTTCTTCTTGTTCATGAGGTCCTCTAAAAATGACTACAGAGTTTAATATTTTTGATTGAGTTCAAAATTCAGCTTATTGCTATGTAATAAAAAAAGGAAAATGAAGTATTTTCTTTGTTGATTTTGTTGGTGGTTTTTTAAAAACAAACAACGATGAGGTACAGGGTTAACATCTTATACAAAATGAAATAAAAAGCCTCTCCAAATTAAGAGTGTTATCAAGTAAGCAGGTATAAACTTGTTTTGGTATCTGACAGAGGACACATAACAAAACAAAATTTCATGAGAACAGTTCAAGCTTTTAAACTATTACAATTCATAACTGTTTTTTAATTCCTAAACTAAGTAATTAATACTTAATAAATTTAGAATGATGACGCATCCTCTGCCCAAAACACTTCCCTGCCAAAAGCTAGAATTGCATAGCTGATAATAATTTTCCTCAACTGATGTTTAAAACTAGGTCTGACATGGTTGCAAAGGTTACCAAACATATTACAGCCAGTCTTTAGGAATTATTTTCAAACAGAAAACCAGGATAAGAAGTTGTAAAGTAACACATATAAATATGCATTAGACACTGTCAACACAGTGACAGTGCAGATACAATACACTTAATACCTTTGAAGCTGGCGAAGGAAGTGTTCTAGTAATTGCTGGATCGGCGTGCTCTCATTTTCAGCTGCAGTTTGGAACAGAAACATGGGTAAGTGCAATGAAAGAGAATATAGGTATATTTATTTATTTAAAAATATAAATACCAGACAGAAAATCTTAACTACAAGTACAGCTTGTACTGATGTGAAGGTCAGTGAGACATGGATTTCAAAGCAGAAGCACGTAAGATTTCTAAGCATACAGTAACTACTGCTTCTCCTTTACTATTTACTGAGTTTTAAGCACATTGAAAACTAGTAGACATTAAATCAGATGTAATGCTAAGTCCAGTAGTTGTAATAAAATGTATTAATATGGTGAAAGTAAGGCATTATGTATTTTTACAGGAAAAGGAAAGTTAAACTTGATTGCTCCAATACTGCAATTGGGAAATCCGCATTCTTCCATGCTATCCGTGCAATTTTAAGGGTTTCTTTACCGTAACACCCATGCAATTAGCTTCTCTGAATCTTTTCAGTCAAAGAGAGTGACAAACAGATGCAGATTTGCTGGCAAGAGAGATACTGATTATAATTTTACTTCCTGTACAGATTAAGCAATAAACACTACACGTTAATTACCTGTTCCATGCACATACTTCAGAGACTGGCTTTAATGTGAAGTTTGAAAAACTAAAGCAGCATGCTGAAATCTAGAATTAAAATTCCAACTCTTTATCATGATAATGGAGAGACATTTCCCTTCTTAACCAGAACAGGTAAAGCAGTTGATATGCTTTTGAACAACATTTTCTAAGCAGATGAAAATAGAAGCCGTGTCACTATAGAGATCATTTTTCAGCTTGTCAATTTCTCGAGCCTCCAGACTACCCAGAGACATAAAGCTTTGACCAGAAAATTTCAGTTACCCCTACTAGGTCACCTTGACAGTTGATGGACACCATTCCTCAAATTAATATGCAATCAAAGTTCAGCCTGTAAAATACTGTCCAAGCATTTACTATTTCTTTTAGCAGGTAGAAGATTCAGTCATTTCTCTGCCTTCTGGAAATCATAAATTATTTTTTTAGTGCATTCTGACATAAAGGTTCTTGCCACAGCCCTCAGTCACTTAAACTTTTTTTATACATGAGAACTATTACTTACATTTAGGACTAGGACAGTCAAATAGTCCAACTATACAAGTGGACAAATTCACTCATATTTAAGAGATTTAACAACAGCTGATGAAGTTGTTTACCAAAGCTTACCAAAGTTCAAAAAGCCCTAGTGCAGGGTCCTGCACCTGGGTCAGGGCAACCCCCAGTATCAGTACAGGCTGGAGGATGAAGGAATCGAGAGCAGCTAATCATGAAGAGCTGGCCATGAGGCAGCAATGTGCACTCACAGCCCAGAAGGCCAACCACAACCTGTGCTGCATCAAAAGAAGTGTGGCCAGCAGGTTGAGAGAGGTGATTCTGCTCCTCTACTCCACCCTGGTGAGACCCCACCTGGAGTCCTGCATCCAGCTCTGGAGCCCTCAGCACAGGAAAGACATGGCCCTGTTGGAGGGGGTCCAGAGGAGGCCACAGAAATGATTCAAGGGATGGAACACCTCTGCTATGAGGACAGACTGAGAGAGTTGGGGTTGTTCAGCCTTGAGTAGAGAAGGCTCCAAGGAGACCTTATTGCAGCCTTCCAGTACTTAAGGGGCACCCATAAGAAAGATGGGGACAAACTTTTTAGCAGGGCCTGTTGTGATAAGACACAGGGTAATGGTTTTAAACTAAAAGAAGTTAGATTTAGACTAGATATAAAGAAGACATTTTTGACAGTGAGGGTGGTGAAACACTGGCACAGATTGCCCAGAGAGGTGGTAGATGCCCCGTCCCTGGAAACATTCCAGGTTAGGCTGGATGGGGCTCTGAGCAACTCAATCTAGTTGAAGATGTCCTTGCTCATTGCAGGGGGGTTGGACTAGATGACCTTTAATGGTCCCTTCCAGCCCAAACTATTCTATGATTCTATGATAATTAGAAAAATCCTCAATAAAAAACCTGATTATGTTAACGGGCAGACTCACAATATTACTAACTTTTGCTACTAAGTTCCATTTCCAGGCATATGTTTACTGGGATCACGATGTATTTGAAAATTCTTCTAAGTAAAGTTTCCACCAGATAATGTTGAGTTTTAATGTAGCAATGGCAACAGGTAGAGAAAGTATGGCAAATTCTGAAGGCATTAAACATGCAGAAGTTACCACGTGCAACTGGTAAGTATTTTGGCTGGTGATGAGAATTAAAGATTGGTAAATGAAAACTGGAGGGACTATTGTCTTTAGAGACACCCCATCGCAACTTACTGCCATACTGTTGATGAAAATAGAGATAATAAAATTAAAATTCCACATAGGTTATAAAAAAAGACTATAACAACAGCTAAGCAGTCTCTGCAAGACTTTTTTCCCTTAAACTAAGCAAAACTTAGTTTCAGACATTCTGACCACTGTCCTGTAAATGCTGAGGAAATGCTAGGGAGAAAGAATTAGGGGAACACTATGTGCAATAATACTTTTATACAAGCTTTATTCTGCCAAGTAACAGGACCCAGAGACAGATGTCCTTGGCAAGTTCAGTCACATGAAAACAAACTTAGTAAAACCTAGAAGCAGCAAGAGGAATACTGGCTTTTCAGACAGCAGAAAGGTCTGCATGTTGGAAAAAATAAAGTCTCTAGATTTCAGCAAATCCTCATCGAAATTTTACATTTTGGTACCTTTGATGAAGGTGTTGTGTATGCTTTTAAAAACACTCAACATGATTTAATTTTTCACACTGCTCACCTGGCTGAGTTCTGCATGCTCTGACAGGGCGATCTGGAGGAGGTTCAACCTCCACTTTTTTCCCAGGATCAAAGTCATCAGCTTCTCCCTCAGTGTCACACTGTTCTTTCTCCCTTTTCCTCTTTTTCTCTTCCTAGCACAGCAGAAAAGAGACAGATTTTCAAAGAACATACTTGCCATGTGCAATCTCACATACCAAAACATGAGACAGTGATTTTTTGTTTGAAATTCTCGTTCTGTATCTAAGCCATATATAGTTTAAACAATAGCACATACATTTTCACTCACTTTTTCAATTTTCTTCTCTAAAACTAATAATGTTCACCTTTTGCTTCTTTGTATTTAAATGTACTATTGTTCTATCATTAGTTACTGTACTTTTACTGAAAAGAATGCTAAACTCTGAAGCTATTTATATGTAAAATTGCATGACAATAAGCCACACCAGAGAGTAAAGGAAGTTAATTTACTATTCAGTAAAGATCAGTCTGTAGCCCTGCTTTGATCGATGTGTTTTTGTTGTTTGGTGCATTAAACAGGAATCAATAAAGTACGTGATAATTTAGGAAGCCTACCAAAGAACCAGCAGAAATGCTCTGTAACAGTGGTGGCAATTAATGATCTCTTCCTGCGTTTCAAAGCAAAGTCATGTTTAAGCCATTTCCAGAATCTTACAGTCATTCATGTTTGCACAGAAAAGCATACTTTCATTAACCTTGTTTAGACTACAGTTTTGTTACTTATCTATCTGTTAGCTTCTTTTGCATGCACTAATAACAAAGTTCTGAGAAAAAAAAAAATCCAAACACTTCCCCCAATTTAGCAAAGGCAAAACAAATAATTTGATCTGATGCTGCAAGAGCTTGTATTAAAGACAGTTGTTTTGCTACATTTCAGTCCTAGCCATACTCTTAACGGAGACGTTTGAAAATGTTTGTAGAAAGAAAATTTTCCACTATCTGCCCTATATTCAAGAGCTTGTGAGTGATCCTACAAGATACAATGCTTTCAAGTAAATCAACTCGAAATGACAGATGTTAGCCACACACATACAAAGCAGCAGCCAAAAACTGTCATATGAGAACAGTAAAACTACATGACAGAAAAGAATTAAAAAAGCATAGAAGTCAGAAAATCATTAGTACATAAAAGAAATACTATTAAAATGAAATTGTACAGGTAATTGCACCGTCAACGCCTTCTTGCTGATTTCAATCTAATTCCTAAAAGTTCTGCACAGACAACTAAGGTGACCACACCATCTGCTACTAACAAAGCCACAAAGCCTAGCATGCAGGTTACTCTTAAACAAGAGCCAACAAGGCTGTGGTACCACAGTACTCAACAAATCAGATTTCAGAAAGCTGTTTTGAGTAAACATATAAATCTCAATGTCCAATAACATGGTATATCACAGAAACACAAATGCATTCTAGAGTTATTTGAAAAGCTGAAAATACCCTCCTCAAAGGGTAGCAAAACATGGGTTTGACCTGGTTGAAATACAAACCATCCAACTTAAAAAATGAAGTATATGTACCTACAAACAAAGCAAACAGATAAGAAAAACGAGCAGTTACAAGAAACAAGCTTTTTGTTCAAAAAAATCATCACAGAGATATCTTTTTTAAATGGGAGAAATACACCAACACACACACAGGGGTTTTCTATATTTGTGAAGTGCTGTCTCCAAACAATAAGCTTCTTTCAACAGTGATTAAAAAAAAAAACAAAACAACAAACGTTCTGGTACTCTGCACCAGATTTTTAGATCTGATAAGCAAGCACAAAAAAGGCTGATATGTCTGAATTCTGAAAACCACAGCTTACCTTTCTCTTTCGTCTTTCCTCATCATCTAGATGCTTTTCTTTTTCCTTTTCAGACTTTTTTTTCTTTTTTTTCTTCTTTTCTTTATGTCGTTCTCGCTCATGATCTGATCTGTCATCATAGTAACTGGAATCATGCCCTGACCCAGAAAGTTCAGTCACTTCACTTCCTCCAACCTTAAGTACGAGCTTTAAAGGCTTTTCCAGAGGCTTATCCACATAATCTAAATTTAAAAAGTAAAAAATTTCATAAATGTACATGAAGGTGACAGCAAACAGCAATTACTGATACTTCGTCTAGAAAGGCTCTTTACAAGAATTCGCTGCAGGCTGAAAATATATGCAATACATTTGAAGAGAAAAAACATAGTGAAGACTGACAAAGCCAACCGAAGAAACAGTTGTTCAGCATATTTTACGTCATGATTTTCCACAAACCTGTAATATGTAAGGAACTAACTCCTTGGCTTTCCCTGAAAACATCACAAGATCTTTATCAAACTAAAGCGAAACCAAGTATCGCTCAAGCAGGGCAGTAACCGGAACCCATCAGTAACTGCCCTGCGAAGCACGGAGACGCTCGGTCTCACCTCCCCGCACCCCCGGCGCCCCAGCCCTCGCTCCGCGTTCCCCGTGCCCCGCCCGAGCCGCCTTCCCGGGGCTGCGGCAACCTCCCACCTCTCTCAGGCCACCCCCCCGCCACTCGGGAGCCCCGCAACGCGCCGCTTCTCTTCGTTTCCCCTCCTGCTCCCGCCCCACAACGGGGTGCCGGCGGCCTGGCCCCGGGGCGCTCGCCCGAAAGGGTAGGCGCATCCCCGGGTACAAAGGCGGGTCCCCCCGCTCTGTACCGCCCCAGTTCTTACCGCTGTACGCGGTGGCGGAGGCCGAGCGCCATTCCGCCTTCTCTGCTTTGTGTTTCTTGTGCTTCTTCCCCATAGCAGAGCCGGCCGCAACAGCCGCGGCCTCCCCTCGGCCCCTCCCGGAAGCGCTCGGGGCGTAAGGAGTCCTTCCGCCTGCCGCGGAGGAAGATCCAGGTCAGGGCGGGAGGAGTGGTCCTGTGCTCGCCAGCCCGCCTTTTACAAAAGGGTGGTAGCGGCGTCCTGGGGTGTCAGGTTCTTCTCGCGTTCGAGCGAGGTCCTTTCGGCTCCCTGTGGCGGCGGAGCCCTCGCAGCACTGAGGGGCGCCGAGGGGACAGAGGAGCTGCCTGGTCCTTCCGCTCCCCGAGGCGGACCTGTGTCCCCCGATCGCAGCACGCCGTTCTCGGGGCCGCGTCTGGCGTGAGGTGATTTCCCGTTCCCTGCCGGGGAGGCCCGCGGGGGCGGGGAGGAGCGGGCCGCCCGTGCGCGCGACTGCGTGTCCCGTGGCTGGCGTCGCCATCTCCCGAGGGGTTGGGGCGTGAAGTGCCGGTCTCGACAGCGGGCGGGCGGAGCGGGACGCGGCGTCTCCCGTGGCGGGAAGGACCGGTTGTGCCGTTGCCGTGTAATGGTCGCTGAAAGCCTGCTTCTCCATGGCGTCGCTTTCCCCCCTAGGAGCGAGAAGGATGGATGACGCTGCCGGGGATTTGAAGCAGGCGCTCCCAAGCGTGTGTGACAACGTTCAGATACACGTGGAAGTTCATCAGAAATCAAGCAGGTCTCTCGGATGAGAACTTCCCCTGCGGCCACTCGTCTCTGTTGCCTCTTGTCCTACAAGTGGCACACAGCGCTCAGCTCTGCCTTCTCTGTGCTCTCCCATGGGTTCCCATACGGGTGTCTCTTCCTAAGGTTGAAGAAACCCATTTCTCTCAGCTTCTCCTTGTGTGTCTCGTGGTCCAGTCTCATAATCGAGTTGGTGGGCATATTCTGGACTTGCTCCAGTATATCGTTGTCTCTTGTACAGCAAGAGCCCAAAGCTGCACACAGTACTCCAGATGTGTCTCAAAAACATCCAGTAGACGGAAAGAATTGCTTTCCCTAACATTTGTGTTCTTGCTAGCACAGCCTGAAATAAGGTTGGCCTTATTTGTGGCAGGGGCAAACAAGACTCGTTGCTAGCTTGTCCACCAGTAATCCTGGGTCCTTTTCTGTAAAGCTGCTTTTCATCCATTTGGTCTCTGGTCTGTACTGTTTGGGAAATAGATGGAGAGACAGGATTTCATGTTTACTTCTGTTGAACTTCACGAAGTTCCTGTCTAACCATATTTCCAACCTGCAGAGGTCCCTCTGAATGGCAGCCCTGCTTTCTAGTATGCTGACAGCTCTCCCTGCTTCGGTGTTATCCAGAAACTTGTTGCAGTGGCTTTCCATCCTATCTTCCAGGGTGTAAATGAACATATAAAAACAGTGTTGGTCCTAATATTGACACCACCACTCCACCTTTCCTCCACTGACTTACTGGTAGCTCTGCTTTGTCTTTGTACTCCTAATCACAACACTTTGAGCTGGACAGTCCAGCCACCTTGTTATCCATTTATCCAGTCTTTATCTTACTAATGTGGCTATCTGGATACTATGGGAGACTGTGTCCAAGGTGTTCCTAAAGTCAAGGTGTAAAATACCCACTGCGTTCTTTTTGTCAGACGTAGGAAGTCTGTCGGACTCAGTCCTCCCAGACAAGGAACTGGCAATGCATCACTGAAATTGCAAAATTAAGTTAAGGCCTTTTTGAAATCTTCAAATGGTATTCCTTTTCCTGTAATTTTTGTCTCTTCTACTGGGATTCTCCTTATAGTACATCCCCATCCTGAGGTATTGGCTGTCCTCAGACATGAAAGCATAATAGAGCTTCCAAGCTAAGTGTTTAGTCTAGTAGCTTGGCTATGAGTTTTTCTGGTTTTCCTAGTGAAACACAGTAGAGATTTCATAACTGATTTCCATTCCTGAAATCTATTAGCTGTGTCGTTCCATGTCCCCTGATATGACTGCAAACAGAGCAAATAGTATTCTTTGGCTTGCATCTTTTAATGTACAAATTAAAAACAAGTATCAAACTTGTTGCTTTTGGAAAGAAACTGAATTTGATAGGGTTTTTTTCTGCAGAATGTGACAGGGAGGGGTTGAGTGGGTTTGGGGTTTTTTTGTGTGTGTTGGTTTTTTGGAGGTGGTTTGTCTTGGGGATTTGTTTGTTTATTTTGTGAGATGGAAGCTGTTTTCCATGTAGGCTTAGTGTATGAAATAAAGCACTCTGATATTAGTTAAATACCATAAATAATGCTGTTTCTTTCTTGTTAGTGCGGCCAAGAAAGAAGATATCAGGATGAGTGTCTTAAAGCTGTTGAATAGACATAATATCGTGTTTGGTGATTACAAGTGGACAGAGTTTGATGATGGTTTCCTTAATGGCAATGTGCAGTCTGTGTCGATCGTGGATACGGAGCTTAAACTGAAAGACAGACAGGTATTCACAGTCAAGAAATGTACAGCTCTGTTCATATGCCTGTGAGCTAGTTGCAGGTAAACTAATGATAGCCTAAGGGCGTAAGCAAGACAAGGTCTGTTGGACGAGGTAGTATCTTTTATTAGGCCAACTGGTATAACCAGGAAAAGGTGGCTCAGTTTTTGGGCCTTAGTAAGGTCTGGAACAGACATACTAG
The DNA here is from genome assembly GCF_964289735.1 of Phaethon aethereus. Taxonomy (NCBI): domain Eukaryota; kingdom Metazoa; phylum Chordata; class Aves; order Phaethontiformes; family Phaethontidae; genus Phaethon; species Phaethon aethereus. The sequence goes on along the minus strand of NC_138582.1, from coordinate 106,185,345 downwards.
GCTTCAAAGCTGAATGCCAGCTGAGAACTGTAACTTTCTTATGTTAGAATTAGCTTTGATGAGAACCGTGATATATTAAAAGTCTTTTTATGTCCATTCTAGCCTATTGACTTGAGCAAAAGCAGTCTTTCTCTTCATATTTTTCATCTAAATGAAGAAGGACCAAGCTCTGAAAACCTGGAAGAAGAGAATGAGGATATCATTGCAGCTAACCACTGGGTGCTACCAGCAGGTACCCATGTGATGTTTATGGAAGGTCTAGAGCAATTACAATGAAAGAAAATCTTGGCAAGACTAAAAGAGTTTATAGGGTTACGTATTAAAGGAGTTATTTTCATATATTTTTTAACTTTGTCCTTTGTCAATGGAGCCAATGTATTTGGACTTTCTTCTTTATGTTTTTGACCGAATTACTACAGGTGATTCCACAACACACCATTTATTTCTGTAACATTTGTGGATGGGTGGAAGTAACTGATCTTGTGGAATAAAATGTATAGTCATAACCAGAAGCATGCAAATTTTTAACCCTTCAAGCTGCATTCCAAATTTTTATTTGGAAATCCACAAGAAATTAATTCATTTAAACATTCATTTTCCAGAGCCCACTGCTGGCTTCCAGCCCCCAAGACAGTGCTGCTCTTCTATTTGGACAAACAAAAAAACTAAAGAGATTTAGAGTCCTCAGAGTGTCTTCTGAAAAGAAGAATAAGGCTTTGCTCCTCAGTAGAGCGTGGCCTGCCTGTTATTGTCTAGTGCTTGGGGAAGCTGGATTCTGTGCCGGAAAGGAGAAGTATAGGTGTGAGCTTAAGCTCAGAGACAGTGATTCTGAGATGTTTCTTACTCATTCCATATTGTGTAAAGCCTACCTATCCACTACATCTCGAGAATAATTCAATCTGATACTTTGACATTATTCCCATGTTATTGTGGTTTATTATTGTTCAGTCTTTTTTGCTTTTCTTTGCTGAAAGCTGGAAACTAGCTGCTAGAAATGATTGATACCCAAATCACAACTTTAGTTTTTTATGCATTATTCAGCTACATGCTTTTTTTCATTCTCTACATGTTGATGTAAAAAAAAAAATGGGGGGTGGGTGGGGAGATCAGTGATGAAATTGGGCTTAGAACCCTCCTCCCACCTCAACTTTTCATACCTCTCTGTCTTGGGGAAATATAGGTCCATCCCCTATTGAGGGTGGAAAGAATGATATTTTTCCTTTCATGTTAAGAAATTAAGAAGATTAATTTCTCCTCATGATTATTTGAGGAAACGGAAGTTGTGAAACTGCTGAATTTGTCTGTTAGAAAGTAGTTTGCATTTTGAGAAAAATAACTTCTCTTGTCATATGTTTTAATTGCTCTTTTATATATGTTCTTGATCCTTAATTTTAGTTGAGAATAATTTGAAAACTGCCTTGTGCTGCAATGGTAGATTACAAGTTCCCAGATTTATTTATCCTAAACAGATATATTATATATTGCTTTTGCAGCTGAATTCCATGGCCTTTGGGAAAGTCTTATATATGACACTGAAGTAAAATCACACGTAAGTTGAAAATGAATAGCAAAATTACTTGAGGAGAAGTAAGAGCTGAAATATAGCCTATTTGAAGTTTGCTGCATCCCATGGAGAAGTTATTTGGAAATCATCAGAAATAACCAGAGTTACATACTTCTCTGGTGTGCACTTAACAAAAGAAGTCAGAGCAGACGTTTTGAGTTTAAACATCATATCTCAGACGTATACCAATATGTGCTACTGTGAAGTCAGCTTTGCCAAAAATCTGTTTGCCTGTGAAACTGGGTTCAGTGATGCTCATGCAACAAATTATAAAGAATTTCTTCATATGCATCGTCTTGTTTACAGAAATCATCAAAAGTTGTGATGATGACTGCCAGAGCTTATAGAACTGTAATAGTGTAATCTGAAATTTAGTAATTGTGATGTGAGTAAAAACTACAAGTGATTAAATTCAGTTGCTCTTACGACAGCAGTCATTATGATGTTTATTGTGCTTGTTAAAAAAAAAAATGCTTCTACCCAAAGCTTTTGGATACAAATAACTAATTCATTAGCTTGTTTATAATACCATAGATACCAGTATTCCCACTTAATTGTTTATAACCAGCTATAGTAAAGTTTGAGTCTTTGACTCTGTGCTTGGGCAGCTTGCGTTTTAAAGACAATGGAAAATGAAAATAATTGCACTTCCTTAAAGCATTTCATTTATTCATGTAAGAGTTGTGGAACTCCATTTGTGCCTAGTACATGCTATTCTTTTTCCTGAGGGCAGGAAGGAAATTAATTTCCAAGTTTTGCAGAAAGAAAATTTGCCTATGACTTAAAGACGTGAACCCTTTTTTTTTTTTTTTTTGTTATGAGTACACAATAGACATAATTAGGGATTGCTTCTATTTGTAATTGTATTTGCTGGTATGTCTAACTTGTGTGTCTCTCTGCTTTTCAATTAGTTACTTGATTATGTGACGACAACATTACTATTTTCTGACAAAAACGTTGACAGCAACCTTATATCGTGGAACAGAGTTGTTTTGCTGCATGGTAAAAATGATCTGTCTTAAACTAAGTAGATTCATTGGTCATCTGTTTATACTTTCTGTCTGGAAAAACTTGTATTGCACTCCTGTGTAGTGAAATTAGATGATCCAACAGCAGCAGAGAAGTAATCTCTCTGTAATAAAAATTTAGATGAAATGTAACATCAGAATCAAATCAATGTTCACATGTACTATGTTTTGCAGGAATTTAAATTTTAAAATTTATAATGCAGTGACAATAGTTGTGTGGGGTTTTTTAATTTTCATATTTAAGTGATATGATTACTTTTTTTGTATAAAGTGCAAAAATAATGCAGATACTGAGGACATTAGGAGCCATATATTAGTTACAGTTCTATCTCAGTATAATAAAAAACTAGTTATGGCTTTATAAAAACTTCTGAGGGAACTGGGAAATCAATCTGTGTGTTGTGTTATTAAGACTGTGTGTTCTGTTGCCAAGTATGAAGGCAGTACTCTAGCTAATTTAGTTGTTACTATTTCAGTGAAGTCATAATCTTCAGTCAGTCCTAGCTTACTGTGGAGGTTATACCATAAATGAGATTAATGTGAACTGAATCCATTTTCTTGCAAAATGCAGCTTGCTATTGAGTAATTACAATTTTGTCACCAAGACTGGTATTCAAAAATAAAAGGTCATAGTGGAAATGGTTGTTATGAGTGTTGATTATATTTAAGTTATAAGTATTTATCAATTTAGAAGCTGCAGGATGTTTTTGTTTGAAAAAATATTTATTTCAGACTGTTAACAATATATTATGATATATATATTTAATTTTAGTAATGAGCTCATTATTGTGATCACAAAAATTTAATCCTGGGGAATCTACAACTGTTATACGTTTATGTTATAATGGCAATACTGGCTTTGAATAAAAAGTAGTCATCTAGTTGATGTTACTAGTTTGTTTAGCACCCACACATCATCTTCCATATATTCATACTCTGTTTAACTATGCTTGTACTTGTTTGTTTGGAGAAAGTCTGTGTGGCTCTTTCATGGATGTCAAGCCAGATCTAAAAGCTTCGTCCCAAAGCATACTTCCTAAGATGCTCTGGGTTGCCCCAAGGTAGAGATTTCTGGGAAGGTGGACAGCTGATCAAACTGAGCATGATGTGTTTCTGTTCTGCATGTTAGAAGAGTATGTTTCAGGAAGATACAAGTTTAAGCATAGCACTGATTTTTTGAGAATGCTAATAAGCATAAGCCCTGCTAGGGTGAAAATACTCTGTGGCTGTTGAGTATTTTAACTGTATGGTATCTGCATACAAACTATTACACTAACTATACTAATAATTGAAAATTATATAAATTCAAAGCTCAGCTCTAGGACTGTAGTGGAGTAAGCAATCTTCTCAAACTACCCTGGTGTTCACAATCATTGTCTGCTGTGTTTTTATTCAACAATTAGTGCTGTAATGAAATAAAGTAGTTAAAAAGATGTTACATGTCATTAACAATCTGATGCAGATTCTGTATAATGTATGGATTTGATTTCAAACCAGGCCCTCCTGGAACTGGGAAGACCTCTCTCTGTAAAGCATTGGCTCAGAAGCTGACAATTCGACTGTCATACAGGTGATAATTTAAAGAAGATTTTCACTTTAGTTTACCATTGTTAATTGTTCTTTTTCAGTAGCCCAAAGATATTTAATATTTGATTTTAAGTAATGGGTGCCAAGTGCTAATCTTCATAGTTCTTTTATAGTGCACCTGGCTAGCAATAAAATTGATCTGATAGAGAGACTGCTTAGGATATTTTAATGCCTTTTTAAATGTGTAATTATTTGTGACCAGGTATGTAAAACAAATTCCAGTGGCGATATAGGAATTTGTTTGTGCTCACATTGTACATTAATGAATGCTAAAGGACAAAGAATCACAGAGTATCGAGCCTGCTACTTGTATCTTCATGCTTAAGAAAGCCTGTTTTTAATAGGTAGTGATTTTGTAATCAATTTGTTTTGTACTTGGATTGTCTGAATGCCACAGTCTGCAGAGGACAGTCAAGTCAGACAAGTAATAAGAGTTAGCCTTAAACTTCATAGCAACTTAACAAATTTAGATAAAAAAAAAAAATGTTGTATAAAATACTTGTTGTAACATAAATGATTTGTAATAATTGGAGTGATCTGCCTCTAGTCCAAGCTGAAATTATGATAAACATGGGCTATATAATGTATGGTTGAGATATTTTGTCCTAAGGATATCCATGCAGAGCTAAGTAAATAAGTTTGCTTTTATATGTGTTCTTGCTATACTGAACAAAATCTTATATGAACAGAAGAATGAGGCCATTAGCGTGGTAACTGTTACTTAAACTGTATTTAACTAGCACTTGTTCTAATGAAGGAATTGATAGCAATTTAATATACGGATTTCTAGTGAGACATGTTTCTGGAAATGACAATTAAACTCAAAACAGGTATTATGTTTTGAAAAGTAAGTAAAGTAAAGTACTAATTCACAGAATTCCAGGGTTGAAATGGAGGGAATGAGACTTATGGACGTTAATTTTATCACCAACCTTTATTTACAGTAGAGTTGATACTTCTTTTTCCCTTCATACTTTAGGTATAGGTATGGACAGTTAATTGAGATAAACAGCCATAGCCTTTTCTCTAAATGGTTTTCTGAGGTATGTATTGATGTAGTTAATTAAGAAGACTTTGTTTTAGAAATTACCCTTTTCTGTTGAGCTTGTTTCATAAAATAAGTGTGTGCACCAAAGATTACTCAGAATAATGTGTTTGAGAACACTTAAATAGAAGTTATATTAGAAAGTTACTTTAAAAAACAGGTATTTCCATCTTTAAATATGGTAAGGCTTTGAAAGTTGTGTGATAAGAAACAGTTAAATATATGCATATGGTGTCTCTCTAGAGTGGCAAGCTTGTAACCAAGATGTTCCAGAAGATTCAAGAGTTAATTGATGACAAAGATGCTCTTGTATTTGTACTGATTGATGAGGTACGATTCTAATAGCATTGATGTACATAAAATTTAGCAGAAAGTAAATTGATGTGAGGGAACTGTGATAATGCTCATCCATAAAGCATATTAAATAAAAACATATTTTTTGTTTAAATTAAAGCATATTTATTATTTTTGTAAATTACATAACTTTGTGCAGAAGAGTGAATTTTAATCTTGACTGCTGCAGATTTGAGAGGAACACAGTATGATTTAGCAGGCAAATCAAAATCCAGGTGAAAATGAAGCAAAACCTTTCTTGGTGTAACTTTCCTTGTTGCTGTGTGTTGACAAGTGGAGTATAGTTTTAAACTTCAAAGTAGCCTAGATTTGTATTAATTGTGCTCCTACATATATTGTAAATCTCTAAAAAGCATTATTATGGTTCAGTTCATTGTCTAGATTCTCTTGCAAGATAGACTTGCATACATAGGCAACTTGATAAGTATGTACCTTATTAGCTTTGTTATATTGGAGTTCCTATGGGGAAGCTCATTCTAAATTCCATGTATTCTTTATTCTGGTGTGTGTGTGTGTCCAGTCTCGGTTCTGCTGTCAAAACAGGAATTTCACTCAGTACACTTTTCTTCCTTGACATTCCTTTCCTTCTCCCTGTGAATTCCTACTTAACAAAAGATTTTGAAGATGAAGGTTTAGATGCCAAATACAAGGATCTGAAGGTGTATTGTCTGGGTTATTTGCTTGCTGCCAGCACTCCAAATGTGCAGTGTTTATGGGTTTTTTTGGTGTTTGGTGATATTTTTTTTTGTTGTTTTATTTGTTTGTTTGGTTTGGTTTTTTGGTAGGTGGAAAGCCTCACAGCAGCCCGCAGTGCCTTCAGGGCAGGCACAGAGCCTTCAGATGCTATTCGTGTGGTGAATGCTGTACTGACACAAATAGATCAGATTAAAAGGTAAACTCATATTATTGCAACAGGAAAAGGTAATTGACAGTTTCGGGATTCCTGCTAAATTTTAATTCCTACTTGGAATATTAAACCAAATTGGTTAGTGAACTATTCTTTGTTAATGGTGCTGATTGTGAAAAGAAATAGGAGTAACCCAACAGAATATTTTGCATATAACTGAGTGAACAATCAAATCTACAGATAGTATACTTCCTGTAAAGCTAGGGAGAGATACAGGACAGATGATCATGATAGCTGCTTGGAGAGACAAGAATAATCAATGAAGAATTCATTCACTATTTACAGCTTCTTGATGTCAATCTAAAACAGGCTTGCACAACATGTGGCTTAGAAGCAATCATTAATGATGCTTGGTCCGCTTTGCGTGCTGGATTTAGTGCAGCATACCATTTCTGGTTTTATTCCCTCCCCTTTCTGGGCATACTTGGCTCTGTTCACAGAAAGAAAGGTGCCTTAGTATTTGGCCCTGTCTTGTGGCTAATTAAAGGTAAGTGGCTTATTCATACGTACAAGTTCACAGGCTTCATCTAAATATAGCTATGGTTAAGAATGCTCTTTAATATTTCTTAGAGTAAGGAGATGTTACTTCTCTTTTAAGCTCACTTTAATGTCATCCACATTTAGAATGTGTCATATTGCCGGTTAAACTATATACTTTCTACTAAATTGAAATGGAAAACATGTAGAAAAAGGTTCAAATTTACGAGTCATCTTTTAATAATTTTTTTTTTTTTTTTGTGGCAGAGACTATGCCAGTAGGTTCTAGATAGTTAATGTATATCACTTCTAAAATAGGTTTAGAGACACTATGGACACTTGAGAAACAGCTGAAGGAAAGAGACTATGCATGGAAATTGATTGGGGGTAACTGGCCAAGAGCTTCAGATCGTTTACTGTAATTGCTGTCTGACAAGAGTGATGTGACTGCTTATTGCATGAAATTGCTTGAGTCATAAGAAGGAAGCTATCAATTTGCTAGTCACAAAAGGATATAATTCTTGTACATGTGACCTACAAATCTGCTTTTATTTTGAAGGTATCCCAATGTAGTTATCCTGACTACTTCAAATATTACAGAGAAAATTGACATGGCCTTTGTAGACAGGGCTGACATAAAGCAATACATTGGACCTCCATCCACTGCAGCAATATTTAGAATATATCTTTCTTGCTTGGAAGAACTGATGAAGGTAATATTTTGAAAGAAAGTGTGTAAAATGTCCTATTTTAATAAATTTGACATTTTAATCATACTTCTTAAATAATAAAAATACACAAATTTCATTCCATCTCTGTATTTCCACTCTTACTGTAGAATTTAATTTTGAATGTATTTAAGTTTTTCATACAACAGTGTATAACTCTTCTTTCTAGTGTCAAATAATATATCCTCGACAGCAGCTCCTGACACTCAGAGAGCTAGAGATGATAGGCTTCGTAGAAAATAATGTGTCAAGGTTAAGCCTTGTACTAAAAGAAATCTCAAGGTAAGATTCTGAAATTCTACATTTTTTATATAAAATGAGTTGTGGAATGATGTATAAAAGTAATTGAATTTTGTAACAGCTAGAGTTCTGAAACTTCTCATTTTTTTTCTGTTAGGGTTATTGCAAAACCTTTCAGGGGACAAAAAGTGGAAATGATCAGGAGTTGCCAACATTTCTTAGTCTCAGATATGGCTTGGCTTGGTACTGCTTCTGGTTTCTGCTCTGCCCTTTGAAGTCCTTTTGACAGATTGCTGGCTGGCTTAGGGAGGTGCCTTAGGTTTCAGTTGATATTGTGAATTGTAATGCAGTTTAGTGGAAATAGTATTGGCCTTAGTTATGCTAAGAAAGTGTCTCGGAATGCCTGGCAATCTACTAAGTAATTTTTCAGCATCGAGATATAAGTGGACAGAAGAAAAGGGGAAGGGAGTGACTTGTAAATAGAGAGTGTTACGATTTTTTGGGTATGCTAGTAGAGCAAATAGTCTTTCACTGCAGCATAACAATTCTTGAAACAATAAAAATGATATTCACAATATTAAGCAATATATTTTCCAAAGTGCTTGTCCCTATGGACAAAATAAACATTCATGAAGTCAGAAAAGTGTGTTTTCCTTCTGTTCCTGATGTATGCAGTCTTAACCAGTGAGGAGTGGAGTAAATCGAGTAAGTTTTTCCAGGTATAGAGGTTTGGGTTCTACATACACAGAGTAGTGCTTGGAGGAGATGGAAACATGTATCAAGTAGGTGACATACAGGAAGCTGTGTGTAAATGGTGGGAAGAAGGACATAAGTAGTAGCCATGAGGTCCAACCTTCAAAACATATTTTTCAAGCGGAATGGAAGGTTATGTCTGTACCGTACCCTTTCAGGGTAAACATTCCCTAAATTCATGAGGTACGGCACAGTGATGTGAAGGGCATGATGTAAGTTTTGCCAGGCAAATGTGACCGTGCTCGTTCTGTACTGTATAGCCTCCTGTAGGCTGAAGTTGTCTGTTTACTTCCTGCTTTTGCTAAAAGTGCTGCAAGTGGCCTGCTGAATTGTGATTTGAGTTGTTTTAGAGCAACTTATGGGAGAAACACAGAAAAAGGAAAGGACTTAACTTTTAAGAGTGGATATTTAGCATTTAAGCAGCACTTGTCTCTGTTTTACTATAGAAGAAGTGAAGGTCTTAGTGGCCGGGTCCTGAGAAAACTTCCTTTCCTAGCACACGCACTTTATATTCAAGTAAGTTTATTATATTCAAGTAGGTTTATTCTGTTCATTATATTTTTGTTTGGTTTTGAGACAGATGGGAAGGCATTTGCACACTACCTGAAGTAAAAGATTGGGCCTAAATGCCCCTTTTAATCTAAATTGCACTGTTTCTGTAGCTTTGTAGACTGAATGCTGCCCATAATTTAAAATGAGATTGAAGAAGACGGATGGGATTGACCTGCCCAACAGCATTCTACTTTTCATTAAATGTTGTGACAGAATATTGATGCTGGTTCTGTGATAATTTCCTGCTGAAAGAAAACCCTCTGCCACTTTATAAATAATATTGATTTGTTAAAAACCTTTTTTGAAGCAAATCCACAGTAATGGTGATTAACTCAAGACTTTGCATAGCTTGACTTCGACTTTACTATGCTAGCTCGTTTAAAATAAACCTGCAGTTTTATGTTTTGTAGCATTTTGAAAATTTTGTAACATGAAAGTCAAATATTTCTCTTTTAAATACTGTGATTTGTATGTAAAATATTATGTATGCCTATTGCTGTAGTGCGTCTAACAAAATCTTCTTTTATTTTCAGTCTCCCAGTGTTACAATGACAGCGTTTCTTCAGGCTCTTTCACTTGCAGTAGACAAACAATTTGAAGAAAGAAAAAAAATTGCAGACTGTGTGTGATACTCTTTTTATAACTGTTTTATAGTTGTCTGTATTGTTAACACTGAAGACTACATATTTTTCATACAAACTGTGCAACTTCAACGCATCTGTAAGATAGATTGTCAACACCTTAAAAAACTGGGAATGCCTAATCTAGTTTTTCAAAATATTCATTAATAAACAATTAAGAAATGTCACAACATATTTTTCAAAAGCTTTATTTCAAATGCCAATAAGAGGATTGTAAAAAATTCTTGCTAAAAGTCAGTTTTCATCATTTGAAGTTATTAAAAGTGGGCAGACTTCTGTTCCTTGTTTCTTAACCACTAAATTCCTATCCATGCATCCATTTTTATACATCAAATTTCTTTCACTTTTTTAATAGCAATAGAAATTCAGTCTTTGGATCTGATACTTCTGTCACAAATGCAGTACTTCTTATTGCTTCTGAAATAACAAGCATGAAACTGGGAAGGATTCGAAGTGCTCAGTGATGGCACAGACCTTTTATACTGACATCTTTTTAACTTCAAATTTGATATCAAGTATTGCTTTTTCTAATTACATCAGATTCAAAAGTTTAAAATCAAGAGATCACTTAATTCTATTTGGTAATACTACTTTTTTGTGTTGTGACAAGGACATGAAGCAGAGTAGACCATGTTTTCTCACTGAAGAGTAACTACAATGTCTAAGAAACTTTTTTTAAAATGAGTGAAGTTTGGTTTTGTTTTATAGAACATAAAAATTAACAATCATCTGTGGAGAAAAATATTTTGTAGTGCAAAAGCCAGGAAATGCATGCATCCAGTTCCTAAAGTAACAGAGTCAACTTTTATATGGTAAATACATAACCAATATAATACTGGTTACAAAACTCAATTCTTCTGTATTTACAAGTATTTTATCTGCACTCAAATGAAAGAATGAAATGTTAGGGGAATTTCCATATTAGATGTTTAATTATTCTTAAATGAAGATAAAATAATGAGATTTAAGTTGATGATAGTCAGTTAATGCATGCCTCCTAGTTGTTGGTATAGGAAATACTTTAGTGATAGTGCATTTTTTACTTGTTTGTATCTTTTAAATCAATGTTATACTATACATTCATGAGATGAAAGATTTTGTCATGAGCTGTTTTTATTGATGAATGCTACAAACTGTGCATTAAAAAGTTGCACAGAAGTTGTCAAGTGCTAGTAAATTTTTATTATGGCATCTATACTTATGTAAAGACAGCCTCTTTGTTAAGCCTGTCTAAGTATCTGTTCATTATATTACTTTTGAAAATAACTGATTAAATATTATTCCATATCTACCTCAAAAAAAACCAAGAGGGGTGGGCAGGAGAAGATTGTACCACATTCAGATATTTGCAGTTGTGTACTCTGCTTTTCCCACAATTATCATTTTGAAAATACTGGTACCATTAGGTGGTAGTTCCGGAAGGAAAACTCACAGAATGAGGGAGGCTTATTTCTCCCTGTTTTCCGGTTGTGTGGAAAGTACTGCCCTGCATTCCCTACATAGAATGGATGTTTTGGGTTTTTTTCTTTTGAGAGTTTGAGTTCAACACAATTTTAAATTCTAAAGGCTTTGAATCTGTATCTTTGAAGAGATTCACCTTGAAACAGGTGGTATTTGTTTTGGAAGGAAGTGTTTTCTGCTCCTTTTGTTGAAGATGCATTCCTTCATATCCAAGAGTACAAAATACATGAAAATAGGCAAAGAACATATAATGTATGGAGCCTTACTACAACCTAGGGATTAGGCCATTCAGATGGAAGAGAGTGCTTGGGAGGTTCTAGACTGAAATGTTTCTATCTTGTATTTAATGACCATCTACTCTGAAGCATGCACATCTTTTTGCAAACAGGTAACCGTTTTATTTTAATGAAGGCAGACAAAGAATGTTTGTGCTCTGATTTCCAGGACCACTATAAGCTAGGACACATTGGACATGAAAGCCCTCAGAGTAACCTTCTCCCTCAGTCAGTGCAAGTCTGTCATGTGCTCAAATGCTGTAACCCGGGCTGTTCTTTTCATAGGAGACTCGGTGGCTGTGCGTTAATCCTCTGTTTTCTTTCCCTGTTCCATTAATAAAGAGGGAATAATCCTCTTTTCCAGGTACAGTTCCAGAGCAGTTTTTTGATTTTTAATCATAACCATAAATTGAAACAACCATCTTTCAGCACAAAGAAAATTTCTACTTTGTTAACAGGTTGCTTCTAATTCTCTGGAAGCCACTAGGTGGCGAGCAGAGTTTTAGCAAGTCATGCGAGAATGGGAATGCTGACTGGAAGTTTCGAAAGCCCTAATGAAGAAGACTGACACTGCTGCAGTGAAAATCCCTCTTATTAGCTCTAGTGTAATGTAACACCATAGAATTTCTCTGCTTAACCTTACAGAAAGAGGGATTCTGGGATGTAAAATGTTTTGCAAAATAAAAAGAAGCTGTTGCACAATTTGACTGAAGGTGAAAACCAGTGAGTTTTCCATGCTATGGCAGAAGTTATTTTGTACTGTAGTTTAAGCATCTCATCCACTGGGTGGTGGGTTTAGAAAAATAACTGGGATCTAGGTCACTGTAAGCACAGATGATTAAATTTTGAGCCTGGTGAAGGCAAACACTTTCAGCATAGCACATTAAAGTGTGTAGAATGTAGGGTTTTATAACAGTTAAGTAATCCTGAAATAGCAAAGTAAAAAATTTTTTTTTTGCTTGCAAAAAGCAAATGTAGACCTTTTGCCAAGCTGAGCACTGCTTATTTTATGAGATATTTCTGTGACTAACATTTTTCCAAGCAGCAAAAAGTGTTCCTTTCTGATCCAGATCTGGACGTTATGATTTCTCTACAGAATTTGTAGCACTGATTGTCACTACCCTGCATCATCTTTTGCTAGTAAGGCTCCCAGATAGTGTCTCCTCTCTGCTGCTGCCGAAATAAACTCTCCGGCAGAAGTTTCCAACTTTTTACCATCTCTGTATGAGTTGGTAGGGGAAAAAGCCTTTCCAGTGGAATGTTGAAACTTGATACAATGCTAGTAGTCATAGGAAAACACCTTTAACCCTTTACATTGCTGCAGATCAACTTAAACCGAAAAGCAAGATATGCAATCTGGTTGCTTCCTTTCTAAGTCTGCATGGATTCTTGGGCCACTAACGTAGTAAGCAGAGGTTGGATAGAGCATGTTTCCTTATAACCAGTTGCTGGTTTGAGGTACCATGCTTATGAACAATGGCGTGATTCAGACAGGGACCACAGACAGTGCCATAGCAGAAAGTGTCTTTTTTTCTTGCTGCTGGTCTCAAAGTAGCCAAGTAGTTTGAAGGAGTTCAATTTATAATGAAAGGCTGAAAACAAGAAAGCTATAGCGTCTGAAAAGGGATCAAATCCAAAACTCGGAATTTTCTAAATGGCTTAAATTCCAGAAAGTAATTTCGAAGTTCAGCCTGTAAACAACAAAAAAACACACAGAATAATGGTGAGAATGACACAAAATAACGTAGATTATTCCAGTACGCTTCTTAACCATTTTTTATTTTTTGTTTTATATCTTTAGGACAGTTATATCTTGCATGGATGAATTGGTATTATCCAGAAAACAAAACAAAACAACCCCCCTGGACTTAAGTGTTTTTTCTGCTGAAGAGCTGCCCTTCAATGAACAGCTGCTGTTCATGAAGAGCTGCTGTTTGCTGGCATTCATGGAGAGCTGTGGTTCGCAAAGGGCTGCCCTTCGCAAAGCGCTGCTGTTTACGAAGTGCTGCCGAATACAAACTCCTGTCTCATGTCACAGTTCACGCCATAGTCGTGTCACAGTCACAGAAACTTAGATGGTAACTTTTCGAATCAGATTGTGTATACTTTTTAATACCAAGTCAAGAGCTGTTTCTTCTCCTATGGGTTCCTCAAGTAGGCTTTCCACCATACTTTACTCTGATGTTACATGTTCCCACTAATTTTTTTTTTCCTTCATTCTTGACAACTCTATTTACCAATGTTCTAATTTAAAAGTAGGTATTCCAGTTACTATATATTATATCCTAGATTTCCTAAATTTGTGTAGGAAAACATGTTTGGGGTTTTTTTTGCATCCTTTTTAAATGAAATCTGATTTTTTTCAGACCTTTTCTTTGTTTTCTATTTGACTATTGCCATTTTCTGTGCTATTTTGTAGTGCAGGCTGAGGAGAGACCTTATCACTCTCTTACAACTGCCTGAAAGGGGGTTGTGGCGACATGGGTGTTGGTCTCTTCTCCCAAGTAACCAGCAATAGGACAAGAGGAAATGGCCTCAAGTTGCACTAGGGGAGATTTAGATTAGATACTAGGAAAAATTTCTTTACGGAGAGCGTGGTCAAGCATTGGAACAGGCTGCCTAGGGAGGTGGTCGAGTCACCATCGCTGGAAGCGTTCAAAAAACGTGTGGTCGTGGCACTTCAGGACATAGTTTAGTGGGCATGGTGGTGTTGGGTTGATGGTTGGACTTGATCTTGAAGATCTTTTCCAACCTTAATGATCCCATGATTCTGTGTGATTATTAAGGTATATTATCGCTTAACTTTTTGTGACTGTTTCTAGTTCTAGCAATTATTTTCCTAACTACATTTTATTGGTATAAAGCTGGGGTGTTTTTATAATCTTGCCTTTAAACTGTTTAGTCTGTAAATATACATAAAATACTCCTAAAAACTAAGTTAGTGCTGCTTTGGCAAATACTCACACATCACCTGCACTAATGAAGATATAAGTGTATAATGGTTTATCCTTCAGCTGACGTTCTGTTCAGATAGAGCCTGTGGACTCATTTTCCTGAGATTGCAAGGAGCTGGCTCTGTAGGGTGCTATTAGAGGCAACTAGATCTGGTGAAATAAACATCTGTGCGTGGGTTATAGCGTGTTGGCAAGCAGCTTTAAAGAAGAAAGGGTGGATGACTTGGGAACACTTCAAAAACTTTGACAGGTTCAGAAAAGCATTTATCTGGCATACTTCAGTGTAGTCCTTTGCTTGAGGTCCTCAGGGGTGGAGGAGACTATTTCTGTTCTTAAAGTTTGATGCCAGAGTTAGGTTTTTAAAGGACATAGGTCCAAAGACTGTGACTGTCTAAAAGAGTTTTCTTGTAGTAGATATTTTTTAAGTAGCTGTTTTGTGTAATTAACACATCCGCTTTAAAGCATCTCATCTGAGCTGCTCTGCCTGCTCCTCTTCCACTTAGTCCAGGGAAGGCTTGAGTTCCTAATGGAATCTAAATAAATGACAACGGAAGAATTATCATGAGTGCATAGAGGAGCTAAGGTGTGTTTGCAACTACTTGACTTAATTGTATTGCTTTTGTTGCCTTCTGTTTCTTGAATTACCTCACTGTACATCCCTTCAGACATTATCAGGTAAGCTGCATGGCCTTATTTCAGTGTTTAAGCACCTGTGGTACCACTGCTTAGGTGCCAAGTTAAAATTTAGTTTCTAGGAATACCAATGTCTGCAGCCTTGAAAACATATTTACAAATAAAATATGATAAAAGGAACTTTGATAACATTTCCTCTCCACAAAGCTGTATAAACATAGCTGAACAGAAATGTTAAAAAAACAAAACAAAAAATAATTTCTTGAGCATTCTGGGAAGGTTCTTGCACAGCCCAAGGAATTATGCAAAGCAGACAACCAGGACTGTTAAGAAAAAGCGTACAGCAGTACATTAGAAGCTTACAACATCATTGGAAAGTGCAGAAAAAAAATTTGCACAAGTGAATATTTCTTTGTAGAAATAAATACTGAGATCATTTGTATGAATAAACACTGAGATTGCTGATACAAACCAGGAATTTTCCCATAAAGCTGATGATTAGGCAAATAACCCATTTACACAGCCATGTATATGAGTCTCTCTGATTCTGGTAATCACACCATGCAAATGAGATGAATAACTGTGCAAGATTTTTCAATGACAGTGTAACTAATCCATCTGAGTAAAAGCTCACTGACTTAAGCTTTGAATACTTAATAATTATTATCCTTTCTCAATAAAAGCATTTGGAAACTTAATAGAAAAAGCAGTCTGACAGTGAGGCTGGAGTCTTAGGAGGAATAATAATATTACTTTGAGAATTTTGTGTGGGAGGTTTAACATTTGTTCTGCTTCCCTCTTTGTCTCAGGAATATAAAACAAATATTGGGATGGTGCCATGGGAACTAGAACAGCATTTACTTTTCTGGAAGCCCTCTTTTCTGCATTAACCTGCTGCCAATTATTGTTCTAACATTCAATTCTTGTTTGTAGATTGCATATTAAATATAATGTAGAACAACACTTCTGAAACTGAACAGTAAGTTATGTCAAGTTTTCATATAGCTAAATCACTGAACCTTTGGGAAGCGTAATCTAGCTCTAAATGGAGTAAAAGATTCATGGCAATCCGTTGTCCTTTGACAAGGAAACCAAGAGTCAGGTGCAGTTATTCTGAAGTTTTTATACCAGAAATCTAAATTTCATTAGCCACATCAGGGGTTACTCCTTTCTGAAGAAACTAACTATGAACAGGTTTCTCACCAAAAAAAGTGTGTAATCAGAAGCAGAATTGGTAAACTTGTCCTAAAGTATTGACTTTCTGCTAACACTTTTTTCAAAGAAAGAAGACAAGAGCAAGAATCTTTGACTTGGGAGGGGAAAAAAACCCTCATACATAAAACAGAAGAAAAAAACAAACACCCAGAATGCCCCACACACACCAAAGATAATTTTTGTATCTTTTTCTGAGGAGGATGCTAGAAGGTAGCTAACTTTAGGAGGCCTCAGAACCTAGGGGGGATTCCTGCTGTCCCAACCTGCCAGATGCAAACGTGCTGCAGCTCCATGTCCCCAAGTCCAGCCAGTAGTGAGACTGAGCACATATGCCCAATAGGACTATTAATACAGCTGACCCCACAGATCACAACAGATGGAAACAGTGTCTGGTTTGAAGTTTGTTAGCATTCACACACATAATCAAGCACATCCATGGAGAAAATGCCTAGGAACAGGATTTAATAAGGACAGAGTACAGTGATGGCTCAGTCAGTCAAGCACACTGAGCAGCCACCTGTCTACACACAACTGACCTCTTTTCCCTCTATTTTGCCACACTTGTTCCTCCCCAATCCATCTTGGTCCCTGCCTTTCCTCACTTTTGATCCTTCCCTTTAAACATCCCATAATAAGTTTCACATAATCCCAAACTCCTCTTCCCCCTGTATCCAATAACCCCTATACCCTAGCCCTATACACCGTTGGGGAATAACCTCCGCAAGACATTCTCTGGGGTAGAGTTTCTTTCCTCCATCTAGTGGGTTTCACTCGAGGGTGAAGGGACATGGAGGAAGTGTTGGTCCTAACTTCAATCTGTGTGGACCCAAAAATGGTGCCCCTAGCTACTTCTATCTTCCTATGGAGGCATCAGCACCCATCTCATCAGTGTTTGGAAACACTTGCCTATGTGGAGGCATCACTCTGCGCCTTGTAGAAGAGCGAGTAGGCAAGTAGGCAGATGGCATGTGCCCCTTAAAGCTAATGGGGTAATGCCACCTCAGATGTGCTTCATAGTGTTGTTTCTGCGATTTGAAATGAAATAGAACTTGGATGAGCATAGGATTGCCTGCAAACCTGCTTTGCAGCTGTTGCAATAGTTTAAATACTTGGACTCTTGTCTAATGTAAACCTTTCTCCACATGCTTGGCTGGATTTGGGAGCCTTCTGAAGGCAATTAGTCAGATTTGCAAGTGGGAGGTGAGCCAGATTTCACTTCTCTGAAGGCACCCGTGGGATTCACTCTGTGAAAAAGATAGTTTGTTAACCTGTAATACTATTTTTTTCTTCCCTTTTTTAGCTTTCTTCTTTTTTTTTTTTCTTCTACCATTTCAGTCAGTGTTGTTCTTTAGTTTGCATTCAATACTTGTAATAGCATTATATGTAGCGTGTGTGGATGCTCTGTTACTTTTCCACTTCTCAATCATCCACATCTGTTAACTGGGAGGCTGGAGTGCTCAGCAAGCATTTACTGAAGTGATTAGCTAAGTTGCATTTTATAATATTTGAAAATTTTTTTTAGTTACTGAAACAAAATGTGGACACTTGCTTATTGTGGATGTTTGCACAGTGCTTATCACATTATTTTTTTCCAGTTTTGTTCAATATAATGCTAAAGATTTTCACAAAAAAGAAAATCCAAAAATACCACTGACATGCTTGAGCCAGATCATCCCTAGTTTTAGAATAGTCTACTCCTGGCCTTGTTACTGACTGTTAAATAGCTTTGAGCAACTTATTTAAGCTTTATCTAAAGTGTATTGAGGCATTCATGTGGGTGCCCTTGAGATCAACCTTCATATCTCTGTAATGCCCATGCTTTCAAACACATCTGGGGTATTACAAAAACAGCTCTGGGGGACAGGGGTGCAACAGTAGAGAGGAAGTCTTGAGCTGGCCACTATAATAGCTACGTTAGGCTTGTCAGAAGACTCAAATCTGCCTAGCAACCAGTGATGTCATAGTCAGGATGACACTAATTAATCACAGCATTGTTTCTTGGACAGTGTCCTATTCACACATCTGCCTGATGGTACTGTGTTCATTGGGAGTTTTTATTCATGCATACAGGTGAAGCCTGTTTGGATGTGCCCCCTTGTCACCCTCTCTCATGCCAGCCAGTGGGAGATAGCCTCAAATGCTTAGCGTCTTTCAGCAAGTGTGCCAGAATTATGAACACATGGGTAAACAAGTAGAAAAAAACCAATGTTTTCCTTAGAAGGAGTTGTCTTTACAGGTATTCGCAGACTTTCAAGCTAATACTTCCACACCCCAGGTTTAACTTCGCTACATCAACACTTCGCAAAGGGGCAAGGTCTGATATAAGCCATGGAGAGCTGTCTCATCCTTGAGCTCTACATTATCTAGCCTGGTCTGTATGCTGATGTCAGGAACAGAATCTTGACCATTGTGCCTCATGGGCATGGACCTGGTGCACCCATCACCATCCCTCCTACCCACGTATCATATGCCATCCATCCAGCTTCTCCTTCATCGGCTGATGCCTGTTACAGTCCAGCCTACACACATCCCAGTCTGGTTTCCGTGTTTATCTCATTCCAAACATGCAAAGTATACTTCCCAGAAAAGGTCAGTGTCTTTCTGGCTGTGGGATGGGCTTTATAAGGACAGTTGCTTGATCCAAATGGGCATCTTCTGAGGAGCATGTAAAAGGCAGGCTTGGTGTTGGTCTTCGGCTGAGAGATTCTCTCTGCTCATGCCTCAGGACTGCATGCTGGCGGTGTGAATGGGCCCTTACAGCCCTCCTCCTCACCAAAAGGCCCTGTGGAATCATAGACCCTTCCAAGAATTTATACTGGAAAGGATTTCTGGGTGTCATATGGTCCAACCTCTTGCTCAAGGCAGGACCAACTTAGATCAGATTGCTTACGGAGTATCTCCAAAGAACAGAATTTTTGAAGCAATCACCCTGCTACCTGCTGCCTTTGCTCACTCATGCATACAGACGAGCAGTCCTGGGGCAGGTTCCTGCAGCTAACACTGAAATATGCTGGTCCTGCCAAAGCTGAGGCTGGTGGGATTTCACACAGTGGACACACAGGCTTTGCCACGTTCAGATTTTGTGCCCATGAAGGAAATTAAGAAATGCATTCTGTGCTCACCTCCATACAGGAAAAGCAGTTTTATTTCACTCTTCTGTGGAGCGCAGATGGAGGAAAGGCTTCTTCCTTAGCATGTTGTCTCTGTGGTACCTGAGCTGCAGGCTGTTAGGCGTCCTTTTCTGACTGCATTTGTTAGCAAAAAGTCCTTGCCTCAAAGAAATCTTGTATATTTTGATTTTTATTTTTACAGTCATCTGCTTTTTTGACACTTCTTTGTCTTAGCCATGGAAAGAGAACAGTTTTTCTCCAGGGTAAGCCTGGACAGAGGAAGGAGGAAAACCTAATGTCTTCAAACACTGTTTCAAAACGCCCTCCCTGTCTTTACGCAAAGAAAATCTCTACTTGACTATTGCTTATTTCAAGATGAAATCTGACTCTAGCATTGAGTTATGTATATTTTTTTCTTACATTGAATCTTTGACTGGAGTATGACAGCAGTGAGGTGCAAGCATATTGTTATCAGTTTAATTGATGTATTTATTGATAATAATGAGTACATTCAACAGCATCAACCTGTGAGGCTTTTCTCACTTCTTGCCAAAAATTACAAGTAGATTTGTGCTCATATTCCTTTAGAACATAAAGACTGCTACTGAGTTAAGAAACAATATCTGGTTTTCCTGTTGAGGTTTGTCTTAGAAATTCAGATCTTGAAAATGTATCAAGCCACTGAGAAGTGACAGAATAACTGGATGTTCTACCAGAACTTCAGCTATAGAATATTGCTTCTGTAGATCCGCAGGAAGAGCTAATCTATAAGAATCACCTTTCTTTTAGCCCATACGCCTGTGACTTTATCACTGCATTTCTGGATTGAATGACTCTGACTCACAGGCCTGGATTTTTCTGGCTGCAAACACCTGTATGAACAAATCCTTAATTAATGTGCAGCATACACAGGTGTGAGTGCATATGTATAATTATTTAATATGATCAGATTATCTTAATTGTTAATTACATAACATCATATAATATATGGTTATTGTAATAAATTATGCATTATATTATACATAGGACTATTGACTGTGTAATTTATACACGGGTAACACATTGTACTGAGCAAATAAAACCAATCTACTCTGCACTGTTGCCATATTTAGTCCGGCTGCACATGTGGTGTTTATGCAAAGGAGCCAGTACTTACATCTGCATTTTGGAAAGTAAATTCCTATACCCTTCACATTCATATCAAGGAAATGTGAGGCATTAGCTCCAGTGAAAGAAACCTTCTGTTTATCTGCAGGCCAGCAACTCTCACACGCCGCTTTGCTCCCGTGCCTCAGTGTGAGCTTGGGGAGAACAGCCTTTGATAGGAGCATGTCCACCTGCTGTCATCTGCTCGATTTCTCAGAGATCTTTCCTCTTCCTGTCAGAGTCTACACGCTGTGGTAGTGAGCTGTGAAGGTGCGACCGGTCAAATTCACCTCTTTCAAAATCAACAGAGCACGTTAGTTGGGAACAACTTGTAATTCGGACTAAAACAAAGTTGAGTTTATACCAAGGTTTGAAAGGTAAAAGGAGCTGAGGAAAAATGACAATTTTCTTAAGCATTCAGCCTGGATGACAGTGCTTATGACCGTTTTGAGAAGAAGGCCTGTTTTTCAGGGAGGTGGTGTTTGACTTTTAGAAAACTTCCTCGTGCTTCCCACATCTTCTATTCTCTGTGCAGACAGACACATTCCTGACAGACACCAGATACTGGTTTTATTCATGCAAAATTTATTATTATCACTGAGTACAGCTGGTCAGAACTATTTCAGCTAAATATTTTTTGTTAAAAATCAATCACCTTGTCAAATCATCACTTTGCGAAAATACTTTAAAAAAAAATTATTTTAAAATACACAAAATAATTTTTACCCAAGGCTTTTCAGTTCCAGCATGGTTCTGGTCAAGATGTAGCTGAAAAACATCAAGGGACGGCCAACATCATGGGTTGGGATGACTGAAGTTCAAGCTCCTGATTTCAAGGCCTACTCTAGACACCAAGGTAGCAGGCATAGAGCCATCTGTGGTAGTGGACTGGAAGAGAAGAAAAGGGCAAGACCTCACTATCTGCTTTGTCTCTGACAGTCTGGGCGCTGCCGTTGAGGGAAGGGTTGAGTTGTGTGATGAAGGAGCTGTGCTGCTACTGAGAGAGGAAAGAAGCAACTGCCAGAAGCAGCAACTGTTGGACAAACCCTCCCATCCCTCTACTGGCACCGTTACCAGGAAGATCGACAGCCCCGTTCTTCATCCTACCTGTGCCTTTGTATTTCTTACAGTCTTTCTTATAGCAAGCTTAACTTTCCTATGTGTCTTCATCCTTTGGGTGGTAGCAAAATCAATTTTAACTTCACAGCAGGGAAGTCGCAAACCATCTTTGAACTGAATGAACCATAGTAGGTTTCCCGTACCCCAGGCTATAAGTGCCTCTGTGGCCTAGAGATTTTCAGGCCTGGGTAGTTTCATACGTAATACACAGGCTTTTGTGGGTCTCACTTTTGGGCATTTGACTCCCACCTGCGCAATGTAGGGCTAAATTGCGAGGCTGCAACACCCCTGCACCAGGATCGAGAGTGCAGAAATGCTAAATTCAGTCAGCAACTGAGCTGAAAGCTACTGCTTTTCAAATTCTTGATTTGTAGCTCATGCCTCAGAGAAGATTCTCACTTATTTTAAATCTAGACCCTTTTTTTTTTCCCCTCAAACATAAACAAATGAATAAACCCCACCAGAAATGTGTGAATGATAGTCAGGATGTGTGAAACATTGCAAGTGTACCTGGCTTAACAGTTTCTCCCAGAACTCTGGGAATGCAGGAGTATCATTTGTTACATTATCCAGGTTGTATCCCAGTTTGCCTGGTTATTCCATTCCCTCCATTCTGTCAGGTATTTATGCCTCCTCAGCCAGGAAATCCAAGGGTTTCTCAAGATGTTTAGGAGCTGAAAAAGACTCTTGACAGATTCCCTTCCACTAAATCTCTCATGAAAGGATATGGTAGCATATATTTTTAGGCTGCCAGAATTTTGTCTTAGGAAAACCTATATTACTGTGAAAGGAATCCAACTTACCTAAATCTCCATAATAATCTGTTTCTTAAATATAAATACCATTATTACATGAACAAATTGATTTCACAACAGCTAATACTAATCCAATAGGGAAGTCTTAACTAAAACAGTCCAAAATCAGAAGTATAAGTAGGGATGAGGTCACACTACAGATCAGCTGCGATCACTATAGATGATATATAGCAGAATCAGTATGTCACTGTATACAGGAAAAGAGTACATAAGTAATACTGTGTCTGCAACTTAAGTTAAGGAAAGAAACACAGAATGGAGTATTTCCCACTGGTGATTAGTCTTTTGAGTAAATTCTGGGTGAAACCTATTGCACTAATCAATCAAGCTGAGTAGATTTACCGGACAAGAAGAAACGATTGACAGTTCATTACTCATTTTACTGTACTTATTCACTTCATAAATATATGGTGCAAGATGGAGTACTAGCGCGGAAGAATCTGCTTAAATCTGAATATATTTTACCTTGTTTTCTCCATTTTGTTGCACATGTGGGGGAAGACTTTTATGGCATGATGAGCTTCTTGTGGTGTCCAAAACTGATCAAAATAAAGCAAGCAAGCTTAGCTGTTTTTACAAGAAATGCTCCAAAATGTTGCATACATACCAATCAAGACTGGCCCATACTAGTAGGGGATAGCAAGCAAAATATCTCTTAGCAATTTTTACATCTTTAAGCAGCATAGCATTTTCAACAGAAATGTTGA
Organism: Phaethon aethereus; assembly: GCF_964289735.1. Classification (NCBI taxonomy): domain Eukaryota; kingdom Metazoa; phylum Chordata; class Aves; order Phaethontiformes; family Phaethontidae; genus Phaethon; species Phaethon aethereus. The sequence goes on along the minus strand of NC_138582.1, from coordinate 106,162,034 downwards.
CAGTTTGAGTTAGAAATATGTCACACTTCTGCAGAGTGTTTCAGAGTTTTTACAATGACACACTACCTGAATGTCCTGAAATGACCAAAAAGATCAGTTTGTAAGATGCTCCAGCTTTCATAGGAGAGTCAACATTTGATTCTTCATTTTTTTACTCATTCAAAAAGAGAAATACTTTGAATTAATAAGTTTAAAATTCAGACAATAATTCCTTCTGCAACATCCATTTGATTAATGCAGATATGCAACGATCAATTAACAGCAACTGTTTTTTGAGAAGAGGACTTTTCTAGTGCATTTCATAATTTTCAAATCTTTTTTTTGCTCACAATAAAGCATAGGAATAAACTCAGAACTAATCCAGAGCTAATCCCTTTGATGTCTCAGAGACATAATGATCATGCAGAGTGGAGAAAACGGTTACCTGAATTTTGTTCAGGGTACTTCAGGCTGCTAAAACTCAGCTGCTCTACAAAGCAGGTTAGCTGGCCATGCATCTGACACAACAGTAGACACCAAACCGAGGACAAAATGGCCTTCAAGAGCATTCTCTTCTATCCAAATGCTTCAAGGAAGGAGGCAGGTGGTCAGTGAGCCATATTGGGAAGATGGGACAAAAATAAGAGAAGAACTGTCAAAGGTCAGATTTCTCATACAAATAATGTCGGGAAGAAATGGATTGAGATATGATGAAAAGAGGGGGAAATGTCACCCAAGATAGGGATTTCGAGGATAAATCTATGTCTTAATTATCAAAGAATCAAGGTGAAGTGCTGCCCAATGCCTTTACAGAGACAATGACAACTACTCGCAGAGTCATTAAAAAAATCAATGCTTTTTTTTCTTATAGTATGATATAACTATATAACTATAGTTCTTATAGTTACTTTGATAGCTTTGGTATCAGAAGTCCTGGCAACTGTAACAGCTACTGCTGTTGCATAATCAAAAGCACTGAGATTGTGAAGACAGTCTAGAAATACTGGTGTGCTGGGCCACGGTCTTGAGTTTCAGATAGTCATGTCTGTTAATTATAAGGCACTGAGGAATGGGTATGTAAATCCTGGTTTCTCTCTCTTTTGTTCGCCTCCTGATCTTTCAAAGACACAGAACACTGTATTCTAGCAGAGCAGCAAGGAGCAAAATGTGTTGCTGTTTGTTATTTTTTGAAATAATTTTTTTTTAAAAAAATCAGGATCAAATCCTTCAATACGTTCCAATATATCCCAGAATCTCCAAAGGAAATAAGGCTTAATGCAATCCTCCTGCCTTTGTGTGCGTGTGATGTTACGTGTGTCTCCACATCCGCATCCTTTCTGTATTTTTTAGCTAGTTTGTTGGCTTGTTTCAACCATTTGGTACAAGTAGGGACTCAAGCAGATTAGTTTTCTATGCTTTTCACAGACAGGCAGCAAGAGATAAAAGACCTGATTTATTTAATGGCAAGTGGCTAGGAGGGAGCAGTGTGGGTTCCCGCAGTCTTGGTTTTCCTTTACTTTTGGTCACTGCACTGCTCAGGCAAATCCTTCTTACAGCTGCTGTTCTGTCCTTGCCTGTGTCCCAGGCACTAATTCTTAGCAGCATTCACTAGAAGTTTTCCCTGCACCCCAGACTGATGTCTCCTTCTCAGCTTGTCAGCTGCTGGCTAATGATTCTACATACAGATCTGAAGTAGCTGGGTGCCTTGTGCTCTTAACCATTTTTTTCTAAGAAGATGGAGCTTATACATTGTACTTTCTCTTTGCTCAACTATCTGATTTTTCTCTTTTCCACTCCACGCCTTCCTTCTATACTCTGATAGAAGAAATACTCCTTCTGTCCACACCTTTTCTGCTATCCATGTGCCAATGAATTCTGACTGACTTAGGCAATTCAAGCATGATGGAGAAGCATAGACTTTCAAAGATGTTGCTCCACGTTTTGTGAGAATTGGATGAAAGAATCCTAAATTCATGCAGTGAGGGAAGGGCAGTGAGAACTTCCACGCTTCAGGCAATCCAACGTGCAGAGATCATCTGGGCAAATAATATATGCTGGTATGTCAGCATGCCTGTAGCTCAGAACCAAGTTTAGCACAAATCATCACCTCTCCGAGAAAATGACCTGGGAAGGTCAAAGTGACCTGGGAGGTAAGCTGGAATACTGAGTCCTGACAGGCAGAGGAACTCCAACAGCCACGTCGGGGGAACAGAGCACCTTGACCACAGCTACTCCCAGGGCATCACAGGACAGTCTGCAGCGCACTGCCAGGGCATGAAACCCATCAACATGAGCCAACGAGAGAGTCTCTCGGGACCACTTGACAGGCAGAGGAGGTCACTGCCTACAGCAGCGTGGGACTCATTATGGGATGCTGGGCAGAAGCATCTCGGGTTTGCTTAAGGGAAGAACTAAAGGTAGAGAAGGGTGGGGGGATCACAATAGTTTGGGAAAATAGATGGACAAGGGGGAAAAAAGGGACTGGTCATGTGTAAACAGATGGCTGGTCAGTGTGTTTTTTCTGGCCATGCCTTGTTCCTGGCATGTTCCTTGCCTTTCCCAATTAAACTTTATTTCTGACGATTTCCTGGTTTAAGAGACTCTCTATTCTGTGTAGATGTGTGGAGATTAAGTGGCAGCAACTGGAGTGGGGACCGTAAGTCTGAGCTGGATACTGGAGAGACCAGAGGTCGTGTGAGTTGGCTACCGGAAGGACCAGGAGGTCCAGGCCAGCTACTGGAGAGACCATAGAGCCTGAGGGCTGGTTGTTGGTAGGGCCATAGGTCTGGACGATCCATCAGAGAGAACTGTTTGCGTGTGTGTGTCTCTATGTGTGAGGCAACTGAAAGACCAGGGGATCAGTGGGACAGCAGCTGCACAGGCTGCGTGTTTAAGGCCAGTTAGTGGATAGATCAATAGTGTGTGAAGGTGCAAGTCTGAATACCAGCAACCAGAGTGGGACCCTGCACCCTGGGGATTGCGCGTCCAGCTGCCGGCGACTGGAGAGACAGGGGAATGCAGGGGCCAGCTGCTGGATAGCCCGGAGTGTCTAAGGAGGGGAACGTATTATGTATATAACTTTACATACTATCTGCCAACGGGCTTCCATCCCAATCGCTCGGGGGGGAACAGGATGGTGCTGTTTGTGTTTGTGCAAGTGCTGTGTTTTCTGTCTGTGTTGATCTGTGTGTCCAGCCATGTGTGCTTATGTATTACGTACGTTTGTGTGCCTGTTGGGAATACATGCTCGGCCTCGCTACGGGCAGGACCTGGGGAAACGGCGCTTCCGCAGCCTCACTTCCCTCGGGCTACCAGATTTGGCAACCCCTGACAGATACAGATATGTGTGTTACTAAACCCCTAGAACAGTCACGATGTGAAGTAAATTTTTTTCAGTCGCTTAAAAGGAATAGATGGGATTCTGGGCTTCAGGACTCAAGTTACTATTTTCAAGATATATTGATGAGAGATTATCGTTACTACTTTCTTTATGTAAAATGTTTTCCTTTTAGAGTTTCATAAAATCAAGGCTTTTAAAAACTCTTTGTGAATTTTTTTGAAAAAGATGTGATTAAACTAGTTTTAGAGTAAGGAGAATTAATGATTCCTAACTGTATTTTTCTCCAACAGTGTCGTGGTTTAGCCCCAGCCAGCAACTACGCACCACGCAGCCGCTCGCTCACTCCCCCACGGTGGCACAGGGGAGAGAATTGGAAGAGTAAAAGTGAGGAAACTCATGGTTTGAGATAAAGACAGTTTAATAAGTAAAGCAAAAGCCGTGCACGCAAGCAAAGCAAAACAAGGAATTTGTTCACCACTCCCCACGGGCAGGCAGGTGTTCAGCCATCTCCAGGGAAGCAGGGCTCTGTCACGCGTAATGGTTTCTTGGGAAGACAGACGCCATAACTCCGAACGTCCCTCCACCCCTTCCTTCTTCTTTGTCCCAGCTTTATATACTGAGCATGACGTTATATGGTATGGAATATCTCTTTGGCCAGCCTGGGTCAGCTGTCCCAGCTATGTCCCCTCCCAGCTTCCCGTGCACCCCCAGCCTGCTCGCTGCAGGCCAGCATGAGAAGCTGGACTGTCCTTGACTACTTAGCAACAACTCAAAACATCAGCACCTTATCAACATTTTCTCATCCCAAATCCAAAACATAGCCTCACACTAGCTTCTATGAAGAAAATTAACTCTACCCTGGCTGAAACCAGGACATTATCCACCCCTTATTCCATACCATTTACGTTATGCTCAGATACCACACTATCCAATATAACCTCATCAACCACCACCCCCCTTTCCATCCTTTAATATAATACACAGATTATCATCCCCTTAGTCCATAGACTTCCCTCCAAAATGTCCGTGAAAAGTCTGCTGAGTTCATTTAGTCCATGACTTTGGGCTCCATCCCTTATGGTGGTCACTCAGGACAGGCGAGGTGGGGTGTTGCATGGAGTTACTGGGCACCAAAGCCAGCTCAGGTCAGGTCACTGCTGCACTGGCACTGCTTCTTGTAAGGCTTGTCCTCCATTCATTCAGGTGGTTCCTGCTATAGTAGTTCCTATAACATGCAACTCAAATCATGGGTTACAACAGTTTAAAGGTACTTCCATTACAATCTCCACCCCTGGGCCCTTTGTACTGGACCATAGGGTTTAACATTGCAATGAACTCCTCCCCTTGCCCCTGCTCCAGCTTGGACTTATCCACAGACTGCAGTCCCTTCCGTGAGCCACAGTCTCTCCAGGGGTATATCTGCTGTGGCATAGACTTATCCACAGTTGCAGTCACTTCGAGGTGCACCTGCTCCAAAATGGCCGTCTCCACAGGCCACACTACCTCCAGAGATAAATCTGCTCCAACGTGGCCTTACCGATAGTTCCAGTTCCTCCAGCAATATACCTGCACTGTTGAGGGCTTCTCCATGGCCACACACTTTGAGGTGCTCCAAGCATGACCTCATGCACAACCAATAATGCTTCAAGGTGCATCTGCTGCAACATAGACATCCACAACCACAGACACTTCGAGATGTACCTTCTCCAATGTGGACTTATCCTTGTGCCACAATCCCATCAGAGGTATACCTGCTGCGGCACAGACATAACCATGGCCACAGATGCTTCGAGATATACCTGCTCCTGGCATGGGCTTATGCACGGTCACAGACGCTTCGGGGTGTCCTGCTCCCACATGGACTCACCCACAGGTCACAGTCCCTTCGACTCGAGTTCACAGTGGAGTTCCAGCCTATTCAGTACAGCAACACAGGAAAAAAAACAGCATTACCCCGGCCATCTGCCAGCCCAGGCCCAAGGCCATATTGCTGTTATCAGAATCTTCCCAGGCACAGCAGAGTCAGACGATCAGCAGTACAGCAGCAGCGAAAGCACAAAGCAGCCACTAACGAGCACTGGACGCTAATACATGCAGGGAAGGCAAACCCATGGCAAGCACAGGGGCCTGGCAATTAATGGCTAAACAGCAATAACAACTATAAATATTATCATCTAGCACATTCCAATCAAACTTGTCATTATCTCAAACCCTTCGAGCCCCACATTGGGCGCCAAAAAGGACTGTCGTGGTTTAGCCCCAGCCGGCAACTACGCACCACGCAGCCGCTTGCTCACTCCCCCACGGTGGCACAGGGGAGAGAATTGGAAGAGTGAAAGTGAGGAAACTCATGGTTTGAGATAAAGACAGTTTAATAAGTAAAGCAAAAGCCGTGCACGCAAGCAAAGCAAAACAAGGAATTTGTTCACCACTCCCCACGGGCAGGCAGGTGTTCAGCCATCTCCAGGGAAGCAGGGCTCTGTCACGCGTAATGGTTTCTTGGGAAGACAGACGCCATAACTCTGAACGTCCCTCCACCCCTTCCTTCTTCTTTGTCCCAGCTTTATATACTGAGCATGACGTTATATGGTATGGAATATCTCTTTGGCCAGCCTGGGTCAGCTGTCCCAGCTATGTCCCCTCCCAGCTTCCCGTGCACCCCCAGCCTGCTCACTGCAGGCCAGCACGAGAAGCTGGACTGTCCTTGAGTACTTAGCAACAACTCAAAACATCAGCACCTTATCAACATTTTCTCATCCCAAATCCAAAACATAGCCTCACACTAGCTTCTATGAAGAAAATTAACTCTACCCTGGCTGAAACCAGGACAAACAGGATTTCACCAAAATAGGCATTTGCCTGAAATATCCTAACAGCTGCACTTTTGCCATAACACTGTGACATGTTTTCAGCTAGCGCTAAAGAAGATAGAATTGTGATGGAATAGCACAGGGTTCGTAGCCCGATGGTCCACTGGGGGAGTCTAGTCAGAAACACACGGAGTCAGGGCTGGAGATGAGGCTGCAGTGCAGGTCCTGAGCCCATCCAGGAGATAAGCTAACTGCAAGACAGGTCCAAAGCCCATCCAGGAAGTAGTACCAGAGACAGGACGACAGGTAGGCTCACCTGGAACGTACCTCAGAGACTGAACCCCCAGGCCTGACCCCTGACAGAGCTCCTGGCACGATGGGCAGACAGTGCGAGCGGAGGTCCCTGGTGAGGCTGCTTGGAGCAATTATTGCCTGTTGGCGCACCCCAGGCCCTGACAGTCTGCTGCTTTTTTGCATCAAACTGAAGGGAAGGTTTTAAATTAAAAGACGAACAACTTGAATGCTAAAGAACTTGGCAGTACTGGCTTCTCCTCCATATTCATATTATCAGAAGCTGCTTCTTAGCAACAGGTCAGGCTTCAATGTTACGCAGAAAACGCAGAGGCGAGCAGTCGCTAATTGTCCTTCTTTGTCTAGACATACGTTGTGAGTAAAAATCATTTATCTGAGAGCTTAATGCATTAGGCCTTTAAAAAAAATTCTGATAAAAGACATTTATATAAATTTATTACTAAATGTAAACATTGTCCATGCCATTATGTTTATTACTACTCTACTACTGGTCCATCTCTCTTATTTTCTTATCGAATTGTTTGGTTTGTTTTGATTTACTAAATAAGAGACATTGCCACTATCAGAAATGATAAGACAAAAGCAGAGATCATTGTTTGTACTTTAGCCACCTAAATACTGTATTTACTTTTACATAGTGTTACTATTGTCTCATAATTCTTTCATATATTTAGCTTGATTTCTCACCATTTTGGGTTTCCACTGTCACATAAAAGGAATGAGCAAGTTAAGGGCAAACTAACAAAGGGATAATAAATCCCTGAGAAAATGTTACTGAGGAGAGGAAGTTCATCTAATACAGCTGCCAAGAATGAGGCAAATGAACATCTGCATTGGATTATAATGCTGCAGGAAAGCTAAAATGAGTCTGTGTTAAAAGAACCCTCTGTTAATCTTACTTGTTTTTTCCATTTCTCCTTTGTTTACATTTTCTTGGAGCCAAGGAAACACCAGTACAACTACCATCCAGATGTGCAAACAAGTGCTTGTAAAATCCCATTTTTATATATGCTAGCATCAGGGCTAGTAGCAACCACAAGACAGAATGCAAAACTTCAGGTATTTTTTGAGGATTCAACTCTGTAAACATAAACTTTTATTGAAACAATCCCTGTGCTCTGCAGCAGCAACTACTATAGCCAGGAATTGACTTATTCAGTGTCCCCTCTCCTGCTGTTTGTAGCACTTCTAAAGGAAAGAAGAGAAAATTCCTGAGCAACAGAGCAGAAGCTCTGTGGTCAGCATGCAGCCTTCATCTGTGGAAGGACTTCATAAATCTGCATAGGCTCTCTATCAATTGCATACAGGTCACAGCTTACTAAATGCACTCAGTTTTAAATTAAAAATTTAGCTTTTTTCTGCTTTTTGCAAGTTCACCTGTGTGCCAAAAATCCAACCAAGATTCTATTCTTTGCTGGTGTATTACCAGCTATCAAAATTGTCTCAAAGTAAATCCTTAGCTACTCTCGTAAGGTCCCATTTCTAGTCTGGGCACCTCCCATTCTGCTGTCATTGCCATTGCAGGTGTAACTGCTTACTAAGTACTGCTCAGATTTTTTGTCAATACTCAAGAAAACATAGAAGCTGGGCATGCAGGACTGAGAAGGATAAAAGTCTGAAAAATTAACATTTTGCTGCTCTAGTTAGCAAATGTGATTGTTAAGTAAGTATTCTGGATTTTGTTGTTTGTTTTGGTTTGTTTTTTCCCAAGAAGCAGAACTGTTCTAGGCAGTCTGAGTCAAAAACACAGAGAGGATAAGAGAAACTACAAATAACTGCCATGCTTTATTTTTGGAAAATCCAAAATCTAAGAGCTGCTTCTCCTCCTTTCTCTTACAACTAACATTCAGAAACTAAGCTAGGTTTAGCTTTCCTTGAAAATATATCCTGCTAGGTTTGTTTGATTCTTTGTTTCATGTATCACTTTAAACTGCTGTTTAATTTTTTTAAATGTTGAGATTTCCTTCAATCTTGGAAGAGAGAAAGAGAAATACCTCCTCTTTCTTCTTTTATTGCTCTACAGTGCATACCTCTCATGCATGATCCTGACTGATGTAGAAGTTAACATGTGCAAAACTATATTTTTCCCTCTTTGATGTCTTCTTTGCAAAGCATATAATTTGAAGGTTTTTTTCCTTTTCTTTTTGTTGGTGTTTTTGTCTAAGCAGCACATCAAAGAAATGGGGTTTATACAATTGTTGTGGAAGATCTGAGGTTTGTGGCTGCTCCAGCTGAGCAAGGCAGTTAGAAGAAAACCCTGAGATTTGGGGCACATAAATAACACGCCTACTTCTTTCTTTTTTCTGGAAGTACTAGTTTGTTTAATAAGAATCACATCTAGTTTTAAGCCTTGTCTTGATCTGTGTGAATTCTTCTAGCAGCGTTGAATCCTTGCTGGTGTGTCAGAAGGCATGGATTTGTTTAAGTTGTGGAGTGAAGGGAGGAAGAGTGTTTCTTTTTCATTTTGAATAGATTTTTGTAAAGCATTATTGGCTATGTTTGTGTGCCAAGCACCTCTTCCTAAAATAAAACCAATGACAAAAAAGTCAGACTTACAACATGTGAATCATGTTGTTTCTCAAAGCTTATTTTGCCCACATCTTATTTTTAAGATGTATAACTAACTGTATTTTAAATTTTGGAAAAAGAGTCGAACACATGGGTAATGTGTTTATTTCTGTCTCATAACTGTGGGTGGTAGCTATCCTGTGACAGTCCCAGGCAGCAGAAACTCATTTTCTATCCTGCTGGTGTTGTGTGTTTCCTTTTCATGGTACTTAAATGCCTAGCTTTTCTTTCCCCTGTTCCCTTATATAGCAGGCTCATTACCTGTGGGCAAGTTTCATTTTTACCCTCTGCTGCCTTATCTTAAACAGGCATTCCAGAGGTCTCAGCCAGAAAGTGATCTGAAGAAGAAAAATCACAATTGGTAATGGGAGGATAGGCAATATGGAAAGCAGAATTTACTGTTTTTTGCGAAGGGAGGGAGAAAGTTCACAAAATTGCATCAAAGTAGCCTGTCTCTTGGAAAGCGTTTTCCAAAAACACACTGAGGAAGCAGAAACAGACATACTTGGGTAAGAGTGAAGAATGCATTTATCTGCTAAAATGGGATGCCAGACTAAGGCGGTCATATACTGCCCTTATTTTTAAAGTTCTTTGACAGATGATAATCTCAAAGAAAATTATTCTCAAAGAAAAAATTTCCATTCTTTAAACTGAAAAGTGAAACTTAAGATATAAAAATTGGCATTTTTATTTAAAGTGGTTTCTGCTTTGAAAGTTTTTATTTATTTATGTCCCTTTAGTCTTCAGAATAGATGGTGTGGACTCTTTTTAATAAATAGTATGCCAACAGACACTTTTAGGGATGATTTGAAAATACTTTGATTTTTTCTGATTTTGAGTATAATTAGTTCTCCTAATCATTACAAATATCTTCCAATTTTAAGACAGTTGGATGCCTTAATTACCTGTAAGGAATATAATGGCAGCTGAGCTATTGGGTAAAGAAGATTTGAAGAGGGAAGAGAAATCTATTCTAAAGATCTTTGTGACACTGCTGGTCTGTGTTGGCAAATAAGATAGTCTCTCTGTAACATGGATTTTTGTCACTTTGGAAGTGAAGTTTGGTGTCCATTAGAAATGTATTTTCTGCAGCACACATATGATTAGATTAGCCTGCCAGCAAATGTAGCCATCATACTGAGATCATCATATACAGTGGCCTTGCTTGACTGACATTTTTCCACTGACAGCTGGTGAGAACTGTGCCTGTTAAACTTCATGAGATCAGGAACTTCTGTTCTTCCACCTCTATTATTTGGACATTTCAGCTTAATTTGTGATGGCTTTTTTTCTGAACAGATCTTATTTTTACTTTATATCTTAGTTTCATTTTTTATGTCCTACATTTTATTTACATTTTTTTTAAAGTCGTAAATTCAAAGCAAATGTATCTTAGGCAAGAGGAAGAAGAAACAATCAGCATGAATATAATATTTCTTCCAATGTAGGACTCCAGATGTTGACAACTTGCTGTAAGACCTCATCCCCATGGGCAACACCAGGGTGAAACCACCAACTTTAGGACCCAGAGGAGAATTGGAAGGGTGAGCATAACACCAGAAAAGGGGTAGAAGCTAAGAAATGTTTATGTTAAATTTTTAATTGCATTATTGCTATTATTGCATCTTTTCCTGTATATAAGTACTCTAGCTGCTTTATTATTAATTCTTTTTCTGCAATAATTAGATGAAGACTAATGGTGATCCCTGAATTAGACTGTTAAAAATTCCACTATATTAACGAACTCAGAGTCACAGGTGGTTGAGGTGGGAAGGGACCTCTGGAGGTCATCTGGTCCAACCCTCCTGCTCAAGCAGGAGTACGCTGGGGTAGGCTGCCCAGGACTGTCTGTCTGGATGGCTTTTGAATATCTCCAAGGATGGAGACTCAACAACCTCCCTGACAAACCTGTGACAGTGCTCAGTCACTTCACAAGTGTTTCCTGATGTTCAGAGGGAAGCTCCTGTGTTTCAGTTTGTGCCCATTGCCTTTGGTCCTGTCACTGGGCACCACTGAAAAAAGCCTCTTTGCGCCCTCGCTTTAGATATTTATATACACTGAAAAGATCCTCCCCTGAGCCTTCTCGTTTCCGGGCTGAACAGTCTAAGCTCTCTCAGCCCCCCTCATAGGAGGGACGCTCCAGTCCCTTAATTATCTTCACAGCTTTTTGTTGGACTTTCTCCAGTATGTCCCTGTGTCTCTTGTAGTGGGGAGCCCAGAACTGGACAAGGTACTCCAGGTGTGGCCTCACCAGTGCTGAGCAGAGGGGAAGGAGCACCTCCCTTGGCCTGATGGCAACAGGAATGACCTGTAAGCCATCCCACCATGTCTCTGTGATTCCAAGAAGATCATAGCCCTGCAGCTGCACACAGATCTCTAACTCATCATGTTTATTCCCCATGCTATGTACATTAGTGTATATGTACTTCAGAGAGGCACCCCAGAATCCTGATTTGCCAGCAAGGGTCTGGGTTTTTCCAGTAAAGCTGCCTTGCTTACATGCAAATGCTGGAGGTGACCCTGCTTAAGCCTTGTTTTGCTGATACTGTGTTTCCTTTCTGACACATAACCCCACTCCCTTTGCTTGTCAGCCCTATCCATCCCTCCCTCACAGGGTTGCTGGCAACTCTGTCCCTCCACTGTCATTCCTAGTTTAAATCCCTTCTTCCCAGGTCAGCCATCCTGGTGGCAAAGATACCTTTGCCCTGCTTATTGAGCGTCTCTCTCAAGATTCTTGGGTGTATTTATTAAAAGTTAAGAGGTGTGCTTCTTCTTTGCCCATAAACAAGAGTCTAAGAACTAGACCTGGAAAAAAAATGTTGCTGTGTTCCTTGCTATTATGCACATGGTATAAATACCAGGTCTCATCCTGATCATTATCTTGATCTAAATGTATATTTAGGGCAAGTATGTTGGGTAAAATCCTCACAGTATAGGCATCTGAAAACCTTCTTCAATAAGGCCAGATTTTTAACCTTTATCTAAGCAAAGTACTTGTATTCCTTTTACCCTTTTATTATTGTAATCCTTGTGAAGGGGGATTATCAATCCTATCTATGTTATTATGATAATTTAGAACATAGAAATCTGAAACAATAATCTAATGGTGATTAAAGATTTGGCATTTGCATCACCTTGCGGTTAGCTTACAAAGTAGTATTTTACTTTTCTGGAAACCCCTACTTCACATAAACCAGTGGACAAAAGGTTTGTCCCAGTCTAGGCGAGCATGCTTTTTACAAGTTTATCTCAAGGCAGTGTAAAAAGTAGTCGCTGAGGTCACTCCTTGCATCAATCTCTATAAATATTTTTTAAAGGAAAATATTTGAGTCAAGTTAGCTTGCACAGAATGAGGAGAGGGATTCTGGTGAAGTTTTTTACTTTCTGTACCCTGTAGTAAGCCTTGTGTGTGTGTGCAGGAGAAAATGTTTCTTCAGCTCAACTGAACGTGGAGACAGACAGCGAAAGTGCTGCATATAATTCTTTCTGGGTTTATTCATGTAAAAGGAATGTATGACATTTAGTCTGAATAGAGCCTTTCAGTGCAATGCATGTACTTAATATAGTTAAGACTTATTTTTTAAATATGCTTTAAAACTATGTGCCCTCCTGCTAATGATAAATTAATTTAATATAGCAATAGGATCAGTGTTGACATGCAAGTGAGTTTAAATTACAAGCAGAATATCTACTTCTGCTTGGTTTTACAGTTGTCCCATACACTGTATTGAATAGTTTCAATTGCTTGTTCAGTTTCTGAACACTGACCATTTTGAGTTCTTTGTGTCTCATGCCAATATCATAAACTTCATCAGAAACAGTTTAGCAATTTCTGGAAACGATAAATTTTTTGACCCCATCAAATAATTGGTTAATAGCTCTAACGTTTTTGTGTTTTAGAACACAAACTTAAAATTTGATAGGTGCACACTTGCATGTGCCATCAGAAGTACTGAAATATTTTGATTTGCAACATATATCACTTGAACTATTAGAGTATTGCCCAATACATGCTTTTCTCCTAGGTTTCATGGATGCTTGCTTATAGCAGCAGTATCACAGCTTTTTTCCTCTTCTAGTCATGCTGCCTAGTAGAAGACTGAGTCAGAGTTTTTAGAGGGGATGTCTAAACATTTATTCTTGGTTTCCTTACCGCCTAGTGTCAGGTAACATACCCAGACTTACCTTTCCTTCTGCTTCCTAACCGGCTTTCTGTGCTCTTCTTAGCTTTGTCCTCACCTCTTACTAACTTCCTGTTCCAGGCTTTTCACTCAGTATTATTCTCCTTTTTTGCACACTTTTCTCTGCAGCATTCATCCATCCTCCCCACTAGTCTGATTCCCCTCATACGCATCTGTGTGCCCAACAGACCTAGTCTCTTCCCTTTCAAAAATCGTCTTCCAATGTAAGTATTGATGGGAGATTCCTTTCCTCCTAGGGTTTCCATTGCAAGCTTCAAGTCCCTGATTCCTCTTTGTCTTCTTTGCCATCCAGCCCCAGCTGTGTGAAAAATTTAACATTTTGTTCCAAGGCTTTTTATAACAGTGTAAAGGAGGGGTAGAGAAGGCAGAAACAATCAAATTATGTGAAATGAAACACTAAAGAGCTAGAAAATGCCAGAATTCTTTGCCTCCATGACTTTAATTTGTACCCTTCTGTACAGTATTGTACATGCCTGTCTTCAGGTACATAAATGTACACTTTTATTTTGTCAAAAGTATATATTAAAACATTATTTATCGACTTTTAATTTTTTTTTTAAAGCAGAAAAACGGTGTATTGAAGCATTTGTTATGCTTGTGAAAGTGTATTCTCAAACCACTGTGAAAGCAGCTGTTCAGCAGCAGGTAGCTGATGATATTCAAAGCCAAAATGTCATTCGGAGTTTCTGGATGAATTAATACATCCTGCAGCGATCAATCCATTAAATGATGTACTCAGAATGATTGACAGTAGCTTTTCAGGAAGCCAAGGCACAAGACGTGAGGTCTGTGCATGAACAGTTGGTTAAAAGAGAGGCAAAAAGGTGAGGAACATACAGTCAGCCCTTGTAGTAGAGAAAGGTCACTGCTGTAATTCTGTAGAGATTTGCACTGCCTGCCCTATCCACTGAGGGCAAGAGGTTGCGTGACTGCTGTGCAGTTACGTTTGCTGATGATATGAGGGGTTTTTTAATAAGAACAGGGGCAGATTGTAAAGTATTACAAATGGATCTCCTAAGAGAGAATGACTAGAGAATAAAATGGTAGATGAAATTAATTTCTACCATTTGTTATAAATTTATTGGGAGAGGGAGGAGGAATCCTAATTGCACATAAAATTACCTCTTAGGTGCAAATTACTGAGCTTACTAGAGTTCCATGAAAACATCATCTCACCTGCAGTCAAGAAAGTACACCAGTTGTGTCCCTCATCAGGAAAAATACAGAGAACATTGCAATGTCACTACAGAAATCTTGGGATTAATTGCATCATGTGCAGTTATAATGCCCTCGACTCCACCAAAGATCAAAAGTGAGCTACTAGAACACAGAAACTCTGAGAAAGGCTAAAAAGATAACTGGAGGTGTGGAATGGTTGCAATACAAGAAATGACCAGGTATGTTCACACAGTGTAGAAAGCAGACAAGTGGAAGGGGTATGTAAAAGAGGCTTCTGAAATCACAAGGAGCATGGAGAAAATGGAATGGACAGAGAACAGGTGATCCCTATTCAGTACAAGAACTTGGAGGCATCAAAGAACATCAGCAGGACACAAGTCAAAAACAAAGCAGCAGAGACTTCTTTATGAAAGGCGTAACTGAGCAGTGGACCTCCTTGCCAGAGGAAATTGTGAATGCCAAACATTTATACATGCTCAGGAGAAGTTTAAGCAAAAGAGAAATCTTTTATTCTTCTCTAGCATGGTTCTTAACTCAGGTTCTGGTGCATACTGCTTCTCTAACACTAATCTTGCACAAGACTATTCTTATGATTCTTAAATCCTATGATTATAGAGGCTAGAAATGTGCAGCTGAGAAATTTTTGTTGCAGTCAGGAGGAAAAAAAGAAACCCTTAACACAGAGATGACCAGAAACGTAAGAACATCCAGCCAGACTAACTCAGTGAATGAGTAAGGACTGCAACGGCAGAATTGTAGTTTGCCATTTCAAATCTTAAGGAATGCAATCAGTTGACAGAACTGAGGAAAGTAAACAAAACTTCTGCCTAGAAAATGGAGATTTTTTTAACCAGCAGGAAAACTCCAGCTTAGTTGAAGACAGCTGGAGACAGTACTGAAGGAAAGCACTTATGTCCTAATTCAAAGGACTCCTGCTGTGTTTGAAAAGGAAGAGACAAACAGCATGGTTAAAACTAAGTGGATGTATACAAATGTCACTGCCCTTGTGGGGAGCAAGGTAGGCATAGATAGATAGTTGTAGCAGATGTAGAGAACCTGTCAATATTCTGCAATTCTTAGGACTGCAAATGAACACTAGAAACACAAGAAATCTCAAGGCTCTCCAGGAGTGGGGGCAATAAACTGTATTTAGATTCCTTCACTGCTGTCCATTTAAAACTGACGGAATGCAGAGGTCAAGAACATGCTTTGCTTTGCTTTGCTTTATCCAGTAGCACTGAAAATATTCAGCATTGGCCGGACATCCATGTTAAAACATCCATCAGAAACTAAGGCGCTCTCAGCAGATTTTCATGTAGATCCCCTGCATGAACAGTGTATTACCTATGGGAGAAGGAGAGGTGTTACTTCCTTTTTTCTACGGGGTTTCTAAAATCAGAGCAAAAATCCATCAGATTGTAAACAATAGAAGAAATATTATTTTTTTATTAAATCTTTGCAGCTTATACTGTAAAAAATCCTTAATAAATAGTCATCTAAATTTAATAAATCTAGAGTCTAATCTTACATTTGTCTCTTAAATATGTTAGTCTACCACAAAGCATCAAAACAGATACATGTTTTGGCCATATATACCAAACAAATCTGACAAAATGTCAGCTTCTGACATTTTATGTATAGAGAGATAGAAGAATTACTATTGAAAGAAGGAACTGACTTGAAAAATAGTTTGACAGGACTAATAATGGCTCTTGGTAGCTATTGTTAAGGGTTACCTGAAAAATTGGAAAAGTGAGCTAGGCTTGTAAATACATACTTTTACAAGAACGCTTAAAAAACCAGATTTTTTTCCTGGGTTGATAACATATATCTAGTGTCCTTGATAAAGGCATAAAATAAATGGTTTTGGATCTGCACAAATGTTGCAAACACTACTCCTATAAGCAGTGCTGCTGGTGATGGAGAAACTTTAGGGAGAGAGAAAGGAAAGAGCTGACAGCCTCATGTAGAAAGGGTGAATGATGAAACTTTTTTCAGCCCTGATGTAGTACTATGGAACAGCAAAAGGGGCGCCTTCAGTCCTCTGAAGAAGATAAAAGAGAGTATGTTTATAATAAGAAACTTGATTAAAAGACAGTCTGACCTCTTGCTTCCTTGTAGTTAAGCTGAAGATGGATAGTGAATAATGCTGGTCTGTGGCTCAGCTAAAAATATACCTGAAGAGACCTGTTGTGGTTTCTAACCTAAAAGTGGAGTCCGGGGCAGAATCAAGATCCTAACTTTTAAAGCCCTAACCTCTGTATTTCCTTATTTAATTAAAAACAAAACCAAAAACCCCCAAAAACAAACACACAAAAAGCTCCCCCAAAACAGCCAACAAAGCCAAATCCCCAAACTTAAGCATCCTATTCATGGTGCAATGAAATTCTTCTTAATTCTGTTTATAGCTTGGGATTGTCCTCATTACTGTAAAATACTTTACTCCTGTCTGTCCCCTACTCCCCATGCTAGGTGTATCCATCTCTAGTTTTGAATCTCTGAAAGTGATCTTCAGCACCTTCCAGCCTAGATCTGCCAAGAGCCCACTGGTCCCTTTCCACGTGCAATGGGTTCCAGGCTCATCCCGTCCCAGTCAAAAAGTGACAATTGCAGTCTTTGTTAAAAATCTCATTACTTAAAAATTGTCTGATTAATCTCAAGTTTATTCTTCCAAAAACACTTCCTTGAGCAAGAATTGGCTTTGAAGAACTGTATGTGGAAAAAAGGCTTTTCATGAAGTTAGGAGGGAGGGGTGAAATAACACTTTAATGGAAACTGTTAGAAATGCTTAGCTACAGGATCTCTATAGCAGACACATATATGTACAGCTGCTGAGGTAGACACACACTCTTAACCAAATGCAGGATGTAAATCTTTGTAAATAGGAGTATTAAAGCATTTGTCAGAGAAAAGGGTGTGGTTCGCAATGTCTCTGTAGGTGACAGAAAATCTATAAGGCAGTGCGGCTCCCAGCTATATGTTGCAACTTAACTGTGACTGGTCTGACTTGCTCATACCTTACAACTTGCTTCTGTTAAAGTTTGGTTAAAATGGCCAGAGAAATGTCCTGTTCCATGTAAGAATGCATGTCTTTGGCTATATAGCGCTGGATGGAAGGACGTGGGATGTCACGTTTTACTGGACAAGTAAGTGGAGGTTACGAGGGGTGGGGGGGTGGGAAGGGGAAGCTGGAGAAGCTGTGCTACTCTCCGTCAGGGCACACAGTAATTAAAGGCAAGACGGGATAACGGCAACGATGCGAGGCTGTACAGCGGTCAGGGGTGTCCATCATTAAATGAAGTAGGAAGTTTTCGGCAGTGGTCTGACAGGAAAGCCTCCACGGAGTCAGATTTCAGAGCTGGAGCACTGAGTTGCAGTGAGTCACGCAGAGAGCCTGAGAGCTGCCTTTGTTCCACTCGTGTCTGAGCGTCGGAGGAGGAACAGCAGGCTCCAGTTTTTATTAACATCTTATTTTCATAAGCGTAAAACTCACGTGCACTGAACTTTTTCTTCGCTTGAGGTCTTTCAGCTGACTTTCAAAAAATGCTGTCATGGTAAGGACTCTCACTTCTAAATTTTATTTTTCTTTTTTTCCCCTTGTACTTCTGCATTACACCCTCTGGTCTCATTCTTCCCACCCTCCCTTTTTTTTTGTCCCACCTGCTCCAGGCATGCCTGGTGGACCTGGGACTTGCTGCTACTGCTCTTCGGCTTGTCAATCCATGCTGGTTCAGCAGCTCAGATCATAGAAGGTAAGACTTCTCCAAATCATGTCTGTAAACTGAGTAAGGGTTAATTTTAAGATATGCTTTCCTAATATGGAAAGCGACCTTACATTTCAGATCTTAATTTTTCGCTGCTGCTTGCTGTTCTTCATTTCATATAGGGAAGCTGCTGCAAGTTAAGAGCTTAAATTACCACTCATTCTGGAAAAGGGAAAATAAATACGTTGGTTTCCCAGCTGTCTGCTCATGTCTGCTCTCTCCATATTTCTTCAGGGTGTAATAATCAACAGAAAGCACTTCAAAGGAATGGAGAATACTGAATGTTTTTGGGTGTATCCTGTCAGAGAAAGGTAGCAGAAAGCAATTAGGATAGATGTACGTGTCACTCTGAAAATATCAGGAATGTGCCAGGCACGGTGTGAGTGCAAAGGCACAGATGTGGTGCTTGTTCCAGTGCATAGAGATTTCTCCTGGTAAGTGTCTGAGCAGATTGTGATTTTCAGATCCCTTGAGTTAAATGTTTAGTTTTAGCAGCCTAGCCTTCATGGACTTTCAGTGAACAACCTTTCTGTAGTTGCAGGTCATACGTTCTTGTAACACAGCCAAATGCCTCCGCATCTCTGGAAGGCATAGCCTCAAATTTAACTTATGAGAGAGAACATTGATTTAAAAGTTTACATGTAATTTTGAGAAAAGTGAAAAAGCTTCATATATTACTTTTCCGTTATAAGCAAATGATACTTATGTCAAAAAGAGGTTTCTTCCTATTTTATCAAAAATAGCCTGAATTCGTTATGTAAATGGCCCCTAGATAACTATGTGATAGGAGCATTAGAAATTATTGAAGGGAAGTAGATTATTGCACATGAGGACATAAATGTTACTCAGACTCTTTGTTCCCCTTTTAACTGACATTACTATAAAATAGATGGTGCATCTAACTGCCAAAGCTCTAGGTAGTTATTTCAGTATGAGAAAAAGCCACAGATTAGTTATCACTAACTAATGCTGTAAGTGCAGCTGAGAAATATGTAATGCTGTATTACAGACAATTAAAGGAAACAAACTGGAATCAGCTATTAGAATGAAGAAAATGTTAATATATATCTGAATAGTGACAGAAATACAATATATTGCATACACATTGGAGAAAAATCTCTTGCATCAGGCAAAAATGTTTTTCTTGAGCTGATGAATAACAGTGCAGTGAATGAGATCTGGACAGGAGAGAACAAAATTTTGGCACATAAAAGTTAATAAGCAGGAGCTCATTAACACTACAAGCACAGTGATTAAAAAGAACAAATATTTACTTGACACACAATTTCTTTTTTGGTGGATCTATGCCAGTTTTCATGACCTGAAACTTCGGTTCTTTAAATATCCTACCCTGTTAAAGTCAGCTCAGAAGTCAGGAGTAGGAAAGATAACCCCTACTGATACAGGACAGTTTCTGCCTGTGAAGAATCTTATTGCTGCTGGTGCTGGAAGGACTCCTAACCCTACCATGAATGAAGATCAAGTGGGGTTATGCAAGTCTCTTCAGATCACTGGAGACTTGGAGACTGTTCCGGGAATCTGTCCCTGCATGATTGTCATAGCCTAATATTTTTCCCTACTCATTTGTCTGTTAATACAAAAGTTCCTGTTCCCAAATGTTTACTATTTTTTTTTTTTTACATCTGATTTTTAAGTATTTGACATAATAAGAATCTCATGCTTTCTATTCCACAACATCAGACTGTTACAAGCAATAGTTTCCTGATGCTCGGTTTAAATGTTTTCATCTGCTGAAATCAGGTGTTGAGTGCTGGAAATAGGAATAATCTTCTTTTCTTTCTGGTGCTGCAAATACACGAATGATATAAAATCTTCCTGTAACTACTGAACAGTGGAGAGATATATACTTTAAAATTTTTATTCTAACTATTGCAGAAATAACCTCTTTTTCCTTTCCCACAGTTCCTTTTAGTAACAGAGAGCACAGAAATAAATTGTGTATTTAAGATTAAAATGTTTGGAGACACAGGAAGATTAATTGACCCTCTGGTATTCAGGCCTTTTGCTGCTAAACTTATGCTTTATCCAGTTTTGTCACTGTCTCCTTTAAGATTACTGCTTTCCAGGATTCTCCAGTCCCTTGAATATTGCTGCGCTGCTTTTCTGGTGGCTGTCCTCTCTTCTGTCTCCCCATAGCACATATTTGTATCTCTAAATTCCTTTTTATATAAGAGGAACTGGGAGTGAATAAATTTGGTTTTAGAGGAATAGTGCATGTGCCTTCTGCTGTGCCATTGTACAGGCTATATGCAAAGGGAAAAAAATAGCTTCAGATGTTCTTGAGTTGGTTAAATAATGTCAAGAAAATTGCTCGTGGATTAAATTATTCACTGAGGGATGGGGAAGGAGTAACTTATTTCTTAAAAACCTGCAGACAAAGCAGTGACCCTCAGAGACTTTAGAGGAGAAAAGTTTGTCATCTTTGCCTTCACCAATCAGACAATCTCTTCAATGAGGTCTAGTGGATTTGCTTACTAGTATGTGATTAGGCAGCTATAGCCTTGTCTTCTTGTTTTTCCCAGGGGACCACCAAATTGCAGAGGGGGGTAGAGGATGCAGATAAAAAAAAAAAAAAGCCTCCCTCCAGCAGAAGGCTTGAGTTCTGCTATGTCTTTGTGAGAGATATTATTAGAAAGATTAGTTAGAAAATTTTGATCAGTTTCCTATCAGGAAAAGTGTTTAGACTGTCATTTCTTCTTGAGGAAATTGTATAATTATGGACAGTTCCTCCAGAGAAGGAGGAAACAAACTGAAAGGGTGGTGGGAAAATGTAGGGGGAAAATTCAGATGGCAGTCTGAAATTGTTTAAGAACCTCTGGGTTTTAGTTTAACTTTTTAGTGAACTTGTATGATGTTGGGACTTTTGTTTCACTAGAAGTGCTACTTTCATTTCCAAGTCCTAGAATGTCTGAGTACTGCTTTCATTGTAAAATGGGACAGACAATAAAACACAGTATTTAAAACTTTATATTTAAAATAATCAGTTACTAATTCACAGTACCTGCTGAAACACCTTCTTGATCAAAATGATATCTGTTTAGCTTGTTAAAATGAAGTTTGATATTTGTTATATAATTTGTAGATCAAGTTATGTGTTGTGACAGAATGTAAAAATAATTGAAATATTTCATTCAGAATTTTAAATTCTGTTGCATGTTGGGCAAATTGATGGGATTTGGTCATTGTTTCACCAAAACTCTTAAGAAATACTTAGATCTTGCTCTAGAGTGAAACTGAACAGGAGTTCTGAAATCTCAGCAGTTCCTGTGAGTTAAAATTATCAATTTTTCCTAACTCTGTTGGAAGATTTCAGTCCCTTTCTCTGCAGCTAACACTGCACATGTACAAAAAGGTAAGGAATAATAAGCCTTCTTCCTTCTGATCTTCTTTCCTTTTGATCATTTTTGTGGCCCTCCTCTGGACCCTCTCCAACAGGTCCATGTCTTTCCTGTGCTGAGGGCTCCAGAGCTGGACACAGGACTCCAGGTGGGGTCTCACCAGAGCAGAGGGGCAGAATCCCCTCCCTCGACCTCCTGGGCTGCATCAAAAGAAGTGCTCCTGTGTTAACTGGCACAGGTTGCCCAGAGAGGTGGTAGATGCCCCATCCCTGGAAACATTCCAGGTCAGGTTGGACGGGGCTCTGAGCAACCTGAGCTAGTTGACGATGTCCCTGCTCACTGCAGGGGGTTCGACTAGATGGCCTTTGAAGGTCCCTTCCAACCCACACTATTCTACGGTTCTATGATTCTGTGATTCCTCTTCACCCAATACAGTGTCATTTGAACTATGGAGCACTTTTGCAGTTTTTCTCCTGTGTTCATGAAAACTGTGAAAATATAGTACCCTATTCTACTTGGGTTGTGTGGGAGGCTTAAAGGTATGTTGGTGTCTCAATAAATGACTTCATCGTTTCTCTTTTATTCAAGTTACAGTTAAACATGTATCTATCTGTACATAAAAGTGTAGTCTGTCTTATTCTATCTGGTATTGCCTGTAGTGCATGTGCTTGGCCTTTAATTACACCTGATAATGTATCTTGATTTACATCATTGATTAATCTGGCTGCTTTTTCCATGTTGCTTTGCATGTTCAACCACAAATTAAGTC
This sequence comes from Phaethon aethereus, assembly GCF_964289735.1. NCBI lineage: Eukaryota > Metazoa > Chordata > Aves > Phaethontiformes > Phaethontidae > Phaethon > Phaethon aethereus. The sequence goes on along the minus strand of NC_138582.1, from coordinate 106,139,752 downwards.
AGCAAATAGAAGGTGCTCAGAACACATTCATGAACATGCTGGTACCCAGGTTGTGAACAGAACTAAAGTTATAAAATATGAATGGTAACCCTGCTGAAGTTTGAATGATAGAGTCCTCCCTATGACTTTCTCTAGCCTCTTGCAGAAGTCACATTTATTCTTCCAGTCCATCTATGCAGTCATCAGGTTTTCAATTCTTGGCATTCAAATCAGTGCATGCCTTTATTAAAAAAAAACAAAGAAAAAAGAAAAAAAATTGTCTAAATGTATGTGGTTCTGCAGTTTGTATTATGTTTATGTGCTCTAAAAGAAGCTTTACAAAATTCTCATTGACATCTGGGTTTTATTATTAGCCAAGCTGAACAGCGCATTCTTGCCTTAAGTAACATGCTCAGCAATAGTTTACATAAAGTAAATATTTGTCTCTTTCCTTGGCTCTCTGGACACAGAATGGCTGTCATTAGGCTGTTGACATAAACTTTGCACTCATGACCTGCTGAGTTTAATGGAGGAATCCTGAATTATTGACTTTCATTGGCTGTTGATCAACTGGTGTGATTCATACAAAGAGCTAGCCTGCACTTCTCTTCACAATGAACCAATATAATTAGTGTAAATAAATATGTATATGCATTTAAAATTTGTTTCCACCAGGTAATTACTGTATGTGCTTTGAATATTAAATGCGTACAATCACACTGACTTATGTGGTGATAGGGATGGCTCAGTCAATTCTTTCCTAAGACAGCACACAACTACAGTAACGCTGGTCTGTATGGAGCGCAGTACTTTGTAAAGATAACTTAGATGGCACTATATCCTCTTGTACCAGACCGAGCATTTGGACATCATCAAACTGCACTTGAGTCTAAATTGAACAAGCCATTGTGTATCTTTCAGAGGCGTCTTCAGGCTGTTACCAGCTGTTGCACATGTTTTTAATGTGGAACTGAGCCTGATTTCATAGTTGATAAAATGCTTTTCCATGCAAAACACGATTAATTTGCTATAGAAAATCAGTTGGGTTCAGTCGGGGTCGTCTGTATAAGTAGCTGAAGAGATTGATAACACCAGTAGAACAAACCTGATTCAGTAAATTTGTTCCATTTTGTCACTTTTCTAAATGGATTAGTTTTCTGTGTAACACCCTCCACATGCTAATTATCTTGGACAATACACTACATGTTTTCTAAGCTACTCTACCAGGCAACAGAAGACTTTTTTGGGCCTTTTTTGAGGCCTCAGAAGGGGAAACCAACTGGGGTGGATATAGTGTTATAATGTCTGTCTTCATTTCCTCTTTGAAGGCATCCTGGTCACACTGGAAGCCTGCAGTAAGCAGTTGTTTCCATGATCTGAATAGAACTTAAAATCTCAGTTGTGTTTGTGTTTGCTGCTAAATGGTGTTTGAAGGACCTGCTCTGCTGAGAAGGGCCATACTGAAATACTTCCTTCCTATGTTGTTCTGGCTCAGCTGTAGACAATGCAACACAAGGAATTTCTTGAAAGAAGTCCTAGTGGTCTCCTGAGTGTTTAAATGGATATACATCCGTTTGGGCACTGCCATGCCCACTCATAGATTTCCTACAGCCTTGTACTATAGCTCTGTTACTCAATTTGTGTTCCATGCAGCAGCTGCTGTGTAAAAACTGCTAGTTCCAGGTACCCCAGGTACTTCTGGTAGTACCGGCTAACAAGCATCAATTTAATTAAAATGTTTCAACTGTGATTTATTTCTTATATGCTAAGGACAATGCCTGATCCGGATGATGTAATGTTAGGTACTGAACTACTGCACCTTGTTGCAGAAGTGAATGGATGACTGGAGAGAACGAGAAATACTGCTTTGAGGGGCTACGAGTAGTTAGCAGAACAGAGTGATTTACACTGTATGCATAAGAATAGCCTTGGCTTGTTTAGTTCAGGCAGGTGAACACAAATATCTCCCATTTCAATAAATGAGCAGCAGAAGGGAAGGTTTGATTGCACTATTTCTCTTTGGGGTATTCAAAGAGTTCCAAAGAACTTATTTCTTATTCTAAGGTGTTGATTTCCAAATCAAACGCTTGTTTTGGAGGCTGCCTGTCCCTTTGTCTGTGACTTCCTCCCCTTTCCTTTGGTGTGTGAGCTGTGGATTTGTTTGGTTTTTCTCATAGTCGTATCTCACATTTGACCAAATTCATGCAGTAGCTTTGCCAATTTACACAGTGTGTCTTGGCTAGAAAGACAGTGAAATGTGCAGTTTGGTGAAATCTCATTGCTTTATTTCAGATGCTATTAAAGTTACCCACTTAAGAGAGGATGTCTATTTACCACCACTATTTCTAGGTCACCAAACAATCTTTTTTCATTTGGCCAATCCACACAATTACAGCAGGTTTAAAAACCAACAAAATTAGCCAACAAGTTGGACTGTGGTGAATTCTGTCCATGTAATCTTCCCATCTCTGTTTCCTGTTCCCAAACATGGAAAGTCACAGATATTGCAGAGAGTAGAGTACAGGTAGGATTTGCCGAAAGAATGCGTAAAATGGGCAAACCTTAATTTTAATGTATTTGCATATGAGGAGTGTGAAACAACAGATGTATTACTCAGGATACCTTCTGGTGAGAAAGCCTTGGAAAAAGCAACAGACTTTTGTGAATGTGGTCTGCCAAAGAATTACAGTATTTTAAATGAATATCTGTCTTACAGTCCAATCTGAAAAGAACCAGGGTCTGAATCAAGTTTTTCTGAGCGGTTCTGAGAAGAACCAGGGTTTTCTGGAAGCACTCAAGCAAGTTTCTTTTCAAACATTCAACTGACAGAGACCTGAAGCTGGTACTGGTGATTCAGTGATGAGATTTGAATTTGAATGGCGGCACCATTCATGGTTTTTTGCTTCATCTTCAGTACAGAAGATAGAATATTAACAAGAATGGGCTTTGGCCAGTTCATTCTGTGCTTGGGAATCTCCAGGGTCTTATGACGCCAGGTCTACCTCCACTGCTACCACAATCCACTTTCTGCTGTGATCAGTTCCTGCCATAGTAACTTTTAACTGCTCAGGCAGCATTAACTTCCAGTCCTGTTTGTGGCATATCTTTCTCTGAACTGTGAAATCACAGTTCCATACGAAGTCAGGTTGTCTGACTCTGCTACTTTGGAAATCTGAATATAGCATTGGACTTGGTACTTTTTTGGTGTTTAGTGACTAAGAGGGCATTATATTGCATGGTCATTGCTCATTGCGTTCTATATCCACTTCCCTTCTTACAAGTGATACACATTATCTAACTGAAGGAGAACAGAACCCACCTAAAAATATTTTTAATTTTATGCTGCCTACTAAAGAGTAAGTTGATGACTCTTGAGAGAAAAGGGTATTGTTCCAAGAAATGGTTCAAACTTCAAGTTCAATGTTATATGGTTGTTCTGAATAGCCTGTAACTGGGATTTACTGCAAAACAGTTTCAGAGAATAAACTAGTGTGGCATCCAAGCTCTGATTCATCTCTGGTGATATTTCATATGACTAAACTCAGTAAAAGGAAGCATACAAGAGGTGGAAACAGGTTCAGGTGGCATGGCAGAAATTTAGAGACACTGTCTGAGAGTACAGTAATGACATCAGGGAAGCCAAAGCCCATGGGGAATTAAATCTAGCAAGAGATGTGACAAACAACAAAAAGGGCTTCTACAGGTATACCAACAGCAAAAAGAAGACTAGAGAAAATGTGCAACTGCTGCTGAATGGGGCAAAGAACCTGATGACAGGGGCATGGAAACAGCCAAGGTACTCAACACCGCCTTTGCCTTGCTTTTTACTGGTAGGATTTCCCATGAGGAAACTGAGCCCATAAGCCCACTGGGAAAGTCTGGAGCAATGAAGATCTCCCTCCATTGAGGAGGGCTGACTGAAGGAACATTGAAACCAATTGGACATATGCAAGTCCACAGGACCTGATGGGATGCATCCATGAGGGCTCATCAAGCTGGCTGATGTCATTGAGATAGGACTCTTGATTACCTTTGAAAGATCCTGGTGATCAGGAGAGGTTCCTGAGAGTCAGAAGGAAGCTAATGTCAGTCCTAATATCAAGAAGGGCAAGGAGAAGGATCTGGGGAACTGCAGACTGATCAGCTCACCTTAGTCCCTGGGAAGGTGTGGGAGCACACAATTGTGGAAGCCATTTCCAGACCCAGTGATTGAAGAAAAAGGTGATTAGGAGTAGTCAGCACATATTTGTGAAGGGGAAAATCATGCTTGAGAGCTCATAGCCTTCTGCAATGGAATAACAAGCTCAGTGGGTGAGGGAAAGACAGTTGATATTTGTCATCTTGACCCGTGCAAGACTTTCAACACTGTCTCCTGTAACATCCACGTTGATAAACTCATGAAGTATGGACAAGGTATATGGACAATGAAGTAGATTGACAACTGTCTGAACTACATGTGCTTGAAGGGATGTAATCAGTGGTATGAAGTCCAGCTGGATGCCAGTTACTACTAGTATACCTTGTGGTGCATACTGAGATCAACACTTTTTAACACCTTCATTAACAATAAATGATGTGATAGACTGCACCCTCAGCAAGGTTACAGACAACAGAAACTGGGAGGAGTAGCTGATACAGGGGATGGTTGTGCTGCCATTCAGAGAGACCTTGGCAGGCTGGAAAAATGTATGGACAGAAATCTCTTGATGTTCAGCAAAGGAAAATGCCAAGTCCTGCACCTGGTGAGGATTAACTTAGTACAAGCTGGTGTAGGACTGGCTGGAAAGTAGTCTTGCTGAAAAGGACTTGGAAGTTTTTGTGGACAAGCTGATCATGAGCCAGGAACACATTCTGTGGCAAAGGCAGCGAAGAGCACCCTGGGCTGTGTTTGGAAAAACATAGGCAGCAGGAGAAGGGAAGTGATCCTTCCCTTCCTCTCAGTGATGAGGCCACATCGGGAGTACTGTGCCCAGCTCTGGGCTTCCCAGTTTAGGAGAGATATGGTCATACTGGTCAAGTCCAGTAAAGGGCAACTGAAATAATTAAAGGATTGGAGTGTCTGCTGAATCTGCTCCAGTTTATCTATGTCTTTCTTTTACTAGGGTCCCAAAACCAGATGCAGTATTCTACGTGTGATCTAATGACTCTCAAGTGAAGGGGAATAAACTTTTCCCTCCTGCTACTGGCTGTGTTCCTGTCACTACAGCCAACAATGCTGTTGGCAGCCTTTGCTGCTTGGGCATGCTGCTGCCTCGTGTTGAGTGTGCTGCCTACCAGGACGCCCACATCCTTTTCGCCAGAGCTGTTTCTCAGCCTGTATTCCTGCAAAGACTTCTTCCTTGACTGGTGCAGGATTTCACATTTGTCCTTGTTGAATTTTATAAGGTTCCTGTTGTCCCCCACTGCGTCAGCCTTTCTATGTCCCTCTAGATGGCAGCCCTTCCCCTGAGTAAATCAATTGTCTGTCTCCCCCCATCCCCCTTGATGTCACCTGCAAATTTCATGGAAGTCTATTGCATTGCTTCCTCAAGTCACTGGTAAAGATGTTAAACAGGACATTTCTCGGAGTAGAAACCTGTGGCCCACTTGATACCTCAAGGTAGAGAATGACCCATTAACCACTACCCTCTGAGCCCAGTCAGTCATCCAACAAGTTATGTACCCATGTAGCTTCCTGCCCGTTCAGAGTTACACTTCCTAACCTGGATAGAACAATACTGTATCAACGCTTGCAGAAGGATTAGAATAGCTGAGTGGTCTAAGGCATTCTGATTTTAGTGGGTTACTTATCTGGTTAATTATCAAGTTATTTATCTAAATAAGAGTTACCAAGACTGGCTCTTCTGTTCCATTCAGAACAAAGCACGAAGCTAGACTTCTGGATTTCTATGTATGTACTTATCCATATCATTGTAGGGACCTGGAGCTTAATGTTACAGTACATGGTAGTGTGAAAACCTGAAGTTCAGCTGCATTATACTCTTGCAAACACAAGCTTCTACAAGCTGCAACTAGTCACTACCTGCATAAGAAGATAGACTTTCTTTTCAGAGCTTTGATTTCTTTCTTTCTTTCAGTGACAGTCAAATTTCTGAAGTGACACAAAAGTGAGTTTTCTATGAGAGACAAAACTGTGAGTGGTATCTAAAACAAAATACTCTGACAGCTAAGATATCCAGATTTAGATCTCAAAAAATGTAATCAAAACTGACAGACCACAGATATTTCTGAGTCCAGACTGAAAAGTACATGTGAACAGTGCTCTCCTAGTGCATAAGGTAGAACTCCCAAATAACTTCATGTGTAGATCTCGGAGCCAAAGTTCCTGAAAGTGCTTTGTTTGCCTGAGAAAGATGAAGCTTAGAGTAAACCATTTGGATTACATTATTTTGCAAGTGACAGCAGAATATATGCAATATGGACAGACAGAATGCAAATAGCACTGTTAGCTCAGAGAAGTCCTTCATCAATTTTATGGCAAGAGTACTCTGGAATACCAAAGGACTGTCAGTCTGACAACAGAATCTTAATTTATGTATCCAAACATGTATGTACACAAGAAATAAATACATGAGAAAGAAGCTTCCCCCAGGGAAAGAAGATGGTGGAGAACGATTTTCTCCAAGTACTTTCCATTTATTTATTAACAAAGTGTCATTGAAGCTTCGGAGCATATCTGTTATGTGCATTCAGTTTCTGTTTAGAAAGTACTGCTTTCTCAGACTCACTATATAGTGTTCTACTTAGGTAAGCTGTTTAACTAGAAAACGCTACATGATTTTTAGGGGCTACAAAGTAAGAAATGTCAGTTTTGTTTGGGAAACAGCAGTGGAAAAGACCAACAGAAACTCAAAATTGCCTCAGAAGAAGCCAGAACTACCTCACTAAAGCTAAACAAACCAAACTGAAAATGCCTTTTAATGGAAATAACTACCTGACAGCAAACTTGTCTGAACATCTCAGGTAGAATGCGGTCCCATAATTAAAAGTTATGCCTGCAAAAATTTTAAGACTTTTTAAAGACTATTATTGTCTCTCCCTTGATGGTACCAAAGAAGCTGAACAGATGACAGTACGTATCAAGTCCTTTTCTCCCCACCATTTTATGTGCAGTGCATCATAATATGTTTGGTGTCTTAATTTGATAACTAACATCTGTCATACTTAAGCATACATTGCAGTGTACATTTTTTCTTGAAATACATTAATTTAGAGTTGTTGATCTTTGTCCATGTGTTTCTTTCTGTCCCACAGAGAACTTCTGGCTCGGTACCTTTATGTTTCATTAGAAGGTACATATTTAAGAGGTGAAGGGCTGTTGTGGACCACCAAAACAAATGTACCAGTAGCTTGTTTAATTATTAGGCAGCAGTGTGTATATGATGGGGTACAAGGCAAAGTATGTAGTGGTGAAGAAAATAAGGAGAAATTTATGCAAAATCTAAGGCTTTTCTAGGAATTCTTTCATATTTGGAATTCCTAACATCAAAATAGCCATTGATCAGGCTCAATAATCCTCCTTGCCAGTCCCTTGGCTGCATCACAGAGTGAGGTGTGAGGGAACAGTGTCTGTCCACAGTACAGATCTTTATTTCTGCCATCCCACTTTGGTTAAATACATACTAATTTAATACACTGCATCACTTCCGTGAATGCGATGCTTTTTTATTCTCAGAGGGCCAAAGTGTTAGCTTTTCTTAGTCTTCAGCTTTTCACAGGCTGTTCCGGTTCCATCTGTTTCAACACTTTGCCAAACCAGAATAGCTCTTGACTTGGTAGGAGGAACCAGCTCATCTACAATGAATGCTCCACAGTAGTACTGCCATTTTGCGGTGCTTGTGAGAGTGTGTATGTGTGAATCTAACCCTTTCCTGCTATTCACTTCAAAAAACAAGCAAACATTTCATCCTCTTCAGACTAGCTGTGAATGTGGTTTAACGCACATGGTTTGATTTTTTTTCTGTCTTTAGTTTTCATTCAGATGCAATTGCAGGAAAGGTATATGACATATGCAAGTTTCTCAGCTGAAAAAATCTGACTCTCGATCAAAATAACATATTGGTTTTTGTAGTGAAATAGTATTCATGTAAAAAACGCTTATCTGAAAGACTTCTGAATTTTTAATTGGAGTTCTATAATAAATACATATATTTGTGTATAACTGCATTTGTTTTCAATAAATAATACTTGACTGAACTCAAAATAGAGCTAAGGTGGACTTATATTATAATCAAGGTCTTGATTCTACATGTATATTTCTTCCTGTGTTTGTTTTTTTTTTCCCTGATGCACTTGTAGTGAAACATGTATCTTTCATGAGATGAGAATCTGACAAATAACTATGTCATGGCATTTTCCTTGCCCAGAGATATGATGAATGAGGGCGGGGAGGGGTGGGGTGGGTGTTCAGTTTAAATCTGAACACGCTTAAAATTTAGAGCATGCATTCTCAGTGGAAAAATAAACAAATCACTGGTGACCTGAACTATTGTAGGTCCTTTTTACACTTCTCTTACAGAATTTCAAAAGATAGAACAGAATTGTGGCAACTCTGTAACTGCTTTGCCCAGCTTTGAATTGTCCAACAAGGAGGATTTAATAATTTCTCTTGGAATATTACCCTTCAGAAAGTTAATTTCTTCTATCTTGATCAAAGTTTCTTTTTATTTCTGAAAAAACACCACCAGTGGGAAAAGACTGCTGCTCAACTAGGAGTTAATGCAGACACACCTGAGAATTTACAGTATGAATGTTAAATGAATACTTACTTAGCAGCTCTATGGGATACTGAAGTTACTTGTACCCTAATATCCTATTTCAAGATATATTGTTTCCATACACATTGCAGAATTCCCATAAAGAGTGTTCAGAAGAAGTTAGTGTCTCATTTAGCTCCTACACAGTCAGCAGATCAAAACTTTACTAGCAAATGTATGATTTGGTACAAGCCCCCGAGGCAACTATGGGGAAAGCCAGATTAAATTACCTACATGAGTAACTTGTCTTGCCATCTCTTCTGTGTATAATTACAATACTGTAGCCATGCACTGATGTATTTTGATAATATTAACTAATTCCTTACACTATCCCTATGTGATATGTTTATTAGATATGAACAAAAATTATTTTTCCTCTCTCTGAATAATTAGCTCTGCTGTGTTTCTCCATTATGGAGAAATCTTTAAATGCAGGTCAGTGCAACACAAACAATGCAGACCGAAATCCATGATGGAAAAGTCACATAGAACAGTCTATTAGAGTGACACCATCATCCAAGTGGTTGGTAGGTAGTATTTATTTCCTTACTGAGGAAGCTGGGACAACTGTGTGCCTCAAACTATTTTGGTCTTTCCATTTTCAATTCAAAGTATGTAGAAGGAGCAGACTTTGCATTCAGAAACCGGAAGAAGTGGGGACACACTAAGCACTTTTCCCCACATCCTCATGCATCTGCACAAGGATCAGGGAGGATCTCAGTCCTAACGCCTGTATCTTTCCTGAAGTGCAAGTGAATCAGGCCTCACATGGTTCTCTACATCTTCTATAATGGTCATGACACAAAAGGGTCTCAACAGCCAGATTGCTTAAAATACATCTTGTAAGCTGTAGAGAAAGCCTAAAGATTGAGGGTCACCTTCATGTCATCTGGGGATTTCCCAAATTGAATCTGAAGACAAAGCTTTTGCTCAGCCGCTAGAATAGCCTGGAGTATAGATACTATATATATACACTTGGCATCCTCTCTCCTTACTGGTGCTTCACCATTTCATCAGCGGTTCTTGTTCAATATTCTGTTAGTGTTGACTTGTAAGCCCTAAGTGTCTCTCATAAACTGCTTCATCCACCCTGTATCTTAAGAATTTTCCACTCCTGTTTAAGGTGATGACGTGGGCCCCATCATAACTACATGGGTGGTTATAGAGGTGACAGAGTCAGACTCTTCTCAGAGGACGAAACAGAGCAAATGGACAAATAACAGCCAAAAGTTGCAATAAAGGAAATTTTGATTGAACAAGTGGGAAAGATTTCTTCACCATGACAGCAGTTAAGTTCTGGAAAAGGTTGCTGAGAGAGGTTGTGGGATCTCCAATCTTGCAGGTATCTTAAACTTGACTAAACAGGGCTCTAATTAACCTTATTCTTCAGGTTAGTCCTGTACTGAGTGGCAGATTGGACAAGGTGACCTTTAGAGGGCCCTTCTAAACTATTTTTTTCTGTGATTTTAAACAAGAAACTTAAAGTCAGACTTTACATACTTAATTCCTTTGTGAATCTGGTTCTCAGTGACTTGCCCATGATCACAGAAAAGGGCAGTTAAAGACCAGGAGCGTGAGTATAGGTAATACTATAAGACCTGGAATATGTCTGTCTGACTTATCTACTGCTGTTTCTTGAAGCTTGTTAGAACAAGTTAGAGAGCTGCTAACACTAATTCAACCATCAGTAACACTAAACCAAATATTTGTATGGAATCAAATACCCCTTTTCTGCTTTACATATCTGTCTAAAGATGGGTCAAAAAATGTACCTTTTTCCTTTTCCCTTTTCCCTGTTCCCTTTTCCTTTTTCTCTTTTCCCTTTTTCTCTTCCCTTTTCTCTTTCCCCTTCTCTGTTCTTCCTCCTCTTCCCGCTTTTCCCTCTTCCTCCTCCCTTTCCCTTTCTACTTCCCTTTGTCTTTTTGTTTTGTTTTGAAGTTCTATAAAATGCTTTTAGCAAAAAAAACACACCAAACAACTTGGAGCAGAACACAGGAATATGTTACTGTGACTTACTAACTGACATACAGTTACCTATGACTTTTCATCTTTCTTCATGGTCCTGCTGATCATGAACAATGCTCTTGTCCTCCCTTCTTAGGGGGTGCAGGCAAAGGAATTTTGAAACGTTAAGTGCTTTCTTGTTCTCTGTCCTTTCAGAGGCTCATGGTCAGGCATACGATACTGACCACAAACTCTGTGGTCCACCTTTCTCTGCAGCTGTTGCACCTTGCCTCAGAAAGACCCTATCACGGTGACTATGGTAGTATTGAACGTCTCACGGGAAGGGAGGCCTTTGGGCGTGTGTTTATTTAGTATATGAGCAATCAGCTCATGTCCAGTCCATCAATCTGCCCTAGAAGGATGTAGTAACCTTCTCACTTGTTGTCTGTTAATCTTAAGTGTTGTTTCATCATGGACCATATTTTCTGCTCAGCAGCACGATTCTGAATAAACCTGATACATGTAAAAGATCTTCCTCTCTTCATCCTAGCAGAGAAGTGGGGACGCCAGTACCCTAACAATGGGGCAGTCTCTTTTCAAAAGAATGAGCCTCAAATTACAACTTAATTTGAAGGTGAAATCCAGCATAGGGATCATGGGGCCGTGAGGAACCACAGCATATCCCATAAGCATTTGACATATGTGCCAGCACCCACAGAATTCCATGAAAGGCTTTCCAGTGACTTAAATAGGCTTTGAATTAGGTAGGTGCTGCAGCTGCATTCCTAATAATTCCTTGAAAATTCCACGAAATGACAACTTCAGATGTTTGGGACAGAGGCTGAATGTACCTCTGCATTAATACAAGCAAACCTGTTACTGCAGTGACTATGATGACATTAGCTCCTGGATTACTGTCCTTCTACTAGTGCACAAGTTAAACTCTCAATATGGAAAGTGAAGTATCTGATTTCAAGAAGTATTTCTCAAAAAAACAATCAGGACCTGGGCATGGAAAAATGTCCAAAGGCAGAAAATTAAAAACTGTCTGCCAAAATTATTTATGATATCACTAGCATGATCGATATAGTACATAAGATCAATTGCCTTTTCTTGATGTTTTGTTTATATACATTTTTGGTTTTGCAATACATATGAGTCTGTAGGAGAATTTCCCCTCTGCCTAACTCTAAGACATAATTTGTTACCTGGAGTCAATTATTTTAAAATGCTATCTTATTCTGCCAGATATGGTTACCTCAAATGTACAAAAAATAGCTCAGACCCAGAGGACTCTGTCCTACGTGGGCCAGACTCCTAAAATACCAGTTTTGGTGACTTTGTGAGCTAAGCTGTGATTTATTGTTCTGATTCTGTGTTATTCCTGCTATATACATAGGCATATGTCACAGAAAATAGACAGGACTCTAATTTAGGATAATCACTGGGATAATGAAAGGTTCCCATCCTGCAATATTTATCTGCATTTTAAACTTAAAGCAGGCAAGAAGTTCTTGCTGAAACTGGGGCTTATTCATCTGCTAAAAGTTAATCACATACATGATTGTAGGATTAGGCTTGAACAAAGAGGAATATGTGGGAAGATTAAGAAAACAAACACATATTTCTTCCCTTAGTTACCATAAATTCATAAAATGCAATCAAACCTAGCACAGGTGTACACTCATTGTCTATACTACTTTCTTGTAATTTTAACGTGGAAACAAATACATGTGCACTGCCTAAACTGGAAATCAGTCACTGCTCGAAAAAGGCTTGTGCCTGTCTTAGTTGTTATATAAATCACTAATGAATTCTTATGTGTGTTCCTCATTATGTAAATTTTTACAGGTATATGACCTTACAAAGAATTACTTGGCAGAATTCTGTCTTTGAGACTAAGAATCACTTGCCTTACAACCTTCTTCATGACATTATATTAATCTGACAACACATTTCATGTTTCTCTAGTACAAGAAAATTTTGACACCCGTTTACATTAATCAATTCTTTTTATTCATGGTTTTTCTTCGCTTAGAAGCCATTTGATGAATATGTCTGTGCTCTAAATGTATACTTAGAAAGACGTTACTGTAATTCTTATTTTCTTGATAGCGGGTATAGACTGTCAGGGAGCGTCAAAGGCAGGCTACTCTGTAGAGGTCAGGGGCCAAGTTCAGCCAAGAGTTCAGATCATAGAATCACAATGATTTGGGTTGGAAGTGACCTTTAAAGGTCATCTAGTCCAATTCTCAAATCATTGCACAAGTCCACAGTGATGAGGCAGGTCCAACGTCAAGCCAGGAATTCAAGCCTGTGGGTAAAGGTCTGTGTCTGGATCAGCAGGGTACATGGCTAGACATTGCTGCGTTGGAGCTGCAGCACAGCATGGGCAGGGACCGAAGGCAAGATCCTCAGTTTAAAGGCAACTGCCAAAATGAGGAGTGAGGGAAGACCCTGCTGTGGCTTCCCCGCTCTGTTTTGGCAGGGGACGTTAAAAGTGTGAGACCTACAACTGCCATAGAACAATAATACCTCTGTCCCTGCTCTGGAAGCGAACCTCTTTCTAACTGAGGTGTCTTCAGATTTTAACATAGAGAGCATTGTCTTGGTCATCTACCTGTAAGCAGAACAGCGCGTAGCTCCGCCTGGCTTTTACTACAGCTGAAGCGGTTCCATCACTCATGATGAGGTTAACTTTTTCTCACAGGAAATTGTAATTACTTTGCATGATCTTTTGATCCAGGCTTTCACTTCAGGCTGTATCCTTAATATGGATGTATTAATAACACAATTAATATAATTAATTAATACAACTAAGTAATATCCTTATTATTCTTCTGTGCATACTATGTGACTTTGTTGCATAGAAGCAATGGTGCAACCACTGGTGTGCCAGCAGAAATTCTTGTGAGATATAAAATGGCAGAAGGTAGGAAGCTAAGCCCTGATGGACGGTCCTACTGTGATATCCCTGGTGCAATTTTGCCATTTGAACTTTGTCCCACCTAGGGCACAGAGGAAGGTTTGCAGGGCTCTGTGGTACAGAGCAGAGCCCTGTGGTAACATGAGCATTGTACGATTTGGCGATTGAAAAGCTTAGAGATATCACTGTGCAAATCTCCCTCTTTTTTTCAGCTTGTATTGCAGATAGGCCATAAGTTACTCAGACACCGATGATGATGGTGATGAAGTCTTTCTGGGTCCCGGGATTCCCTGCTCCATCATATTTTTACTGGTGTATTTACACTTACACACTGAGCAAAAATATGCCCATTTCCCAAAACTGAGAACCAGATATGGTTCTGGATTTTCAATACCACTTTACTTATAGACAGGAAAATTAATAATTGATGTGATAACTAATATAATGGCTACCAATAAGAAAACCTAGTGAGAGCTGTGTGGAGCTCATAATGATTTTGGAGCAGCATAGCTTACCCTTAGACGCATGATGTTTTGTCCAGAGAAAACCATGTTGCCTTCTTATTAGCAATAATTTGTTTTTAGCTTTGCTGCCTTGTGTCTGTTATTTTAATATGGCCAACAGAAGACATTTGGGAGATGGGAATGGCATGTGCTACTTGAGAATCTCTTTCCTTGGAAGACAAAAAAAGAGTTTTGAAGTTTTTTTTATTGTGTCTGACAAGACAACCTCACAACCTGAAGTATTTCAGAGATCAGTTTGTCTGTATTCATGGTGTCTTTATTTCTTGCCAAGGGGGTGACAAAGTCCATTGTAATTGTCATTTATTAAACTCTAGGTTAGGAATTGCATACAGGAGTGTCCAGATTGTTCAGAGAGAAAATGTTATTTATAACTTCTTCCAGCCTGCTCTTTCTCTACATTAAAGTATTTTATTTATCTGACCAGCTGTTCAAACATATAGTTCTGTGTATGTAGAACACTGAGACTTTACTTTGAAGTCTGGATCATTTCAAAAGAAACTACCCTGCACTTTCTGAACTCAGTATTGGTACTGGCTTCTTTTCCCCTGATTATTTTTAATTCCAACCAGGTGAATGCAGTTTTGCAGTACTTGAATGTAACTCTTCTTAAGAAAAGTTAATTGCAATGCATTGTGTAGAATTGCTGGCGGCCGGTCACAAGCGGTGTTCCCCAGGGCTCGGTTCTGGGGCCGGTCTTGTTCAATATCTTTATTGATGATCTGGATGAGGGGATCGAGTGCTCCCTCAGTAAATTTGCAGATGACACCAAGTTGGGTGGGAGTGTTGATCTGCTGGAGGGTAGGAGGGCTCTGCAGAGGGATCTGGACAGGCTGGATCAATGGGCAGAGGCCAACTGTATGAGGTTTAATAAGGCCAAGTGCAGGGTCCTGCACTTTGGCCACAACAACCCCATGCAACGCTACAGGCTTGGGGAAGAGTGGCTGGAGAGCAGCCCGGCGGAAAGGGACCAGGTGCTGGTTGACAGCTTGCTGAACATGAGCTGTCAGTGTGCCCAGGCCAAGAAGGCCAACAGCGTCCTGGCCTGTATCAGGAATAGTGTGGCCAGCAGGAGTAGGGAAGTGATTGTGCCCCTGTACTCGGCGCTGGTGAGGCCGCACCTTGAATCCTGTGTTCACTTCTGGGCCCCTCACTACAAGAAGGATGCTGAGATGCTGGAGCGTGTCCAGAGAAGGGCAACGAAGCTGGTGAGGGGTCTGGAGCACAAGTCTTATGAGGAGCAGCTGAGGGAACTGGGGTTGTTCAGTCTGAAGAAGAGGAGGCTGAGAGGAGACCTTATCGCTCTCTACAACTACCTGAGAGGGGGTTGTGGCGACGACGGTGTTGGTCTCTTCTCCCAAGTAACTAGTGATAGGACAAGAGGAAATGGCCTCAAGTTGCGCCAGGGGAGGTTTAGAGTGGATATTAGGAAAAATTTCTTCACTGAGAGAGTGGTCAGGCATTGGAACAGGCTGCCCAGGGAGGTTGTGGAGTCGCCATCCCTGGAAGTGTTCAAAAAACGTGTGGATGTGGCGCTTCAGGACATGGTTTAGGGGACATGGTGGCGCTGGATTAATGGTTGGACTTGATGATCTTGAAGGTCCTTTCCAACCTAGTGATTCTGTGATTCTGTGACAGTAATTTTATTTTCTTAGGTGTTTCTATAACACCTCTGACCTCTGGCTATAAACCAGCACACTTGTGAGGGGAGGTGCTCTATGTACCCAGTACAGCAGTAGATCTACAGATGTTAATGAAGGAAAACTGGTTTTGGATAACTGTCAACTTTTAATAATTTTTGGTTGTAGCAGACAGTCTCCAGTTACTACTAAAGGAAATAAACTTTTTTATACTAATAATGGCTTAGTTCTTCCACTCTCCTACTTCAACGTCTTCTTTGGGTGTCATCTTTGTTGCAGACAGTGTATGACTCATGGTGTACAGAAAGAAGTTGCCGCTTGCTGAGGCTGTGCTAGGGTTTTTATTTACCTCTTTCATTTCTATTGCAGACCAAATTGGGTCTAATTACTGTTGGATATAGACTTGTATTTGAAGTTATGCCAAGGCCAAGGCAAACCTGCTATGATTAAACATATATTTTTTTAGCTTGTACCTTTGTCTTCCTTAAAAGGCTTATGTTTGCCTTGCTTACAAGTTTCATTCTGGAAAGACTTGCAGAAGTGAGAGCAAGCTGCAGAATCATCTTTCTATAGATTTAGCCATTACTCTAGAAAAAAGTCAGCATTTGCATTCCTTAGGCAATTCTGTCACACTCTTAAAAATAATAACAATAATAATTTGCGGTTTTTGAAATGTAAAGTGAAATTTCTCAACATTGCCCCACTTCCCTCAGTAAATTCTGAAATGTTACTGAGCCTTGGAAAACTGTTCTAACATCTCCCAGTTCAGCTGTGGTTCCTGAGTCAAACTCCCTGCTATGTCAGTCAAGATGCAGAGGGGCTACCAGTCACAAAAGTCCTCCCCATGATGTGAGAAGCTCGTAACAGTTCATTCAGGACTTCTAGGGATGCTGGCTCAAAGGTGAGGAAGATAGAAAGACCACTTGAAATTTTCATGCTCCCTGCTTTGAAGTCAAGGTTAGTCCAGGTTCTACTGGTCCAAGTGATGGGTCTTCCCAGCTCCCAGCTTAGTCTTTGGGCTTCTGTGCTTCTTGTTGCAGAGTTGAAAGCAGAACTTCATAAGCCATGAAGTCTCTCTCTGGGGAATTCTGTGTTATGGGACTGTCTTGAAGCCATGAACTCTAGACATCCAGATGAAATTATAGTTTTATGTTTGGTATTTGATTTTACATAGCATGTCAGATCTGTCAAAAGAAGCATGCTTGTGTTTTGGTAGAAGATCATTGACTTTAACATGTTTTTTAAAAATCTTTAATCCATAGGTTTTTTTGAAAACTCACTTCATTAGAAAATTTCTTCTCGCATCAATTAGGAAAAAAGAAATCAGAGCCATGTACTTAAATAACGGAAGTAGCTGTATGTGGTATTTATTGCTAGAAAAGGAAATTCAGGCAAGCTGAATGGTAAAATGAATACAAAAACAATGGAAAACTGGGACCAGAGGGACTGAAATCTTTTCTGTTTTCTACTAGCTTGGGTCTTAAACCAGCTTGCAGTGTGGTAAGGCCATAGTAGCATCATGAAGACGCAGCACAGCCTTGAAAATGGAAACAGCACAGAGAAAAGAGTAAGGGCAGATAGAATGTACTGAATCTTGTCAACAGTCTTTTCAACATTAGTGACTGGGGTATGGCCAAACTGTTGCATTATATGACTAATGAGTGGTTCAGTCATTTTGTACTTGGGTTGGAAATGTTCAGAAGACACTGGGGTGAAGTCGATACATTTGGGTCAAGACACTGTTTGAAAGATGACTTCACTGCACAGAAATTAGAGGTTGTCCAACATATTTCTGAATGCTTTATAAAAATTTCTATGAATTCCACACATGAATATGGATTTCCTGGTGTACTGAAGACAGACAAATTTTATAAAATGGTTGGGAACATTATAAGATATATTGATATTGAAAGGACTTTTATAGATGGTCTAAATCATAGAAATGCATTTTCAACCACCTATATGGAGGGATTGTGAATTTGGTACAAAATTTTGTTTTCAGAAGTCCTGATAAAAGTTTGGGCCTTGAGGAAGAAAGGAGAAAAAATTGTCTTAAATTGCAAACTTTATAAAAACTGAAGAGGACTTTGATTTGACCAGTCTCAAGTTTTTCTATTTCTGTTATCTGCAATGAAAATCCAGCTCATGAAATTTGCCAAGTAACTGATTCCTTGTGTTTGGGTAATAATAACCATAAAGGTAACCAGAGGTCTATGAGATATCTCTCTCTGCCTCTCTTAGCTGACTTATATGGGAAGTGTGAAATCACTGGTAGATCTGGGAACTGATTTGTATTGCTAAGTCTTATAAGAAGTTGCACACACGATTTTAATTGCATTCAAATGAGAGAAATATGCCATGCACTGCAAATCCCATAGCTTTTTTCTTTAACACAGTAATGTCCAAAGAGCTCAATCCAGATCCACAACATGGAATTTCTTTTTTTACTAAAAGGTGTTATATTTTGTGAATTTGGTTGGACGTGGAAAACCAGACTGGACAGGAATTTGGATATTGTTATTACTGTCTTTGTTACAAGAAGCTATGTAAGAAGCAGTTAATCAAAGGGAAAGGATTTCTATGATGTCTATAAAGTAGATAAAATATAATCAAACTAAAGGTATGCCACTGTCAGTGTTTCAATCATCTGATAATAGTCTACAATCAATGACCATTCTCAAAAACATAAAATTAAGCATAAGAAAGACACAGACCTGCTCAAGCAAGTCAAAGGAGGGCTATGAAGATGATCAGAGGGATGGAAAACCTCTGCTGTGATGACAGGCTGAGAGAATTGGTGTTGTTCAGCCTGGAGAAGAGAAGGCTCCGGGGAGACCTTATTGTGGCCTTCCAGTACGGAAAGGGGGCCTACAGGAAAGATGAGGAGGGACCCTTTGTCAGGGAGTGTAGTGACAGGACTAGTGGTAATGGTTTTAAACTGAAAGAGAGCAGGTTTAGATTAGATAGTAGGAAGAAATTCTTTACTGTGAGGGTGTTGAGGCACTGGAACAGGTTGCCCAGAGAAGTTGTGGATGACCCATCACTGGAAGCGTTCAAGACCAGGCTGGATGCGGTTTTGAGCAACCTGGTCTAGTGGAAGGCATCCGTGCCCATGGCAGGGGTCTTGGAACTAGGTGATCTTTAAGGTCCCTCCCAACCCAAACCATTCTATAATTCTATGATACGCTGCCACTGAGCAGTGTTAAAATAAAATTAAAAAAAATTGTAAGGCACTCAGACATCAAGCACCATCTCTCAGAGCCACCGTCTCTTCCTTGCAACATGGTAAATAGTAAATCTTAGTACCTCAGGGATGGGTGCTGACATGCTGCCTGATTTATTGCAAGAAGTTTCTGAAGAAACTGTTGCCAAGTAATTTTGCAATACCTCTGCTAGGCTTACTAGAAAAAAACAACAACATACGTTTAAAATGCAATAGTCTGAGTCGTATATAATATGAAGACTTGCTTGGAATAATACTTTGCAATGTTTTCAACAAGATTCCGCAGGACTTCTGGGAGTTGCTAGTTTAAGGACATGTATTATAAAATTTCTTTTTGTAACATTTACCTCATTTGTCTTTTTTAATTCCTCAACATTTTCCCCGTGCTGCCTTCAATCCTGTTGCAAGAACTTAAACTTTTATAGTTCTTGGGAAACTTTTACAAAGTATTTGCTTTTTCATGTGCTCATTTTTATGTTCTCTGTTACAGGTGGCAGAGGAATATCTATTCCGAGTCTCTTGAGATTTTATATCTCCAAGATTATTTCTCATATATCTTGTATATCAGCAAAAACCTCATATCATTTAGGAAAGTTAACATAGGAGAGTTGCTTGTTAGAAACATTATAGTTAACAAGATAAAGGAAAAATTTTACTTCATAATCCTTCTAGAATAATGCTATTTGTGAAAGGAAGGCTAACATTGAAGATCATCTATTCCAGATTCCCAATCAAATGGGTCATGACCATTGCTAGATCAGATCAGCTTTGACTTTGTCTGGTTAGCTTTGAACTTCCTAGATGTGATGTATCTCCTTGGAAATAAATCTTTCAACACTTCTAACTGGTTGATATACACGGCATTGCCCATAGCCTGGCAACTGAACGCAAAACAGAATGCTTCTTGGGAAGATGATCCTGCAAGCAGCACTGGCAACGTCATTCTCTTCTGCGTACACTGTTACTCAGTTCCGCCCTGATATAACACTGGATTCCAGTCACTGGAGTCTGTAGCTAGAAAGGTTTGTACTGTATGGCCAAGGAAGGAGAAAGAGCTCTATCTAGTTTTATTACCTTCAGTAGTTCTGGTGTGAGCATTGAAGAGAAAGGAATGAAAAATAAACTTATGTTTTAGATACATAAGTGAATTAACTATTTTAAGGGGCGTCTTTTTCCATTACACTTTAATCAGATATTCCCACATTATGTACTCATTTTGCTAGCATTAGAAAACAATTTTTTGTGAAATGCCTTTCTGGAGACTATATCAAATAAGCATAGAATTCTGACTGCTCTTGGTTCTAAATATGGTTTGAAAAATCTATGCTTAAAAATGTGAGCGTTATTAAATGTGATTCTAAAATAAATACTTTCACTCCTCGTGGCCTCTCATAACCCTTAGTACACTGGGGACAAATGAAGTGGAGCTGCACAAAAAAATGGAGCTGCACAAAAAAAAATGCACAAAAAAATGCTGGTTTAAAAAAAACAGCAGTGGCTGTTTTTTTTTAAAGAACTGCACCTAGAAAAACATCTTTCACAAACTGTGAATCCAGACTGCTGTAATTCAAACAGTAAGTCCATTGATCAATGTAGGGAATGAAAGAAATTCCTATGGAATGTAGGAAACTGTAGAAAGAGAAAGGTAGCCACTAGAGCAGACCATATAAAGAAAACAGTCAAGCAGTGTGTGCTTTGAAAAAAATCCTTTTATTTTGTAATCATGTTTTAGATATGATGCTGACTGAGGCATTTAGCATTTAGATGATACATTTAGTAGATGATGCTTTGCTGGGCTTCATTTTGAGAGTTAAAACACATTTTGCCATAAGTGAATTTGATTCAGAAGGTAAGCAACACTTCCCATTCATGTTCACTTTTAAAAGGAAGTTTTAGAAGGGAATTTTAAAACTGCTTCTCAGAAGCATGACTGTCATAAATATGTACGATGAAATTATGAAGACATGAAGAAAAAAGTGGGAAAGGATCATGTTTAGGCATACAATTAATCTGCTTCCTGTCTCAGATTGGGATCCTTTTGTAAATTAAGTAGAAAAATGTGGCAAGTATTTTCAATTTACCTTTCCCTAGCTCTGAATTTCCAAAAGTTGAAACTATGTGTGTTCTGTAAGGCATTGTTTCTTTTCTGTAGTGGAGAATGTTGAGTTCACTGAAAAGAGTGAACTCTGGAAATATTCCTAGTACATCAATAAAGACATGATGGAGTAACATGTATAATGTATAAATCTTCTGTGGACTTGAATAGCTTTCACAGTTTTCAACAGAAAAGAAATGGAAAGAAAAGATTGAAAGGCTGTCAGCCAAGTAAAATAATTTTAGCCTTCAGGACTCAATCCCTTGATTGGGCTGAAGGATTTACAATTCCACGTAGAAGTAGACCTGTGTGAATTAAAGATAATTATGGTACTGAACAAACAGGCTGCAAAGTACTATCAAAACATGGTTTGGAAATAAGGATAAACAAATACACATATGTGGCATTACTTTTTTTCTTAGTATGCCCCTACACAGAAAACACTGGTATATGTTTTAAAAGTCAGAGTTTCAAATATTGGAATATTTCTACACCTACCACAAAAAGTGGCAAAGATCTATCACACAGTTATTTATACAGAAGTGAATAATTACATGAGTCATGCAGAGTGACTAATGAAAGAGGCAATTGCTGTTTATTCCTCCCAGATAGTATATTCCACTTTTTCAGGATGCTCAGAAAGCATCTTTTTATTACTACATTCATTTTTCATCATAGAAAAAAAATGGCTAAAGTATTGACAGACTAGGAAGTCTTCACTTATACACTCTAACATATAAAAGAAGAGTAATTCTGAAAAGTTTATGTACGGAGTTGGTAGTAGGTAATTTTCTCTGCATCAAAATATTTTTAACATAGGAGGGAGACATCTGTAGATGATTTTATGATGTGGATTAAAGGAAGCTCACCAAACTGGCTTAAAAATTATCAAAATCCAATATATCCAGTTGCATCATTCAAGAACCATTAGCATATCGAGGTTTAGATCGATGCAAGAAATCTTTTTGTATAGTGAGGAAGGAGAGTAATAGAGTGATCGATATCTTTTGAAGCAGAGTAAGTGTGTTTTCCAAGAGCTGTCCAATTTATGGAGGTATTCACTTAAAACATGGCTGAGAAATCATCAAATACAGTTCTGGGACTGTATTTTAAGATGTGCTGAGCAACAGTGAAGATTTCTGCATAGGGTTTTTTTTTTTAAATGTTTTATGAATAAGCTATAGAAATGTATTCTGCTTTGGTAATCATGAACCACAAAAAATTGTGGTTCCACACTCATTAATAGCTCACCTGTGCATTATTCAGTCATGCAAAAGTATTTATTTTATATCAATCAGGCAGGATGTTTCACTGGTTGAGATGAAATTTTGCTATATGCCTGCATCTGATCCAGATGTACTAGAATTGGGCAGTCCAGGAATACACAAACTTCAACTTAATGCTCAAGGCTCAATTCTACCATATTGGCTTTATAGTACCAGTGAGGAGACAAACAGTTCCTGGCAGAGTGTAAAGGCACTCTATACAAAGCTAAACTAGAAAATGCTGCCTTAACATTAGGTGGCAATGATATTTTTAGACAATTCCAGAATCCCTGGAATCTAAATTTATTATATTGTTAAACTATCCCAGAATTATAATCCAAAGACATCTGGCATGCTTCATGTTTTATTTTACAAGGAGATAATGTGCATCAATGCATCTCTTAAAATAATTACTTGTGTATCATAACAATTTTGTTGTCTTGCTTTCATGAATTACAAAAGGCTAATAAAAAAAAGTTGTAAAACAAACACAAAATGGGTGCATGAAAATAGTCAGAGTTCACAATGCGTTTGCAATCCCTGTTGAACTAACTTTCTCTGGCTTATATGAAGTCTCCTTTTCACTCAAAACTGGCACCGTTAGTTAACTTCATTAGTGGCTATGGCAAGTAAACGTTACAGTCCTGTTAGCAGTTCATGAAACATCAGTAAAATAAATCTTAACTTCCAAAGGGAAGTATGTTATTTTTCCAGTTATCTATGGAAGGCATGTGCTTTTTTTCTCGTTTTTCAGCATATTATTCCTCTGCTTTGTGTCCACTATTTGTTTTTTCTTCAATAGAGTAAAGCACAATCATTCCTACTTGAAGTGCTCCACATCTCCTTGGTGCTTGTTGTATTTGGGTGCAGCAAGCATGCCAGAGAAGTAGGCTTGTATTTTCATTCTGTCCCACTAGTGGACTGAGTACAAATAGAAGTGCCTATTTCAGACTTGTCTTAATAGAAGTAAATAAGCAATAAATATACAATCCTTAGTCTGAAATATCTGTAGTTGCCACATAGGCAAAGCTGGATCAAGCAGCAGGTCCTGCTGTCAGCAAACATTTCACCAACCGCTTCAAAATTAGACTGAGCAGCTCTTGTTCAGAGAAAAAAATATGGTTCAACGTTTATGGAGATTCCAGAGTGGTTGCATAATTTGAATTTATTTACCATACTTGTGCATTTTGGATCATGTAGTCCCAGAATGAAGATTTTTATCATTAGAAAGTCACAACAGGTTAAGTTAAATTAAAAAAAAAAAAAAAAGTGTACACGCATGTGATGCACAGATGATTCTCAGCAGCATTGGTTGAGAGCAGAGTACAGGGTCGTAGGCTTTTGATGCTTGTCCTGCTATCATGATTAACTACCTGAGCAGTGTGTGCAAACACACAGCAAGAGTTATTCAGCCTTTGGTCTTTATACTATTTCTCCTTAGTGGCATGTTTTGTTGAAAATAAAATGGGACTTCCAAGTGGGAAGTCAACCAGTCAATCTCTTCACTATGAAAAATATTTTTAAATGAAAGGATAAGAAAAAATGGGAAAAATAATTACTTTAGAATCTATTAATTGATAATTTTAATAGATACAGATATAGATATAGATTATTTTTAATATATATTAATATGTGGCCTATCTGGATCCCTTTTCACCTTTTTTGTCTCTCAAGAATTCAACTTGCAAAATGTTGTGCTTGGACACTTTCAGTTGCCTTTGTTTTTCAAGACACACAACAGTTCTACAATTTTTGTACTGTTAAAATCAGTTCTGGATGGAGGTAAAGGATGAAGGAACTGTAAAGGTAGGCTTGACCTTCTGTTGTAACCCTGTCTCTTGATCACAGAACCACAGAATCACGGAATCACAGAATGGTTGAGGCTGGAAGGGACCTCTGGTGGTCATCCGGTCCAACTCACCTGCTCAACCTGGGCCATCTACAACCTGTTGCCCAGGATCATGTCCAGCCAGTTTTTGCATATCTCCAAGGATGGCGATGCCACCAACTCCCCAAGTAACCTGTGCCAGTGCTTAGTCACCTTCACAGTGAAAAAGTGTCTCCTCATGCTCAGAGGGTTTCTTGTGTTTCAGTTTGTGCCCATTGCCTCTTTTCCAGTCACTGGGGACTACTGAAAAGAGCCTGGCTCCGTCCTCTTTGCATCCTCCCTGCCAGTATTTATATATATTAGTAAGAATATAATAATAAGGTCCTGTGTGCCAAGTCCTTTGAGAAAGTTGCCTCTAATTGCTACAGAAATATGAGGTTTCAAAGGACCCAAGCTCTCTTTTCTCCAGACACATTTCCTGTGAAAACACACACACATACCTGCGTGTATATATATATATATGTATATAAATATAAATATATATATCTATGTCTATAAAGAAGCTCTGTCTGGTTCCTTATAACTCATTCTTCCTTTGCCACAATATGAAGTCTTTGCCACTACGACCAAACCAATGGACCAGGGTACCACTTTCTGAAAAAATATTTATGAAAGCAAAGAGAAGTCACAAAAGGAAGGAAAACAGTGAAAACACCCACCCTTTTTTAACTACATATATTTTGTTGCCATTCAAATATAACACTGCTTCATAAGTAGATTATTAACAGACTGCTCCTCTGAACTGTATTACTAAGTAGCTATTACTTTGAGTATTTAATACCAGTTACTATTAACAACCAAAAGTTATAAAGCAAGACAGAATATAAAGATAGTGGCAGTGTTGCTGATATTTCTTTTAAACACTGTTTTCCCTTCGAGCCAGAACGTGCATCTTTCTGTTCGTTCCGTTTCAGACCTGCACAGACCCCTATGCTGGAACACAACTTATATACCTACTCATTGTTTTCTAAAAAACCGCCTTTATTTTCTTGCTTATCAGAATTCGCTAGGTCACCTCAGGTCACTGCAGATATTCACATATCAGATGGGTATGAGAGTGTAGCCAAATACATTAACGTCTATGTGACTTTGGCTATGTGGTCATGTAACAGAACCACAAAACTTCAGTTGCAGAAAGGGACATCCTGTCAGATACAAGATAAATGTCTTGCTCTGTTGCATTTGAAGTTCTGCAGTTGCATTCTATAAGCCAATATGATTTTGTGATTATTTTCCTTACTTTAAAATAACATAAAACCCCACTGCATAGGACCCCACAGGCTATATCAGCGAGTTCCTTGGTGTTATTCCAAAGCAAGCGATGCAGCTGCCAGATAGACCACTGGGAACAGACCTGGCTCACAAGGAAGTTAATCTTTATGGAAAAGTTCTTGAGGAGGGTGTGGGGAAATTGATACTTTCGATCTCTGTATTGTAAATTTCAATGTTCTGGTTATATCTTCTAGTGTCAGCTGCAATGATCGTGTAAAATTGTAATTTATGTTTCTATGGAACATAATTTATCATTTAAACAAGAGGGTGATGATTCAACAAGAAGGTGATGATTCAACAAGAGGGTGATGAAATAACAGATGAATATAAGTCTGGTTTTACTGTCAACCATGTGTTTTTACATTTGTGGAGTCTCAATTTGGGTATTGGG
This sequence comes from Phaethon aethereus, assembly GCF_964289735.1. Taxonomy (NCBI): domain Eukaryota; kingdom Metazoa; phylum Chordata; class Aves; order Phaethontiformes; family Phaethontidae; genus Phaethon; species Phaethon aethereus. The sequence continues at coordinate 106,113,852 of NC_138582.1, read as the reverse complement.
GGTAGCTGCTGTATTATATAATATTGTCACAGCTGTACTGAAAGCAGCAGAACTACCATAATTCACCCCATCTGAAAATGAGTTACACTACTTTGTTTTTCTAACAACTACAGAGCTTTTGAGAACGAAGAAACCAATTTAAAAATAATTTTTCCTCCTCATTTTTCAAAACTGTTTCAGGTGTAACCTATTACAATATGGTTCTGCTGTTACTCAAATGCTCTTTATTACTGCTGCATTTTGCGTACAGAGCAGCATGTAAAAAGAAGATCAAAGCTCACTGAGTGCCACCAGAAGTCCTAATGTTCAGTTTTCAGGGGATGAACCTGAACATGCTGAGTTTTTTGTCGGCAGGACCTTTATGACCTCCTGGATGCCAGTGAAAAATCAATGAAGCTACCCACTGTAAAACTGCGACGTAGGGAGCTGCACCTACTCTGTTTTCTAAGCACCCCATATTTATCTATTGGACCATTAACTTTGAAGGAGGACTGCCTGAGACAGATTTGGATTTTTCCACTTGATTCTCTCGTGTTAATCACCTTTTCTGGTACCCAGTCTTTTCTTAAGATTTTGTTTTCAAAGGGGTGAGTTGTGATTTGACAGTGGCGTTTCCAATAAATGTATTTACCAAGATAAACCGCTTTAATGAAACTGTATCCAGATGCATCAGCTTCTAGGTTTCTCACATAGAAGTCAAGGTGAAAATGTGACCTTAATTGAAGTTATATCCTCCCTTCACAATCACATGTTGTATGCATGCATGCATACACTTGTGCAGGGAGGGTAATCTACTCAGTTACGGAATATACTTATTTCCCAGATACTTTGGCCTGAAGAATAGGTTATCTCTGTTGATTCCAGAGCCGGCGTGCTAATTGGTGTATGCTCAGAAAACTGTACATGGGTATTGCTATTCAATTACTAGGACAGTTTGTAAAACAAAATAAAAAAACCCATACAAGCTTAATACTATTTTCAAAGACTAGTGAGAGAGATGGAACATCTAGATCCTGTCCACTTTACGTTTTCTTGATAGTTGTGCAAATGCGAGTAGGGAACTGCAGAGAGAGAGGGGTAGAGGTTTGGAAGATTACTGTGACCTTTTTGTTGACAAGAATGACAACACATTCAGAAGAGACTGAAGACTTTGATGCCTGTTGGTCTTACACAAGCTCATTACTGTTCACAGGTCTGGCAGTAGTTTGCCCAGCATATGCCACAGAACAAGCTGTGGTATGTTCTCAGGGAATAGGGCTGCAGCACTACCTATACTATTTTTCACTACCTATACTGAGGGTTCAAAAAATGCCTCCTGAAGCTGGAGCTCAGTGCATGGGATGGCACATCATTGTCCAGCGTTGTTGGCAAGAAGCTGCTGTAGAAAGTCAGAACAAAGATGAAGTCATATTCGACTATGTATGGCATGGTGGAGGAGGAAAGTGATTCCAGCTGATGGTGGAAGAAAAAGGACATGAGAGCAGACAACTGAAAGGATCTGGAGAACTCACTGCTCAGAAGCTAGAAAGCTTAGCCTATAGCCTGCATGATGCTATAATTTCCACTACCTGAAGGCTTCTGTTGAAGTCCTGACCCATCAAAGCGCACGCTTTAGTTCAGACATAATTAAAACTTTATGCAACACAGTTGTGCACATCTGTGCTTATCTCCAGTGAAATTGGTGAAACTAATGTCTGTCTTACAATACAAATGAGGGTTCAGACAGTGAAAATAAAGAGCAAAGCCTATAATCAAAGCCAAAAATGCCAACAACCTTGTGGTTTTTTGTTTTTATTATGTGGGTTTCTTTTTTTGACTTTCTGAATATTCAGTTCAAATGTGCATTAACGAAAATGCAATAAATTCTAAGGACATTATTTTTTCTTCTGGTCACAACTATAATAACCTTGAGAAAGTAACCTTTGAAATTTAAGCCAAAAGTATGACATTTTTTGTCAACTAATTTTTTGAAAGCTGAAAACCGACATGCCAACGCACTTTAAATGGACTTATAATTATTGGATATAGATGCAGATCAGCTATATACTTCAAGTTTGGGATAGCATGCTGTTGAAACTTATCGGGGAAAGACTTTCAACAGTATATCAAGCACTAAGACTTCAGAATAAGTGCTGTAAGCTCCTTTCATCTTTTTTTCTTTTTTTCAGATATTGGATCAAATAACATTTGAGTGAACTACAAATGTAATACCAAAAATAAGACTTCTGCTATTCTTTACATACTCTGGAGGAAATTAAGTTATTTTTGGTCATGCACATGTAAAACATAATATATTCTTTGTATGAAAAAAAAAGTAGTTAATTTTTTTCCCTTTGGTCATACAACTTTAAATTCTGAATAAAATCTAACAGACAATTCAGTTATTCTAGACATAATTTACTGATTAATCCACGTTGTATACAAGCAGTGGAGACTTGCTTTTGAGGGCAATTAAGTTGCAGAGACAAGAGAATTAGTTCAATAATTAAACATGATAGTAGAGCTGTTAAAATGAATGTTAGCAAATTGGAAAATGTATTATCTAAAATTTCACTTTGAGTCAGTGATTTTACTGTTAATTATGATCTACTTGACAATCTAGTCTATCGGATTTAGTCACCAGACACTGATCAACATTGTCGTAGCTAGATAACTCAAGCTTTGGTATACACATAAAATCTTATACATGCTACAGCCTGATTAAAATAGTGAACCGCATTGATTAAATATGTGATCCATGCGGCTGTTCTAATGTTATCGTACTGGTCCTGTCATATTTCCTCGGAAACCTCTCAAGGGAAATGTAGATTTCAATCAGAGAAAAAGTTTATTTTATCTCTCTCAAGTTTCTCAAGCCACTGCATGAGACGGCATTTTGGGTTGTGTGATGGGGGCAGATAAGGATGGAGTGAGAGGGGCGACAGGTGCCTGGAAATGCAGCTACACTAGGAGGAAAGACTTTTGGTTTTCAGCTACATTGAATAATACGTCTCATAGCATGGTCACTTTCTACATGGAGGCTTTTTGAAAAAATCAGCAGTTTATTAGTGTTCCGTGGTATTATTTCAGTTAAAACTGTGGGGTTAAAATAAAATAAAAAAGATTATAAAACTCATTTGTGGAACTTGTCATGGGTACATTGGCTTTTTTGGAGCTATCTGACAGAGCTAGCAGTGAGGCCAGTATAGGTGTATACCTGAGGATTTATTCTGAACTTGTAGTATTTCTGGTTGTGAAGAAAGTCCCTGAAACCCAATTGTTTTGGGTTTCTGAGGTTGTGCACATCTGAAGCCAGGCGATAGTAAAGTCACCACACTGATTTACTCCATCTATATGAATGGGGTGCAAAGTCTTGAAATACCTGTATCTGGCATCCCATTAATATGTCTTATGCTAAGTTCAGTTACACTTATTTTTTATTGCATTTGTCTTCTAAAGAAAACTTTTATGTTCTTCTTAAGGAAGATAGCAATTCCCCTAATAGGTGCTTTGCAAAATATTTGTCTATGAAGTTGTGTAGCTAAAATGGGATTTTTTTAGCTTACTGTTGCATAGCATCATGTGTGAGGTCCACAGTGGGAAATCTGTGGTCTGTAAGTAGTAAAAGCAGTTACTCCGCTGAGCTGAAGAAAGAGCCTGCTGTATTTCAAGAGAAGAGCTGTAGGCATGTATTACAGTGATGCATTGAGTCTAACCTGGTTTCACAAGGAAACGAGGCATATATCATTGCAGCATGTGTCTGTGCAACAATTCCTGAGTCTGCTTTGATTCTGAGCCCGTACGCACCAAATTTGACAAAGACGCGGAGGCCTGACAGCCATTAAGTACTTACAAGTCTCATGGAACAGGAACAAGAGCAAGGGTGGGAAACACTATTCGTGTCTCCGCTACGAGAGGGACCATTTGGAGAACCAGCAAATTTGCATGAGAAGTTTTAAATGCTGGAAAAGCCTTAGTGAATGCTTACCCTTGCCTGACAACAGAATCCAGTCACAAGACAACATTCTGGTCAAAAGGAGGCTTCAGCAGTTCTGCTGCTCACAGCAGTTTCTTATTCAGGTGGCCGGTTGACTTTATCTTCGAGTAAAGATAAAAGTGGCCAGTTCCCCTCCTACAGAGCTGAGAGTCTCCTGTACAGAGTTTTTCTCTGAGTTTAGCCTAAAGTGTCAGGAGAACATTAAACTAAACCGACAAAACTCCAACTGACTTTGTAAGCGAAATGAAAGTGCTTTTGCTTCTGTAATTGTGACCTGTTGTTAGGACAATTACTCAAAGAAATCTGTCCTGAGGTGAAAAGTAGCCCTTGAACAGCACATTTATTTCCATCCCAGCTTTCTTAGCCTTTTCAGTTTCAATGTGAAAGTTACGGCAGGTGAAGTTGGTCAGCATTTAGAAAAATAATGTTGTCACAAATAGTGAAAAAATACGATGTAATCAACAAGGTGGTTCAAGCTTTTTGACCGAAGTGTACCTAAAACAGCTTTGGGTGGTTCTGGTCCTACTGGCCCCTGGCTGAATTTGCCACAGCAGCGGAGTGTGCTTGTGCAAATTGTACTCGCCTATAGTGTTTCTGACAGTGAAAGCTTTGCCTGGGCCCAGGCTGCCATTAACAGTGAGCTGTGAGACGTGATCATTTATACTAATGAGTCAGTTTAAAACAAGGAGGTCTTTCACTTAGGCCTGTAGCCAGGATTTTAACTTAGAACTTTTTGTACCAGAAATGACATTTTTAAGATATTTTGTTTAATCCATTCAGTGCATTCACTAGGGAAATGAAAAAAACATGAGCATAATAAAAGCATATGTGATTTACACTAAGATATGAAAGTAGTGCAGTGCAGCTCTTGGGAAATGAAATTCTTGGGAAAAGGAAGATGGAAGAAGTAGGATTACATTGGCTGGATATTTTTTCCTGCATTTTTACTGGTGCATACATGCTATAAAAGTATTTAGCTGTAGGAAAGATTGATGTCCAATACAAGACATATTTTTAGATTTTACTGTTCCCATATCATCTACCTCACAATAATTTTTCATCTTCTCTGAATCCCAGCCCTTTATAGTCTCAAACTGATTAGTTACTAAATCCAATAGTGTAGAGAATATATGAGAATATACTTAGAAGGATAAAAAGCAATAATAAATGTCAGGTACATGAATATTCATGAAAGGGATGCCCTGGAAAACAACAAAAGTTCTCCTAAGAACTTGAAATAAAACTTTAGTAACGAATAATTGATTTCTCTTGCTTAACGTAAAAGAATGCACAGCTTTGTCATCTGAGAGAGGAATACAGTCCAGCAGGTCTCAAAGTGCTGTGTAAGAGCCAAGGGTGAATAAAAAAATCCTCTCATTTTCATTATCTTAATGGGTCCATAGCCCGTAATTTCAACAATAAGAAAAAAAAAAACAAAAAAAACCCCCATTTTTGCAATATTTTTATTTTTCTGTTCTGATCTAAGCTGACCTGGAATTAAGTGATTTATCACTCTCAGATTAGTGCAACATCTCAGAAAACTTTGCCTAAAGCTCTGACGAAGTCCTGTAGATGTATCCTGTCTCCATCACACAGAGACCATTCCAGACTGTAGAAGCTACACAATCACATCAGCTATTTGTTTCTCTCATGTCCCACTCTAAGATTCCCTGCTGGCAGCCTTTCCAGATACATTTGGGATAACGCTTGCCCTTGGATGTTCTTGGGTAGGCTTGAGGCTCTGCTTGCAAGATCAAACTGCACACAGCATACAAAATTGGCCCAAAGGCAAGCCTCACTAGATGTACAGACTCTGACTCATAATGCTGGGATGGAACAGATGTCGTGAAGGTGGTATGAGCAGGGAGCACGACATCTGTCTTCTTGCAGCAGCACTGATTATGCAAGTGATGGTCTGGAGCAGGATTTCCCGACAGGAGAGAGAACCCTGGGTGGTTCAGTGTCAGAGGAAAAGCAGAAAGGTGTGCTGGGTTACTCATGGGAAATATGGGGAGATGGCAGTGTTTCAGATCATTTGGTTGAGCTAAGAGATATGGTGTGGTAGGTATGAGGAGGGAAGGAGCATTTCTGGGTGAAGGTTTCTAATTTTCATAGAACGATTTGTAGCCCACAATTCCCGTCTGCTCATACCCTTCTTACGCCCCTGGACCAAGGACAGAACCTTGCAGTGGAGGGGGGGGCTAGCAAAGACAGCAGGAGCAACGGCAGGAGCTGAAGATTAAGTGTTCTCTATCCTGGCTTCCCATTAAATCTCTTTATATGGAATGAGAATTTATATCCAGGTCAGTGTGCCAGACTATGTCAGTGTCTTTAAATAGGTGTCCGTTTTTCCACATTTGGGCAGAGACTCTCTGCCAGCACGTACAACTGTTAAATCTAGGAAAGTGTCAGACATCTCGCTTAATACTTTAAAAGAGAACCCATCTTCATTATCTTAGAAATACATATTTTGTCAACGAGGGTGTTGGTCATGGCCTTGCAAGAATATTCTCCCTTAAAATTCAAGATAAAAAAAGAGAGAGGGAAAGAGAAAACAAGAACAGCGATGTAATTTTTTCCCCCCATGAAAATACACACCAGACTTAGTTTAATGTATTTTGTCTCATTTCCAAGGTCATTGTGAAAGAAAAAGGGCAGGGTGATAATTCACATCTGTTTTGTTATGAACGTAATGGAAATTAAAACATGTGCTAGCTTAGATGTAAAAGAGCGCACACAGCAGACACTGACACCGTTGATTCACAAGTAATGTTCTCCTTTCCTAACCCAAAGCTCCAGTCTGATTTACGAAGTGCTGTGTTGCTGCCTAGTGGTGAAATGCAAAAGCTCCTGTTCTCCTGCAATCATTAAAGGCTACTTGTCCCTCTAGCTGGCAACGATCTTAACCGTATCATATTTTACGTGTTTACACCACACACAAGTTTAATTCCGTAACGCCAGCGTCCAACCTTGCCACGGGTGCGTACTATTGGACAGCTGCAACATTCAATACAGACGCTGTAATTCCTGTACAGGTTAACTTTGTCCATTTATCTTTGGGAGGGAAGCCTAGAAGCCTGCCCTCTCATACACACTCCTGCCCTACCTGAACAGGGCTGGATCCAAACAGCATTTGAGTTCTGAGTGCAAGAACTGCACAAAACCCATTTTGGTGCTGACTTTGTCACGGGAAAGCAGTTGGGATGGGGTTCTGTATTTCTGAAGAAATAGCAAAGTTGCTTAAACTTATACTTTTGTATAAGGTTTTGCTCTACCACCTTGTGCTGAATCCCTTTTCGGATGAGCACCTCAGATGAGCTCCTGCTTATCCCAAGCCCTGTCCCTTCTGAGCCTCCAACCACCCTTCAGCAGTTCAAGTTCTGCTGCATTAGTCTCTCTAATTCACCCCAGGATTCTGTTCCCTTCCACCCAGCTTATTTCCACATTCTTCCCAACACAGGTACCAGCATATTACCCCACACCTCTGTGCCTCAATTCCAGCTAATCCTTCTTCTCTCCTTCCCTCCTGCTGTTGCTGCTGTTTGTCTAAAGTACCTTAGTCAGGATTATGGCCGAATATACGGCCTTGAGAATGTCCTTTAGCTCAGGGAAGCCTGGTCATGCAGCCTTTATCTTGAAAATACCCCTGTCACCTTCCAGAGCTGAACCATTCCTCCCACAACCAGGTGTTTCAGAGAGAGAAGGCACTACTCACCTGTCTCACGTTCACGGAGACCTTGGTATAATTTTCTACAGATAAAGGTCTGATCAGGTCACATCAAATAATGTGATTCAACATGCGGCAAAGAAGGCTCCTTATGGTGATCTGCTGAGTGTCAGCGTTGGACACAAAGCCACGTGCATTGCATTACACTGCAATAAGAGAGGTTATTTTTATGTTATGGTGCCCTGGTTGTAAATGCTGCTTAGTACCAGAGGAACCACGGGTCCAGACATTTGGCGTTTTTTAGTATGTTTGCTTTCAGAAGAAGATCTGGGTAGTCCTTTCACAAAGCTGTGCCCCACTTTAGGGCTCCATTTCAATATTCTGCTAGCTCCTGATCCACACATTTTTAAGAGAATAAATATTACTGAAATAGTGCATTACCAAAGCTCACATCCATTGAAACTGATGTGGAGATTCCTACCAACTTCAGAATCAGCAACAGGTCTCTGAGGAAAACCTGACTTTTTTAAAAGGGCAGTGTTTAAAGAAAGCACTTGTAAATTTAAGGTTCAGGCAAAGTTATTGCTAATTTCTGATTCCTTCTTGATCTTAAAGCACAACAAAATGTTTTGCTGTGCTGTCAGAACACATTTGAGGTAGTACTAGAGAGATGGATGCAGTGATCTGCTACCCATGTTTTAAGAAGTAACTTCCACTGAGAAACATTTATTTCCCTGTGATAAATGATAGATCCTAGCAGAACATGATTAAATGCACTTTTTGAAATTCAAATGCAAAATATTATTTAGTAAATATATTGACAATTAATAACTGTAATAAAATACACAAAACCTTATCCTGGAGATATGTTTTTCCCATGGAAATCTTAATAAATGTAAATAATTACCTGATACTGTGCCTATATCGTGTACCAGCTGCTGAAAACTTTTAAGGCTCAGTATTAAACTGAGTTGAGGAACAAGATAAAGAAGTTTGTGGAGCAGCCTACTGCACATTTCTGTGCCTTCATCTGTCATGTAAGGACGGTTGTTTTCATGGATGTAAAAAACTACCTAACATAAACATTCTCAGCAGGTGGCACACGTGAATGCATCTCATGGTTTCTGTTTTGCAAAAGGCTGCGTGAGCTTGCTGTGCACTCCAGGTGACGTTTTGTTTGCCGAGATCAGAACCGTGCATGCACAAAGGAGCCAAGAGGTCTTGCTGCATAGTACCTCCTTCAACCATGCGTAGGAATGGAAAGGTGGCAGGTGATTTCATCATAAGTGAGTAGATCCTAAATATCTCTGCACAGAGCTCAATTATTATGCAGGGTACAGGCAGTCAACGACAGCCTATGCTTCACAGCAACTCTTTAGATACTGAAGGAAGAAAATGAGCGCTTGCTAATTCAAAGTGAGATTGATCTAAGCAGAAATCTTCCACATGTCTAGACATACCCTGATGCTACAGAGCAACAAGCACTCTTGTGTGCTGACAAGCAGTTTTTCTTTGGCGGGGATAAAGTTCTGTGGTACATCGTGATGTGATGGTTGGAGGCCGACTCGGGAAAAGTGATCACAAAATGACAGTTTTCGATTCTTGGAGAAGTAAGGAGGGGGGGTTAGCAGAACTTGGCCTTTCGAAGGGCAGACTTTGGCCTGTTTAGGAGACTCATTGAGAAGCCCTTGGGAAGCAGTTCTGAAGGGCAAAGGAGTCCAGGAAGGCTGGATGTTCTTCAAGAAGGAAATCTTAAAAGCGCAGGAGCTGGCCATTCCCACGTGCCAAAAAATGAGCTGGTGGGGAAGAAGACCAGCCTGGCTGAACAGAGAGCTTTGTCTGGAACTCAAGAAAATTTTCAGAAATACATCTGTATCTCTGTTAAAGCAGATGCTGACAAATTACAATTCTGGCACTTATAAGTAGAAAAAACCCTACTTTGTATTTAGAGAAATTGTGCAGTCAAGTATAGATCTGCTACGTGCTTATGACAATGCTGAAGAACTGTCACTCTTTGGTTGCTTGAATACCGGTGTGAATACTATAAAAGCAGGTTGCTTCAAAACTCTGCTTTCAGAAGACAGTGAAACTATTACTGTGGCATTATAAATACATTTAGACTCATAGAATGAAAGAATTACTGAGGTTGAAAGTGACCTCTGGAGATCATCTAGTCGAAGACCCCTTCTCAAAGCAGAGTCAACTGGACCCAGCTACTCAGGGTAGCTACTCAGGTAACACTAGGTAGTTACTCAGGTAACGCTACTGCTTGCCTCATTCCATCTTCTCAGGATCCTGAGAAGATATGAACATCATGATATGAACATATGATATGAACATCATCTTATGTCCACTACAGCAAAGGCTGCCCCAAACTTTCACACCCCCCACTTCTTCCTTGATTGTAAGTATGAGGCCCAGTATCCCCTCATTGGCTCCACGAGCACCTCTGTTGGGAGGCTATCATTAATGCACTCCAGAAGTCTCCTGGACTGCTTGTGCCCTGCTGTGTTGCCCTTACAGGCTTCTAAACTCAGGGTAAATATTTCGCAATGTTTAGAGGTCAAGTTGTTGGGGCGGGGGGATGTTTGTTTGGTTGAAGGTCTTTTCACAGAGAAGTATTCCTGCAAATCTGGAAATCTTCTCTTTCCACGAAGGCCATTTTTACTAATGGTGCTTTTTGCACTAGTGCACATGAAAATCAGAGTCCTGTTTCTCCTTCTGACCTTCAAGCCCCCTGACACTTTTCCCTGTACTTGCTATACTCCTTCCATGCCTGGTTCACATGCTGCTTTTATGGGGCCTTTTGAGCCATTTAGTAACCCGTGAAAGGTATCACTTCAAAGTTGATTCCCTTTTCTTGTGCTACTCTTTTGGCGATGGGGACCTTACCAGGTCCATAAGTTCTTTCTTGTTCTTTTCAGTCACATATATGCCTACGCACGTGTGCACACAGTTGTTCATTATTATCATTTAGGTGTGTCACTGTGATTTGTTTGACCTTAAATACAGACTGGGCCATAAGGTTGCCCTATATTATGCAGCAGACAATGGATGGTTTTCAGTCTATTGACCTTCTGGTTAACAGCTTAGTTAGCTTTGCCACACCACTGTAGCTGAATTACTAAATATTTCCCACTTTTGCCTCTCATCTGTTTCTGAGGAAAGAAGGACAATAGCTATTTAATGGCTATGCTATATTTGATATTCTATACTGCTGTGGCTCAAAGAAACGGATGTGTTTTATACACAGATTTTTGTCACTAAAGGAGAACAGTTCACTGAGTAAAAGTAAACATTTGAAGCCCTTGGTTTTATATACAAAAAGCCATATGCACAAAAATGTATATGGAAGATCTTCTAGACAAGCAGCTAACGAAACTATAATAATCCAGTATTAGATCACAAAAACTGAAAAAATGGCTTGTATGAAAGACAACATTTTCTTTTGTTGATTAGCTTGAAAGCATCGTAATGAAATAGGGTTTCTCAAACAAAGATGAGACTGAAAAAAGGAAGAGTGTTTTGTGCAATATAGATGCGTATTTAACAGTATTTAGGTACATGAACTACGTACATTTTTGTCCAGTAGAGGGCAGACTGATAATGACGTAAAAGCAGGAGCTGGCCGAAAGTGTTGGAAAACGGTTTGCGCACAAGGATGCGGTACCGCAGCTCCAACTGACGGCAGCCTTAATTCTGGGTGTGCAACACTACTAAAAATTGCTTCTGAGGTTTCCGCAGGCGTCTGGAAGAAAATGCTCCAGCCTTTAATACGAGTATATTTTATCCAAGATTTCCAACAGTGTATCAATGGCAGCGAGAAACGTGTTCAAGCTGCTGGGCAAGCAGGGCAAATGCTGTTTTTCCCGAGAGCAGCAATGACACGAGCCTCTTCTATTTCATATAGCCCATCTTGGGCTGTGTTAAAATATTGCCGTTATTTTTCCCTTTGCAGTACTTGATTAACTTTTATTTTGTGGATGTGGAAATCCTTCTCTGCTTTATGTTATTGCTATGAATATTTCTTGTTAACTGCAAAATAAATACACTTTGGCAGCAGGGAAGAAGACACTTTCTTCCTGCACCTCAGAACCGTACCCTGTATAACATAATGTTCCATGACAGTTACAGCATTTCTTTGACTGCAGAGTAGAGACAACATAGGCTGTGCCACTGAGACAGATACAGCTTATTTACCCCGCTGGAAAGCAAGCTTACGACCTAGGTTTATGGTTATCTGGGCTGAGAAGCAAGGTCAGCTTGGCTCAGGTTTACAGACACAGAAGCACCGAACGCTAGCTGCCCTGAGCTTGGTCTGGTTTTGAAAGCCTTCGTAGAATATCTCTCTTATCCCATCGCCTTGAAATGAACACGAAAAGCAGCTACCAGCAACGGCTCGTGCAGTGGCGAGCAGCAGTGGCACGAGGTGTGCTTTCACAGGATGCAAAGCCAACTGCCGTGAAGCGAATGGGCTTTTACAAGCATGGGGCAAGATTATGGACAGCAGCTCTGACGAAGAGTGACTGTAGAGGAACAGGGGGAAACACGAGGTGAACTGCAGTTATGAACTGAACCGAAAGGGAAAGTTCATTCAAAAGTCAGCACCCACCCCACTCCCATCCCCAGACCTCTGGAGCCCTCCAAGCCTGCCCTTGACTGAGTTAAACACAGCTGCTATGATTTTGACTAAAGGGTGGTTGGTTTCTTACATTTAGCAAGTAGCATCTGCTTGAGCGTGTTATTCTGACTCTTACTTAATGGGTCAGTAACCTGGAGCAGAATTTGGCTAAATGGGGTAGCTGATGCACCTGAGTAATTGTGTTAAAAGGTATTTCTAGCTGAAAACATGATGAATGAAATAAATGTGACAATCCTTAAACAGCTGAACAAATATTACTGCTAAAAATTAAGTGGTTGGGGCCAAATATGACAGTCCTTTATGTGCAGCTTCAGTCTTGCATTCATGTAGTTGTGATAGTCCAGCTCAAGCATCTTCTTACACCATGGAAGAGAACAGCAGTGTGTTTATTTTGCAACATGGGTTGGTCTCACCATACAATGCTAACCATTTCCTTTTGCTCAAAGGAATTGCCATCAATATTTCTTCTTTTTTTCAGACTTAGATCTTTGGACCTGTATGCTTTAAAATGAGGCTAAGATGGGTAATTCTGTCTGTCAGGGATGAGAGTCTTGCCTTTGAACTCCGCTTCTGATACATTTGCTAGTGGACAAACCAAGGATAAAATTACACCGACAAACAGTGTCCTTATCGATAACCCTGTAGCCTTTGATGCTGTTGGAGTAGGTTTCCTAAAGCCTGTGTGCTAGTATACTTCATGCCACCTTAGAAGTTAGGTTGTGTGGATGTGGAGCGTATTAGCTAGGAACAGGGACTGTGGGTATTCCATGTTTTATATGAGCTCCATTAGACAGCAGGAAATACAAATACTCTACTCCAGGTGTCAGAAGATCTCAGGTTTATAATTACTATTTGTAAGAAAGGTCCAGATTCTAGTCGTATATCTAAAATAGCTTTTAATATAAGCTTTAAGTTCCTGATAGCATTTAAAAAAAAAAAGGCAGGCAAATTCATTCTTGGTAATAGAGTTGCATACACTAATAACAAGGCATACAACTCTTCACCTGCACTTGTTAAAAATGGATAAACTAGTGCATGGGTCAGGGTTAGGGTTAGGGTTAGTAAGATAGTAAGATAAATGGTATGAATCTGGGCCTTTCTCTGCCTCTGCCTCCGTTCTTGTTTATAAGATATAAATACTGGCTTTGTGCTCTAACAATGAAAGCGAATGTAATAGACCTCCAAGCACGTAGGGTTTTTTTCTTTCCTCTTTACCTCACCCCTTGTGAGCAGTGGAAAAGTATTTCGGATCCCACAGGTTTACAATCCCACCCTGCCTAGCTCGTGCGGGGTGAAGGTGAGGTATGCTTCCCTCGCGCTACAGGCGCCTGACAGTCATCTGGAGAAAAGTAGTGCATTTGGGGTCAGACAAGCAGTGAGGCTTCAGGCACAGCATGAGGCTTCAGGCACAGTATCTGTCACCTCACAGATGCCGTTTCAAGACGGCTCCCACGGATGCCATTTCTATACCGGCAACTCTGCTTTTAGGAACTTCTCCGACTGCTGCCCTTCTACCGTCAGCATCGTGTTTCTTTCCGATCTCCTTTTCTGTCTAATGAGCAAACCCATCTCCTCCTACCTGTTTCTAAAGACCTTTGCCTTTTTTCCCAGCCCATTTCAAGCTTCACGATCTTGCAGTGTTACTGATCGCTGTGCTAAAGACACAATAGGGAAACCAGGTATCTTCCAATGCCAAAATGGTCGCCTGTTGTTTTTACGGTTACACTATTTTCAGTAGTGAAGCGGTGAGGTAGTTACATGCAAAAAATACAATTAAAAGAAGAAAAAAACTCTACTATTGTCATCTGCAGTCTTGAACCAATCCATATATTGGTTTACAGGATGATTTTTACAACTTCTCAGCTGGTCCCTGAAGCCACTCGGTGGCAATCTCCAACTATCTTGCAAACTCTATAACAATTCCGACTATATCATACAGTTACAAATGGTAAAAAATGCAAAGTATAGCATAGCTCATAACTCTAGAATTATAAAAATACTACCCCAATTTATGGTATTCTACTACTTTCTTTTCTGAGATAAAATATAGCTAATATTAAAGCTGCTTCTGTACTACACCTTCCAGTGCCCCAGGTCTAGGAATCATGAACATAAACAGGATGAATTTTGGATGCTCCCGAATATCCAGTGGCTTAGTAGCAATACATGTTCGAAACAAAGGTATACGGGTGCAACATAGTGCTCTGCTGGCTTAAAGGTACTTAAAATAGCATAGCATTTACCTATTGATCTAAGGGAATAAGAGGCCATTTTTTATTCTAACACAACTGCAGCAGAGGGACATGAATTTATCAAAGATAATTGAATGGGAACGAAGCCTGTGGCTGTAAGTCCATATTCTGCTTTTAACTGTAACTGTAGGCCCTAATAAATCCTTTAAGAGCTGGGAGTGAGCTCTAAGTACAGAATTTGGCTAGAAGCTTCTTGTTTTGCTTTTCTGTGGTGGATAGGTGCAAGCTTCTACCCCAGTCTCACTGAAGCTCAGGAGTTTGCTGAGCCTTTTGACTTGTCTCAAATGAAAATCCTGATTCTTCTTTACTGTCTTTTGCTGCCGCCTTTTGCAAATATATTTCATTTGTCTCAGAGCCTATGCCAAAAAAGCAAAGGGTGTGTTACTGTTTGGAATGTGGCTAGGGAACTGCAGCTAGACTGCAGTCCACATGCTGTGCGGGGAGAATTAACGGGCTTTTTTGCATTTGCTAAATCTTCCTTTGAGAATGGGAAGTGGGAAGCTACAATTCTATTCATTAGATTCGCTTCTGGGATGCATCCTGCTATCCAAGTCTAATAAGCTGGCTGCTGGCCACCTTAGGTATTCCCCGTCTGCTTTCTAGGTCACTTTTCCCATGGCTCTTTGGACATAGATGTGGTATCTGCATACAGATCCTATATTCTCCTTCAAGCTTCCTATTTTCCTTATGATTTTACTATTGAGTAACGGCTTATGCATCTCATTTGTAGTTGAGGTTCCTTTATGTGTATGTATGTGTGAATATAAAACATGACTCAATATTAGATTCACAATCCAAAAATCATTAGCTTGCTTTGACCGGAAAAAAAATGTGTTCACTTTTCAGACTATTAGGAAGGGGAAAAATCTATCAAGGCAAAGCATTTAAAAGTGCCGAAGGAAAACAGTTTCTGGATAAGAAGTTAGTTTTCCTGTTTCTAAACATAGCTTCTATACTTTCTGAAAATATGTAAGGGAAGTTTTTCTATATGGAGCACATCAGACTTCTTCCAGTAAATGAGTTCCCTCAGCAAGTAAGTGCCAAAGCTAAAGTACAGAGAAGATGATAGATTAGAATTTATTTCAACTGGATTTTAGCATCTTTTGCACAGGGATAACATTTTACCATTTCTTTGCTAAGCCACTAGGACAATAGAAAGCACTTTGCAACACATAGCCGAGGATGGTACTGCATATGAATAATGAATAACAGAAATATATTTCAGCTGAAGAACCTCTGTCTTCATCAGAACCAGCTTGACAGGTTTCAGAGCAAAGTGCAAGATTCATTTATTTTGTCTGTTTTTAATCAGATATTTTTAGGCAAAGTTTTTCAGGTCACTTTGTTTGCAGTATTCAGATGGACTGTCATGCCTTTTCCATTACTATTCCATTTGGATTTATTGAGCCTATATAGTTATTATAGCTACGGTAAGTGAGTAAGTTTAAAAATTGAAAGATACTTCTTCAATCCACACTGCAGAAATATATACATTATGAAGGACTTGGGAATGCTTACAGATCATAGAACAAAGATTAAAAGTCATGTTATAACCAATAACTCTGAAATTATTCTCTACAGTAATTTTTAATTGTTTTGTACTCTTTTGTTTCAAATCACCAGCCTGGGCTAAGGTCACAATCTCCCTTGAGGGATTAGACTGTAGGCAAATAGATGGCATTGCCAGCAAAATTTTCCTCATATTAAGATAATTTTCTCCTTTTCTCAGTTTAATTTCATCCTATTATCTTCCCTGTAACAGAGGAGTCTCCATGTAAGCAGCTGATTGGGTGCCCATCCTTTTAAATTCTTGAAACCCCCAACCTCATCGTACAGGAGTGGCACATTAGTGTCTTAAAGAGAAAACGCTATGGTGAGAGCTGTGAGGTTAATTATGCAATTTCTCCCTCCTGATGGCCAATTATCGTGCCTGAACTGGCCAGCTGATACAAACACATGCAGCTTGGAACCATCCTTCAGCGCACACTGGCACAGGGGAGGGATGTAGGAGTGCTACAGGTATTGGAGGTGGAAGTAGGTCCTATGCACATGAGGAATAATTTGAGGTATTCCAGGATGTACTGAGCTGAAATTAAAATAATGATGCAGGACACAGGTCCTAGGAAACCAGGTGTTACAAGTTATGAAGCAAAAGTTGTTTGTAATTATGTATGTACATCCTGTAGTTTTATATGCAACCGGGAAACTTCAGCTCATCCCACGACCATGGGTGAGCTGTATGTGTATGGGCTGCTGGTAAAATGCAGGTCGTCTCAGGGTGAAATGTATCAGAATCTGGCGATGACTTGGTCCTTGACAGGTAGGCTGAGCTAGGAGCCAGCTCCATGTGTCTCATCACTGCTTACCTTTAGGCTGACTGGGAGCTTGTTTTCAGCTACTGTAAGTACTTGTTCAAAAAACAGATCAAAAAACTCATACCTGTTGTCCCTAACGTACTTATAAGAAGATGGGCTGGGTTATTTCCTGTCCCCCGTAAATGTCTGCGGTGTTAGACTACCATGGGTAGCATCAGTTCTCCCCACGTCATATTGAAAATTAAGCGTCCATCGAGCTTAATGCTATCTTGGCGCATCATGTTAAGGAACCTTCCTGATGCAGAAATGTTGTCACAAGGAAGGGACTTGGGAATGCTAGCAGTGGGAGCACTAGTGGATGAGTAGGCACCAAGTACCTCACCACCGCAGATACTCTTCCAGACCTGTTGTTTACACCTGCTGTGGTAGAAGGGGGAAAAGTGAAGAGACACACACAAATTCAATCTGGTTTTAGGGAGGTTTCAAGAGAGTTTGCCTCATCTATACTGTTCTACCACAAGGCCTCTGTTTTCCATGTTACTTTTTATCTGATGGAGTTAATCTGAGAACCGTGGTAGACAGGTGTGTGAGATGGATAAGGAAAGGAACTGCAAAACAGTGGTTCCAAATACATCCTCTCTTTTACCCAGGATCTGAATATTTTCAGCAAAGAATAGTGTAGAGAGAGGCCAGGATGCACTTGATCAAGAAAGTGATTTAACAATCTGACTTTCTTGGATCATGGAAATCTTTTTTGTACGTCTGCAGAGAAAGCCAGCAGTTACTTACTCATGAACTGGAGTTTATGAGTGATTATGGTTTTACATGATGTAGCTACATTAAGACATACCCTAGCACTTTTTTTTGCTTCTGCATAACATAAATATTTGCAATAGGGTGAAAATGTATAGCAGTAAAAAGAATTGAGACTTTTAGATAAAATGAGAAACTTAAAAACATAAGGTTGGAGGAGATTGTAAAGGGAGGAAAGGCTTTAGATTTAAGTGGAGCTCTGTATAGATCCAGATCTGAATCACTCATTATGATTAAAAATGGTATCTCTTCTTGCTTGTTTTTACTTCTTGGAAGGAGAAAATTGGTAGAAGTTCTGTTGCTGGTATGCCTGCTGGAGTATGCCTTCCCAAGGCTCTAGTGAAAGTTGGGTGTAGATACTTAGCTGTTGTCATTGCTCCCTCATTGCCAGGAAGGAGTCCTCTCTGGGCATGTTTGGCAGAGATACTTAATTCTGTGTGTTTGCCAAAGCAAAAATACTCTAATTTCAAAACTGAATTTTGATTGCTGAATAATATTTGTTAGGTACACTGCGAAACTAAGGAGATAAATCTGAGAAAAAGGGCACAAATAAAATCTAGCCTCTGCTGTAGAAGCAGGTAACTGCAAGGGGCTAAAACAAATCAACTGTAATTTTAATCCCGTATTTGTGAAACTCTGTCATGCTGTTTGTAGAGAACTCTTGCTGTCTTTTTAGTTTGTGAGGATAAAGGACATCAGATTTTTTGAGAAAACAAAAGGTTGTTTAGTCTTCACTGAGTCCACTCTGCAAGCACGTTCAGCGCTTTCCTTTGTAGTCTACGGGCAGCTGAAGTGAAATATATGTTGCAGGAACTACTTGTTACCGCTTAGTTTCACCAAATGTTTACATGCATCTTTCTTTAGTACAGGAGTAACCTCAGTCAGTCAAAGGACAAAGAATGACACATGTACTTAGCTAGATGTGTTTAAGCACTAATGGAACCGGGGCCTAAAGTATTACGTTACCTGCATTACGCTGCATTAAGGCCTTTCTTAAATAATTTAAATTAAATGGACTGTGCACCTCAACAATAAATAACATGTTTTTTCTCACACACTTTACAGAACGAGGCTCAAAAGGACATCTTGACCTCACAGAGTTAATAGGAGTTCCTCTTCCTCCCTCCGTCTACTTTGTCACCGGCTATGGAGGGTTTCCAGCTTACAGCTTTGGTCCAGATGCTAACATCGGCCGCCTGACAAGTGCTATAATACCCTTGCCTTTCTATAGAGATTTCGCTATCGCGGTTACAGCGAAACCAAACAGCGATCGTGGAGGAGTGCTATTTGCCATAACAGACGCCTTCCAGAAAACTATTTACCTGGGAATGAGACTTTCACCAGTTGATGACAGCACCCAGAGAATAATTATGTACTACACAGAGCCCGGCTCTCATATCTCCCGAGAGGCTGCTTCGTTTAAAGTGCCAGTGATGACTAACAGGTGGAATAGGTTTACAGTGGCTGTTCAGGGAAATGATGTTGCTTTGTTCATGGACTGTGAAGAATATCAGAGAGTTCAGTTTCAAAGGTCAGCTCGAGCCTTGGTGTTCGAAGCTGGCTCTGGGATATTTGTTGGTAATGCAGGAGCCACAGGATTGGAAAAGTTCACAGTAAGTAATGTCTGAAAAATTCACATGCCTCAGTGTTTCATGCACGCACGCGCTACCCAAGAAAGTCTGCTTACAATGGTTATAACCCCAAATGAGGCTTTTTGTGCTTCCCTTGTACTTCAAAACTTGTACGATATGTTGTGAGAGTAATATCTGTTCCCCTAAATTAGTAAAGCAGCAGCACAAAACTGAGTGGATCCTTCGCTTTAGAGAAAAAAGATATTCTTTCTAAAGTTCAGGTGTACTAGCAGGTTGTGAGCCCCATCTGGTAAGCAACAAAGATAATGTACTTTTATCATTCATCTGACTAGTCTCAGCCCCTAGAATTAAAGGAATATTTGATTCCTGTATTTGATTAGGAGCAAATTTACTTGATTAGCAGCAAGTAAGTGGTGTAAAGGGATATGTAGGAAAACTGCCTGCTGATGCTTACCTTTCTTAGACAGACGGCATGACTGGAGTATTGAGGATGCCTGATTAGCAAGTAGGAATGAAAAACGTTCAGGAAAATGAGACCACTTTGGTACCCTACCTGGAAAACACATATGTGATGATCAGTTGCTGAGATTATCACCAATAAATCTGTAAATACAGTGACAGGAATGCGTGGTGGATTCCACTCCAAGACATTTCCACTGAAAGAGGCTGTTCTGTGTGCTATATCAAATACGTACATTTCAGTCAATATTCTAACTGCTTCAGTACTATTAATTGTTACATGTACTCTAGGTCTTGTGTCTTTATTTCTTCGTGCACCATATGTCACAACTGATTTTGGATAGAAAAACTAAATGTTTTAAATGCTTTTTAAATGGTTGATTCCTCCTAAAGCTCTGTTTGCGTGACAAGAACTGTTTACATCGATTGCCCAAAATAGAAACAATTCACAGCAGATTGTGAAAATTACTCTGAATGGATGTCAGCTGCTGGTTTGCTCTGGCTAATGGGAATTCATGTGTCTAAGGCTCTGGTTGCCAGACACAAAAGGCCATAACTATAATCAGAATTTATGCAAACAAAAGGAAATTCTAGCTCTGGTGCTTGTAAAGAAAAGTAGAAACCAGACAACGACCAAATGTAGCTGAATCAGTGATGATGCCAGATTCTGCAAACCAGCTTTAACAGGGAAGGCACCAGCAGGCACAAGACGCAGAAGGGGACTACAAAACCTCATACCTACCATCCCTAACATGGCAGCCTTGGCCATGACTTTCCTGGTTGGACTTATTGGCTAGTGGCCACACTTGGGAAACGTTAGGGCTCTCCAATTTGCTTCCTTCAGCATCCAGGGCCACAGGTTAGAACAAGAGGAAAAAAACGTGTTCTCCAAATATGATTCACTCATGCTGTGAGAACAAAGCATCACTTCCAAGAGACTACTTAAGTGTCTGGTTTTGCCTCCTTTCATGTATAATTTTTCAGTGAACTGTTCAGTTAGTCTGACATTGTTCGATAGCTGAGTTGCCCATTATTAAGTTTTGAGAGCAAGTGGATGGTTCAGTTCACTGAACTGTTATCTCAGATTGCCTGCACACTCAGAAGGCACCAAGTGCATGAGTTTCATGGTCTTTGAAGGTACAGAAATTAGAGGTTCATTAAAGATAAAATTTCAGATTCTGTTCCTTTCTGAAATATTTTAGAAGCCACCAGAAAACTGCTTCAAAAGTACTTCCTTGCTTATAATTCCCTGGTGCTTCTAGGACAGGGAGAGAGGAAACGGTGACTGGGAAGTCAGGCATTGCAGCGTATACAAATGGCAGCTACTCCTTTTCTGGAGTTTGCATTTTTTGGTGGCATTAAGTAAGAGCAAAGTGTACTACTTTTGTCATCTGAACAGTTGTTGGAGTTTTCTATAGCGAGACTCAGGCTTTCTGTGCCCCTGGGTGAGCAGAGCTGCTGTGTGTTGGTGGCAAGTAACACTCGGCAGACAGAGCACAACCAATGTACCGCTGCACGGTGTAAACGTCCGAGCTCCTGGAAGAGAAGTCACTGGGCTGCGAAGTACTCTGGGTCAGTCTGGAGATAAAGGCTAAATCTGTCAGCTTCTTCAGGCTCTTCTGTGCAGAAAATACAAAAGCAGAGAAACAAAAGGTGCAGCCAGCAAAAGGGGAAGAGGCAGGTCGCGTGTGTGATGGCTCTTTTCGTCCTCTGCGTGCGCCATGCCGAGCTCCGTGAGACCTCCGAACGAGGAACCGCCCCCCGCCTGTTTCCTAAAACACTTGGAGCCTTTGTGAGCTAAGAAACAGGATCTAGATGTTATAAATGAAATTGTTGCTGCTCCACCGGCGAGTCAGACTGAGAAATATAGTTTGTAGCTCTGAAAAAAAGAAACATTTGTTATGGGAAAATCCATCTCCTTTCTTTCAGCTTTGAAAAGCTGTAAGCTGGTGTCTCCCTGGCCCACTTCATCACTTACTGGTATTTCCTTTGCCTCCATTTTTAGGGCACTTCACGTGCCGTTTTTGGAGCTGCAATGCACCTAACTAGAAAAAGCAGACAGTGCTTTACAGATTCTAGGACATAATCTAGGACTAGATCCTTCAGTTGGGGCACTAACAATACAGTGTGGCAATTGCATTGTCCTTGGGACATGATAGTCATTGTATTCTGGCAGCTTCAATTTCTTCTACGTTTTGGAAAAGGAAAACATAAGAACATATTTACATTTTTAAACTGGGTTTATTAACATAAAATTTTATGCTTCAGATCATTGTCCAAGCAAATCAGAACAAAGCCTGGGGTTTTTTTTGTTATTTCGTTTAATTCCCACCCCTCCACCCTCCCCTTCACACATGCTACTTAAAATATTACTTCCTTGAACTGTTGTTGTTGTTTCACGTAGGGTTCAATTCAACATCTGGTGATCAAATCTGACCCAAGGGCTACTGAAGATCATTGTGAAGATGATGATCCTTATGTGAGTATTCTTATAAAAATGTCTTTATCCTCAGTGCCTCAGAGATTTCAAAGTCATTTGCCATTAGACATTTTTCATACGACTAAATATAGTATTTCTTCTCGGGAACATGGCATCATATTTAAAACTATCTGTGTGTGAGAATCTCTTTTTTTGACTACACAGCCTCTAAAACTGTGATTTTTTCAGAAAGCATAATTTTCTTTTGTCTATAACACTTCAGAGAAAATGAACTATGACTCAGTTTTCTGAAGGGTCTTTTTCATGAAATGCTGTAAGTACTGAAATAAGTTAACATCAGAATGACACTGAGGCTTCACCAACTGAAAAAAAAAAAGTTTTTTCTGCATTTAACTAGCCAATTCCTTGGAGATGATACTTTTTTTCCTGACTTTTATGAACTTGCTATCATGATTGGATTTTGCACAGGCTTCAGGGGACACTAGTGGCAATGGCAGCATTCAAGAACATGAAGGTATTTCTGAGGCACAAGAAGTCCTTGCACCTTCTCATCTTCCTATACGGGTAAATTTATTTATTAGCTTTACATTTCTGGTTTAATAATACTTTTTTAGATAGCGAGGTCTGGGTTTTGTCATTGTTTTTTCATATGTGGTAACTTCCAAAGGCACCTGTGAGAACAACATGCACCCATCCACAAGAATGACTGCACTGTGCCAGATCAAAAATCTGGTATATTTGACAACAATCAGCAACCAAAACTTTGGGAAGAGTATAATAATAGATCAGCAACATAAACATGACACTTACTGGGAATAATCTTTTAATCTGCAACAATTTCCATCTCAGGAAATGCTTGAGCCAGGAGTGTATCTATTTTACTCCCTCCTATCAGGATTTTGTACATATTGATAAGATTTCCCTGAGCCTTCTCATCTTGAGGCAGTCCTCACTCTCTTATCTTCCTCTCATAGGTCAAAAGCCCTAGTTCCTTAATGATCTACATGGTCCTTTGATGGACTTGGTCCAATATGTCCATGTACTGGTGAGCCCAGACCTGGACACAATACTCAAGATGGGGGTCTCACCATTGCTTAATACGGAAGGATCACCCCCTTCAACCCGCTGGTGATACTCTTCCTGATGCAGACCAGGGTGCTGCTAGCCACCTTTGTCAGAAAGACGCATTGCTGGCTCTGCTTCCACTTGTCTGCCAGCATCCGTTCCTGCAAAGCTGCTTTCCAGCCACTTGGCCCCCAGCCAGCACTGCTGTATGGGGTAATTCCTCTCCAGACGCAGGACTTGCATTTTACTTTGCTGAACTTCAGGAGATTCTTGTCTGCTTATTTCTGCAGCCAGCTGGGGTTCTGAATGGCAGCAAAATCACCTGGTGCCTTGATGACTCCTCTCCATTTTGCGTCACACCACAAAATTTAACCCATGAAATCTTATTGTGCTTTCACTTTTTCTCATTTGAATACAACTGCAGCTAATTCAGGAAAGTTGTCTAACTTCTCTAGTCTATCCAGAAAAAATTCAATTCTTTTATCTAATTGCTTTAAGCAATTTTTAAGTTTAATAACTACCATACTGTTCAAAATTACACACAGCAATAGTAGAATTTTTGGCTTTTATTCCTCCTTTTGCAAGATGTCATGCTTTAACCCAATAGGGTAACTAAGCATCACACAGCTGTTTGCTCACTCCCCACCAGTGTGATGGGTGAGAGAATGGGTAAAAGTGAGAAAACTCATGGGTTGAAATAAAGGCAGTTTAATAGGCGAAGCCTATTAAAGCCACACACCCAAGCAAAGCAAAACCAGGAATTCATTCAACACCTCCTATGGGCAGGCAGGTGTTCAGCCATCATCTCCAGGGAAGCAGGGCTCCACCACGCGTAATGTTTACTTGAGAAGACAAACACCATATACTCCGAACATCTCCTTCTTCCTTGTTCTTCCCCCAGCTTTATATACTGAGCACAATGCCATATGGTATGGGATATCACTTTGGTCAGTTGGGGTCAGCTGTCCCAGCTGTGTCCCCTCCCAAATTCTTGTGCACCCCCAGACTACTCGCTGGTGGGGTGGTGAGAGGAGCGGAGAAGGCCTTGACTCTGTGTAAGCACTGCTCAGCAATAACGAAAACACCTCTATTATTATCAACATTGTTTTCAGCACAAATCCAAAACATAGCTCCATGCTAGCTACTGTGAAGAAGATTAACACCATCCCAGCCAAAACCAGCACACAAGAATGTTGTTTCTCAGCATATTATTCACTGTTGCAGAGTACAAAAGGTTGAAATTTTCTATTTTAATGAGAAAGTGTTACTGCTACGTTGCTAAAAAATTAGTAGCACATCTATGGTTTACGTGAACGGGGACCTAAAAGTGTAATAGCTATTGTTCACCACTATACACCGCTCCCAGGGACAGGACATGTGACATTTTCCTTTGATTTTCCAAACATATGGGATCAGTCTTGGGTGCAAAAATGCTATTTCAAGATCTGCCAATGTCAACATGATACAGCAATGTCATGCCTTCTTCAGAAGACCTAGAAGTTGCCTACAGTTAACTTGAATTCCATAACCAAGCTGGAATCAATGCCCAGAAGGACAATGTCACAGAAAAAGTATTACAGAATATAATTTATTATTTGATAATGATGCAGTTGTGGTGCTCATAAATGAAGAGGCAAAGTATACCTTTTCCTGATGCGCCTCTTAAAGACACATTTGCTCGTTAATGATTATGTCATTGCAAACATTTTTTCTATTCAGCTGTAATACTTTCACTCATTTTATTCAATTTCTCTGCAAATCATTGTCTGTTTTGATGTTATTTTAATTTTCTTGTTAAATGTTTTTAAGTTTATTTGGGAAACTGAATCAGGCTTTAAGTACACAAATAATTTTCTCTGAAGTGGCACACCACAATGTTAATAAAGCAAATATGTATATATGGCAGATTATCACCCTAAGAAAACAAGAAAGAAGTAAGCCTCTTCGTAGCTCTTTTTTGTTCTACAGACACTTTTTTGGTGTCAGATTGTCAATTTCTTGGACTGTGTAGAAACAATCTTCATTGTGTCTGTGTGCAGTTCTGGTTACCACTACAGTAACTCTTTCTATGAGCCAGTCACAGAATGGCTGACAATACATAGGCTTCTGAGCCAACTAATCATAAGTCTGAAAGGCCAGTAAATCCAAAATCCAAGAACTTAATGTGAAAGTATTTCCTTGGATCACACACATATTTTTCTTAAAATGCCTGGGGACTTCAAAAGGCCATACCAGCACGTAAATAAATATGTAGACTCCTTTAGCAAATTGTTTAACACTATTGCCAAATTAGAAATGTCCAAATGCAAATGAATTGTGGTATTTGCATGCTTCCCAGAGTGATTGCCCATGGAATTTTAATGAGTTTATTCTTTAGAAATATGAAACAAGAGACAGAGAAATAAGTCACAATTTACCGATCAGTATAGTCACTGACAGATGTTTCTGAGAAAGTTCTTACTTATCTTCTACTCTGAAAAATATCTGAACAAAGTCTCCAAATCAGCACTTCAACGTAAATTACTATGCTGAGCTGGAATGAAACAAGTCAAAGGTTATACCTGAAAATGTAATCTCTGAATAAAGACACTTAACAATGTTGATGGTCCATATTCTAATTTGTATTTTTCTGTGAAGTGGTTCGGTACTGTGCAGGGGGAATGGATAGCATTCTTTGGACTCTTTCAAAATATTTCCATTTAATGGGCCTTGTGAATCAGAAAAAAAAGCCTCAGTGAATCAGCAAAAAAAGGCCTGTTTAACATTTGCAGAAGAGGTGTCTCTTCATAAAGAATTTTTCTGTGGGTTCCCTGCTAATTGATTATTTAGCCAAAAACTATCCTTGGCATGTCTTATCTACAGGGATCTTCAGAAAAAATATAGCCTGAACTACTCTGTATGTCAGAAAGGCACTGCCAGAAAGGAAAAGTAGGGAATAACAATTTTCACTGCTGGTTCACGAGTGTTCAAGCCATGTGTGCTGCAGTACTGAGTGTGTGGGGTTTTTTTCCAGGAACAATACTATCCATTTTGTTTTATTAACGTTGCATCTTTATAAGCTAACAATCATAAAAATATAGTCAAGGATCATAGAATATTTGTGATTGGAAGGAAGGTCATCTACACCAACCTCCTGCTCAAAACGGGGTCATCAGTCAGGTCAGGTCACACTTTTCATAGTTTTTTCCAGTCTGGTCTTGAAAACATCTGAGGATGTAGACTGCAACGACCCCACTGTACAGTCTATTCCAATGCAGGTCTATCTTCATTGGTGAAAATCTTTATATCCAGTCAGAACCTCTCTTGTTTCAACTTAATACCCGTTCTCACTTGTCCTACTGGCAAGCACCACTGTGAAGAGCCTAGCTCCATATCATTGATGAACTTTGTGTAGGTATTGATAGGTTGCCACTAGGTCTCCCATAAGCTTTCTCTTCTCCAGGCTGAAGAAGACCAGTTCCTTCAACCTTTCCTCACAGGACAACTGCTCCAGCCCTTGTCTGTCTTGTAAGATGTCTGCTGAGCTCACTCTAGTTTATTGATACCTATGTTGTAAGTGGGGACAAAACCAGGCACAGTATTCTAGATGCGGTCTAACAAGTGCTGAATAAATGGGGGTAATCACTTCCCTAGACCTAGTAGCATGTAGCCAGAGTTCCTGTTAACACAACTTTCTTTGCTGCCAGGTCATGCTGCTGGTTTATATTCAGCTTGCTGTTCACCAAGATCCCCAGGTCCTTCTCTGCAGAGCTGCTGCCCAGTTTGTCTGTCCCCAGCCTGTGTCATTGCAAGGGATTCTTCCTTCCCACGTTCAGGACTTTGTGTTTGTCCTTGCCGAGTTTCATAAGGTTCATGTTGGCACATTCCTCCCTCCTGTCCAGGTCCCTCTGGATGGCAGTCCTACACTTCAGCACATTAATTGATGGACCTCCAACTGCCGCTTTGGCATTATCTGCAAACTTTATGAGCAAGCACTCTGCTGCCTCCTCAAGTCATTGGTAAAGATGTTAAACAGAACAGATCCCAGGATGGACCCATGAGTACGTCCCATTAAACGCTATGCTCTGAGTTCAATCATCCAACTACTTTTTACCCATCTTGTTGCTCTCCCGCCCAGACTGTAATGTCCTAGCTTGGATACAAGAATATCATGGGAGACACTGTTGAAACCTTGCTAAATCAAGGTAGATGACACCCGCTGCTTTCTCCTCATCTACCAATCCAGTCATTTTATCACATAAGGGAATCAGGTTGGTCAGGCATGATTTACCCTTGGTAAATCCATGCTGACAGTTCCTAGTTACCTTCCTTCATGTGCCTAGAAACACGTTCCAAGAGGACTTGCTTCATGATTTTCCCAGAGATCAAAGTGACGCTGACCAGTCTGTAGTGATGTGAATTGTTCTTTTGGCTTTAGAGTAAATGAGAGTAAATGTTCCAAATGAGTTTTGCCATTTTAAAACTACTTTTTTATTATCCACACACTGATTGCAAGAAATGTAAAAATTTCTAAATTCTTTTTATGGGAATTCTAAAGCAAGTTCTGGATTGCCTATTAGCATTTGGTATTCTGTATCTGTCCTTGTTTCATCATTCAAAGTTAAATATAAAATCTAGTAACAGATTTTGCCTTTCAATAACCTAGTCCCTCATTGTTTAATCTGCAGTCTTTACAGAAGTGACACACACACTTTTATATGTATTGACACAAACGAGCATGGAACCAGACTTGTCTCAGTAGTGACAGACAACAACAGTTGCAAGTTGTAGGTGGGGAGGTTCAAGCTGGATTTCAGGAAAACTCAATAGGATAATAGTGCAGCACTGGAACATGTCACACAAAGGGAATATCAAATCTCTGGCCTTAGAAGTTTTCAGGATTTGGTTAGAAAAAGTCATGGCTAAGCTGATCTACTTAGATGAGTGGTCTACTTACATGACCTCGAGAGGTTCCTCCCAACTAAAACTTCTTCCATGTGCCCCTGCAGCCTGTGTGAATCTTGACTCAGTGACACGGGTTGGAGACCATTTTTTCTCTATGTCTTTTCAAGTGGCTGGGCATAGGGTGGACAGAATAACAAAGAAAATGTAACATTAGTACGAGACAATGAAGTCGATCATGGAAAAACTTACAGTGAAGTTGCTTTTCCCAAGGGAGTGATTCCTAACTCACATTTACACAAGCTTTATCTTGCTGTTGTGTCTGTGGTTGCAGAGATTATATTCAAGAAATTCCCTTCTTACATTCTGAATATTATCCTGAACGCAAAAGGCAGAGATCAGAGACCAGAGAGCCTGGGAAGACATGCTGGGAAGCCCGGAATGAAGGCTTGTCCTCAACAGTGTGAATCCTTCTGTGATACCCTTTCTATTTCCTAGCAGACCGAGCAATGTGGTGCCTACCGTGTTCCTTGAAAATCATGTTGTCTCCCAGAAGATGAGGAAGCCATTGTCTTCCCAGTTAAGGAATGCTAAAACAAGTGTTGATAGAAGTTGTACATAAGAAAAAACAGCATGTAATGAAGAAACAGAGGTTTGATTGAGCTATGGAATATCCCTTTCTACTGTTACTTCAAAGGAAATGATTAAGATCCCAGCACTTGCTGCACCCATATCAGACCTCTCTCCTGCTACTGAGGGCTTTCTGCAAATTCTGGGCCTCTCCTGAGGGAAGAAAATCCTCAGTGTCTGAATTGGGGTGTATGTATGGGTGCTAAGAACTGTCAAAGAAGCAGTCTAAACTACAAGGAGATGGTCTGGGTGACACAGAAAGTATTTTCCTTATCATTAGAGGACAGAAAATCTGGAGAGAACAATATCTTGTGAGTTCCCCGAGAAGCATGCTCTTCTGGGGGAAAGTTTTGAGATGGGCAGGGTATCAGGAGAATACACTGAATCTGGTTTCATGCACGGAGGCAGGAATAGCCTTTTATAACTCTGGTTTTAGGTAGTTCTTCTGAGTTCAGTCCCCTGCAGGAGCTAGATTGCAACTGGCTGTCATCTCTGTAGTGTCCTTCTGTTCATTAGGAGCTGCAAATGGGAAAGCAAAGGGACTTAGTGCTTCTCAGAGCTTCACGGACTTCTGAGAAGCTGCACCTATACAAATACTGCTCTGTATACAGACATAGTAACACAGCTCTGTAAGGAAGACTGCTGTGGGCAGTCCACACGCAAGTGGCACGCTGCTTTATCTTCTACAGTGCAGGAGAAGATACTAAAATGCCCACCTGTAATCTCCTAATCCATTTCCCCATCACCTTTGTGCACAGGGAGTACATGTGGACAAGTGGAGGCCATCCACCCTACCATTCTTTGACTAGACACGTCCTTTCAACTCCATTGGCCGATGTTGATCACTAACCTTTGTGCATGGTTATTAGATACTACTTCCCTTTTTTTTATTCCACAGATATGTCTTCACATCTAAACTGACTGGGATTATTTCAAGAGATTTTGCTGTTGTTTTTTTTCCAGTCACTTCACTAAATTACTAGTGTACTTTTTTCATAATCTTAATTATTGTAATTGTATCGGACAGGTAATCACTATTATCTATCATGTTTACATTCTTATAAGTGTAGTGTGAGGTTTGGTTGATTTTCTACTATCTTCAAGTAAATATCTCCAATTTTCCCATTATTTTCTAGTGCAGAGAGCTAGATTTGGGATATTTACTAATACTATGTGGTGGGGGTTTTTTTCCCCATTTTATAGCTTTTAAAAATTATTTCTCAAAATGAAACATTTAGATATTTGTCCTACAATTGCTTTATTTACCTTCCCAGTGAGAAATAAACATCAGGAATGCTTTATAGACTGTACAATTCTGCACATTCTGAATTGTGTGAATTACTTTCTACTGTTCATCTGAAGTATTGGTTATTCCGCATCAGAAGAGGGAAGTCACTGGGCATTGCATTTAAAGGGAAAATTGGTCCTCCTTTCTCAAAGTAGCCAAGACCCAATCTTATTAAGGATTTTAAAACACAAAACCCTATAATACATAGCTAACTTAAAACTGTAAGTTTACTATGGTTCAGATAATCAGGCTGCATAAAAAGGTTTATTGGTCTCTAAAGATTAATTGAAGTATTCCTACACAGAATGTCAAGAACAAGGTATATAGTTATAAGCGAAATAAGAGCAGAGGAAACATGCATTTGGTTCTTTCTCAAGTGGAGCAAATAAAACTGAAATTAAACGAAGGTACTTTTGTCTGCTATAGTGGGGATTGGGGATCAGATCTGGCCCACCTTGAGAAAAGATTTCCTTTCCCCTTCAAACGGAGCCCTAAAGCCAGTTTGCAATATGTATCAATATCAAGAAGTATCTTGAAGCTTTTCCTCAATTATAAGGATACAAAACCAGTGAAATAAAAATCATGCCAATGATGTTACCTCCCTTCTTTTTGCTGACAACTCAGGAACTATTTCAGCAAGCCCTATTATGCCATTTTGCACATCTTAACCCGGTTCAAGACCAGGATGCTTGGACCATTAAGTCTCCTCCAGATTACCATGGCAACATAATCACTTTTAAATTTTATTTAAATTGCAAATGCAGGTTTGCATGAAGTAGTCTCCTCATTACACTGAGGCAGCACTTCTCCAGGTCTCTAATTCCGGTAGGGAGTAAGCTCTTTACTCCTGCATCATACCAGCTTATCAAAATGGCCACCTCGTGCCCTCCCACAGCCAGCATTCCTTGTGGTTTTCTCCCTTTCTATGGGTTTGTCAGGTGGACACCACTTGGTTTGGAGGAATGGAGCTGTGGAGGAAAAGTATTGTGCTAGTTTTTTCTCAAGAGCTTGACTAAGTTAGCGTGGCATCTGCTGATAAGCAGAAACTAGATGTGTATTCTAAGGAGGAAAAACGAAATAGAAGGTGAAATAAATTAAAAACTTGTAAATGAAAGTGAGTGTACATATTGGCCATTAATAAATTTCAGCTTTTATGATAGCAATGACAGTTAATGTTTCCAAGGGCAGCGTAAGATTAAGGACAGATACTGGCAAGATATTAAGTGGGAAAGATGTGGATTTCTGTTTTCCTTCATAAATGTGGTAGTTCTGATGACTTGCTTTGAGGAAGGTAATCTACAGATTCATGCTTTAAAATATGTGATAAGCCTTTTCTCTAAACAGTTCTTCGGGATTTTGTGTTTCTTTTAGCCTGAAGATACATTGGCTGAGCCAGTGGAAGCCCCCCCAACTATATTGTCTTATTTGGAAGAAAATGATTTCTCTGGAAATCACAGATCAGAAGAAACCTCGGAAGCAGCTAAACTTAAAGAACAAGGCACTGCCTCTTTTTTTATTCGGGGGGTGGGGTCATTTACATTCTCTAGGTCCGAGTCTGTCATTTCCCTCTGTGTGCAAAGCCACTGTCACATTTTGGGTGCTGCCAGGAATGGAAAATCCTATGGTTTTGGACATCCTGTGTGTTAGGAAAGAATTGGCACATCAAACATCTGGTCTTTGAAACTGCAGTCTGTTAGACTGCAATTTGTTAATAGCAGCAAAGGTAAGTGGTAGCAACTACAGCCACCGTTCAGCATCTCCCACCTTTCACTCCATAGAGACACTTATCTCAGTCATTGTTCCTAAACATTCAGAGAACAGATTTACCCTTCTATAGTGTGTAAGTTTCAGTCACAGAATTATGGTTTACATTTTCAAATAAAAAAGTAAATATTGGATAAAACAAAGAAGCTGACCTGAGGAGCTGCTGCCGTGACAGGCAACTTTACAACACTCCAGTAAAGTGTCAGGCAAAGGGAATGAAACTAGAAAAATCCTCTTCATTCTGCTCAGGTCAGTGAGAAGCATGGCACTTCTTGAGATGTCCCTCTGCAAAAAGCAATACTGGCTCTAAAACCATGTAGCACCTTTAAAAGGAATTTAAGATGATAATAATATTTAATTCGATGACCTTCTGTTATAGCGAAGCACAGCCTTTCATGTAAAACTGAATACCTCCACTGAATAAACAACAGTATCCTGCTTATGTTCCCCGCACAGGATGTGAATCTGCCTACTGCACCAGTGGGGTGTTTTGGATGCAAGTGTAGGCAGCAAAGTAGTAAGAGCAGGGCATAATGAACTGAGGACTCCAGTCCTCCACTAGGCAGACAATTTCAGTGCACTCCTAGAAAACAAAAAGTACAGCTAGTTATCTTAATAAGGCCAAAGACAATGTTCCTGTTTAAATTTCATACGTACTTAAGATAATATATGTTGTACATATCTCTTATTTTTTGTTATATAGATGAAAAATAGGCAATCATTAGACTAGAGCTTGAGGCAAAGATGATGATGAAACACAGTCTTTGTCCTTAAAATAAACAATCGGTTTATAATTTTATTCTCACTTTTTGCTTTTAAAATTTTCAGAGTTATGAAATGACTAATATTAATCCTCGGAATGTATGTTGGTCATAACCTAAATGATTTATTTTTTCATACAACTTGCAGCATCTGTGGTCTGATAAATACCTGTGTGGTCTGATAAAACCTCTGGGCAGGTTTCATTTTGCTCTGTCTGTTTTAATTAATAAGTGACTATTTTATTTAGATTCAGCTGTCACAGAAACTGGACAAGGCAACAGTGAATCTACCACTGTCACACAGAAAATCTTAAGAGAAGAAGATGGCTCTGGTGCTAGTGATTTGCCAGGACTAAGCAGAGAGGAGGTCTGTACAATGGGTTTATCATATGCCTCATCTTTTGTTGCAAGAGCCAGAAAACATACGAATTTTAGGTGCTTTTCTGAGTTGGTACCTTCATCTATTCCACCTTAGCAGCATGCCAAAACAGAAGTTTTTTAAATTTTTAAATTCTTTAATATCCTTTCATGACCTCAGATGGCAAAGCACTGACACTATGCATAAGTTTGGATCTATAACCATTGAGATGAAGTTGAGCTTTTTGACTAACAAAACACATTTGTTGTTTCAGTTTTGCATTTTTTCATTTTGCTTTGGATAAAGTGAAAAACAAAGAAAATAACCAATGTAAATCTTCACCATAAAAGCCCACAATTTTTATAGGCTAAAAGCAGGCATCTTGGTCTTACCCACAGTAGCTGCCTTGCAGATGAAAGTCTTGCTTCCTTCTCAGAAGCGTGGCATATAAACAGATTTAAAATTACACTCTTTGAGTGCTCACCAAGTGCTTCTGTGTGAAGTACTAAGTGCAAAGCAGCACTTCATTATCACAGTGCTTCATTATCAGGTGACCCAAACAGAAGACTAACACTAGAACACAATAAACTCTGGAGGAATTCATGCCTAAAATGTGTATCACTGGCTGCCCTTAGTTGCCCACAGACTAATCTGAAAAATTATAATTTATGCAAATTATTCCTTTATAAAGCCAACCTTACTTGAATTACGATCCAGGAGGTTGAGCCTATATTCCATGTCTTGACAAGGGAGTGACTGCATGGATTGCACTGGAAAAGTGTCTGCAACTCCTAGTTATTTCTCTCAGAAAGCAGTGTATGCTGCCTCCTGACAACTGCGTACGTTAAGACCCAGAGATGAAAAATCCATTTAAAAAAGTAATCAGCAGCTTTCCTGACATTCACAATAAAAAGATGCTTTGGCTAATAAAATATTAAGACTGAACAACATTTCCACCCCAAGATGGCCTTATACTGGGTCAAAGTTGAGGCAAGTCACTAAAGTTGTTTGGGGTCCTCGTATTACTCACGTCTGTGTCAGAGCAGTTAGATGAATAACTATTGTTTACAGCCATGCATAGCTTCTCTTAAAGCAAGTTACAGCGTGCTTAAAGCAATAAACCTCTTCCAGTTTATTGTGCTGGGCTGCCAGCACATTTTTCAGAAGTACTCTAGAAGAGGTGATATCTAGACACCTTTCACCTGTCTCAGATGCCTTGCAAAAATCCTGGTCAGGCTGCCTTGTTGTAAGCGTCCAAGCAGAAATTCCCTTCTGGACCTTCCCTGAAAGAAAAAGAGATTCTAGAATGTGTGTGTGCCACTTTCAAGAAAGTTGTACACTACTGAACTGAGGAAAGTCTGACAAAGATGGGCTGTAGTTGAACTGGCAATTCAGTTCTGCTAGGACCAGGAATGACTATAAATTGCATGCAAAACATTGAGACTAGTCACATTTTCAAAATTGCTTTTTGTCAAATCCCTTGTAAGGTTAGATACTCCTTTTGGGTAGACTATTGTGGGCCTGGCTCCTAGAGAAGGAAATTGAGAGAAAATGCAAGGCTGTAGCCTTGTCTCTATTTTGAGGTTCTCACAGTGCTAAGAAAAATGGCAGCACTTTGGACTCCTAAAAAGAGAGCACTCTAGCCTACACGACTGCAGGCACTAGAAACCCCGAAGGGGGTTGGCTATGCCATATGTAGCAAAGTCACCCTCTCTGGTGAGGTACTGGGCTTTGAAAGATACTGTGCCTATTGCATTTGTAAGGTAACGTGTAATCTGAATTTTGTGTGATTCTGCAAAATAAAATTACGTATGCCCCTCATTTGGAATCTGTGAGGTGGAGGGCTCCAGCTACTCAAATGTTTGCCCTACTTGTTGACATATTTCGAAATAATCAGCTAGCACTTTTTGTTAATTAACATTCCTGATCCAACAACCACCACAGATTTTTCTAAACAGAAAATAAATAACAACCTTTTCCTCCTCTTGATTTTGTGACTCCTATAACAAAAATCCGTTCTTCATGTTGCTTGAAACTGCAGAAAACATACAGCATCAAGAATGACAGAACTTTTATTCTGAAGTTTGTGTTTATTGTGGTAAATTATAACAATTGGTGAAACATTAGATTAAGGATCATCCATGGGAGCTAACATATAAAATGCTTTGATATTTGTTGTAGGACTTCCAAATATGATTCCTCTAACATTTTCATGCCTGCATTCACATTTTTTAAAACCAGCAATTTTAATGTCAGGATGAACTATTGTTCTTACAATTTATTTTTTTAACTTTTGGACTATTTTTCTTAAATAAAAATCCAGTCTTGATTTAAGTAGTGTGACAGAAAAAGCTTAAATCTATTGTGACAAGTAGTTTTGCTACTTACTCATCTTTACAAGTTTTTTCTGGAACTTCCTCCAATTTCCACATCCTTTTCACTACATAGATACAAAAGATGGGTATACAATATGCTAATGAACAATGTTTTAGAAAATAATAATTTTTTTAAATTGTTACTGCATTGAAAACTGGCAGAAGCAGTAGAAGTTTTACTTGTACTAAGTAGAAGTAACTTCTCCCTAAGTAACTTCTCCCTAAGTTTGCCATTGTACAGGATCTCCATATTACCAGTTATACAGTTTGTAATCCAATTAATATGGGTGACACTGATCAGGCACAATGTTATTTTTTTCATGTTGTATAGAACTCAGACAAATGCCCCTCAGGAAAATTTGCTGAAGTCGGATCAACAGCGTTACTGTTATCAAACACACACAACAAAGAAAATTATGACCTATTTGTCAAAAACATGCTGATTTAGCACTCCTTATGTTCACATTTTGAATTTAGAATAGAATAGAACAGAAGAGAATAGAATAGAACTATTTCAGTCGGAAGGGAGCTACAACAATCATCTAGTCCAACTGCCTGATCACTTCAAGGCTGACCAAGTTAAATCATGTTAAGGGCATTGTCCAAATGCCTCTTAAACACTGACAGGCATGGGGCATCGACCACCTCTCTAGGAAGCTTGTTCCAGGCTTTGACCACCTTCTTGGTAAAGAAACGTTTCCTAATGTCCAGCTGGTGCAGCTTTGAACCATTCCCACACATCCTATCACTGGGTACCAGGGAGAAGAGATCAGCACCTCCCTCTCCATTTCCCCTCCTCAGGAAGCTGGAGAGAGCCGTGATGCTGCCCCCTCATCCTCCTTCTCTCCAAACTAGACAAACACAAAGTCCTCAGCCACTCCCCATGGGACATTTCTTCCAGCCCTTTCATCAGCTTTGTTGCCCTCCTCTGGACTCATTCAAGGACCTTCACATCCTCTTCAAATTGTGGGCCACAGTATTCAAGGTGAAGCCACACCAAAGCTGAATACAGCGGGATAATCACCTCCTTCGACCAGCTGGTTATACTGTGTTTGAGGCACCCCAGGATGCGGTTTGCCCTCTTGGCTGCCAGGCCTCACTGGCACACTCTTGTTGAGCCTGCTGTCAACCAGCAGCCCCAGATCCCTTTCTGCAGGGCTGCTCTCCAGCCACTCCTCTCCCAGTTTAGACTTGTGCCTGGCATTACTCCTTCCTGGGTGCAGAATGTGTCATTTCGACTTGTTAAATTTCATCCCATTAATCATAGCCCAGTGCTCCAATCTATCTAGGTCCTTCTGCAAGGCCTCTTGTCCCTCAAGAGAGTCAGCAGCACCTCCCAATTTGGTATCATCAGCAAACTTGCTAACGGTACATTCAAGTCCTGCATCCAGATCATTGATAAATATATTGAACAGAGCTGGCACTTGGACAGAGCCTTGAGGAACACTGCTGGTGATCGGTCACCAGCCAGATGTAGCCCCATTCACAACAACGCTTTGAGCTCTGCCCTTCATCCAGTTCTTCATCCAGGGCACCTTGAACCTGTTCATCCCACAGTTGGATAACTTGTCCAGAAGAACACTGGAAGGGACAGTATCAAAACCCTTAGTAAAATCCAGAAAAATCATATCCACCACCTTCCCTTCATCCACTAGATGGGTGATCTCATTATAGAAAGACATCAAATTTGTTAAACAGGACTTTCCCTTTGTTCACCCACATTGACTGTGCCTGATGATTGCGTTATTCTTTAAGTGCCTTTCAACAAGTACACAGTATAATCTTCTCCATATTTTTTCCAGGAACTGAGGTTAGACAAACAGGTCTGTAGTTCCCTGGGTCTTCCCTCACACGCTTCTTGTAAACTGGAATAACATCGTCTAGCTTCCAGTCAGCAGGGACCTCCCCAGACTTCCCAGAGCTTTGGTAGATGATCGAGAGAGGTCCTGCCATAACATCCATTAGCTCCTTCAGTACTCTAACAACCTGTATCCACAATCCTGTTATCTCGCTTAAGTTATGATCTTACCTGCTGCTTAGTTAACTAGGTTCTCTTCTAACACTTTTCCAGACAGGGAAAAAATGTCTAATGAGACTGGATGAAAAAACCTCTGGTCTTTGGCAACTCTCCTAGCTACAAAACCCAGAAAGATCCTTAAAAAATCAGTTAACAGTTCCTTTGCTGAAAGCTGTTATCTTGCTAACTTTAAAGTGCTCGGATAGTTACTATATTACATCCCTCCTAGTTTCATTAGCTACTAATGGAACACAAAATATTTCATTACTGATATAAAATGTGAGTAAATCCTAGTGCTTGTTTCAAAATATGATACAAAAATTGCTTAAATGTTCTGTCCTGTGTATTGGATTTTAATTTAAACTTGTATTACTGTCCGAGTTTCACCACTGAAAGGGTTTATTTTGTTCCTGGTGTATAAAAATTATTCTTTTTATTATTCTTGCTTTCTCTTTATCAAATACTGTTGCTTAGCAATTTCTTCTCTTGCCTGTTGTTCACTCACTCTTTGGTATCAGTTTCCTCATTTCATCTTCTGTCACTTTTCTTTTTAACCAAGCTGGATATGTAACCCTCTTTTGTTAGAGTTGGAGATCTTAGGGGACTTAGATAAAGCGTTCCTAAACCTCTCTTTTTAACTTTCACAATTTTCTCCCAGACTGACTGAATTTGTGAAACTAGTCTCTTTCAAACCTACATGTGGTTCATCTTGAGGGTGCTCACAGGGCATGTGCAGGACAACCAAGGGATCAGGCCCAGCCAGCATGGGTTCATGAAAGGCAGGTCCTGCTTGACCAACCTGATCTCCTTCTATGACCAGGTGACCCGCCTAGTTGATGAGGGAAAGGCTGTGGATGTTGTGTACCTGGACTTTAGTAAAGCCTTTGACAGCATTTCCCACATTCTCCTGCAGAAACTGGTGGTTTGTGGCTTGGATGGGTTTACTCTTCGCTGAGTGAGGAACTGGCTGGATGGCCAAGCCCAGAGAGTTGTGGTGAATGGTGTTAAATCCGGCTGGTGGCCGGTCACAAGCGGTGTTCCCCAGGGCTCGGTTCTGGGGCCGGTCTTGTTCAATATCTTTATTGATGACCTGGATGAGGGGATCGAGTGCTCCCTCAGTAAGTTTGCAGATGACACCAAGTTGGGTGGGAGTGTTGATCTGCTGGAGGGTAGGAGGGCTCTGCAGAGGGATCTGGATCAGAGGCTGGATCGATGGGCAGAGGTCAACTGTATGAGGTTTAATCAGGCCAAGTGCCTGGTCCTGCACTTGGGTCACAACAACCCCATGCAACGCTACAGGCTTGGGGAGGAGTGGCTGGAGAGCTGCCCAGCGGAAAAGGACCTGGAGGTGCTGGTTGACAGCCGGCTGAACATGAGCTGTCAGTGTGCCCAGGTGGCCAAGGCGGCCAACAGCATCCTGGCCTGTATCAGAAATGGTGTGGCCAGCAGAAGTAGGGAAGTGATCGTGCCCCTGTATTCAGGACTGGTGAGGCCGCACCTCGAATCCTGTGTTCAATTTTGGGCCCCTCACTACGAGAAGGACATTGCGGTGCTTGAGCGTGTCCAAAGAAGAGGCACAAAGCTGGTGGAGGGTCTAGGGCACAAGTCTCACGAAGAGCAGCTGAGGGAACTGGGATTGTTCAGTCTGGAGAAAAGGAGGCTGAGGGAAGACTTTATCATTCTCTACAACCACCTGAAAGGGGATTGTGGCGAAATGGGTGTTGGTCTCTTCTCCCAAGTAACCAGCGATAGGGCGAGAGGAAATGGCCTCAAGTTGCCCCAAGGGAGGTTTGGACTGGATATTAGGAAAAATTTCTTTATGGAGAGAGTGGTTAAGCATTGGAACAGGCTGCCCAGGGAGGTGGTGGAGTCACCATCACTGGAAATGTTCAAAAAACATGTAGACATGGCACTTCAGGACATGGTTTAGTGGGCATGGTGGTGTTGGGTTGGTGGTTGGACTCGATGATCTTAAAGGTCTTTTCCAACCTTAATGATTCTGTGATTCTGTGATTATTGATTTAGACTGTGCAGATTCGTGCAGGTATGAAAATTAGACTATGGTCATTTGCATCTAGGTAACCAGCTTTCCCTTTTTCCAGCTGAGTGAGCAATTTATTTGTACTTGCATGAATGATTTCTAATATGGACTGCCTTCACTGAATGGAGTATATTATTTGTATGGTGCCTAACAGGTTTCTGACTGTATTAAGCAAAGCAGGGGTTCTGGGAGAGAGGGAAGAGATGGAGAAAAAGAGGGGGAAAAATGGGAAAAGTAATGCAACACATTTTTCATATTTCACATTCTAATTACTCGGGACCAGAAAGGTCAGGAAGGAGAGGATGGATCCACAGGATATCCAGGGAGGCCAGGAGTAGAAGATGTGCAAGAAAAAGATCAAGGACTATCTGGAACTCCGGGGAAACTTGGACAACTTGGTCAGCCAGTGAGTATTTTCTGTCTATTGTAAGAATGCATGCATTTTAGAGTGGATAATAGTCATTCATCACACATGCATAAAGGGCTGAAACTCCACAGCCTCGCACACTGTCAGCAGTTGTACTTCTACAAGATGGGTTTTATCCCCACCGAGTCAACTCAGGAGTGTCATATCTGCTTTGCACATGTGTCAATGACTATGCAAGGGCCTGATGAGAGACAATCATCAGAAAGCACAAAGCAAACAATGGATGTGCCAACACACTAACGTTCCTAGAGCGGTAATTCTACAAACTCTTCGGGCAGCCTTTGCAGTGCTGCACCACCCTCCCAGCTGTCATGTTTGAATACATTCAAAGCTGCTGGACTTCAGAACTCACGTGCCTCCTTCAGTAGCTTCTCTATATCCATGTATCTGTTTCACACTTCATATCCTTCTGAACCATCAGCACAAGATGTATGGAATTAAGCAGAGGTGCAAAACAGATCACACTGTGACACAGTATTTGTTACAGCTCTGATTTGTTATTTCGTCACTGCATGACACATCAAGCCATAGTTAATTGATTTTCTCTTTTGTTACTTGTTTGTTGGTATGTTTTATTTATCTTTCTAACAAAGATGTTTTATTTTAGGGCATTCTGGTAAAAATGGGTTACCCGTATGTACTCTTTTATACTTATTTTGGTTAAGTGAAGAAAAAGACCCACAACATTTTTTATCAGAGACTCTGCTACATTGAAGCTTGAGCAGTGGAGTGTTTTCTCTGTGTGCTCTCTCCAGAAGGCAGCTCTGGTGCTGTAGTTGACTCTCAGATTGCCAAGAGACCCAGGTGTCTAAAAGAAATTTATGATGACCCAGGTGTCTAAGATAAATTTATGATTTCCCAGCTGCAAAGAAAGTAAGAGGCATGGCATGGCATAAGCAGCTGTACAAGGAGTCCAGCTCTGGTGAGGCTGGCTTTTTTTGCAGAGAGTAACTTCAAAAATAGGACATATTCAGTCCCAGATCTCTTTCCAGGGCAAAACAAAGTGGTTCCTTGACCCTTCATAGACACATGCTGCCATGTTTCCTGCTCCTGACCTCGGCTTTTATTAACTTTCCAGATGTACTTCTCACCCCTCAACTCTTGTGCAGTAATTCAAATGCACCTTCTGCTTCATCCTTCCTGCTTTCCTTTCTCTGCGCTTCTCTGTTTTTCCCTTTCTTCTGGCACACTTGCTGTCATCTTCCTCTGTTGTTCCTTCCTCCCTTCTCTAGATGGCTCCCAATCCGTACGTCAGTTCACCGCGAGCTGCTGATCGATTGCGTATGCAGCCGCCGCGCACCGCCGCTGTTCCTGCCCCCGCAAGTGAACCTCAAATGAAACTAGTGTCTTTTAACATATTAAAAAAATAATTCAGTAGTCATTCATGGGATGCATTATTCAGCTCCTGCGTGACGGCTGCCTGAGTGTATTGGTATGTTCAGAGAAAAGTAGCTGGTTCTGCAAATATTTAGCCTAAACTCAGGTTGTGTGTCATTAGGGTGTTTATGTTTACATTTTCTGTATTAACAGAAGTCTGACTACTTTCAAGCAGAACAGTTTCAAAGAAAATTCTATGAAACCAAAATAATGGGGAAATGTCTTATGGAAAATTCTTCAAATTTAATTCAAACGTTTCAAAAGCAATTCTTTTGCCCTTGTAAACAAATCCTTGTAAAACAATCCTATTTCCTATCATAGACATTTTATTATATCTTGTGAAATGTACCATTGTCCTGTATTTTTTACCTTTTTGTCCATGTGCGGCTGGGTTCCCTTCTTGCACATACCTATGCAACTTTACTATCGGTTTGATGGGGCTTCACTTAGCAATAAAATTAGTATGAATTAAATTTATATTTGCCATGTGTTTGCCACTTTTCTATAAACTTGACACCAATTACTCTACGGGAAAAATTATAATAGGAGAAAAAAATCTTTATTCTTACAGAATAAAGGTGGAGAAAACTCATTTTCTCCATAATGAGTTTATATAATCTTTAAAATTAGTACAGTCCTAAAACTTGAGCAGTAGAGTCCATAATTACAGCTGTCCATATTCCAAAAATGCCATTAGGGAAAACAGAATTTATTTGCCTTCTGAATTTTTTTCCAGTGTCCTAACTGAATTCATAAATAACACCACCTTATAACAGCACTGACTTTAAAGCTGGTGGGAGTTCTTTCTAGCCAAAGATCAAGCCTTTATATGAAGAGCATATGTGTGTTACGTGTAGATAAGATGAACATATATAGAAAGGTTTTTTTTGTGATTAATTTGGTGAAGTTTAGAATGGAAAAAGGGGTGAAATGCTATATGTAGTACCACATGTTCCTTGTCAGATGCATGTCCTCAGGAAGCAGCCTACTTTGTAGGAACTGAATAAATGCAGGTGGGTCAAGGCAAAAAGGATTTCAGTAGAAGGTGGGAGCAGGCTAATGCCAATGGTATGATTTGGTGCACTCAGGGCAGCGGTTTGCAGTAGTGTGTTACAAATACATCTCACTCTGCTCTGTTGACTGTCACTTCTGTATGAAATTAAAAACAGATTTCTCCCAAATGTCCATTTTCTCATAGTTTGACAGT
The DNA here is from genome assembly GCF_964289735.1 of Phaethon aethereus. Taxonomy (NCBI): domain Eukaryota; kingdom Metazoa; phylum Chordata; class Aves; order Phaethontiformes; family Phaethontidae; genus Phaethon; species Phaethon aethereus. Next base: position 106,071,505 of record NC_138582.1, on the reverse strand, counting down.
TGCTAGGGAAGAAGCAGAATTCTAGCCCAGAATTTACCTGCTGTAAGCATATTCAGCAACTTTGGAATAAATGAAGACTTTCTTGCCTCTTAGATAAGTAAACGTCTGAGACAGAAAATTTGAAGAGGACTTTTCAGACAGCTGTCAGCGTTCTAGTGGAGCTTTGCAGTTTTCAAAATATTTGTCATCAGTGCTGTGTGGTCCAGTTGGCATCCTGTCAAATCCAAATGCAGGCTGCCAACTGTTTCCATCTGTATCCCCCAAAACAGGCTTCACTGCCACTTTGTTGTGGGCAGAGTAGATGTGGTGGGAGGCACATTTTGTGCACTGCCAGCTGCAGAGAGGTGTAAGTCCCATATCTCCTCCCACTGCACAAACCAAGAGTTAGAATCTAGCACCCTTACATCCCAGCCTCTGCTGCTAAGCCTACAGCCTTTTTAACCTGCACAAAAGATAATGTCTAATTTGTTGGGTTTTTTTTTTTCCTTTTAGGGTGAAAATGGACTTAATGGGTTGCCAGGACTGAAAGGAAAAGCAGGCCTAAAAGGCGAAAAGGTACGTGTCCTCCTAATAACTAACAATCAGTCAGATACCATTTATGCTTGGACATGTGTTAAGTTGGTACACTCTGAGAGAAAAAGTAGTAATAGTAGGGAATCACAGGAGGAATTTTAACATCCTGCTGCTCACCCATGAATCTGCATGAAGAGCAGCCATAGCAGAATCACAAGGATTTTTCAAGAATATGAATAAACTTCAACAGTAGAAAAAGTTGGGCTTTCACAGGACAGCTAAGGAAGATATATTTAACACTTAATAAAGAAAAGTTAACTGCTCTGTGCAACTTACTCCACTGGCTAAGTGATTTAACAGAGGCAGTATAATCATATTACCATTATGAAATTAATATAATTGAAGTAAGAGCTAAACCATCTGAAGTAGCAACTTGTATCACTTCTGAGCTGAAGTGAGCTGTAATGGATTATTCTATCATTAAAGCACATGTTGTACACAAAATTGGCATTCAGCCAATTACTCCAAGTGCCAAATTAATAATTAATTTAATCTGTTTACCAAAACAATTCAGGCTTCATAAGTTCACAAACATAACCCATATAAAGCTCATGGATTCAGATTCAGTTTGAAAGGTTCCAGAATAATTTCAAAGGTAAAATTACTCTCCAGTACGGGTATCAGGTTGTGAGACTGCCTGGCAACCCCCCATCTCTCTGTCCAGCTGAACAGTCTGTCTGTTGTAATGGAAAGATACATTGGGCAAAGGGTTATCATAAGCTGAAGAGAAGCAAAGGCATGTCGGGCAGTTGGGAAGCATCTCAGGTACAACACCCTTGCACTCCCCCGGTGAAGGCAGCGTGCCTGGGACCCATCTCAGGTACAGTTTCACCAAAGCAAGCAGCATGGAAGACAAACAGGAGGACTCAGAAGTCCAGGCACAGCTACAGGGCTATCACCGCTCTGAGGTTACAGAGACACGGTGGGACAGCTCACGGCTGGCGTGCCGGAGTGTATGGATACAGGCTCTGCAGGAAAGATAGGTGGGGAAGGCAGATTACCAGTAAGACGTTAAATCAGTTGGCAAGAGGTATTACAGCCACTCCGTACAGGCATTTCAGAGCCTTGTTTCTGAAAATTCTAAGCAGTCTCAGACCACCAAAGGGCAGTTTGATGGACTTGTTGAGCCAGGATTCTCTTTCTCTCCACTTTGTCTCTCCATTCCTCCCACTCATCATCCCATCCCCTATAGTGATACTTTAACCAGACCCAATTCCTGCAGCAGAAAGCAGGACAAGCACGAAGACACTGCTCTGATCCTCTTCTACACATGTGTGTAATTTTTAAATTATTAGTTGTCCAGAAAATTATTTCATTATTTCCCAGGACCCATTATGTTGGTAGGGTGAGCAAAGCTTAAAGAATTTATCTGTGCACTCACACAAACAATACAAACCAGTTATGCTCTCCAAAGACAGTCAGCACTTTTCCAGCATATTAATATTTAAATTTGAGGAACAGTAGCAGGACCCAGCTGCCTGTTTCTGGTTCTTTTCATTGAAAATGGAAAGCTGGGAATGAATGGGGTGCTACATATCAGTGGAGAGTAGGGAGCTGGCTGTCACTTTTTCCCTGTGGTCCTTGTTCAGTGCAGAGATACAGCCATGAGATGCTCCTTGGGAATGGATACAATTAGGCTTCCTATACATGACTGTCATCCAAATGTGAGAGCTGGGGGGGGGTTCTTCCTTGTAGTACAAACAAAGTGGAAGAAATTGTATTAAAACAAGCACAAAACACCGACACGAGCTAATGTAATAATCACTGGAAAAAAGCAAAGGATGTGTTAAAATGAATGAAGAGTACCTGTAAATGAACATGCTGGCAGACAGTGAAAATAACCCCGAATTAATTAAACACATTCTCTGCGAATATGACTGAAGTATCACTATAGGAACCATTCGACAAAGCCACGGGGAACAAAGAAATGAATGAATACATTTATCTAATGAATTCTCAAGCATAAAGAGCAAGTGACCAAGAGGCAGGTAAAATTCAGTGTTTCCTGCTGTGTGACTGAATATATGAATTTAGAGAACATAATTAAAATGCTCATAAGCCCAGATAACAAATCAGCAGGTTAGAGGGTAAAGCAGAGATCAGTAGAGGCTGGCTAACAGTGTCAGTTGTGTCTCTGTGACTTCTACCCCCTTAAGAAAGCCCAGTGCAACCAGTCTGGTCTCTCTCCTCTTGGAGCAAGGTGGGCAGGAGGTCACACCTGGCAGCTCTGCAGTGTCGGGATGGACGGGTAGGAGCCCGTGCTACATGAAAGCATTGGTGGAGGGAGGGCTGCCCTTTTCCTCCCAATGGTGAGAGAAGCTCTGGGACATGAGCAGTTACGTTGCTCTTTCTTCCCCTCTAAACGTACATCTGCCCTGAAACCGGGATCGCCGTGTAGGAAGAATGTCCAAAATGCACACTGAGGAACCCCTCAGAATGGTGAGCCGTGGTTATCGAATGCCAGAGGCAAGGAATGTGAGACAGCCAGGGAGGGAGAGGAGGACATTCTGTTTTCTCCTGGCACTCCCTCTGCCTGAGGTTATCAGGTAAAAAGCAAGTGGGATCAATCAGTGTTAGAGGTATACAAGGCTTCAAAAACTGAAATTAAATGAGTGCCAATCATTCGATGAAAACAACATGCATATTAAGCAATCAATGTTTTTGTCAGCCAGTGATTTATGATCCTATTTGCCCCATTTTAGGGGATGTAGAGACACATCCTTCTCCCAAAAGAGTTTAAAACACAAAGGTCAAATCCTGCTTGGTGAATTCTCCAGAAAAGGCACACTGACAGTTGAGAATTAAAAGATACATTATAAAAGACTTCCAACTTAAGGTTTAAAAGATTGATGCAGAATCTCAACTCTTGATTTGACTGAAAAATGCTGGAGTTGAGCTGAAAATTTAATAAAAGTCAAAAATACCTTAAGCAGAAGCACTTCAAACTAACCACAGCAAAATGTCACAGATGATGTAAGAAAGCCAAATAAGAAGAGATGGCAGTAATTATGAGAGAAAATGACACAGTTCTGAACAGGGCCTTTCATTGTGTTGGCAGTAGATAAAGGTCAACACATAGAAGAATAATCATGACATGGTGGTATTGGAAAAAGCATTACAGCTGGTAGCAATAAAATGAAGAAATATACTTACTGAGTAGCTTGGTGTGACCACACTTTCTACTTATTCATTTACTGAGGGGAGGGCACATAATGTATGCTAAAAATGCAAGATCATTAATGCAAAACGTTATTTTGACAAGAAAAATACACTGTCTAATGCTGTTAATACTGCTCGTACATTTACAAATTCATTGCAGAAGTTAGAAAGGGAAAAGTCCTTTCTTCCTTTGCCAATGCAAAAATCATGTTTCTCGGGAGCTTGTTTTAGGAATGAACAAAGTTCAACTCTGCTCATAGCATCTAAGCAGGCACTTTTGTTGGACTAGAAATCCACGCAGATTCTAGCTAGTGCTGACAAACCCTGCTGTGCATTTATATGATTAAGTCCTTACTGATTTATCTTCGTTCCTGTTTTAGGGTGATCGTGGTGAGGGATTGCCGGGACCCCCTGGACTACCAGGACCTGCAGGACCATCTGTTCCTTCCAGAGGATTAGTGAGTATTTGGGGCTCTCTGTCAGTAAGCTCAGATTGCCATAGAGGAATCCAAAAATAAATAAGAGGATTTCTCTGGGAAAGTAGCCTGACTGCCACAGAGATAATAATATTTTCTAAGATGCTCATGCAGAAATGCAAATAAGTGTCTGGCTAAGACTGTGTGAGTACTGTAATCTATGTAAAAGCCCAGTATTCGTGTTTTAAAAAGCCGGTAGATGTGTGCGCTCTCCTGTGCAAAAGCAATCATATATGGGAGAACAAGAGACAAAACTTTAGTCAAAAAGACATTATAAACCTGAATTATTCATTTCTTCCCACTACCGAACACAGAAATGGTTTGACAGTCACTTACATTTGCTGTCATTAAATACCAGCGTGGCGACAGTGTTCGTATTTTGAACGCTCAGTAAGTACCCAGGCAATGTTAAAGAATATGTTTCAGATTCATATCTCTTCTGTGCTTGGACCTTTCCCATTCTTTCCATGAGGATACATGTGTGCACAACTGAAGAAGGAATCTGGCATGAATTTTCAATTCATGGTGTGGGAGCTGATTTTACATGTAGCCACAGCCCACCGCTGACACCAATGGAAGTCCTGTGGCGGACTTTTAAGCAAAACTGTCACACGGAGTATTGTGGGTATTTAACAAGATAGTTTGCAATATTTTCCAGTGCACAAAATGGATTATATGCTCCCCTGATCTAGGGTCTGCTGAATTATACCAACCTGTTTCGGTAGCACAAACATAGAAGAACAGCGTTATGAAGGGCTGCACTATTTAGCCTCCACTGATACTGACTTCAAGAGACCACAAGGCAGCTCCAGGTCACTAGGACAAGGTGCTCCAGTCCAACGGCTTTTATCACCCAAAGGCTGCTTATCTAAATGAAGCAGTGAACACCAGGTCCTGCACCGCCTCTACTTTCTTCTTGTCTGTGGTAGCAAGTTTCAAGGCCTTTTATTCCAGAGTGAAGTGGAAGAAGTCTCAGTGCAGCCAAAAAGTGCATCCCTGACTCCTGGGCTTTTGAAACATTAGCGTTGGTACTATTACAACTGATTCAGGTGCTAGTTCTCTACGCACTTTGGGCTGTAGTTTACAAAGCATACACAGCTACGAAACTCATCAAGGACTTGCAATGGGAATCTGTAGTTAAGTTACTTTTATATGAGTGGACATTATTTCATTTTAAATGTAGTGGAACTCACACATGTAGAAAAGTCATATTTCAACTGCCAATTTTGGTTTTTGCACATCTTGGTTTATTCCTTTTAATTTTTAAAATTATGAGTTCTATAAACTTTCATATCAAGTTCTACAATTTAAAAAAATGGATAACTGGTCTTCATTTCATTTTGCTATATATACTATGCAGACAAATCATGGCAAATTTTCCATGAAAAATACTTCTTTTTCTTTAGAGGTTTAAAAAATTCATTGACAGTATGTATGCTGACTGTAGTTTGCATGTAGGTTCCATAATATAGGAAGATGGTTTGAAGTTGAAGAAGATTGAATCTGTGAAATTGTCTTATAGATGAGTACAACTAGATTGCGATACTAAAACTAAACCTGTTTTCTAACAAAATATTTTAGAAAATGCTTTAGTATATTAATTGCCCTTTATAAAATGCCTCTCTGGAATCCAGTTGTAGGTATCTCAGAATGCGGCTTTTGAACTAAGAGGTACACTCTAGGAAACAGTGGATAGTTGTTAGCTATGCATTTTAGGATATTCTTAATGTTGACAGGTATCTTCCAAAAGTTAAAATTGCTCTGAGATATTGCTTCATTTTCAGTTCACTTAGTCACATCGCATGTGTGCCCTGCAGGACTGTTATCACTGTACTCATAAACATCTGCAAGTAAATATAGAGCTGAGTGTCTACAAAGTAAAATGGTATAAAACACCGGAAACATGACCGAAATGATTTCATTGTATTATAATTTATTTCACCAGTGACAGTCTGCTGCAAGGATATTGGCTATAAATGTATTTGCAGTAATTGGCAAGTGATATTTTCATTTGTTGTCTTTAGAAGCAATATATTAAAACTGAATTCTCCTAATTTCAGAATAGGCTGGAACCTGAAGGATCAGGTTCTGGAGACATTGACGGAGAGACTGAGATTTTAAGAGTGAGTATATATTGATGTTTATTTTTCTATAGCACAATGAAGAGCTTTACTTTACTCATCCAGATTGTAGAAGGTCCATTTCACAATGCAAATTTTATACGTGCTTAATTCACAGCATCCAGAAATGCTTTGTAGGGTTTCATTTCAAGATCTGAAAAGGCCTAAGTGTATGTGAGTGGGGAAGAAGTGTGAGAAAGAAAGAGTAGAAACAAAGAAATAATGGCAAGAGGACTTCTTAAAATGAGGAAATGCTTTTAATCTGATTCTGAGAAGACAGTAAAGAGAAGGGAGATGGAATGATAGTATCTTTTGGTTTTTTAATTTGGAGTACCTGTTCTAAAAAATAAGTATGTCTGTATGAAATACTTTACACTGCTTGATCCATTTTGTTGTCCCGAAAGTGTGATCGTATACCTGGTGTGCAACATGCTAATATACACACAGAGTAGAAGTATTTTATTTAAACCATATTTACACAGATATGGGTGCTAGGCGGTATTCCACAAAGCTAGCACACCATGCAAAGGAATCACCATGTATTTATCCCATTACATAGTTAGCGAAAACAATAGAGAACCCTCCAAAATTTACATCCATTGGCTAGTAATTACCACATTGCTTATTATTGGTTACGCATATTTAAATTACCATGCATGCTCCTAGACTGAGTGGGGGAGCAATTTGCATAGTCCCTCAGCTGAGTCGGTGGTCGCGATCTCCCCGTGCCGCCTTTACCCCATTTACTGCGGGTTCTGCTGATCTCACGACAGTTACGTTTTTGAAGAGGGCAGGAACAGCTCCGTCTTCATGGTTTACTGCTTAAGTACAACTACTTCTTCATCTTCTTGACCACTAAATCCGGGTCCATTAGTCTTTTTTTAATTGTGTTGTCTCCTACTGACCTGCCCCCCTAGAATCTTTCATTCATCTCAGGCATCAATTTGAACTTCCCCGTATCCCTGCCTTTGTGAAGAACTGTAACACCGTCACACCAAGGCTGGCTAGCAGAGAGAGACGCTTTGGCTGAGTGAAAGGTAGTAAGATTTTGAGGCACATGTTCCTGAGTGACATTCTCTGGGCTGTGTAAGATGGGAGGACAGACTTCTGTCACTGGGAAGAAGTGTTCACACCGGGTAAACTTGAGTCTTGGGCTCTTAACACACACTTGTCCATTGGTTAAACTGGGACAGTCGAAGGAGTGGCTCCCTTAGATGTTCACCTCATCCTTCTCCAGGAGGTGTCCATCTCAGCTTCAGAAAGAGCTTATATGGCTTGTGAATCTACTTAACTACTTAATTTTGCAGACATAATGTTCAGGAGAGTCAGCATCAATGGCTGTGCACTTCAGTAGGCTGTGCTGTAAAACGCAGCTGATTCACGAGCTGTGCTCGGGATCAATATAGGCTCCAGGAACAGAACAGAACGAGTGGGATGACAAGTACCGGTTTAAGATTTTAGCTTAGTCTGTCACTCTTAGTGTTATGTGTCAACAGCCTCAAGTAAGCTTTGTTTCAGGGATTGAATTTGTGCATTGGTCTTGTGCTTTCCCTTCGCAGAGAGCCGACGTATTTTGAGAGACAGTACTCAGATGAGCATGGCTCTGGATTAAAAATGGGATGTCTGGCTTGTTTTTCTTGCTCTGTTTCTGAGCTGTTGAGTGGCAAAGGAAACATTTGGAGTGAGGATTTTTTTCTACTTATTTTTTGCTAGACTTTTTTATTCAAAGGAGAGGCTATCTTTCCAATACATTCTGCACAGAACAATGTGCCTTTTTTTGGCGAAAAATAGCATCAATTAACTAGAACTTGCTGCCAGATCTGGAAATATTGTGTATGTTTTGTTCTTGAGCCACTTCTTCACACATTATCTCTAGGTAGTCAGCCAGATCTACTTTTACCATGTTCCTGCTGAAAATCCAAGTAGCAATCTATAAAATATGTATTGCAGTTGCAAACAATGTGGTTTTACATTCACAGAATGAGTCAGATATACAATGAATCAGGTGACATGTTACAGTTAAGGACAAAAGTTAGTAAAATCAGAAGTCAAGAGGCTGAAGAGACATAAATGAGAAGGCTTTTACTGATCCATCTAGCTAGAGTGAGAGATAACCTTTTATGCAGTCTTTGGGATGGAGCATTTCCACCCTTCAATTAGAAGCTGTTTCATCGATAATACTGCAGCTTTCTAAGGAATGAACTCCCTGAATGCCTGTCTCCTATGAACTCCAGAATGCTATAGCATTCTGAGGCCTCTGTTTTGCAAATACATCTAGTGATATTTTTCGTTCTCTCAGACTGACTGAAGACTTTTTTTCTATTTCTTCTTTCCTCCAAAGTGCTGAATACCTTATTCCCAAGGCTGTTCAGGAGGGAATTGCCACATGCTGAAAGTTAGTTATCTGGCCTAATTTAGGAGACTAGCTCCTTTAGATGTCCTATGCAGTTAATGAGACAAGTGAGTGCTTGGAATGGCTCCCTGCAGAAGGCTCTGTCAACTGTACTGAAAATCCAAGATGACCATCTTCCTAGCAGAATCCTGTAGATGACCCTAAGTTTGAATTAAAGAGTTCTTGCCTTACAGTGCCATGCCCCAAAATTTCAAATTGTCCATGTTTGCCTGCTAATCCAATCAGTAACAAGGATGGACTTGCACACGAGAGAGAGTATTTGCAAATGTACTATTTCTCCTAAAGTAAGATATTTCATTCATTTTATTAAATTTAAATAGATCTGCCCTTGTCCATGCAGGATAGATCTTTGGTGCAGAGGCCATTTTTACAGCACTAAGCACAGTCAGGTCTTGACCATGAGAAGTGCTCCAGCAATAGCACGGATAAACCCTTTGAGATGAGTATAGAAAAAAGTATCTACTTCCCTTGTTTAGTGATCCCTTGATTTAATTTCAGTTAAGTTTCTTAACATTAGGTTGATTATTGGAATATCTCTAAGGTCTTTACTGGGTTACAGAAAGCTGACACAGAATTCTTTTATTTTTAACTTCCTGCTTGTTGTTCCATGCCATCAAGTGGCACAATTCAGAGAGCAAGGATGGAGGAGGTCAGTGTGACCCTATGTAAGGAGTGTATCTGTGAAATAAAATTGATTCTTAATGAAGCAGATGGGTAATGGTAACCCAAGCTGAGAGTTTTATGAACCTGAACAGTCTGTGTGAGCTTTTCCTGCTTCATGTATATACAAATGAACCTGGCTAAGGCCATTTCTAACAATGCTGCTGATTTATCCAGGGTCTTCCTGGGCCACCAGGCCCCCCAGGACTGCCTGGTCTTCCGGGAAAGCCAGCACCTGATTCAGGTGTAGGACCTCCTGGGTCACCAGGGGAAGATGGAGCTTCTGGTGAACCAGGCCCTGAAGTGAGTACCCATTTGTGCACAAATATTAATGTTGTTTCTGTCCTACAACACTAAGCTCTAAGGCTTACAGTCTGTATAATTCTTAATAATATTGCAGAACATTTTTAATTGAAAAGCTTGGATTTTATGCACATTTTTAACCAAAAAATGACAAAATAAATGTCTAGCTAACTGAAAGCACATTACTCCACAGCAGGATGTACATTTGGCAGACAGATACTGGTGAATCTGGACCAGAATAAATAAAAAGGAAGGATGCTTTTACCAACACTGAATAAAGCTAAGGATTATTTTTCCTATGGTGCTTTCAGGAAAATGAAGTTTAATAAATCACTTACATAATCTCCAGGGAAATTTTAGCATGAATTGAATTTTCCTCTTTCAGGAACTCTCTTCCTTCTTTTTCTTCAGCTAGGTAGAAACACTTTTTCCTGTGGACAGGTGGAATACTGTTCTACTTTAAAAAAGGTTGCTAGAAGTTCAAGTGTTACCTATTTGTTAATGAATCCTCAGTAAAGTGTTTTTTCAGTGAAGAAAACTTTTTTTTTAGCATTTATCAACTCTCTGAATCCTCTCTGGAACTATATTTACTAACATGGTTCCCTTATTCCCTATCAACCACCTGCCAACAGCAGTTGTTCTCGAGACTAGGTTTGATCTATACGTTCATGTTACCTTCAAAGTGGGTCATCATTGCTATATCTGACATGGTGTAATTAGCATATATTAAAGAAACGTATTAGTGACACATGTTGAAGAGGAGATCTCACTACATCTCAGCTGTGCTGTTTTTTTTGAGGATAACCAAGTCAGGAGTTAATACAAAATCTAAAAAGGTGGGTACAATAAATTTTAAGTGTCTGGCCATCAAGGTGGAAGGCAGCATCCTTTGTGCAGACAGAAACAGAGCACCTGACAATCTTTAAAATGGGATCCAAGAAGCACATGCATGGGAAGCCATTGAAAACCAAGAACTGAGGATGTATATACCCTGTAGGGAAACACTGAGAATAGCCTGAGTTGTATGTATATCTCACTTAAAGCTGCAGTGATTCTGCCCCTCTACTCTGCTCTCATGAGACTCCACCTACAGTCCTGTGTCCAGCTCTGGAGCCCTCAGCACAGGAAAGACATGGACGTGTTGGAGCAGGGCCAGAGGGGCCACCAAAATGATCAGAGGGATGGAACATCTCTCCTGTGAGGACAGGCTGAGAGAGTTGGGGTTGTTCAGCCTGGAGAAGAGAAGGCTCCAGGGCAGACCTTACTGCAGCCTTCCAATACTTAAAGGAGGCTTACAATAAAGGTGAGGACAGACTTTTTAGCAGGGCCTGTGGCAGTAGGACAAGGGGTAATGGTTTTAAACTAGAAGAGGGCAGATTTAGACTAGATGTAAGGAAGAAATTTGTCACAATGAGGGTGGTGAAACACTGGAACAGGTTGACCAGAGAATTAGTAGATGACCCATCTGTGGGAAACATTCAACGGCAGGTTGGACGGGGCTCTGAGCCAGGAAGATGTCTGGACTCCTTGCAGGAGGGCTGGACTACATGACCTTTAAAGGTCCCTTCCAACCCAAACTATTCTATGATTCTATGATACTGTGGATACCTCAGAGGCCTATCCTGAAAACTAGTCACTTTCTGTCAGGAGCTGGGTCTCATATCCTCAGGCTACAAGGGATTGTAAACATCACAAATTTTTCTTCATCCAGGATTTAGGCTTGCAAGGTTGAATGTCCACTCAACAGAGGTCAGAAATCAGGATAGTTTTGGGACTTCAAAATTTCAGAGTGTTCCTTCTTGGAATAAATTGTATCCCTATGAACCTCACTAAATTAAAGCTGTGATAGAGTGCAGAAGATGAAGCTGTACGTGGACTACTATTTTGCTGAGTTACACACAGTTTCAGCATTTGCTGCACTCAAGTGCTTTGGCTGTGTTTTGAGTATTTGCTTGGTTATTAACTGAAATGTCCTTTTTTTTTACAATTTTACAGGTGATTGACAAGGCCGTTAATGGTTCTGGCCTTCTAATGAGATGTTTCACTCAGGCAAAATAACCTGCTCCCACAGAAGTAGGCTCAAAAGCAGTATGTTTCACCCAAGCTTTTCACTAACATGTTTCAGAAAAAGCCTCCTCTGTGTATGCAAAGGAGCTTTGACAACCAGATTACACCATAATTAACAGTTGTAGTCCAGGTCCTTAGAAAAGTGTCACTGACTTAAATTTGAAAATAAGTATCAAACACTTATTAAATTAGTGTATTGTAAACATTGGGCTTTCTTCTTGATATTCTTTGCTTTCTAGAAATCATCAATGGGTTTTTCAATGGTTTTATGCAGTAACTGTGGGATTGTGTTCTGCATTCTCGATGGTTTGCTCTCAGTGCTATTCACAGAGTTAGCCTCTGGTCCCACAGCAAGGTGCACTCAGGGCATGTTTGCCCTGCGGTTGCAGTAGCATAAGCCAGTTCTTGTAGGCTCCATGTGACCATGGGAGTAGTCAACAGCGGTCGTGCAGCAGCGTGGAGCTCAGAGCCTGCCAGCCACAAAACGAACAGGGCTAGTCTGCACTGACCTTCATGCTGCTACAACAGCGGTGACAACCTGCACGGGGTAATTTAATGCACTCCTGTCAAATCCTGCAAGGAAAAGCCTTAAACATGCCTGGACCTCCAATGGTTTCTGTTTTGTTAAATACATCTAAGCCGTAGGCCCTGGGAGTGCTTCTGTGTTGTGCACTGCCAACCTTGACATGCCCTGAGAACATAAAAGGATAGGACCCAGCGGTCTGCAGGGCCTTTCCACCTACATCCTTCTATAGCATGGTTTCCTTGGAAGAAAATCCCAATGACTGGGAAGGAAAGAACTGCCTGGTCTAGAGGATGTCGGGAGCAGGGCAAAAGGATGTCTTGAGAGCACACTTGCCCCACTAGTTGTTAGGAAACTTGTCATTAACAACCCAATGGCTATAATAGCAGGAAACATTTTTTTTGTTCTTTCCTCTTCTTAACTGCTCTAAGTAAGGAATTAAGGCCTGAAGAGGCCATGGTTTAGTTGAAGAGAGCTGTAGATGGACTGACAGCAGCTCTCCAGTGTCCTGCACGGTGGCCACACTCCCAGCACTTCCCCACGCTCTGCTTATCGTGCTGTACCCATGGCCTATCCGTCCTTCCTGGGCGTTTTCTGCATTGACTGCAAAGGGGAAAATTTTCCACAGCCCAGCCAGTCTTTCTCAAACTCCTTTACAATTTGCTAGCCCTCCCTCCCTGGCAGTGGAAGAAGAAGGAGGGAGATGAGGAGTTCATCCATGAACACAGACCAGATCAGCACTAGATATGTTACTGTCTTTATCACAGTGCTTGACTCCAGGACAGAGCTTGCTTACTTGCTTTATTTGTTTCTTTTTTCGCAAGTTATTATTTCCCTAAAATCACAAGGTTGGCTGAGAATCCATAAGATCAGTCTCATGAGACTAAGTCCGTTTTATTTGCTGTTTGGACTGTGAAATTTACTATCTCCGAAAAACACGTTTTCATGTTTGTGGGTTTGTTCATTTGTAACCAAAAAGGCTAGAAACTTGTTATTTCAGTTAAAAGCTGAGATTCTCACCTGACTGTGGGTAGGATATCCCATGTTGTAGACTTCCAGTAATATTTTAAGACTACAACATTTTTGGACAGTAATAACAAACTTGTTGAAGTGTGGGGTTTTTTAAGATGTGCCATAAATATCTCCCACTAAGTGCTGTGAATACTTCACACTAAGAGAACAGCAAATACTAAAGACCATGGCACTGCAATGCTTTGAGCATATGCTTCATTGAACCTTTTGTCTCACTTTAAGCATGAACAGAAGTTGTTCTAGAATATAATCAGGAAAAAAGGCACAGCTTTATTACATAAATGCGGTGCCTGGCCAGTCTTTCCTTGTTTTCAGTTAATTAATTACCTTACTTTGTATTTTAATTGTTCGAAGGTAAGCTTCTTCTAGTCATATCTAATCACTGAATGACTGGCTTAAACCTATGAAAAAATCACATCCTCTGAGAGTTAGGAGACTATCAAGTGTTCTAAAAAGTCCTGCAGAGACCTGTCATGAAAATGCCTATATTGGCAACATTTCTCAGACCCACAGTAACTTCAGAACCACAGTATCCTCAGAGAATAATTGGAGGTCTTCTGTCCTCTAATACAGACCAGTGTTGCTCCCCACTGCTCATATATTTAAAACTGATAATAATTTTTCAGTAAAATGAAGATGATTAGCACCTTAAGGCTTATTATCAGAAGCAGACTGCTTTATGACCAGGCATATTTTCCCACAAAAGAGGATATTATTTATATTTAGATAAAAATTCTAAAAGAAAATACAAAGAGAGTCTACGATCAATAACAGAGAAGTAAAAATTAAAGCTGTGGAAAAAAAAAAGGTAGTAACCACATTCAGGCAGTCAGCTTTAACATGAGATACAGTGATCAAAATTAGTATCAACTGCTTTTCATGCTTGAGATACAAACAAAACCAAAACCAATATAAACTTGAAGCATATCTGAAAAATAAGAAATTAAGGGACAGTAACTTCAAATATATGGACTTTAGCCTGCCTAGGAGTGATTGATTCATGAAATTTGGCAGGTGGAAAATTCCCCCACAACAACTTAAATAGAGTAGGATGAATTGGGATAGGTTTTTAGGAACTAACCAAATAGATGCAGAAGCGTCATTCTCTTAAAATAAATACATGCTTTTGGCCTCAGTTTCCCTGCCCTTTCCCATCTTTACTGATACATCAAATCATACTGGCCTTGACGCAGATATTATTCTCTGCATCTACTGATTGTAATTAGGATGATGCTCTAAAATAAAAAAGACAGAAATGCAGGCCAGTTTTAATCTAACTGTTTTGCTCCCAACAGTACTTTTTTTTTCTGAATCCAAGACAAATCAAATTGTATCGATGATTATGACTGCAATTTTAAGAAAATCCATTGACAACTCTTGTAAAATAGACAGTTACCCTAGTGCTTTATTTGCTGCATTTGACAAAGTGCAGTGTTGGGTTAAAAGGTTTTCTATAATAGCATCTTTTCTATTCAAAATGTACTTTCAACATCATGACTGTGGCTGTTTCTGTATCTGTAGAAGGTAAAGTGACTAGAATGGTGTAGGACATTTTGTTAAAATTTGTCATAAAGTAATAATGTAAAAAGAATTCAAAGAAAATGGAGAAATATGTATTGATTCATCTTCTGTTTTAAAGATGAATGTGTTCCCTGTTGTGCAGTCTAGGATTTCACAGGCTATAATATTAACTACTTGTAGCCAGTCATTCTTCTGATGCACCAGAAATCATTGTTGTCCACTTTCAGGATAATTCCTGGGAAACACATCACTTAAAAAAGTAGAAGTTAAATGTTCACCAGACTACTAAAGTATGTTTGCAGAAGAATCAGATCATGACAAGCCTGCAGGTTGCTGAAGCAAAACTCCAGCTATTAACAGCACAGACCTACGCACTTTCACACGACCTCAGAAACTGTAGCCCTGCTCTCCAAAGATTTGCACATACTTGCACACTTTGGATAAGTGAAGTGAGATCTATTCACAGCAGAAATTTTTGGGTGGGAATCCTCATTCAGTAACACATTGTAACGGTTGTGTAATTAAAGGTATTCAGTTGTGAATCCTGATTTCAGAAGACCAGCCAATTACCTGAAGTTGTGTGCAGTCTTAAGTCCTTGCTAAATCAAGAACTTTGTGATATAACATCCCTTCTTTATGAGAAACATGTCTTGGAAATGTTTGGGTAAAGACTGCCTTTTGTAATGGGAAATACCGCTTCACTAACGGCTCCACATTGCATCTGATACTGATGTGATATTGATCTCATTAAACACATGTTTTCTAAATGCTACATGAAGTAAAATTGCCTCATGTCATTGTATAAGGATATTTGCTATGGTTATTTTTTTTAAAGTAGCTCACAAATGCATGAATACACCCTGAAGTGAGTAACAAATCTCCAAGTGTTGCTTGCAAGCTACATAAGAGAGACTATGCAAAAGCTGTGAAGGAAATAAGCAATTTTAGAGCAATGAAACTTAAAATTGCTAAGCAGTATAGGGAAATAGTCACAAAAAGTTAGAACAATTATTGTTTTTAGCCCAACCTCTCTTCTAATCCTCTGTCTATGTACTCATGGCAAAATACAATACGAAAATGTTTGAAACATACTAAAAATATTTCTGGTCTTTTTAATATTAAGAAGAATTTATTAGTTATTGTATCACATATAGTGCATCCAAAGGGCAAAAACAGGGGGGAAAAAAGTAAGGAGAGCAGGGAAAATTAGGCCTTTGTGACCATTCTGAAAACACCAGAGCAAAAGAATGTTTTGTATCTCCTTCTGCAACCACTTATATCCTTCCCCAAAATAGATGAACAAATGGATAAAAGATTCTCAGAGGCCAGAATGCACAACTGTAAATTTAATTAAAGGCTTTCAGAGCCCAGTTTTAAAAACATAGGGCATGTTAATATGCGTGTTACTGTTCCCTTTCTTGCATATATAGTTACTGTGGGCTGGACTTCAACACCTGTACTGATTGACTGGTTGACCCTACAAAGCCAGTTTTTCCCAGCCTGGCTGCTCACCCAAATGCATGCTCAGTCATGGAATCAACAGAGGACATTGGGTGGAGAACTAAATATACATTTTTCACGGCAAAATTAAAGTGAGGCATCACACAGATTACCAACATTTTCTCAGCTAGCTCTTGTCTGTCACTGAGGTTGCCAAAAGTGTGGATGGCTGAAGCGCATGTGGATTTCAACCCCATTGCATCTGTAGTACTGCCGTCAAAACCTGCTTGGATAGCACCATTATTTTGCATGATAATGTTATGTTTATGTTGGTTTATATTTTTATTATTATTTTGTGATTGTTTGATACAGTTTTGTATTGAAATATATTTAAATACTGTTTCGATACAAAGCCAAACTCTCAGAAGACAAGAAATACAAATGTTAGAACTTAATGGTGTTAGGTGCTACCTGGTCTTTCATAATGCTGTATCACCTGTTGGTCAAAAATACCTACATGAGTGTGCTAGGAAGAGGGCTCTCAAATGTCACCTGCTTTAGATTTATTGTCATCTACAGGGTCCTCAAGGTCCTCCTGGTCTTGATGGAGTGGTTGGCCCACCAGGACGGAAGGGAGAAAAAGTAAGTTAAATGTCTGCCTTGCTCCTACTTCAGTGGAAAATCTTTGTCAATTCTAGGCTGTAAAATTCATAAATACTTGTTCCTGCAAGAAAGTGTTCACTGGCTTCAATATTTTTTTAGCTGAATCCAGCTGATAATGGCTTGTTAGAACACATCTCAAAAGGCATATTCAGAAATCCAGCACCCCCTAATGGGTACAGTCGCACTTTCTGCAGCATGCAATATTCAAAATGCCGCATGAGCCACTCTGTTGTGATTCGCCAGTAAAAAGCCAGCCATGACTGGACTCATGCATGTGAGTCTGTAGGGGGAAAGAAAGAACTCCAGCTCACCCATTCTGGCAGAGACTGACAGCACATTCCCTGCAGAAAGCGTTCTCCGTGGCGCATGTGTGTACCAACGCAACTGGAACTACTTAAGGTTGGATTCTGTGGACCACTGGCACATCAAGTTTTGTACATTTCCACATCAGCCTGTATTTGTCTTAACTGCTGACTACTGCACTGCTGGTGCCCCCAGCTACGATATCCCACCCCCACACTTGTGGCAGTTCCACCCTTGATTAAACATGTCAGCATCCTAACCTGGCAGCAAAGGGTTACTTAGTTTTCTGTTGACTTGCTGCACTGGTTCGCTCCATGCATGATCACATGAGCATGATGGCCAGCAGAAACAACGTATTGCAAAATTTCCACTGTTGATAAGTTTCAAAAAAACTACTGCATCCATTTTTTTTGCACCCCACTTCAAGAAGGAGGTGGAGAAGACAGAGACAAAGGCTACAGGAAAATGTCATCCTCCAGTGAGCTTCTACACCATACGTTATGCACAAGAACTTGAAAGTAGATTCCTAAGCGTTCATTGAAAGTTCACATACTGTAAGGGAAATGAAAAGGCAAGTCCTAAATGGCCAGAATATTGGCATTTATTTATTTATTTTGTAAATCACAAGGTACTTTTTTTAAATCCCCTCTTGAGGCTGTAGGATCTGGGTTGTGATTTCAAAAGCCTGAGGCTGGTAAAACTGCAGCACACATGGGAACTAGCAGCTATCCAGAAAATGCAGTGTGTATGTTACAAAGCAGGCATCCAAAACTTGTGTCCATTGTAATCAGTGGTATCTGTTGTACACAATGAAGTCTAAGAACAGGGAGAAGTCTTAGCTGAAGTAAACTGAACCTGAATCGAAAGAGACTGATGTGGAAAGGGAAGTAATCGGAAGAAAAATTAAATTTTCAAAAAGGGCATAATCCTCAAAAAAAGGACAAAAATTCAAATGTTTTGCCTCACTGATCCCGATTTCTGCATTGTATATATGTGATAAAAGTTTAATTAGAAATGAAGCACTACATATACACCTGCTCAATACAATCCCCAGCAGGTTAGGATAATAGGATTTTTGCATTTCTACTTTTCTTTTTTTTTTTCTGAAAACCTTGTTTAATCTATATTGCAATACCTATTTTTGATCTAGAGAAGACTGCAGTGAGAAACTGCAGGATGCACTGAAAGTAAAGTAAATTTGTTACTTGGAGTGAAATTTGATGTGGGTTTTTGCCATTTCTTCTGGAAGAAACACTGTTATTATTTTACTCCTGGTGCTTACTCATTTTTTCAGACCTTACTCAAGCAATATTGCTGTTGAATGAATAAGGACAGGAGCTTGCCAGTATAATGAGTAATTCTGTTAGATTCAGTGCAATTTGGAAAAGAAGTATTTGCATGCTGTGGCTTTCTGTCTATTCCATGAACTAGAGGTGGAGAAAGCAGTATCTAAGTAAAGTGTATAAAAGCAAATCAAATAGCTTGATTGCTGCAGAGGAGCCTTAAAATCATACCAGTCATCACATCCCTTGTTTGGAACAGTGCCCTAGACAACTTGTGTGGGATCAGTTTCTGCTTCTGTAAAATCCCATTAGAGTTTTGATATTTAAGTTCAGAAGCATGAGGATGTGACCCGCAATGCTTAATTCTGTGTGCTCCAAGACCTTTAAAATCTGCAGCAATAATTGAAATACAAGATTGCATCCTGTCTGCATAGTAGACCAGACCTATTCCTTTGCTATTATAATTCCTGAATTACAGATTGTTTTCTTTTTAACTAAGGGGTTTAATGTTTCATGTAAAGGACATTTTGACACCAAATTAAACAAAACAGAAATCTGTGGGTATTTTAATTAAGAAAAAACATCATAAATGTGTTTTGGTTGACTGTCTAATGCTCTTACTGTAAGTAATTAGGATTGGTTTGCTTTTCCAGGGTGATCGAGGTCTTCCCGGTTCTGTTGGTCCAAAGGTAAAAAAAAAAGAAGTGTCTTTATAAAATACAGTATCATTCTAATACAGCATGTTACTGAAGAGGGCTGAGAAGTCTAAAAGATTATTATTATGAAACCTAATGAAGTAGGCAAACTTGGCTTCTCTAAGAAGTGTGGCCAGGAGGTCAAGGAAGGTGATTTTTCCCTCTACTTGGCTCTCATGAGACCACACATGGAGTAATGTGCTCAGCTCTGGGGCCCCCAGCATAAGACATGGACCTGCTTAAGCGGGTCCAAAGGAACGTCATGAAGGTGATCAGGGGGATGGAGCACTGCCCCTGTGAGGACAGGCTGAGAGAGTTGGGATTGTTCAGCCTGGAGAAGAGAAGGCTCCGGGGAGACCTTATGGCAGCCTTCCAGTACTTAAAGGGGGCCTACAGGAACAATGGGGAGGGACTCTTTACCAGGGAGTGTAGTGATAGAACAAGGGGTAATGGTTTTACACTGAAAGAGTGTAGATTTAGGTTACATAGTAGGAAGAAATTTTTTACTGTGAGGGTGGTGAGACACTAGAACAGGTTACCCAGAGATGTTGTGGATGCCCCATGCCTGGAAGTGTTTGAGGCCAGGTTGGATGAGGCTTTGAACAAGCTGGTCTAGTGGAAGGTGTCCTTGCCCATGGCAGCGGGGCTGGAACTAGGTGATCTTTCAGGTCCCTTCCAAGACAAGCCATTCTATGATTCTATCATTCTACTTACATGCATCTACTTATGCATGACGGACCTTTTATTTTAGGGTGATACTGGAGTCACCGGATCAATAGGCCCCAAAGGAGAAACTGGTGCTGTTGGGTCTCCTGGGAAACCTGGACCACCAGGACCTCCTGGACCTCCTGGACCCCCTGGACCTCCTGGACCCCCAGGACTAAGCTACAGTTTGGGATTTGAGGTATTTTGCTATTATGCAGTTTGTTGTAGCTATGTATCTACTTCCTTCAGAAGAGGGAAAGTGTAATCACTGTTTATTTCACAGGTTGAATTGATGACAGATGGAGTCATTTGCTCTAGATTGAAATTTGTCTAAAGTGGCCTACAATTCCTTTTACATTTGACCATATAATTGACCATGCTTAGACCATGGCAGTAATGGATTTCTTTGGGCAATTTTCATGAAATTATTCAATAGTAACTATGTTCAGATTCCATTTTTGATGCTTACATCATTGCTAATATAAAATACTCAAATACTGTACTACAAGGAAAACTTCTTTAGCGCTTTTTTTCCATGTAAATAATTTAAAGCCATGCTCTAAATACACATAGAGAACTGACAGTATTCATTAAAATCAAACTGCATGTCTCCCTTGAGCTATGACTTTTCCCATGCTGTCATTCTTGAGGCCATGAGTTTAGTTTAGACTTGTCACTTATGTAATGTGAAAATACAGAGACAGATGTTGGATATTTCTGATCTCATGGTCTGTTCTACTCAGCAGAAAAATGTTCTATAAAAAAAAAATTGCAGATGCTACTCTTTATACTTCTGAAAATAATACATTCATCGCTTTAAAATATGAGATCTGTCCAGCTCAAGAGTTTTACATGCCATTTGAGAACTCTTCATTTAGATGATCTTTTTGGAGCAG
This sequence comes from Phaethon aethereus, assembly GCF_964289735.1. Taxonomy (NCBI): domain Eukaryota; kingdom Metazoa; phylum Chordata; class Aves; order Phaethontiformes; family Phaethontidae; genus Phaethon; species Phaethon aethereus. Next base: position 106,050,673 of record NC_138582.1, on the reverse strand, counting down.
AAAGTGGCTTTGCGGTACAGAAAGGCAAAGGGAGCACACTCAGGTGCAAGAACTAGAGCTGCCGCATTAACATCTTTGTGAAGAGAGGTTGACAAATTGCCTGCATCAATATTCATATATGAGTCTTCCCTTTTTTTCTCTTTCCATGCATTTTTGATTTCTAATTTATCTGTTTGGCTCAGGAAAGTCTTTTCAGAGTTTTCATTTTTTTATGTCATGGTATATAATACAAGTTTGCATAGAAACTGAGGACAGTTTCTTCAGTTGTAAGCAAAACTACTGGCCACTTGTAGAACTTCTGCAGTAAAGTGGTGGTGTTTAAAAGATACCAGTTTATTCACACATGTTTCTCCTAGTATCTACACTATCCCTTTTGTACTTCTCTTTTCTTTACCCTAGAGATACTTTGAGCACTCCAAGTACATAGGTGACCACTAGTGCCTGTTTAGAGACATATTCTGATTTCTGATGCCCGACTAAATAATATTGTACTATATACACTGTTGGCTAATAATCTCACTGATGTCAGTGGCTGTCAATGGATGAAAAAATCTGTCCAGCAGTTCACAAGTTCTTAATTGCCAGCGCTGCAACTGTTAACAAGGAACAGCATAAAGTCTAAGCATACAAACAGTCCATTGCATTAACTCAGACACACTAAAAAGGCTGGTACAAATTCTCCCCTGAATAAATTTACCTTTGTCTCAAAATGAGATAAGGACTGCTGGACATCTTCATCCTAGCCCAGGATAATGGTTTCTCTGACTTACAGTCATCTTCTGTGACCCTTGAGGATCCAGTGTTAAGAGATTCTCCACTCTTCCCCATTCGCACTATTTGAGTAGAAGCCAACTTTGCTGCATTATGCCATCAGAGTTTCTCTGCAGGTAGGTACTTAGGACCAAACTCTGCCACTTCTGATACCTAAGTACCAGAGGAGCAAAATTAGCAGATGAGAAGGAGAAGATGAAAACTGGAAGTCACTACTTTTATGGACACAATCACAGAAGGATCCCAGCTCTAACTGCAGCAACAATATCTTGACTGGCTTCATCTTGAACTTCATCTAGTCTGAACAGAATTGGCATGATTGTCATTTCCCTGCGAGGAATACTACTGTTAACAGGCCTGCTAGTTCTAGCTGATCTTTCGGATGCCCACCCCTGCCATCTGTTAAGGCAGCATCGTTGTCTGCCAGCTTGTTAGGGCAACACTACCTCTTGGTTGGCAGTCTATTTATTGCTGTAAGGCTGTTTCTGCAAAACATTCCTGTTAGCACTTGTTAGCATCTGTGATCAGCTATGTGCAAAAACCAAATGGCATGGGATTTGCTGGCACTTATCATTGCCAAAAGAACAGTTTGAGCTGCAGAAGGTACCTGGTAAACCCATTAAAAACATGCAGATGTCAAAAGCGATGGTGTGTTATATAAAGGCATCAAGCACTCTCTTAAAGGGAAGAATATATTGGCACAGTGGAAGCAAGGGAAAGAAGGACGCAGAAACACAGCTTGTGATTTACCCTAAGTAGTGAGTGTTTGGCTAAACAGGCCAAACAGAATATCAGCAGATTTTCTGTTGATATTTGATACACTGACAGCTGATGGCGGAACAAAATGGAAGTCTGAATAATGTTCAGTCTCAGGTGAAGTTGCATGAAAGGACTTGAGCCAACCTGATGACTCAATGTCTCCCACCTTGGTCCCCGAAAAGAAGGACCTGATTCCAGCTGTGCACTCCTGTTTCTCTTGTTCTTGGTCTCGTGGAGTTGGTGGAAAAGGGATGTCTCTTTTTCACTGGAGTTAGATCAGTTGAGGTTTTCCAAAACTTCAGCATTAGGCTGTCATTCCATAGCAACTTAAGCTGATCTAATTGGTTTGCCACCCTTTCCCTTACACTGTCTCCAGACTGTGTCAGACCTCTGGAAATCTGAGACATTCCAAGTCACTAACTGGCAGAAAGCTAAGTAGGCATGGAGTATGGGTCCTCTAATCACGATAAGCTGATACAAGGGCTCGTTATCTCTAAGAGGTGGAGATTCTGCTTTGCTCCTGCTCCTCCTCCTATCTGCAGCCATTCCTGGTACATGCCTGCCCTTCACATGCACTAACATGCAGTGTTCCATCAATCTTTCCACAAGCCAATTTAAGTCACTAAAATTTTACAGAACCATCCCACCCCCAAAAAGTAACATATTTACTGCCATTTTAGTAATTTAAAGTTCTCAGGCTCACAGGAAAGTGAGAAGATTCAACACATGGCACAGATGTTGAAAATTAAGACTGTACGTCTCTGAGCAGGGAAGTGGCGTGAAGAAAGATCAAGATTTTCCCATCTCAGAAAAAGGAAACAACTACGCCAGCACAGCTGCATTTAAAACTGGAGTTAAAAGGAAGTTGCTAAACAGTTTCCTGCTGGCATGGTTCATCCAGATAGTTTGAAGCACAGTCTGACAAGCTCTAGATTAGGCATAAGGCAAGGGATAGGAACATGTGGTTGGGATGGTGCTGGGGCTAAAACAGATAATTATGGGATCCTGCAATTTTATTTCTTTGGCTGCTTTGGAACTGGCAGCTCCTGGTTCTGCCATGGATTTGGAATGTTGCAGTCAGAACGACAGCTGGAAGGAGGTTGCTGCCTTCTGTGTCTCCTTTAAAACCCCTGGAAAACCTCCACAGGAAATATGGATGCTTCTCTCGAGGTCTTCCACTTCACAAATATCTTTCTGAAGTCAGCAGAGGGCCAGGACAATGGTCAGTGTGCTGGAAGGCTTAAGCGTTTTACCAGCCTTCTGATACCTAGAAGTAGGTTATTGAGAAGACACATGGCCAGGATCTTTACAGTAGTTCACAGAGTGACGAGCAACAACAATCATAACTTGAAACAATGGAGGTTCTGACTTGATATAAGTAAAATATTTTTCACCTCGACGACAGCCAAACGTTGGAACAGGTGCTGCAGAATGTCCATCTCTGGAGGCTTCCAAGACCTCAGGGGACAAAGCCCTGAGCAACCTGATTTGAATTCAATGTTGACACTGCTTTGAACAGGAGGTTGGACTAAGCAGCGTTTGAGATCCCTCCCAGCATAATTAATTCTAGAATTTTGTCATATAACATTTTTTTTCTGCTCAATTTCATTTCAGTAAGCTGTATTTTAGGCAGGAGTTCATCATTCAACTGTGACAATGAGGAAGGACCTTTATTTTTTAATAACAATTGCTGCTCTTAACAAACTGCCTGCAAATTCTCCCTGACTTAATTCAGTTATGTAACCCTTACTAGTCATTACAGTATTTCAGTAACCAGGTGGCAGGTAAATGCTAAACAGAAAAATACTGCTACAGCATGCTTAAACATAGCACGTAATTAAAACTGTAATGCTGTCTCATTTCTGCCTGATGCTGTCCAGCCTGAAGTGCTGGAGAAATGGTGTCAATCTGACAAGACTGTAAAGACCAGAGTTTCTGTAAAGGAAGATCAACATGCCCTTATCACTTTTCAGTAGAGCCTATCTCCAGAACATCCTGCATTGATCAAAAAAAGGTTAAGGAGAAAAGATAAAAATATTTGTGTTCAGTATCTTTCCAGTTTTTTACAGGACTCCAGAAAATATAGCAGTTGGGAAAATAGAGGAAAAAAAAAAAGATAAAATCTTAAATTCTGTAGCATTTTTTCTCTTCCATTAGGACATGGAAGGATCAGGTAGCATTGGCCTGTTAAGTGAATCCAGAATTCCAGAATCAAGAGGGCCAAAGGTAAGTGGATGTTTTGGGGGAGAGTGGTGGTGTTTGTTGTTGGGTTTTTTTTAAAAAAACAGAAGTATCCTCCTGTTCTGCTTTTTGGAAATGCATAGTCCCAGTCAGTTATAGACTTGGAGTCATTACATTGCACTGGATTCAGTTGCTCTAGAATACAACAACTGTGTCCTCCAAAGAATATGAATGGTATTTCTCTCATACCTGGTTAGTTGATGATTTTTAGATTCTGATCTGGTATATTTTTGAGAGATTAAAGGATGAAATAGGGGGGTTTGTATTATCTCTCCATTCCTTGTTTTACCCTAATAGATGCCCTTCTTGCATATGAAGATGAATTACACATACTAATGAAACTGAAATGTTATAGTTTGACAATCAAATGTGCATGATCTGAAATATCACTTAAACTAAAAAAATGCTCCCAGTAACGTGGAAGCATGTCCCAGAAAAAGGGATGTTGTTTTCCTCCACCACTGTGTCTCAGGAGATTTTTGCTAGTGTGGGCTGCTTTAAAACACCAAGTAGGGAATATGGGAATACAATACATCAATACTTACCAGATCATTTGGGTTTATCTTCATTCTAACATCAAAACTGCAGCCTATGATGCCTTCCCCAAGGCAGGCAATTATCCAGCATTCTTCCTCCCAGAGCTGCCTGCATTGTTCTAGTTTGGTCTTCAGAAGTCCTGCCCCTGTGCTCACTCCAAAAGAAACATTCAAACTTTCAAAGCATAGCTTTGCAAGAATGAGTCTTGTTGCCCAAGTTTGGAGAAAGTGCTGATGATGATCTTGGGTTATAGTAGATGCCAGATTGAATACTAGGCAACAGTGCAGTACCACTGCAAATAGGGCAAACCCTGTACTAGAATACGTCAGAAAGAGCATTGCCAACAGATACAGAGTTGTTATTATTATAGCCCTTTACTCAGGGCTATTGAGGCTGCATTGAAATACTGAATCCATTTTTTTTATATCCCACTTCAAGAAGGATGAGGATCAGACAGAGACAGTACAGCAGAGAGCTCTATAGATGGCATGGGGCCTTGAGTGCATGACCAGTGAGGAGAGGCTGAAGGAGCTCAAGTGGTTTAGTCTGGCAAAAAGGAGACACAGGCATGATCTAATAGCTGCTTACAAGTCTTTGAGGGGCAATTGCAAATATGATGAAGCCAAACTGTTCCTCGCAGTGCCAGATGGTGCAACAAGGGACAGTGGTCACAATTTTCTTCTTGAGACGTTCAGCCTAAACCTTAGGAGAAAACTGTTCAGCTTGGTGCAGAACTGGGGCAATTTGCCCACAGAGGTTTTGGAAATTCTGTTGTTGGAAGTTTTCAAGACTTTGCTGAACAGAGCCATTACTGACCTGATCTAGAGCTGGTGACAGCTCTACTTCAAGCAGGTGATTGGATTAGATGACCTCCAGGCACCCTGTTCAACCCTGTTTCTACAATTCCATGAATCACCAGAACTTAACTGAACACTGGAGACAGGAGCAAGTTTGAGAAGCTCTTTACTGTGCTGGTTTACTAGTAATTGTACTAGTAATAGTATTTACTAGTAATAGTATTGTAATAGTAAATTGTACTGTAATAGTACTAGTAATTGTGAATCAATGAAGTTATAGCTGACTCACTGTCTTTCCCCAGATACTAAAGAAGTGGCCACAAAAAATACAGTTAGAAAAATAAAAATAGAATTCGTTTGCTGAAACAAGCTAGTGTCCAAAATGAGATGTCCAAAACCAGTTCCAACACTGCCCATTCTGACTTGCCTAAATGACAGCCTTACTCTCAGTTTAGGTTTTATAACAGGCATTGTTTCCAAGTCACTCGGTTATAAATACTGAAAAAATGTCTTATTGCAGGTGAACAAAATCCTGGAATTTTGTTTTCCTGTTACTGCTTAGTCACTCCACAAAGCCTGAGTCAGTAAAAAAGGCACGTTAGAACTTCCCTGTAATCATGAAAATGATTATCCATACTTACTGGTCCTGCATGAAAGCACTAAGAGCTACTTACACCCTATGACAACTCCAGAGGTTCCTGACTGCGTTTGAGTAAGAGGACTGTAACTCAAAGGAGCTGCTAGGAAATAAATTACATTTCTTTGCACTACAGCTCTATCGGTTGAATTTTTTATTCATCTTTTTGAGAAAGTAGTGGTTATGTTTTGAAGTAGAAGTATCAAAATTATTTGGTCTGTAGGCTCCATAGGGTTTCTACTCTCTTTCTTCCACAGATCAGTGCAAAGTTTTGTTGGTGTTTGGTTTATTAGTCTTGTCTTCGTATTCCAGATGAAGACAACTCAATCACTTTGTTGAATTCTCTTTTTTCCATTCAACTTTCTAAAATTATCAATAATGAACTGTTGTTCATTTTAGAATCAGAGAGTCATAATTGTTCTTTACCACTGATGTCACCATATAGAGACAAGAGAGGAATTTGCATCCCCAAATGATTGTTTCAAGCTACTTTTAAACCTAGCAAGACAATGCCATGTTGCCTTTAAACTGGTAACATATCTTAATTCTAGCCAGGGAGGCAAATTCAAAAAAATTGTAAGCAATTGAAAGCAATCCCTTTGCAACAAATGCACTTGGACAATTTTATTTTCAATATTTTCTAAAAATATGTATAGTATGCAGTGACAAGATTAAAGTTATCTTTGTAAGAAAAAGAGTCTTTAGATCTTTGCACGATAATATAGAGCAAGGCAGTGTTTATTAGAACAACAAAACTAAAACAATGCTTACATTTTATTACCCTCTGTTGATACTACTGGTTTCCAACATTGTTTTTGTAACAGTTGTGGTTATGAATTAGGTTTTCTTCTGAAAAAAATTATTATGAAATGCTACATGGATGTACCAGTAAATTCAGTGTAATTTTATAGGGTTCTGCAGGAAGACATGGACAGCGTGGGCCATTAGGACCAAAGGTACCCTGTAACAAGGAACACTTGAAAGCTAACCTATTTTGCTTTTGCATATATTTTTTATTTCTCTATTCCCAGCATTTGCCTTAACAAAACAGCTTTTGTTTAACATTCATATACTGACTAAGTACGCGATGACTTTTGTTCCCATTTACCCTGAGTATCCACCCAGGTTTTAATAGAATTATTTCACATCGACACCAGAACAGTGAGTAAATACCAGCTGGGCTGTTACATTCCAAGGCACTTGGTGTAACATGGCTTTTTTGTTTAATCTTTTTAGGACATTTGGCAGTTTCTCTTTGTTGCTCATTTATACATCGTTCTGGTTTCCAAGAGGTTACATGTACACTGTTGAAAGAGAAGGCTGCGGGAAGAGACCTTCTGGCATGATCCCAGAAAGTGATAGGAAAATGTTCTGGAACGTGCTGGGAGGAAGAAGGGAGATGTCATGACTACTTTTGCTTGGTTTTGATTTGAGCTCAGTAGTGACTGAATTTTTCCATGTTGATGCTGCTGTTGGTTAAGTAACCCACAAAGGAAAAAATGGAGAAATGAAAAAATAGGAAAAAAAGGGATGATTCACAAAATAAAGCCTCAGACAGGAAGAGGCTTTTTCTATTCCTGTGCAAAGCTCGAGTGCCACTCAGGTTAATAGTACAGCCTGACAACACCTTTTCAGCACCTTAATGTGGAGTTAAAGAAATTCCAAGTCTCCATTGCCCTAGGAAATGACAGGAACATTGAGGGAGCAGGAAATGGAAAGCAAAAGGTGGGATCCCCCCCATCCTCTCTTCCCAAAATTTACACCTGAACACACACAGCACAGGTCACTGCCTACACAGAAAGCACATTGCCAGCAATAACTGCATGCATCGGTTCCATAGCACAACAGCAATCAAAGATCTGGTCGGTCCCCAAGGTCTAGAGTCTACAGAGCTCAGCTTACAGGGCTGAAAGAAGTCCCTCCATCGGGTACTACTCCTGTTAATGCTGGAGGACAAAATTAGGAGTGAAAAAATCAAGCACTTGCGCAGCACATATTAATGAATGATACTGCAAAGAACTGGCCAGAATAGACATGCTGCCACATGATGCTGCTCTATGGACACAAGTAGGTGCCAAGTCTCCATGCTGAAAAAGCATTTTTTGTTAAAAACTTATTCTCTGCCCTTAACTAGAAATTTCGTTTCTCAAATGTTGTGGAAATACTGTTTCACAAAGACTTCAGAAATGGAGGTAGCACAATTCCTAGGATTTAGGAACAGGACAGGGACTGAAAAGATAGTCATAAACCTTGACCAGAAGACTTCACCACCACCTACACTAAGATTTTAATTGTTTAATCTTGGGTCATTCATCCCCAAGATCATGGAGACACAGAAAGGAACTTACTATTGCCTGACATCTTACAAAATCAGGTACACTGCAGCAAAATTAACACAAGGTGGTTATAATACACTATCATTCTCATGGGGATGAATTTTACACCCACTTTCCATGGTTATAAATGACTTCACTAAGCAACAGTGGCAAAATACAACAACCACCCACTTCCAAAAACCAAGAGCTAACACGCCATGAGGAGTTTAAGGTATAGTTATGTTTCATACATCCTTCAAACTTTGAATACCCCAGACTAGCAAAGCTGTCAGAGAAGGCCTGCTGTGATTAAAGTTTTCTCTTTCCTAGCAAGTAAGTATAGATTCAAATTCTGCTTTCACTTTTATAATTATAAAAAACTGTTTTCATTAAAAAATAGTCTACAGTCTTCACGCATTCATGAACATAATCACTCCTAAAAGACAGTAAGCATAAATATAACACTTGAGGCAATGACTGTAGCTCCTTGCTGATTTATTCCTGTTTCTATTCTCTCTCTCACATGAAATAAATTAAATTGCGTGTTCCCTGTTTGTAATGAAATCAAGGAATCATGTCTACTCAGAGCTAGAGTAGTGCAGAATCAGTCCTGAAGGTGGAACAGCACAGCACTCATTACATTGCTCATGGTATGATGCAATAGCTGGGCATATGGGGAGAGCCGTAGTTTCGGGGAGGCTGAGTTAACTATGTTGAAGGAAGATGGTGGATCATTTGTGGAAGCACAGAGTCATTGCGGCATTGCTAGATCTGGGGAATATTATCATGTGCTGATTTCAGACACCACAATGAAGGTGCAGGCATATGGCTTGGTAGATGCTCAGCAAAAATAATGTGTGGTGACCAGGAACTCTAAGATGTGGGTGGCAACTGGGAGGTTAAACCCCCAGAACCAATTCACTATTGTATGCTGAGCATCATCTTACCAAAAAGATGCCCTATTTTCAATAATCATTTTATTCCATTCAGTCCCTTTGTTTGTAAGGAGAGTAACAGACATGTTTAAATTCCTTGTAATTACCGTTCCCTTTGATATTCGAGCCCTACTGTTTCTCTGTTTCAGGGAGAAAGAGGCAACATTGGTCCACCAGGTTCAAAGGTGGGAAATTCATTTAACTTCATCTAAAACCTCAGTTGTTTCTTCCTCTTAGTTTCCTTTCTTCTCTCAATGCACTCGGGCGATAACGAACATTTCTTGCTCTGTCAGCATATCAAAGGCCAGGGAAGCTTCTCTGGAAAAACAGAACCTTTTCTCTGTTGAACTGTGATTATCAGGAGCCAGTGTAACCCGGTGTTTAAGACTGCTGTTTAAAGTACGGTCAAAATTGCGTTTAAAATCCTCAGGTGCATGATGACATGGTGTTTTGTGAGGCCATTTACACGTTCACCAGAACAAAAATGAAAATCAGCAAAGCTTATGTAAAAACCCTAAGTTCCACACGCCCCCCCCCCCCCACACTCCTTCATACCATGGTGCGTAGCTAGCACCCACGCCAGGGCGCTGCCCCCACGACACGCGCCTGTGGTACGGCAGTAGACGCACGCCACGTTGTGCAGGGGCCTCAGGAGCCGTGCACGACCCGGGCCGGTGTTCTGCACAGAGGCCACTGCTCTCGCCTGTTTCCGTGCGGCAGCCTGCCCACCATCCTGCAGCCAAGCTCCTCCCAACCCACACCTGAGCGACCACTCAGGAGGTACAAGGTTACAGAAATGGTGGTCGGAAGGACCTCCAGCGGTCATCCAGTCCAGTACCACCTCAAAGTGGTATTATCACCAACACCAGATCACATCAGTCATGGATTTTTCTCACTGAGCCTTAAATACCTCCAGGGAGGTTCCAAAAACTCTGCGGGTCTCCCGTCCTGGCGCGTGGTGATCCCCTTTGGAAAGGATCCCCGAAGGCAGCCCGTCCCTCCCAGCTGTAGCCCGTCCTAGCTGTCTAACTCGGCCCACGCGCCCGCGCGCAGCCTGGGCCTGCTGCTCTGGGCCAGCCCCGCTTCCAGACGTGCGGCCCCGCCGGCAGGGAAACGCGCCAGCGTGCGCGGCTTTACACGGCGGTAGTGCCGCAACGGATGGAGCTGGCGCCCACCCTTTCCTCTCCAGTCGCCCCTATCACTAACCCTGTCTGCTCTGGTCTGGGCTCCTCTTGGAGCCCGCCCCAAAGCTTCTGCCTCGGTTTGCATCTGTGCTGCTTTTTGCCACTCCCTGGCTGACTCGGGTGACTTTCGCAGGCTAAGCCAGCAGAGGGCGGTGCTGGGGCTCATAGAAAATTAAAATTAAAAAAATAAAATAAAATATAAAATAAAATAAAATAAAATAAAATAAAATAAAATAAAATAAAATAAAATAAAATAAAATAAAATAAAATAAAATAAAGCTGGTCGTGTATTTTGGGATAGTACTGAAATCAAGAGTTGCTCTAGGAAACAAGATAAAAGCAATTATGAATCTATCCTTCTGCTTGCTGAATATTTACAAGAGTATTATCACAGTCTTCTAGCAGCATCTGCTTGTTTATTTTTTAAAAAAACAACAATGTAGCAGGACTCTGCTTGCCATAAATTCCATCTGCTGCACATATTTTGAGTGTTGCCATTTCACAGAGATATTTGTCAGCATGATAATTAAAGCTGATGCACTGATGCATAGGACAGTTGTTTAACTCTTCTTTCTAATCTGTTTGAAACTATAAATTGTTTTCTTAATTATTATACATACACATGCTTTGTTCTGCAGTCCTTGTTCTGGTAATTATTGTTGATGTGATTGATACATTTCAAACGCATGCATACATTGTAAGTGGAGTGACTACAGCACTATTTAAAAATAATCAATTTATCTTTTCAAGTCTTATATTTAAAAAGTCTCAGTCCTCTTATATTTGAACAATGAGCTACATTTTTAAAATATGGAGGGAGTTAGAAATAAGGATGTCTCTGGACACATTGTTTGCAGTAAAACATCTTGCCTATTCCGGATCTTTTCTTCCAGATTTCATTAGGAGAATCAATTGGTGAAATTATGCAGCATTCGTAATGGTAGGAAACTGATCTGCAGGTACCAACACACCTGAAATAACAGCATTCTGTTGGAGAAACGCTGTTGGTCCAAGGTTATTTATTCTGCCCAGTTACCTTTGCCGCAGATAGATACACATAATTTTCCACAAGCACTGAAGAGACATAAGTCCCAGTACCATTTTGACTAGTCATATAGGTGCCTAAATCCCAGCAGTTGCTTGGGAGCCTAAATCCCATTAGTATTCAGAGAGATCTTTTATCTGGCACTTGTCTAGAAAATGAAAATTAGAATGCCTCAGAAATTATACTTTATCTTAATAAACTGAGTGTTTATTCCTGAGCCATATGCTTTGTTGATCACAGCCAAAAAATAGAAATAACTGACAGAATATCCTTGCTTAATGAAGTGGACACATTAAATCTTTTATGCTGATGGTTCTGTAGAAAGGCATAAGAAGAAAGAGGGTTTTGCATCCTGTGAACTGTTAATTTGAGTCTGTTCTATCACACCAGAAATGCAGCAGAGAAGACCATTTCACTTTGGATGCTTTGAAACTCTGGTTGTTCTTTAAGACATTCCTGTAGAGTGTTAGAATCTCAGTGGTTTTATTGGGTCACATCCATCCCAGTATCCTGTATCCAACAATGCCAAAAGCATATGCAGTTTGAGGAGATGCTTAGATGCAATTTGATCTTATTAAAGGGCAAGTATTGCATCACAATTCCCCTGAGTGATCTAGACTCCAACAAGTTGTGACTCTGGGACTTTCTCAGCTAGAAACAGTGTCTGAACCACAATTAAATCTCTTCAGGTGAACTTGATGTCTTCCCTGGAACTCATGCAAGCTTCTACAATTTACAAGACCTTGGGGCAAAGTGCTCTGCCAACTTAACTACACATCCCATGAGCCTCTTCCAGCTATTTTCATTTGATGCCCACTATTTCTTCTATTAGAAGTGTGAGTCCTTAACTACTCTCTGCCTTTAGAAGCATCTACAATATTCTTCACCCACCTCCTCATTTGCCTCTTTTCCAAGGTAAAGAGTCATAGCTTACACCATCACGTCTCATACAGAAGCCATTCTGTACCTTCCATTATTCCCATGGGTCTTTTCTAAAATTTTTCAAGTTCCACTGGATCCTTTTCAAGACAGAAAATGTGAACAAATCAGTGCACAGAATTATAGTCATGGGCATACAAGAAGGATATACAGTGGCATAGTAATGTTCTGTGATCTTGTTTTCCTGTCCCTTTTATAATAATTTCTTGTATTCAGTTTATCTTTTTAACTGCCGGCTACTGAGCTGGCCTTTTAATGGAATTGTCTATGTCTACTAGATTTTCATAGTATTATCTACCGTAAAAGCCCAAAAATATTTTCTTGAAGCAGAACAAAAAGGAAGAACTAAAAAAGTATTTTCCTAAAAAAATCAAAATACTCCCCCCCCAACCAAACCAGCCAACCAAACAAAAAACCCCCACCAAAACCCCCCACCAAACAAACAAGCAAACAACCAAACAAAAAGCTCCACTACTAAAATAAAATAAGGCTAACCTGTCACTTGGATGAATCATAGGTTGTTCTGTGTCATTTCCTTTGCTCTTTCATATGACACAGAGAAAAACAGATGCAAGAAATGTAGTTCACTGTTTCTCTGGTCCTTTAAGAATTCAGTCTTCTGTTACCCATTTTTCTCTGGGCAAACTGCATTATCATTACTGAGTGATACTTCTTTTTCTCCCACAGTATAGAGTAACTGATCAAATTCTTGGCAGTAATATACAGTCCTGCATTAAAACAGAGCATCAAGGCGCTACCGTACCTTTTGCCCTACATACCAACACCCATCTACACCGCCTCTCCCTCCTCTTCCTCCAGCCTGAGAGCCACTCAACTGATGGGTGGAAATAGCCCACAAAATGTATCTTGGGGAAAACAACAGAATTCACCCTCTTGCTAAGCAGAGGTGGGAGCAGTGGAGAAGAACGATTGAAGCTGCATTAAAAAAAAACTGCTCTGAAGAGGGGGAAACAGCAGGAGGAGTGGGGAGAGCAGATGACTAATAAGACGATGCTGACACCCGCGAGCCCCCCGCAAACCTGCCCCCGGCCCATTCAGAACCGTACTGTGTCCCTCCCAAGAGCGGTAGCCTCCTGCTTGTATGAAGCTGAATATAATTTAGAGGGAATAACAGTGCATTTGTTGTGGCAGGGAATGCCGGGTACAGATGGAAAACCAGGCTTTCCTGGCATTGCTGGACATCCCGGAGACGTGGTGAGTAGGGCCCCTTGCCCTTGCCTCCCTCAGTGAGAAGTGATACAGGCATCTCCAGAGGCTAGTTCCAGTTCTTCTATGCTCCTTTTACTTTTAATTATACAGAAATCAGGTCTGCTTTTAATTAGAGGGAAGCCAACAGGCTCAAGCTTAGAAACAACCTGCCTGAAAAATGACTGTTTAGCTCACCTGTGATCCCCCGCGCGGTCCACTGGGCAATCCCACTGACACAAATGAGGTGGTTAATGTTGAAAAAGGGAGGAGCAGCCAGACATGGATGATTTCAGTGCAGTGAAAGAAAGGCTTGTTGAATTAATCCCCAGCTAATGAAATGTTGTGTGCCCCCTTGCTTCTGGTCATCTGTGAACTCTGTCAGACATGCTGGGAAATACTTTTAAACATCAAATCCTCAGAGGGTCTGAGTTGAAACCAGCTGGCCCCACCTGTGGTTTGAGAGAGTTGGGGATTGATCGATCGTTCTGTACCTGCATTTTACTGTTGTGCATTTTGTGAAGTTAGAGAAAGCACATTTTCACAGTTTTTCCTCTTAAATCACTTATGCGCATTTTTTTAATCACATGCAGGGTCCAAAAGGGGAGAAGGGTGACCCAGGACCTCAGGTGAGATTGTGTGGATTTCATTCTTTCTGAGAAACCTTTGTGAAATGTAGTACTTAGTAAATGAGTTTTCCACCTGTAATGCCTTTGAAATAGGGTGAACCAGGACAAAACGGAAACAGTATTGTGGGACCGCCCGGACCACCAGGGCCACCAGGACCAATCATAGCAATACCTGAGGTAAGCGTATTTGTCACGCATTAAAGTCTCTGTAACTCATCTTACAGAGAAGGCACAAACGGTTAACAAACTGGCAATTCTGCTGTTGACATTCAAGTCATAAGTTTACTCCTCAAAACAAAAAAAATCTCAGTATGTCTCTGTATCAAATGGATTTGTTTTGAAAAGGTTAAATAGAAAGGGAAGCGGTTGAAGAGCTTACGTACAAGAATTATGGGGTCATATTGAAAACTTCTCACAAACTCTCCAGGTGACTGTATGAACATCAAATAAAAATCAACTGAGGAATACAAAACTGGGAATGTTTAAGCAAGCAAGGCACCTGTGACACAGCAGTATGTAGGAGAGAGATGTGCTGTGTTTTTGGGCAGGTGTCCATCATACAAACCAGAGCACTGACTCTGTTGTGGAAGCAACAGCCAGAAGTACCAAAGGGTAAAATGCTAGAAGCTCATAAAAACTGTCCAATATCCTTCAGCTGCATGCATATTTTCAGTCAGTTTTGTGTACATCAGCCTTTGCAAAAACAACACTTGTTAGCAGTAATGAAGGCTAGAGATTATGATGAATCCCATTTCAAGCTGACAACAAAAATCCTTGTAGTTGGCTTGATATGACATTAAGAACTGGAGAACCTGTGAGTGGCTGCTGGAAATTCTTCACCTCTGAGAGCTGAAGGTGCCTAAAATGGCCAGACTCATTTGTAGGAATGCACATAAGGGCAGTAAGAATTGATTTGTGATTGCGAGAAGGAAAAACACCCAGCTGAGAAATCTGTGTTAGGGGAAACTGGGCACCAACATTATTAGAAAGCTGAGCTACACATAACCTTTTTTGTTGACTGAAACAACTAGGCTTTCACTTAGGCGTCTGCTACTGATAGCAAACACAGCATGAGCCGGCATCCCATAGCCCACAATAACCAGTCCCAAAAGAGTTGGGGTTTTTTGCTGAATTTACTGGGTATCCACCCACAATCTTAGGATCCAAGATCTTGGATTAGCAGAATTATAGATTCTCAGAAATGTTGGTTGGAAAGGGTGTCTGAAGATCATCTAGTTCAAAGTCCTGCTCAAAGTGGGACTGTCACCAGGTCTACATTTTATCGTGTTTCTGTTGGAGTTTCTGGGAAATTCCTCAATAGCTGTGACAGAAATGCTGATGTAAAATTCATGTTCTTTCTCACAGCCCTGTCACGGTGTCACTGTGGGGCCTTAACTCTTATCAGTGACCAAACAGCTCTGTTTGCAGTAATAATGAACCTGAATGTACTGCTCCTTTAGCTCATTAATACTTGAAAAAAACACTGTGAGAGCCTCAGGGGAAGGACAGTGTATATAAGAAACGTAAAAAAATTATTGAAGCTGACATAGCAAACTAATGACACTAGTTTGCTAGAGGCTGCATGGCTCCTTACACATTCTGACAGTCACAGTCCACACATCTATCTAATGTGTAGATATGTCTGAAGAAACCTAACATGCATCCTCTGAATTCTCCCAAACTTCTGTATGAACTACCTTCACTATGCATTACAGGAATGTATAGAGCCTGGTAGAAGCTGTATTGCATTAGATGTATTACAAACCCATACAGGAACCCATTTCCTTCTCTAAATACCTTGGAGTTTAAGAAGAAAGCTCTCTTACAAAGTAAGGTACATGACATATATGGCTTTATGTACATTTGTAGCAAACAGGTATTCTGGGGGTTACAGCAAGAGCCATCCATCCTCATATGTTTCAAAACCTCTACATTGTTAATCAGCTTATTCTCTGAGGATTTAGTATGCTGGATTTTGATGCAGTTAGTTAAACGCGCATGTGTGTAAGTATATGTCACTATACATGGCATTGAGTTCCACCTACCTCACATATGTTTGTAGAAGAACAGGACCTTTGCTTACTATGCACTTGCTAAGACAGAACATTAAATTATCCAAATACATTACATTAACTCAGTCTCTCATCTTCTATAGTCAGCTTCAGCTATGGAAAGAACTACTGCAAGTAGACCTATCAATTGCAGTTGGAATTGCAGAACTAAAATAAATACCAGTACCAGCTGTCGTAATGCGGATATTGGCCTGACGTGGGTAGAGCAGCAGAGATCAATTAAGTGATCTAAGTGAACCACAGGGCAGTTAGAGAGATCACTCCCCAGGTCAGGGTCTATTAGTGCGCTCATTTAACCATTATGTAGCCAAAGACAACAACACTTCTTGGGCTACGGAAGTCCAATGGACTGATCTATCAAAGCTGGAAGGAAGTTTTCTTACAAAGGGCTGTGTGGCTACAACTAAACAGATTTTATGCTGCTTGATCAAAATAAAACAAATTAAAGAGCTGGTGCAGTTTCAGTATTGTTGAAATATCAAGATCTGACATGGACAGCTGTGGCTCAGGGCCAGGCTTCACCAGTATCTGGCCAATAGCACATTGATTGAACTGCACTGGGAAGTGGACCTTGGTTTATTCCTCATTTAACCTGGTCCCTATGTGAACTGAGGGGATTTGATTCCTTCAGGAGCCACTTCTAACACTGTGAAACAACATGGTAAGATAAAACTGAGAACTTAGTAGAACCTAGCTATTTCCAGGCTTCTGAAGTATCTACCAACAGCATGGGTCTCAAGCGGCTTACAGTCCTTTCTGCCTCCTCTGTTGACTCCTACTGTCAGTCAGGAAGTCTGCTCTGAACTGTCCTGTTTAAAAAACAATGTACCTCAGTTTGCTGCAGTTTAATATTCCAACATGTTAAAATCAATATTCCTCATCCTATATTGGTTATTTTGCTCTTTTAGAGCATAATCTCCGATACTCTGATTTTCATGCGTGGAATCATGATAGCCAGTAAACAATATTAATTGTTGTTACAATTTTATCACTCCAGTTGGATACAGTACAGAAATAATTTTGAATAGAGAAATTTTATTGGATTTAAATTTAAGACTTTTAAACAATTATCTATTGCTGCCATTATTCATCCATAGTTCCCCCATATTCATAGGGACAAGAACTGAATGAAAGGCTTGGAGAAAGGTTAATGTTGGGGGTGTAAAGCAAATGTCAAAAGATTTTGTGTTTCCTATGTTCTTTCTGTAATTCTAATAAGGGCATATTCATGCCATTTGGATGCAGAGCTGAAGGTTTACTTAGAACCCAAGCCAGAAAATCATGTTAAAAACTACTGTTTCTTCCTCTTCATAACCGTGAAGAAAATATGAAAAACAACATTGTCCTTACTTTGTAGTCAGCACTTTCTGAACTGACTTGATGTGTTAAAAAGTACATTGCTGGATTGTTGCTATTAAAGCTTCTTGCACATCCAAAAACGAAGGTAAATATATATACCTGGAGCAGGTTGTGAAGAGTGCAATCTTTTTCTCTAATCATCATCCTTGTACCCTCTATTTTCGTACCGTCTTCAGCGCTGTGTACAGTTTTCTGACTCCCAACCACAATTTCCATTTGCAGCTAAACTCTATGAAATATACAAAGTGCCTGATCCCAGGCTCAGCAAAGCCTTTGGGATTCTTTCCACTGACTTCAGTGCAGTTTGGATTGAGCCCAAAAAGAATGAATACTGAGTAATTCCACACTGAAAAGACAGTGTAAAGCCAGGACTCCTGGATTTCTGCCACCAGCTGTAGATAAAGCAGAACAATTGCAGCAGCAGGACTCTTTTATTACTGTCATTAAAGTAACAGCCCATGTCCTGTTCCCTTTCTGGGCCATGTAAAGCTGGGAATACAGTGGGACCAACGGCATCGTGCTACGTCTGCAGCAATGCAGCAGAGAGCTTATGCAGGCTGGGAGACAGAGTGCTATCTGCAGGACTTAAACTGTCTTTTATTTGACAAATTCCCAGTGGTTTTTATGGAACTTGAGGTCAGGGAGCAAGTAGCAGCACCCAGTAAAAGTAACAGGCTTTAGCTGCGTGAAGCATGATGTCAACATGACCTCAAAGTAGAGAAAGTTGACCATACACTGCCATGCTTAGCTGATGTAGGATAGGATAGGATAGGATAGGATAGGATAGGATAGGATAGGATAGGATATGTGCTGTGACCAAGCAGGTCTGTCTTCTTTTGTGTCCTCCTTCATATCCCTTCACTTTTTATTAGAAAAATAGTATTCAGAGACTCATAAGATAATTGGAAGTGACATCTGGAATCCATACGGTCAAACCTCGTATTCAAAGCAGGGGTAGCTTCCAGCTTAGTTCCTGTATGCTGTATTCATAAAAATGTTGCAAAAGGTTGTGATCTGACAGCATTGATCTGCACATGGTTACAGGCAGAAGAGGCGTTCAGATTTCACAATACCTCAGTGACAACATGCTTATTCATGTGCTAAGTGAATCCCTGGCACCAATGCCCTGCCTTGACCTTGTGAAATTCAGAAGATTTTCATTACATTGAATGGGAATATACTGCTGCACAGAGCACCTTATGTGAAACGGGTGGCATGGCTTGTCTCCTAAACAAGTGGACTAGTTCAAGCCTCTAAGGAGATTCAAGTACATATTTCTGAACCCAAAACAAGGCTAAATTGTCACACAGTAAATGGGACTGTTGGAGTAAAAGAAATCAAACAAATGACAAAGACTGACCAAGGATCTCTTTTCACATTTATGTGGAGAAAACCCTTACATATTGTCTGTCCTGAATTGTAATGTATGACCATATGATATAGTACTGGGAACATCTACTGAAACCAGAAAGGTAGCTATATGAAAACAAAATGAAAGCCTAATCATAACATTAGGACAAGAATCTGATTGGGAGCAGCCAACATAGACTTACTAATGACAATTCATTCCTGACCAAAATGATTGCTTGTCGGTGGACAAGGGACAGGCACTGGATGTCATACATCCTGACCTTAGCAAGGCTTCTGATGCAGTCTCCCATACTATTACTATCACCAAACTGATGACCTATGAAGTGGATAAGCAGATGATAAATAGGTGGAAAATTGGCTTAATTGATGGACACAGAGAGTTGTGACTGGCACTCCTAAGACTGCCTCTGGACTGCCATGACCAGCAGTGAGATCCCCAGAAAGATACTGATGTAATGGAGCAAACCCCATGCAGGTCTGCCAAGATGGTCAAGGGACCAGAGCACTGAGAGACCTGGGTCTGCTCAGCCTGGAGGAAAGAAGGCTAAGGAGAGTCTTTGCTGCTGTCTATGTCAGCGGATACAGAGAAGATGGAGGCACCCTCTTCTTGGTGTATGGCAATATTAGAAGATGTAACACACACAAATCGGAACATGTGAAATTCCAATTAGATATAAGCAAAAATTTTTTCCCTAAAAAAGCTCAAATACTGGAACTGTTTGCCCAGAGCAATTGTGGCATTTCCATCCTCAGAGGTGTTCAAGATTTAACCAGACAAGTCCCTGAGCAACCTGATCCAATTAGATTGATGAAGGGGTTGGACCAATTTAGGTCCAAAGGTCCCTGTCCGCCTTCATTATTCTGATTCTGTGATCAAATTATGCAGAAATGCCTGAGCTAATGCTGAGGTCACCAATTCCAGGATAGGAAGCAGTATAACAGCATTGCTATTACGCTGCTCTGTTCAGGCTTCGTGAGACTTGGAGCTGATTAGCTTAGGTGCTGCTCCACATCCAAGTGACTATACTATTTTGGGGATCCAGGCTAGTTTCACTGATTGCAGGCACAGTGGTATAATCAGAGCTGACTTAGGAATCACCGCATGGCAGTGCAGGGTTTAATGCAGACCTGTCCAGAGTATAATTATAACTTCAACTCTATATCGGGATGAGTGTGGTCAGACAGATTCTTGATCTTAGAATGCCAGTGACATATTGGACAATAAAACCTTCATTTTGATCTTTATCTTACTGAGCTTTACTTCGGCCTGCAACATTTGGTGTCATAGTTTTCAATTTAAAAATGAGAGTCAGTTAATTAAAGTTTTGGAAGCACTCTGAGATCCTTACATAAAAAGTGTAAAACAAATGCTAAGTTTTGTTATTCCAGATATATAACAAAAAATAGAAGTAGAGAGCCTTTTCTGTGGCCTTATTTGTGTTTTTCTCCCCTTAGTTATAAAGGGGTGCTTTAACTGTTTATATGTTTCTAAAAATGTATGTGTGCCCTAGATAATCAATTTGGTATTTGAAATAACCTGTTCGTTAACCACTCTTCTAGTTACTACTCAATGATACAGATGGAATTTTTAACTTTACTGGAATTAAAGGACTGCTTGGGCCTCCAGTGAGTATATGTTGCTGTATAAAATCTTCAGATTTGCTCTACCTTCAATGTCTCCTTTTAAGTATCAGCTAGAGCTGAGTTTCCTATGCTTTAGAATTGTGTTCCTGCTAACTTCATCACTAAGCTCTGTGGAAGTACTTCAGGGCAGAAGTGAATTCTGTGTGAATTAATTGTATTTACATGTTTGTGTGAAAGAATGGAATTGGCTTAGCTCTGAATCTGAACTATATGCTTAGAATGACAGAAATGTGGAACTGATGCAAAAATAGGTTTACAGAGCATTTCTTCCCTTTTTTTCCTATTCTTGTTTTTCAAGTCATGAAATGTTGGGATAAAGTATTTTACTCAGTTCTGCTTGAGACTGCAACTAGGAATGCTAGGCTTCTGTGTATGAGTTTAGTCTCACAGCAATTATAGCTGTGAATGAAAAGCTGGGAATTTCATGAGAGAACAACAGATGTGAAATTTCAGTTTCTGATTTGCAGCTAGGAGCATAGCTGCAAAATAGTTTAGTCAAATATTTGAAATTTTGAATGTTTCTTGGTAATGATTTCAGATTCCTAGGACTAGATCCAAAGAGAAGTCTACCTTTCCCAGGCTGTCAACTCTATTCAAACTTCCCTGAAAGTCTACAACATATTGCACTTTGCAAATGTTGCAAAGAAGTCCCCCAAACAAAGCATATTACTTCACAGCTAATTTCATTTGTGGACTGTTATTCTACCTGTTTTCATGTTTGTGAGCACAGTTGTCTCCCTCACATTCAATCCCTGATAAAACATGGTAGACCAGAACGTGTACCTGATAGCAGAATTTCACTCTACACAGCCATGTTGGAAAAAAACATCTATCTTATTAATACACGTGTCCCAAAACAAATATTTACTAAATCTGTCGGTGAACTGGGAAGAAGGGCGTTAGTTCCAATAACAGCTTTTAACCTTTATCTGTTAGCCTTGCATGCCTCTTTTCCACTTGTCACATGGTAGGATGACATCATATTATTGTGGCTTCATCCAGCTGTGCTTATGGTAAAACAGCTTTCATGGAAGAGTATTTTGGTGCATTTCCTAAAGACCTGGTTCTCCTAATCCCTGGACATAATAGAATGCCAGCATAGGATGGGCCCTCTTGTGTGAGCTCTCTTACTGCAGGTACTTTGCCACTCAGGCCTTAGACAGGTTCTCAAGCCAACGTAGACGAGTGGGCTCATGAGCCCAACAGCGATGCACTGGTTTGTAATAGTTCTTAGAGTTACAGTCCCAACAGAAAGAAGTAGGTCCTGCAGCTCGAAGAGCAGTTGCAGTTGGAAAGGTCTTTGAACCTTGGTCCCTGAGCTCACCCTAGCCAGGAGAGAGGTGCAGTCTCATAGAGGCTCGGGTAATGCACATCCAGGGGTTCTGAACTAGAGCTAAAGGGTATCTCCACAGTGGGGCAATCTTAAATACACCCACTACAAACCCAAATCCATGTTTCTATTCATAGCCTATTACACTCTCTATCTTCTGTCCACCAACAACCAGGAGCAAAATGGCAAAAGTGGGAGGGCTACTGTCATCTCTGTGCTGGACTCTGGAAAAGATTCAAAGGAGGTTGAATTATAGTTGTATGCCTTTTATATGTAGAAAATGTCACCTTTCTTCAGCCTTTCCTGGATCTCTGTCCCTTCAGTTTTTGAAAGTAAACGCTAATATCCCAGGGAAAGTTAGAAGCATAGGGCGTTGTGGAGTGTTCACAACTTTACCACTGTCCAAATTAAGTTTTTAATCCAGTTCCAGATCAGTTAATATTCATAAATTATGCAATACATGGAAAATGCATACTCTGTTTTGCAAGTCTGTAATATGTGTTTGTAAGGGGGTGGGTTTTTGTATTTTGCAGGGGCCAGATGGCAAGCCAGGTCTACCAGGTTTTCCTGTAAGTATTATGTTCTTTGGACATAAATAAGCATTTTTCAATATAGTTTAATATTTTTAAAAATATATTGTACATAATTTACACAGAGTCTAATACATTTTCATATGGGACACTGTAGGTCTTTATGGAATCAACAGCTAAGGTAGAAATTAACTCTGCCGGAAAGGAAGTATAATGTGATATGCACATCTTGTATTTCTGCTGATCTCAGGATCAGTTCTGTAGTTTAAATCTAAATGTAATTGATGAAAAAATACTACCTAAAGAAAAGACCTATGCCATTTAGGAGAAGCAAATGGAACAAATGGATTTCTAAAAGTTATCTTCATATGTATACATAATTGTATTATTCTTTAGGATTTTTGTGTCACCACTACAGAGTACAGTAAAGTCCTACGAGGTGTACTCCTTTTTTTATCATTTAGGAAACATTTATTATTTTTTGTAATAACATACCAGTGCCACCATGGAAGCATTGTACAGCCATATTATCAATAGGTGCCTTATACTATGCTACCTACCTATTGTGTTCAGACTGCCACACCATGCTTGCGACTTCATATAGTATTGTTTATACTATTATATTTATATTCTGTATAATGTGATAGAATTATTTTCCCTTGTTATGATTGTTTTACCATTCACATGTATGCATATGGTCTCAGGATCCTTTGTCTATTGCCTGAGAAAAACTAAGGAGAAAACTGGGAAAGCTGACAACTTATGTTGACAAAATGCTGGCAAATTGCCCAAAATTCTACATGCGGTTGTTTACTAAGTCCTAGGTATTGTGGACTGCATAAGAAGCCAAATAAAGGGGAGAAAAAACTCCTTAAAAATACTTTTCATTTTTAAAAGGGCTGATAACTTTTAGAAAGTGATATAATGAATTCTTAGTCTCTCTGTCACTTACAGAATTTCTACAGACATGAAAATACCATTCCTGTTCTTACCTCAGGTCTTTTCGTTATCTCTTCACTAATGTAGAAATTATGTAGACATGAATTTAGCTCTTGGTGGGTAAACAAAATGCTTCTGAATGCACATACAATGGAGGATTGTAAAACAAAACATGATCTGAGTGGAATGCTTTCACCACAGAACAGATGCAGAAATTATCTCATTTTCAAACATCTATTTCAGATAAAATATTTATTTAAAGTAGTGTTAAAAATATTGCTTCAGAAATTCTGTTGAAAATCACTCTGGCTGAATGATCATGGAGAGAGAATAGATTAGGGACGAAATAAGAGAATTTTAGGCTGAGTTTCCACTCATTAATGTCTGCATATTGCTCTTTGTGAATGTGTGTATCGTCTACATTATGATAAACATCAGGGGCTTTTTTGTTTTGTTCTTTTTAACAGATTCTCCCTCTATGATATTTGTTTTAGGGAATATTTCAATTCAGACAAAAATTTAGTCTTGTTAGAGTTCTTAGATTGTAACCAGAGTGATTAAGTTCAAGTTTTCCAGTTATTTAAAATTGCATTTAGTGAAATGGCCTACCTCCATATTCTTAGCAGATCTCACCACGGATTTATGTACTTGTTTTTGCTTAGGGCCCTCGGGGACCAAAGGGTGATACTGGTTTGCCTGGATCACAAGGACCTAAAGGACAACAGGTAAGAGAAAACACCCAGCGACAAGTAAATGCTGCAAAATGTCTTAGATGGCAAATACTTAGTGACATTAAAAATTTAACTATTCTAATTTTACTAGGGATTGGGTTGTTAATAAGTTTAAGTGAAGAATTTACTAAGTGGAAATTGAAAGGTTGCTAAACAAAATACCTTGATATAATCCTGCTGAGAGGTAACATTCCTGCCCCAGTGTTTAAATTCTGCAGTGCAGTATGCACTTATCGGAGTAAGTCTGCTTAAACTTTAAACATGAGGTGACCACTTCTTGCAAGTTGATTGCCTATGCTGACAGCCTGGGATCCTGACGGAAAGGCCAGATTAAAAAAAGATTAAATTTTTCCTCCTCTTTGGCAGAGGGGGCTTTGCCTACAGAAGACAACTGCAGTTTTCCATTCCCAAAGAAAGTATAAGACTTGGGGACCTCTCTCCTTAGGATCCTTTCTCTTATTTCTGCACAAAACTGTTTATTTTGTAGCACTGATGAGAGGTGACTAGGGACTGACTCTGCTATTCTGTAAATACTGCAGCTGTTCTGTTTTTCTTCCCCTTCTCATCCACCTGCAGGAAGCAGGGGAGAGGAACATCTAAGTTACTACATTCTTGGGGATAACAAAAAGAAAAACAAAAACACTTTCTGCTTATTCTTTGTAAGTAGCTGACCTCACTTTCTCACAAGTAATAGGAAGGCTTGGAAACGGCTAGTTATGGTTTGAAATGGGACTGTAGATGAACAGCATCTTTATTGCTCAGAAGGAGACATCTCAGGCCACAAATAGTAGTGCCTTTTTGTCATAAGGATTCCTGTTCTTTTACAGAGTGCATAAAATGATCAGGCTCAGCCTTAAAACCTGTTGGATGGTTTTTGGTTTGGGTTGGGGGGGGGGGTGTTTTTTGGCTTCTGTTGTCCACATTGGAAGGAAATCAAACCTCTGAAGCCATTATGCTTTGTACCCACCAATGACACAGGGATATTTCTGAGGCTGTTTCTGAGTCATGAACACCAGGTTATGCTCAAGACTGGTGAAGCTGGGAACCACAATGAAGCTGCACAGACATCTAGGAGCATTTTTATTTATGGACCATGAGATGCTCCTGTTGCAACCCCAGGTCCATAAAACTCACAGAAGATAAAGTCAGTGAAGCCGAACAGTAGGGATACCCCAAAGTATCCATAGTATCCTCAAGGACACTCCAAAAATTTAAGAACCTGCAAGAGGAACTGAGTTACAGCACTTCCTGCTCAGTGGAAGTGCTATAACCTGGACTATCATTTTAATCAGCAGTGCAATTTAGTTTCAAGCCAGATTTCTTCCATTAGAGATCTGGGAAAGCTACTGTACCGAGCTGCCTGAACTAGGAGGAGGAAAGTTACAGCTGAAAGATCCAGAGTGGGAACCATGTGCTGGCACTGGAGAATGATAATTCATGGTTGGGGTGCCATTATTCAATGGAATTACCCCTTAAAGAAGTGGGCAGAAGGTCATAATTTGAATGCTGGGTATTGGCCTTCATTAAAGGTAATGAGGCTGCATCATGACAGGTATATAGTGGGAACGATTTATGCTTTCCTGATAGTAAAATCAGGACACTTCGTGTTATATCAAGACTTCCAGCAGGATTTCCTGTCCAGTATCTAAGCTGATGGCACACAAGAAGACACCAATAGCCTGTCTGCCTTGGGCAGAGATCTCTTGTGAACACAGCATGTCACATAGTCACTCTATTGAGAGCAATTAAAAGTCTTTTTTAAAAAATAAGTACTTATGTCAGGGAGATTTACAGGAGCAGGGTATTTTTAGTGTCCTTTATTACATTTCAAGAAAGATCAGACCTTTTGTCCCCCAGAATCAAGCTTCACTCTACTCACACTGATATCACATTACATTTGATATCACTTTATATTTGATATCACAGCATGACTAATCTGGCATGCTTCAAACAGCCAAACAGTAATGTTGCTTTGACTTCTGATTCATTGAGAACTGCTTTGTAAACACCATCAAATAACTTTGATAATTGCAGGGTGAAAAGGGAGAACCAGGAGCTATCATTACTGCTGATGGACCTTTAACTGAATTATTAGGAAGAAAAGGGGAGAAGGTGAGCTAATACTGTGTTGTGTTCCTCCAGAATGTTTAGTGGCCTTGTTACCAGCCACCTCTGCTAGATACTTCAGTTCTCCTTGTCATTACTCTATGTGTGTCTGTCCTCAACAGGGTGAAGCTGGAGTGGTGGGACCGGTGGGACCAATGGTAAGACATTTCCAAAGATGAATGGGTGTGGTGTTTTGGGTTTTTTTTGTATTTTGCTTTGGTTTTACAGATAATAGCAAATGTAAAGGTAGTTTGGTTTAGCTTTTCATTCCTTCTTAGTAGGGATGGTAAGGAATATTTGTGCTCCAGGTTGATCAATGTCCTTCAGGAAAGAATGTGGTTGTTAAATATGTGGTGTTGTAAACTACTGACTTGATTCAGAATTAAAATTTAAATGTATCCATTACTATCTAAACAGGCAGTGAAATATCATCAGAGATAGAAACTTACATAACTTATGACTCTGAGTGAACTGGGTTTGTTTAGCCCTGCAAATAAAAGGGTGAGAGGGGTTCTAATTGCTCCCTGCCACTGCCTGAAAGGGAATTATAGAACAGACAAAGTGAGGTTCTTCTCAGAGGTGCACAGGAAAAAGAAAAATGCCAATGACCACAGTTCCAGCAAGGGAAATTCCAATTAGATATAAAGAAAAAAATTCTCAGTAAAAGTGGTTAAACACAGAAATAGGTGTTCAAAGAGATGGTGGATTCTGGAACAATGTGCTGAGCAGCATGGTCTAACTTGAAAGTTTGTCTTGCTTTGAGCAAGAGGTTGGACTAGATGATCTCTAAAGGTCCCTTCCAATCTAAATTATTCTCTATTTCTATCACTTACATTAAAACAACCGACCCAGGCTCAATTTCTGTCAATGCCAATAATTTGCAACTGCCTCGGATTCTGAGGAAGCTGCAAATCAGGCAGTAGCATCAGACCACTCACTGAAATCAGGATTCAAAGGCCTTCTTTCAGTTACTTGGCCTGATATTTTTGACTGGACACAGAATGTTGTATGAGAGCACAAGAAATTCGTTATAAAATAAGAACAGTTGCCCAGACTCCATAGTGTTAGAGCAGGAATTAATTTCTTCTGGTCTAGTATTCCAAAGATCAAGGATATTGAGTGTTTCCTTCTGCTTTTGATGTAGTTTGGTCTCTGTTGTGCCTAAGTGAATGTTAGTAGGTGTTGTCATTTCTGCACACCAAGGTGTGTAGATTTTGTCATCAGTTTCTGTGGTCTTTAAAAAGGACTAACTGGGTGTGCTGAGTAACTGCATTCTTAATTACTGTGTATCAGAATACCTTGAAGGGGTTAGCCTAACTTAGGAGAAGGGGAGTTCCTTTGCTCCTCCTTGTATGACTGCAAGATGAGTTTATCCTTTCACCTTGACATAGAATCATGGAATGATTTAGAATGGAAGTGAACGTCAGAGATCATCTAGTCCACAAGCTGCCCAAAGCAGGTCTATTTAGCTCAGGGACTTGCCCAGTCGAGTCTTCCACACCTCTTAGAATAGAGATTCCACAGACTCTTTGGGCAGCACATTCCAATATTTGGCAACCTTTGGAGTAAAAAATGTTTTTCCTTATAATTATTTTGAATTTCTCATGTTCTCGCTTGTGTTCATTGCCTCTCATCTTATGTCCCTTCAGGACATGTCCTTTTTCTATCAGCCCCAAACTCTGTGTTTACATCTCCTTTTGTACTGCCACGAGATGCTCCATACAGTTCAGCATGCAGACAAGGCCATTCAGAGGAAGTTCTTGCCAGCGCTGGTGTGAATGATTACACTGCAGGAGAATTTGGCACACAACCCGTCTCAAGACTTTGCTCAGCCAGTTCCTCTTCTTAGTGCAGAACTCTAGTTTGATCATCACTGCTAATGGGGTTGATGCATTTGGGTGCTGTCCCATAGGAAAAATCCCAGACTCAGTGGGAGTAGTGTGCAGCAAAAAAAAATACAGACTTCAGAGCATTGGGCCAGAGCCTCTGTGGCATAACTTAATCAAAGTTTTTGTTACAATGGTTCTGTTCCACTTTGCACAAAGTAAGACTCTGGCCCAAGAGCAGCTTTGAGGTAGCTGGGGACTCTGATTGTTCTTCTGTGCTGTTAGGACACAACAAACTCATACACATGTTTCCAGAATTAAAAAAAAAAAAAAAAAAATCCTTACTCATTGGTCTCCTCCTTTTCGAGACCTTGGCTGGACAGAAGAGAGGATCACAGGAGCTCGGAGCACAAGGGGCTGCACAGAAGTAGAGGTCTGGCAGATGAGATCTAGGAATAGTCAGGAGGTTAGGACTGCTAATAGCAAAAGCAGAAGAGGCAGACAGAATCCAACCTCCTGCCACAGGGGAAATGAGAATCTTTTACCTGCTCGATTATGCTGGTTGCTGTCTGTGAATCAGACTGCTGCACATTACTGAACAGGAGCCCTTAGTAAGAACCACAGTGTCAGTCTGCCCAAATCGACTCTCTGCTGCTGTAAATGAAGTTTCCTTCTCTGGTGGGCAGTCTCCTCTGGCTTCCTCACTTCCTTCTTTCACTTCCAGCTGTGACTGCTGGCTTCTGTCTCAGGGAGTCGCTAACATCTGTCGGGGGGGGCTGGCACTTTGACAGAGGAAATAGTAAAGCACGGTCAGTTGTCACGTTGCTGATGTTTATTTAAAGTCTCAGTTAAAGCATGAGATCCAGACACTTTCCTTTATTTAAACTAATAAAGTCTGTTCTTAATCATCTTCATTGCTCAGTAAAGCTCAGATTTGCATGTTCTTTAAAGGCTCAAATACTGGAAAGTGAAATAGAAAAATAACCCGTAACATTTGGATTTCTTTTTTTTCAACCCCCATTACTGGATATGGTGGCACAGAAGGGTGGGTTGAATCATCCTGAAAGCTTGGGGGCACAATATTGAAGCTCACATCTCCCAGAGTCCACCAGCAATCTGGTGGACACAAGTAGCTTTGATCATATGGGCAGAAATTACCTTCAAACAGGAAATCAAATAGAAGTTTAATAAAGGTCCTACCATCTTCAAAATGTTTCAGCTGCCATCAGTGAGCTTTAAATGCTGCTTACAATGGTGATGTCATGAATCAGTATGTTCACATGTTAACCATTTCTGAATGTCATCTCTAATCCAGTCTCCAGTTTTGGTATGATAAATATTACAACAATTAATCCATTAATTTCAGCTTGATGTTAAGATAAATGATCTCATCATCATTAGATAAATTTTCCATTAATGTACATCACTTTTCAATGAAATGATATTATGTAAAGGCAACGACAAACACTTGACAGTTTCAAAATAAAAGGTTTTTTAATTGAAAATTCTATCAATACGGCGCTAGTTTAACTCAAAAAATGGATTGGTAAGAGACTGGTATTTGAATGTAAATAGTATTCTTGTGTCAATATTCTGCTGATCAAATGACACACAAAACTCTGAGTATGCAAATCATCCAAGTATAAACACCAGGCTGTTTCTTGCAACCTTTCTAGCTCTTCACCTGCCCATGCTCCCTCTGTGTCTTGAACTGAGAGAGAACATAGCAACACAACTGGACTGTAAATAAGGAAACTCAGTTCTGCCACAGGCTTGCTTCCTTCTTAGTCTCTGCTTTCCTTAATAATCAAGAGCAAGTGAGTGGCAAGATGGGGATTTCCTCTTGGTTTTTGATTGTTTGCTCGTTATCCTTTGAAGTAGCAGGCACAATGCCAACAAATGCTTGTTACCATTAAAGTGATGTGCTGAAATTGTGGTAAGCAGTGCAATAGCCACCATCTTTCTTCCATCAGCACAGGTCTGTGTTAGCCACCGCCTTGCAGGTAACAATAGAAAGTCTGTTACAATAATCACACCGAAAGTACTGTGATTTCTCAGGTTTAAGCATGTCAGTTGTCACCTATAAGTGGTATCTGTGTGAGATCTATCGAGAGAGATTATTTAACCGATAATGCAAGAAGGGGTATCTCAGCATTTCACCAGACTGAAAGTAAGGAAATGAAACCAGAAAAGTTGATACATATGTAAAGAGATTGCCTAGACCCTCGTGGATTTGTTGAGTTTCAGGAAGCTGACAGCAGGTGGGAGTTTGTGGTATCCCCAGGTTTACTGCTTTTTGTTGATCACTTGCTGGCTGCCTGGAAGTTGCATGCTTGCAAATGCCCAATCATAGATCATCCATAGTCCTGGACCACTTTTCCCAGGTAGCCTGCTTGCCCTTTCTTTTTGCAGTCACTTCTAATCAGTTTCTGAGGCCTGATGGGTCAGTCACTCTGGTATAAAGACGGATCTGTTCTGTTTCAACTATCAGTCCCATAGATCCACATACCCAAGCTGGCAAAAGGCATGTAGAAACCTGGCACTATATGAACTCTCTGGCTGATCCACAGACATATCCTCATAGGGCCTGATTCAAAAATAATTAGAAAAACAAAGCAAACAAAAAGGAGATGCCCAAAGCATAGACTACTAACTACCTTTTTTCTACTGATTGATACATTTAATTTTCCTTTGATACTTGTTGACTCAGTTTTGAATTGCACACCCTACAAATGGCTGAGAATTCAGACTTCATTTCAGATAACCAGTCTTTTCCAAGCCAAAGTTGACTGTTATATGCAGGCCTCGGCTTCTGAGATCACTCAGCAGAGCAAGTAGAGAGGATGTTCTGTGCATTCCCTGCAGACAATCACAGACTGATTTTTAACACAAATATAAAATTATTACTTTTATTCTAAATAATGAAATATATGTTAAAGATATGTTCCATATATTCCCCATAATCACATTTTCTTTTTTGTCCAGGGACCAATAGGACCTACTGGACCTAAAGGAGAACTTGGTTTCCCAGGACGTCCAGTATGTATTATGCTCTCAAGTGGAATAAAGACAGGAGCTTGCTTCTGACACGTGCTACACTATTTCTACTTATTTCAGGGCCGCCCAGGACTGAATGGACTGAGAGGTGTGAAAGGTGATCGAGGCGAAGCACTTAATGTAAGTTCTTATGTATTGCAATTAGTTGAAAAAAAATCCCCTTAAAATCTTAAGTCAAGTCTGGTTTATACAAATTCCTTTAAAATTATGACAGGACTCAAAACCTGAAATGATAATAATTATATAATTAATATAAATAATTATATGTTTCTGCTACTTTTCCTATTTGGTAACAATCATTGAAAAGTCAACTTCTGGGTACATCTGGACAGTTCTTGCAGATATACATAGTTGTATCAGCTCCCAGGTGTAACAGTTATATGTGTGATTCACAGTTAGCATAGCTTGTTCAAATAGCAAATGATCTGGGTTTGCAAATTCTTTCTATGTATCAAAGATTTCCTGATCCAGGCCGTCAGTATGACCCCTCATGGTGTGAAGGTACTCCCATAGGCTCTATCTAGCACAGGCAAACAGCACTTGAGCATATCATAGTGAAGTGGCATCTACTCTACTATAACAAGGAGATAATTGCTAATACCTACTACCTGCCTTTGTTATCATGTACATGTAACCAGAATAATGACCCATGGATGACAGCATATCCATGCTCACCTACAACCTGTAATTATGGAATGACAAGGGATGAACAAAGTTCCTGGTGCTGCAACTCTGTTCTTATGAAAACACTTCATACAAATGGTCTCATGGCAAACATGAAGACTGAGCTACGCAACAATAAACACTGCTGTCTAGTGTCACAATAGCAGAGTAATCTGTGTGGCTGTTCTGATGTCATGAAAAGTTGGTACCCATAACACAACAGCAGCTAATAATATTTCATCTGCATCAGAGAGATGCTGAAAAAAAAGACAAGGGTATTTTACTGTGTTAGCATAGAAATCATAAAGTATTTATGGGATCAGCTAGGCATCAGATGTGATCTAGTCAAAATCACTGTATTTCAATAGAACACTTGTTGTAAATTAATTCTGTTGTACGAGTCCTCTGGTTCTACTCTGTTTAAAAGAAAAAAAAATATAAGGCACACAAACTGCAAAACACAAGTATATTGTCTATCTGGGTGATAAATACAAGTAAGATGATGATATTGCTTTATCTAACAGTGAGACTGAGAATTGGTAAGTATCTAAGTATCTTCACAGAAAGAAAAGAGCAGGTACTAAAGGTTGCTTACACCTCTAGAGAAAGGTGCAAATAGAAATTCAGTTGCTGGAAGGTGAAAGCAGACAAATTAGACAAATTCTAATTGGAAGAAAAAGACAGAAAAGATGACTAGCCACAGGCAGAAAATATTTAAGTAGATTTTCCATTCCTCTGTATCTTCAAACAGAGTCAAGGTTCATTTTCTGGATTGTCCGCCTTATACCGAAGAAACACTATTAGAGCCAGTATAACCAGATAAGTACATCAGGCTGGGAGATTAAAGCATACAAGCAAACAAAACAGGCTACATGTTCTAATAGTCCTTCCTGGAGTGCTCTGGGAAGATAAAATCTAATGGAACTCTAATTATTGATGAGATCGCATGTGTCACCTCACAGAAGCTTGCATTTATGTAGAGTGAAAGATGGACATGGCGTGGTGCCAGGTTTTTAAATGACACAGTAAAGAGTTGACATATTTTTTGTAAAGGGCAGTCACACCTCCAGTCTTGCAGGCTTCCTTGAAGGTGCTAATTAGCGCGTAGTTATCTGACTGGCACTTGAAAATATATGAATCTCAGCAGTCTTGAGAATCCCAGACCAGTCTCAGATACCTAATTTTCCTCGGATGAGAGATCCACTGCATTTAATTTAATTTCAATTTTTAGTTTTTTGGGGTTTCTGGTTTGGGGTTTAGAGGATTTTTTTCCCTGGAAACAACAATCTTAGACCATTTTTTTCTCCACAGAGTGCTTTAGGTTAACTATTAAAATTCACCTGAAAGGTTGGTCCCTCTAACTGAATGCTCAGTCTCCCCTCAAGCCATTTAACACAAAACTTCTTGGTTAAATGGGTCTCAGTCATGGTTTAACCCCAGACAGCAACTAAGCCACTCACTCCCCCCTGGTGGGAAGGGGGAAGAGAACCAGAAGAGTAAAAGTGAGAAAATTCATGTGTTGAGATAAAGACAGTTTAATAGGTAAAGCAAAAGCCGCACATCCAAGCAAAGCAAAACCACGAATTCATTCAACACCTCCCATGGGCAGGCAGGTGTTCAGCCATCTCCAGGAAAGCAGGGCTCTGTCACGTGTAATGGTTATCTGGGAAGACAAATGCCATTACTCCGAACATCTCCCCCTTCCTTCTTCTCCCCCCAGCTTTATATTGAGCACAATGCCAGACGGTATGGGATATCCCTTTGGTCAGTTGGGGTCAGCTGTCCCAGCTGTGTGTCCTCCCAAGTTCTTGTGCACCCCCAGCCTGCTCACTGGTGGGGTGGTGAGAGGAGCAGAGAAGGCCTTGACTCTGTGTAAACACTGCTCAGCAGCAACAAAAACATCCCTGTGTTATCAACAGTGTTTTCAGTACAAATCCAAAACATAGACCCATACTAGCTACTGTGAAGAAACCAGCACAGGCCCTCTGAGCCCCTTGGCCTTCTTTCTGTAGGCTCAGTTGTATTGCATATGAAAAGATCTGTCTAATATCTTCTTTCTTTCACTTTTTCTTTACCAGGGGCCTCCTGGCTTGCCTGGACCTCCAGGGCCCCCTGGGCCTCCAGGACGTATCGTTTATATCAAAGGAGTAAGTACAACTGGGAATCAGTTGCCCATCTGTCTCTGTAGCGGAAATGTGCTGCTCTAGAAACAGTTTGCAAAGGGAAACAGCAAAACTTGTTTCAGGCAATGCAGTTTACAGTGGGTGACCTTGCTTGTGTGCATAGGAAAATACCTCTTAACCAAAGCCACTGTCATGTAAGAGTTTCCCCCCACACACACAAGTGGGACCTGCTGATTGACCTGTGAGAGCAAGCTGGGCTCTTTGCTCAGGAGGTGCTGATTCCTCTTTCCAGGCTTTGTCCTGTCATACTTATTAGATACTTGCTCTATTATACCTATGTTCATTAAAATAATTTCCCTTCCTGTTTTCAATAGACAGTTTTCCCAGTCTCCCCCAGACCTCATTGCAAAATGCCAGTAAGTCACACACAGAATCTGCTCTTAGCGAAATGCATGGCCATGACAGTACATAACCAAAATAGCTATATACATAACCACCGTAGCTTTGCAGCTTTTCTTCCCCAGCTTCTGCTTTGCACCAGAGATGTGTTTTACCTAGTCTTCAAGATAACAGATTCAAGTGTTTAGATACCCAAAATTAGCCATATATAAAATATATAACAGAACTAGAAACACTAGAACCTTTTGCTTAAAGCACTTTGATTACTTGGTTGTCCTAACACTTTTAATGCCTTTCAAAGGCTGTGTTTCCATAGTTTAAGAGTTGCTTTGGGGAGCTGAATGGTTATACATACATGTACACACATTTTTCAGATGTATATATAAATACTGTCTCCATGTTGTTAGGTCTTTAGCTGATTTCAATTTCCCTGTCCAAAATAAGACTTGTTATGTAGTTCATTATGGCATGAAAGATGCATCAGAAAAGGAAGATCATGTTCTTTATTTGACCCTCAAATGCAGTCTATTCACATATAAACGTTTATTATCTCAAGAATGGCAGCAGGTGAAGCTCTATCCCTGCTTTCCAAAGGGAATTACAAAGCCCTCATTACCTTCAAAGGACCTGCAATTTCACACGGCGTCAAAAGAAAAAAGACAGGGTTCATATTTTCAGAACACCCTGATGCAATTTTTGTTTAATGAATCATGGAAATTACATCCTACAATGAACTGCAAACAGAGTTCAGTCCTGGAGCACTTTCCCTGGGGCAATATTGTGCTGTTAAGCCATGGGTTAGGCACTTGGAAAGGATTCTGTCTTTGAAAACCACAGCCCTCTCTTGAACAGTGCGGTGTGCAATATGCCCATTCTACTTTTATGTTAGACAGTGTAGATCAAAATAGTACTGTTCCCCCTCCTCCAATTTCCATTCCAGTTCTTTTTAACTTATTTCAGAGAAGCAGCTCTTGACTTACATTATACCAGATGCATTGATACTCATCATCACCTTACCCTTACTGCTGAAGAAAGATGTATCCCAGCTAATGGATTTTTCTGTTAATTAATGATAAATAGTCATTAGTCTATGGTAATTTGACATTACTTCTGTTTTGGCATACCACCTCCAGACACCATCTTTTTACATCTTTGAATTCCTCCCTTAGATCTTCCCACTCTCACTGTATAACATTCTTGTATGTTAATCACGTATGTCCATAATCACATATGGATTAGTCAGCCTCACCTCTGAAACCTGACTGGACGAGCCCTGAGCAAACTGAAGTAGTTGATCCTGCTTTGTGCTAGACAGTCTCCAGAGATGCCTTCCAACCTCAACTCTCCTATGATTCTCTGTGGAATGATTCAAATAATACAAGCCTATTTTAGCTGAATTTCAGTTAATAATAAAGAGTCACTTTTCAAGAACATTACAATCAGTGAATAATAGCAGTAACTTTTATGTGCACAAGTAATAGAAACCTGTACTTATGAACACCTCTTCGTACATCTGAGTATGCTAGATAGATTTGTCCTACATTTGTGAATAATCTCCTAAACCTATCCAAGTTTATAGATAAGAAGTCTGCTGTACATGCCTACATAAATGAATATCAATAAAGAACTACAGACTGAACCTCACAAGTTTTCCTCATGTGAACTGAACTTCTGAAGTTAATGGAGCTATCCATGTGAGTAAGACTTCTAAGAGCTAATACTACAGGATTAGTCAGATACAGCACCTTCAATTTTTTTTCATATGCTTGCTTAGATTCATATAAATAGTACTAGCTAGTACTAAGATCTGTCCATTTCCAAGCACTGTGCCATATTTTAATTCCTCCACTGTCCCTGCTTCAAAGAACGGCAGTAGGGGTATGTAGCATGCCCACTGTTACACATAGCTGCTGTCAGATCAAGATAGACTAGCATAGCTTCTTCCTCCCAGTTGTGGTCTCAGTGCATCTGGAACATAGGTCAGCATCAGACAGTTGGCATAGCCATGGTCTGATGAAAAATTTACAAACACAGTCTGTTATCTTACAGTCAAAAATCAAATCCTGCTTTCAAATGCAGTGATGTAAATTCAGAATTGTTCTTGGAGAACGACTTTTCTGATGCTTCACTGGCATGACTGAGAGTAGAGTTTGCTGATGCCTCCAAAACGCATGTTGTTACCCTCTTGCAGAGAGCATGTTGCATGTTAAAGAGAGCACAGTCCTGAAAAAAGCTTTATCAGCTAATACTTGGACCTTGTCAAACTGTAGATAATCCCAGAGTATTGTTATAATATTTACTGTGATAGCATGCAACCTTTCCAGTCTTTTCAGTCACACCAAGTAATGCACTTCCATTGGTTAATGTGCATGGATAATTTTTAATAGATTTTTTTGTCTGTAGGTGAATAGTCCTTACCCTGTAAATCAAGAAGCTCTTAATGTCCATGGTGAGTAATTCTCTTTTTTTGCAACGTGGTTTAAATAAGCTTTTATTGTTTTTTCTTAGTTAAACTCTTTTTGCTTTTTCTTGGCTCTTGCATAAGGAGGGTGGGGAAGAAACGTGATCTCTCTTCTTTTCCTGGTGAACCTGTAAGATCATATCTTGGTCCAGTCTCAACACGTAGGCCAAAGAAGAAATGAGCCTAGGCCTGCACTTTGAAAACTAAGATTTATAAATTGAGCAGTGCAACACAGTTGCTGCAAGATATAATCTTAGAAATCCTCTGTCAGAGCAGAAGTGTCACACATGGCTGCGCCAAATCATTACTCTCTGCTCCAGCAGTGCTCCTAAGACGCAAATTCTAAAGTCCACCTGATACTACGTCCCACCAAGTAACCAGGTGGTCTCATTCCTCCAGTGTTTGACTGATGGTGTCAAAAACACTTCCCTTCTCTGAGTGACTGATACCAAAAAACCTGAGCCTGCAATCAGTTTTGCTTGAAAGAATATTATCACAGGCAGGCTCAACACATACTGGCTGCTGGAGTCCCAGAGGATATCGCTGAGGGAAAGAAACAAGCTATTAACAGTTCTTTGGGGGGGGAGCGGGTTGAATTTTCTGGCGAGACAGAAGATATGTTTCTCATCCCCTTCTTCAATAGGAAGGTGAGGTCTGTTGAAAAGAAAGTAATTTCTGGGGTTCAGGGCAGCTAGAACAAAAAACTGACAGGCAGGCAAAGAAGGAAGTAATACTAATGGGAAAGGAGGGTGAGAAAGTCCATACATGAGGACACTGGGGAAATTGGCAGAAGGCTGGAGAAATTTTGTTAGTTTTTACTCCTTGTAATGGAAGAGGGTTTCAGAACAATACAGGGTCACATTTGTGGGGTACAATGATGCCCTGAGCTACCTTTCTGAACCCTTACTGTTGAATGACGGACTCACCTATTACAAGTGAAAGCCTAAGTCTGGTGCTTGGCAAATTGTCCATGTTTCTTCAGGTTTATATCCACAGAATTAAGTCCATAGAACCTAGGCTGTCCAGTGCTGCTCCTAAATTTAAAGACTCCCAATAGCTTGTCTCCCGCTGCACACAGGGATTACAGAGGATTTCTCTGTCCATATTTTTGTTTTTAACAAAGAATCCATGATCTAACAGAATAAATGCCCACAGAGAGGTCAAAGTTCTTGGTTCAAGGTATTTTCCTTAGTTCCAAGAGTTGACTCCAAACTGATAAAGGACATTCTGCTTTTTTTAGACTTTCAGCCTAGGTAAAAGCTTGAACGTGAGGATTTTGACTATGACAATTTTGTTTAAAACTTGTCACTGTTATTCAATTAATCATTATAGTTTCTCCTCTCTAAATGCACACTAATTCTCAAACTAAACAGTAAATCCTAAAGTCACTCCAGCATGCAACCTTTCTTTCTTTGGTTTAAGGAGGAAAAGTCACCATTTACATACAGTTTTCATCCCATTTTAAGATTATTGGAACAGTCTGACTGTTCCATTCTTGAGCTAGTACTCCACCAGATAAACAAAAAGTGGTCACTTACTGTGTGCACCAGGCATTAAAATTAACACAAGCTTGCGTCTGTGGTTCAGTGCTTTTGTCCTTTCTCAAAGACATGCTCCAAGGATGTACTCAGTTACATGCAGAAGGAAACAGGTAGCAGTTCTGTACACAAAAAAAAAAAAAAAAAAGGTGAATGCTGATTGAAATAGTGATGCCTTGACAAAATTGTGTGGAATTCCTTCAGTTCCAAGGTTAGCAGAAAGTTCTGTGACAGTTTTGCCCCTTCAGAGCTTCTTGGAGCTAGGGAAAAAAAAAGAGAGAGACATTAAAACAAAGTCCCAGAGCATCCACAGGGAGCAGCCGGCAATTTTCTTATGATCCAGTAGTACACAATGGAGAAGGAGTTTTTCTTAAGATCACAGAGGAAATAAAGTCAGTGGTCTTCCTTCTTTTATTTAACTACTTATAAGAAAAATATATTCCTGCCTATTTATTATACTTCCAGAGTAATTTTGTAGGGAAAAAAAAGCAGTAGTGCAGCCTCTAATATACAGCCTGAACCTGTTTCCCAATTCCCATGTTCCCGGGAATTAAATCACTGTTCCCATCACTGTGCAAAGGAGTCTGGACAGTTTACACTTTAATCAGATAAGTCAGAGCCTGAATGGCAAAAAGTGCATGCAAAACAAGTTGAATAATGCAGCAGTATTATATGTTATATCAGCTCCAAATGCTGGGGCTTGGGGCTGTTTCTGGAGGAAGAGATGGCTATCTGGGGACCAGTTCTCTAGCGTGGTCCAGAGAGTAGGCAGTGGGCTGATATCAGCAACTGGAACAGCTCCTCTCCCTCAGCAATGACTGAGACACTTAGAAAGACCAGACCACCTTGATCCAAATGGAAAAAGAAAGGAAGAGAAGGAAAAGAGTTCAACGGATGAGGATAAGGGGCAAGAGTGGTCATAGTAAGTGGTAAAGGAAGGTATCTTAAAGAACAGAAAGTCAGAGCTTGCTTGTATAAGCTCTGTATTGGTCTCAATATTTTAAGATGACCTAAAATACTGATGACTGGACTGGAAATCTGCCTGGAAACTAACTCTGAAGATGTCACAGTTGGGCAGTTAAGTTTCAGCTGACAACTAGGAAAACTGTCTAACTGCACACCTGAGAGGTTGTGTGATTGGCCTCAGTGCAACACAAAATGAGGCCCCACTGTTCTGTCCATAGGCATTTGAACATGGGCTCACAGCTGGAGGCTGACTCACCAGACAGATCATGGGGAGACCCATGGGAGTATGACCAGCTTTCACTTCCCATGGCTGAAAGACAAAAGAGAAGCGCGGAGAGGAACTGTCTGGAAAATCCTGTTGTAACATGGGGCTCTGAAAGGGAAGAAGTCCATCTCATTCTTCTGTATTTGTAGCCATTCTGCACAACTAGAAGAAGGAAAATGCTGTAACTATTTTTCAAACTAAGGTTTTCTCACAAACAAAGTCTTTATTTATTTCTTACCAATAAAGTCTTACTTATAAGTGGTACCAGGTCATGGAGCACAGACTGGGTCCCCAAGCAAGAGATTGTTTCTGTGCTTGCCCCAGTGAAATTCACAAATCTAATCAGATCAGGACAGAAAAGAGCCAGTATTCTTAGTGATCCACTGACTCCCAGCATAGATCACAACTGACAACAGGGGCTGAAGATATCACAGGCAGAGAACCATTAAAAATTTCTTCAGAGATGTGTCTTATAGCTGCTTGTCTTTGTACTTCAGCACCCTTCCTGCTCATAAGTCAGAATGGGACCACCTCTCCTTAAATTTGAAAAGGCATTTCTACCTGAAGGAAGTGGCTATAAGATGTTACTGTGGCAGAATGATGAATTTTGCAAAGATATTAGCAATTACTCAGGCAAAACAAAGAGAGAACTCAGACCTAAAAAGTCTATATACTCAGGGGTCTTTTTACCCACATATTTTATAGGGTAAGGTTACCACGAAAGGTGAATAGTATCTGGGAAAATAGGTTTATCCAGACATATTTGGTTACAGTTCTACCCTTCACTCACCTGGATGGGAAATCATGCTAAAAGCATTTCTGTTCTCAGAGAACATTTTCTTCATTTTTAATGGTTTTATAACATGAAGGAGCAGTAAACAATAACATTTTTTACATTCACAGTTGAAGATATTATCATTTATTGGTTTGTTTTGGAGTCTGGAGATAGTAGAAGATGTGGTATCAAACGCAGAGCCGTAACTCAAGAACTGTTTCTATACTTGCCTGAGTAAAATTCTCAAATGCCATGATAACAGGTTTGTTCAGAGGGTCTTAGGCTAGGTGGTTAGGGAGAGTGAAAGACTGACTGCTAAGAGAGGGATCATCTTTGCACTTGTTGGGGTTGATAAGAGAAGACAATTGGGCAGGTATTCAATGTTCATGAGGAGAGTGAGACAAGCGTACAGGGACTGGAGCCATGTGCCCCGCATCTGCGGAAAAGTTTGCTCTCATTTTTGGTGGTTTGGTTGTCACTGCTGCAGTCTCTGCTGTTTGCAAGTTCTCATGAATTTGTGATGCTTTTATGGCAGGTGCTAAAGCAAACAGAGATCCCTGGGGGATGCACAGTTCAGCGGACTTAAAAGGAGAAAAGGGAGACAGAGGTGCTCCAGGACCACCAGGTATACTAAATCTGATACGTCACTGACATCCCGTAAAGGAATACATGTTTAACTTAAAAAGCAATTCAACGAGGTACTTGCAGCCTTACCTGCCTAAAGACTTGTACCGAGGTTCCCTGCCTGAACAGACACACAGAATGACAAAGCCCATAATGTTATCAAAACTGTCTCCTGGAAAGAACTATCTGTACTGCACATTTGTGAGTATTATGAATGTGTTAAGCACAAGACTAGATATTAAAGTGTAACTGGCTGGTCAGAGATTTTCTGAAATCTTAGAAGGATATCATGTCCACTTCCTGAGATGTCATTTTGTTGTCAATCTTTTTGAGACAATCAGGCTAAAATCCAGTGCTTCCCATTTTGGGGCAACATATCTCTGCATCCTGAGTTCAAGGCAGCCATTTGTTGGTCACGGTCCCACTTCCAGCAGGAGGTGGAACTAGATGATCTGCATTTCAACTAATTTTAATATTCTGTGCCATATTTGTGATAATCATGAAAAGTCTGTGTGAACTAAAAATACCAATTCACTAGTGGTAGGAGCTTCATAACAGATGTTCCTCACCGAAGATTTACTTTTCTGTATCAAAAAGTTGATACACATTGTTAATCCTTACACATTGAAAAATAGTTACAGAAACAAACATTTATTTGAAAAGATTGCTACCTCAAACTCTTCCTTTTCTATACATTTTTTGAAATCTCATATACTGAGATAAGGCTTTGGTCAGTGCCAGAAATCATTTGAAATAGAAGAAGCAGTATATCAAATCAATATTAGATACCATATTTATAATCTTTGTCCTCTAATGTGTTGATAATAAATAAAAAACTATATCTATATGCATATTTCTGTCTTTGTTCCAAAGACACAGTTCTGTTGACTGAAGATGATATTTTGGTTATTTTTAAGAGGACATCTGTTTGTTCTAACAAAATCTCTTTTCTTGTCTTGTCCTCAGTTTTTATTCTGATCTATACCCAGTGCCTTAAAACAAGCGGTTAGTGCTTCCTAGTCATCGATAAACTTGTAAAAAGAAGCAGCAAGAAGCATTCCTAAACACAAATTAAGAAAATTTTCTCTTCTGTGCTAGTTAATCCAGCATGAACACATTTGTTCCCTCCCAGGTTCTGTATTTAATGCAAATTAATGTCATACAAGTATTTTTGCCTATACCTGATGATTTCAGGTGCTTCAAAAAAGAGGATTATGAGAGAATTATGCTTATGATCTTGTAAAACTGCTGCTAGTGAAGGATGGTGACAATAACACAAGAATTCTAGTTAAACTCAAAACTGAATTTACCTTTCTGCTGAAATAACAGAGACTTACGAATTTGTTTGCCAACCGAATCCAAATAGATCAACTAGCTTCAATATTTTGTGAAGTTAAAATATTTTAACTAAGACCAATTCTGTTGCTACTCTAAAAAATATTCCTGTTTGATTCTTGCTCATTGATGTAGTTCCTAAAGTATTCTTTCATACAAACCAATTCTCTAGGTCTCACAGATATCCACATAATCTTTGACAGTGGAAATCCACAAGCCAGAAGTTGCAGGGTAGTAGAACATGATTAAAGTACAGGAATTTTTCAAAACTTTCTCTGAGGGACAGATGGCTGAAGCTTCTTCCACTACAGTATCTGTTGAGTTCCAGCAATCAGAAAAGCTTTTTCAACTGTGGTACTTGTTCACGCAGTGAATTTATTTTTCCTTTACACAAAATGTCTCTTGTCCAACCTTACAAACAACCTCTATTAATTGATACCAAGCAAAAATATGAAGCCAACACAAAGAGTGGGTAAATGGCAGGCCACACTTTATTTAACTACTCTGTATAGAGGCATGTGTAGTAAATATCCAGAGCATAGGTGCTGTGTTCCAACTACATGTGCAATGCTCCAGCACAACCCGCTGTTTCTGGCTGGAGGAACACAGTCTGGAGCCTTGTAAGAAAACACATTCAGAAACAGAGGAGGAGACTTCACTGTATCATAGTCTCAGACCCAACTGCCGAAGGCTGAAGATCTGCTAATCAAAAATGCAGTGTTTATTGCACTGTGCTGGCCCTCGACCGCAGTCAATCCTCTTCTACCCTGTGGGTCATTCCCCC
This sequence comes from Phaethon aethereus, assembly GCF_964289735.1. Classification (NCBI taxonomy): domain Eukaryota; kingdom Metazoa; phylum Chordata; class Aves; order Phaethontiformes; family Phaethontidae; genus Phaethon; species Phaethon aethereus. The sequence goes on along the minus strand of NC_138582.1, from coordinate 106,007,780 downwards.
AAAGGCCAAGCTGGCATTCTGGACAAGTTTTCACACTCATCCAAATCCACCTTTTGGCCTGTTTGTCCGTCCTAAGACCTTCTTTTCTGTATGAAGAAGAAGTTTCACCCTTTTCTCTGTGAATCCTTGGAAGAAATGGAGCTAAAGGAAAATCAGCGACGTGCAATAAGATGGCTTCTTGCTGGGCAAGCATTAATTCTGGTAATAAGTGAATTCTGTTGCTCCAGAGCCTGAGTTAATTTCTGGATCAGATCCCAGATCTGAAAGCAGTGTAGCTTCCCATTTTCTCAAAGAAAGGTCACCAAAGTTCTGTGACTTTATGATTGTTGGGAGGGCATGATTTTGCCATTGATTATGCACGTGCAAAGTTCTGTTAGCCTGTTTCAGCAACATCTGAAAACAAAGTGAAATGAAAATGTCTGTCTACCAGAAGAAGCCACAGAACAAAGTATGTTTCCCTCTGTCTAGTGTTAAGATCCCTAAAGGTCTTGCCAAAAATTGCCTATCAGCCCTCCACTGGATATCTATAGAGGAGGACGGAACTAGGTTTGCCTGTTGAGAAGCCATGTCAGGCAAACTTCTCTGGCTGTGTATACTAGTAAACTAAACAGACACCGAGGACAATTGTCCTGCAGTTTAACTGTTCCCATGTTTCCTGGCCTGGATTCGGCCTACAACAAGTAACACTTTCCCAGATGTTAGGATGATGTCAGGGATAGCTCAAGCCAGGGATTGGTGCAATAGGCTATATGGATAAGTCTCTTATGCTTCGGTAGTAAGGAAGACAGTTTAGCTGTACGGATGGAAGCTGTGTCACTTTACGTCAGGGCTGAGGAACTGGTCTAATACAGTTTACCTACCAGTCTAGGTAGAGCCTACTGGTTCCCTACCACAGATTTTTGACTTCCACTTTGAGTGGTGACCTGCTTCTTCCTCAGGTACCTTGCCCAGGCCTAGTCTTCTTGCTGGTCATCCTAAAAAGACCTCAGATATTGCCCAGTGTAGAGATTAATACTAAGCAACATCTGAGAAGGATACCTACCATTCCATTCCATCTGTCTGTTCCACATCCCCTCACATGGATCAAGCAAATCACTGCAGTAATCTACAATTGGCAGGGTTGGAAGAAAATCAAAATAGCTGCCATAGTGGAAGTACATTTCTGTCCCAGAGTACAGATGTATACAATGTCTAGTTGACTTAGTTATATCTGAGATAGCCTACTGAGATCCGAGTCCTATGGCTGGCATAGGGCTGGACCCGAAGATCTCAAAAATTAATCCGAACACATTTGAAGAACATGCATCGAGCCAACATGGGCAGCTGTAAAACAGTCTTTTTTCCATGTGTATGCCAAATAGAGAATATCTGAAGGCTTTTTAGGCTTTTTGCACTGGCTTGACAGCTTTGGCTGACCACCATTGGCAGACAACACAACACAGGTGGTACAGCCATTGACGCTGGTATTGTTTGCAGAAAAAAATGCCAAGGAACAGTTATTCTATGATCAGAAGCACAGGAGTAACACTCTTTCTTTCTCTTGTCCATAATGGTACTGTCCTTGCATGAAAAATTACGTAACTACTGATTGGGCACCCCACTGCTGGCAAAACATACAGAAAGGTTTTCTTTTACCTTAGTTTCCATCAAAGGGATTAATTTGGATGCTCCTTTTTCACCATCTGCCCAGTTGCCATTTTTTCAGAAAACTGGACATTTTTCATCTTTGAGCCTTCTTTGCTTTAAAATTTGTCTGAAACTCACAATCAGATACAGAAGTTATTAAGGTGGAGGAGTGACAGACAAGATAGGGCATGTAAGCCTCTCTTTGTTAGGAAACCAAACTAAAAATACCTGATGCATTTAAAGGTTAATGTTATTATTGTAAATAATTTTCCTTTAAACTCCTAAAGGAGTAATATCCAAAGCAGTGCTTTTAAAAAGAAAATTACAGATAATCATTGTACTTTACTGTATTTTCTTCATTTTTCAGGTCCACCTCTGCCTCCATCATATTTCAGCCACTTTATTAATAGCATAAAGGTAATTATATCCCATTTGTGTTTGAATTCTGTTAAGTTTTTTTTAAAGTGTACTTTACTATAAATAAGCATAAAACAGTATAGCATGGTGAAATATACAAAACAGATAGGAGCATCAGCAGTTACAAATTATATTAATTTCTTAAACTTCAACTGCATAGAAAAGTTTATTACAAGTATAGAGATAGATATCAGTAGTATATAAAGATTACTTTTGAAAAAATTTTATTACTGAGGCTTTTTACCTACCCAGTGGTATTGAAGTGAGTCATAATTCACTGTTACCTAGCATAAGTTGGTATAAATTACCTGCCATAAATGAATGCTTTTGTTTCCATGCCAGCTCAGGTAAGAGACATCCATTACCTAAAGGGCTTCTTGAAAAATTTAGCAACAATTAACAAATGGCAGGGGGTGAAATCACTTCTGTGTAATATATTTATCTTTTAAGCACACTGAATAAAATAAGTTAAAGTGATGGAAACTACTTTTTCTGGTACCTCTTACCCATACCTTGACGTGTTTGGTCTCCCTCTGTTCCATTATTCTCCTGACTGCTTCAAGAGACAAAAAAGGATAACAATGCAATATTATTTTAAATGTTTTTAAGCAAACAAGGCTCTTTCTTATCAGTAGAAGATCTGAAAAAAATGTAATCAAGTTGTCATTTAATGATGCCACCAAAAGCAGTGTACTATCAGCTTCCTTGAAGGCCTCTTAGTGCCGTCTGGTTTTCAGATTTTGTTTCTGCTTGGCTGAGTGCACCTCAGTTATTCCTACAACATAAAGTGCCCCATGCATGCATGGCAAAGCTGATACAGCTTCTTTGATCTTACAGAGTAGTGTCTGTAGCTTTACAGCTTTAGCTACAAAGAACTCGTTTTTCATCTAATCCTTCATCTCTGCAAAATGGCATGGCATACAGAGAGCTCTATCGTCCTGTTTACTGGGAAGCTAAAAAGAAGAAAAGTCAGAGGGGGAGCTGTGCATAGCCATCTCCACTGGCTTTCTGCAGCTACCTGCCATTCTTGCTTTGCCCTTTGCCTCTTCTATTCACCGGTCTATTTCTCAGAAAGGTGAAACAAAGTAGATCAAAAGTGTTGAAGGAAAAAAAACAGCAGACAAACAGAAGGAAATAATGTGAGGAGGAAGCTACAATTGCTGTGTCTTATTTTGCACAGAGAGATAATGACCTAGTATTTAAACACTTCTTAAACAAACCTATCATTCTGTTCCCCAAACTAACTGATAATCAACGATGAAGGACAGGAGAAGCGATGCAGTTCAAAGTGTCTGCAATTTTGTGTGGTGTCTCTTCTGTTATCCTGGTGCACACCCCCACTCTTCTCTCTCATCCTATGCACAGTAATCTTCAGTTTGGCACAAACTTTTAAATATCTGTCCATTCCACGTCAGTCTTGCTTTGCTTTTTCCTTGATGAAGAAGAAAAGCATAAAGTCAGGCTTTTATGCTTCCTCCGACTTTCTCTTTGCCTCTAGCTACAGGACAGAACAAGTTTTTGCTGGGTAAAATCACAGGAAACAGCAGTAGAGCCATTTTCTCTGCCTCCACCTAACGCCATCTCCCCTAGCTCCTGCCCTGAGAGAGTCTTGCAGCCTCAATAGAGAAAGCATTACTTTTCGCTCCATATCACTGAAGAAGGAAGTGATGTCAAAAAGATTTTAAGCAGATGCTTTTCTTTATTAAGCTCAGAAATTTCACGTAACTTTAAAAGATCAGTGCATAGAGTTCTGATCTCACTTCAGCTCAATGTTTTAAAATATATTCTCTTTAAAGGGTGAAAAAGGAGACAACGGAGTCACTGGTGTAAAAGGAGAAAAAGGAGAACCAAACGGAGGTTTTTTCCTGACAGGACCTCCTGGACTGCCTGGAAGACCGGGATTAGTTGTAAGTCACACAAGCTGTAGAATAGGAATATTTGTGGGTACCCACTGCTTTAATTTAGAAGGTGCTAAAAAGACACAAACATCAAGATGATGCTAAGAACTATATAAAAACTCATATGCTAACGATTAGGTGAATACCAGAGTGTTGCAGTCGGAGTAAACACAGACACTTCACTGTTGTGCACAGAATTAGTTTGCTATGAAAAACCCAAGTAATGTTATGCTCAGCTGTCTAATACAACTACATCAATATGTAGATTCATGCTATTAATAGCATTACAAATCAAGGCTATATATATAACTTGTGACACAACTACCTAGATACCCATAAAGGCCAAAGTAGGCTACATAAAGTTAGACAGAGGCTGACTTGAAAATTATTGACCATCTAAATAATCAATCTTATTTTCTGTTCCAGTAGTCCAAAAACTTGAATGAAAAGTCCAGTGTGTAGCCATCTGGGTCATTCCTATAAAATTCAGCCTCTACCTAGTTGTTTTATCTTCTGGTAATTTCCACCACAGCTGCTTTGGAATCAAATACACTAATTCTTTGGAAACTGGTTTATCCCTGGGGTCTGGTAACAAAAGCATACATTGCATTACTCTATTGCCATGTTCGGCACCAAGGAGCGTGAATAGGTGGGCCACAGCTGAGGACGAAGTGTGAGGTTAGCAAACTCACCTTCAAAAATCCCCCTGGTGCTATTCCACGTTGCTGAGAACCATCTCCCTTTTTAGAAACTGTTCCACTGGCAAGAAGGCGTCAGATGGCACCGCTGAGATCCACCAGAGACTGAGCTTTCCTAGTCCAGCATCTAAAAACTGTTCCATGTGTGCAGGCCAGTTTGAGCACAGGGGCGCGAGCCCTCCCCATTCAGGCCGAGGACACACTGCTAAACTGGAAATGTAGAGAGTTGGAGACTTTTTAATCTGGAGAGAGGGCAGCTGGAGACCTTGAGGGACATGAGCTGACATTTGATCACAGGCGGGAGGAGACAGCATCTGTCATGAGACATACACCCTGCACAGACACACTTCATGTTGAAGCTTTCCACCACGTACCTTCAGACAAGCTCTCATAAGCACATCAAAGCAAGCAGCCTCAGCACGAGCGGAGTTGAGATCCAGGGCTTTGGGAGTACTGTCGAGGGTTTTGCAGATATCAGTTACTCAGGAATAGATGCAAGAATTTTCAGAAAGCTTTCTGAAACTTAAATTCTTTAATTCGGTTATGTATATGGTAAAATCTTTCATTTTCCATTAATATCCAATGCCTCCTTGAAGAAAACTACGTACAGACTCATGTCTAAACGGTGGCGTGGTGGCAAGGCCTTCAGAAAATGTTGCCACCAGAGATGAAGGCCCTGCAGCAGTGAAACAGATACCTTCAAAAAAATACTTTTTATCACTGATAGGGACCAAAAGGGGATTCAGTTGTCGGACCCAGAGGACCTCCGGGGTTACCTGGACTACCTGGCTTACCAGGTTATGGAAAAATCGGACCTCCTGGCCCACCTGGCCCACCAGGCCCACCAGGGCCCCCTGCAATATATGGCTCAGGTGAGAAGGTGTGATTTTGCTTTTCACCGTATATGCGAGCGCACAGGCACGTGCCCACGCCCCCCCGGCCGCTGCCCTTACACACCTGTCCTCCCACCTGCCCACCAGAACCAGGTTGCTCCCCTCTCTCCTCCTGCCCTCTGCCGATTTCTCCTGGGGGATGAGCTGGAGCTGGGGGCACAAGTGGGACAATTTCTCTGCAAAGTTTGCGCTGGCTGGTGCTGTGGGAGCACTTACTGCATGAAAAACCTTACTGTGGCTGGGGCTGGGAGGAAGTCCACGTAACGGAAACGGGCTGCCTTGAGAGCTTGCAAAAACTATCACAGTGGGCAGTTGGCTAAATTGGGGAAGACGTTAATGTGGGCCACGATGCTCTTCTTGTGGTGAATGCAGTTAAATCCAGCTGGCGGCCGGTCAGAAGTGGTGTGCCCCAGGGCTCAGTATTGGGGCCAGTGCTGTTTATCAGTGATCTGGATGAGGGGGTCGAGTGCTCCCTCAGTAAGTTTGCAGATGACATCAAGCTGGGTGGGAGTGTTGATCTGCTGGAGGGCAGGAAAGCTCTGCAGAGGGATCTGGACAGGCTGGATCGATGGGCAGAGTCAACTGTATGAGGTTTAATAAGGCCAAGTGCCCGGAGGCACAACAACCTCATGCAATACTACAAGTTTGGGGAGGAGTGGCTGGAGAGCTGCCCAGCGGAAAAGGACCTGGGGGTGCTGGCTGACAGTCAACTTAATATTAGCTGTCAGTGTGCCCAGGTGGCCAAGAAGGCCAACAGCGTCCTGGCCTGCATCAGAAATAGTGTGGCCAGCAGGAGTAGGGAAGTGATCGTACCTCTGTACTCGGCACTGCTGAGGCCACACCTCAAATACTGTGTTCAGTTTTGGGCCCCTTACTACAAGAAGGATTCTGAGGTGCTCGAATGTGTCCGAAGAAGAGCCACAAAGCTCGTGGAGGGTCTAGAGCACAAATCTCATGAGGAGCGGTTGAGGGAACTGTGGTTGTTCAGTCTGGAGAAGAGGAGGCTGAGGGGAGACCTTATTGCTCTCTACAACCTCCTGAAAGGGGGTTGTAGCAAGGTGGGTGTTGGTCTCTTCTCCCAAGTAACTGGTGACAGGAGGAGAGGAAATTGCCTCAAGTTGCACCAGGAGAGTTTTAGACTGGATATTAGGAAAAATTTCTGCATTGAAAGGGTTGTCAAGCATTGGAACATGCTGCCCAGGGAAGTGGTTGAGTCACCATCCCTGGAGGTATTTAAAAGATGTGTAGATGTGGCACTTAGGGACATGGTTTAGTGGTAGGCTTGGCAGTGTTAGGTTAACAGTTGGACTTCATGATCTCAAAGGGTCTTTTCCAACCTAAATGATTCTATGATTCTGATACAAAGGCAGTACCCACAGTAGAGTTTATGTCTAGAATGAAAATTCTGAAGAACTGCTTCTAAAAACTAGTTGTTAAGAAAATGCTGAATAGAAACAAAACTTTGGGAGGGTTGGTTACTGTACTGTAATGATTTTCAACTTATGGGATTAGAAAAGGAGTAAAATGTGCCACAAATAGTCACATCAGGGGAGGAACTTTGCAAACAAGGTAGCACTGAAGCTTCAGGTGGATTATCTTAAATTTGCATCAAAGGGAATACATGGCTACAAACCAAGTGTCACAGTTCAAGACATTTATGTTTTTTCCTCCTCTTGGGTCACAGGTCTGCTGGTGACAAGCTTCATACTGTTAGTGTCCAGCCCTTAGACTAGGTTCTGGTAGATAGGGTCCTGGGCTCCTCTGACATTACTCGACAGGTCTGCCTGAACAAGCAACTCTGATTCTTCCCACAGTTCCTGGGAACTGTGACCAGCATGGGAATCCAGCCAGGTAAAACCAGGACAAAGCACTCCTTAATCTCAGCTGAAGATGGCATGCTAACAGAAAGGGAATTGTTAACCAAATAGAGAGGTTATAATGCAGATCTGTCCTGCCTAAAGTTTGGGCAGGTCTGGCTAATACAGACCTCCATTTCTGAGAAATAACCATCAGTCTTGTTTCCCCGCAAGACTTGTGCCTCCAGTCTGGGAGGCAGACCTGTCTGTCTCCAATTTGTTCTCTCCAGGTATTTCTTGAACGTGGTCAGACTGGTTTATACAGCTGCTCAAGGTCAAGGCAAAACTTCCATCTGTCATCCAGTAAATATTATTAATTGAGTGTCTATCAGAAGTGTTCATCCTCTGAAGAATATTTGAGAAAGAAGAAATCCTTAATACGTTCCACGTTGGAACATAGGCCTGTACCTGAATTAGCCCCTGATCATCATGATATGGACAGATCATCAGCTTCCATAAAGTCCATAAAGGCCTTCAGGCCTTTTCCTGTGTAATTTATATTAAGCATTTCTGAATATTAGCTAAGAGACCTAGTCAGACAAAACAAATTATTATTGGTACTCCATCCCTATACTTTCATTTATCGTCTCTGCCATTAGTCTTCATCATCCTCCTACACATTTTCCTCTTTGCTTTGTAAGAAGCTTCTTTAGGCAGCACACTGATGGATGTCCATTTTAATAAATGTTATGGACACAGGTGTTTATTTCCTGTCTTCAAGGCACAGTTATCTCTGTTAAAGCTCTTACTGACTGTAATATGGGGCTCACATATTGTAATATGGGGAAAGAGGAATGGCTTATCTGCAGATAAATAGCTCTGAACACATCTGAGAACTGAACCCCTTTCCCCTGCCATTGACATGAAGGAACTGCTCTGGAGGATCCTTGCAAATGCTTCAGAGCACAGATTCTTCACTTTCTAAAAGGTTTCATAAAAGCAAACATTTTTGAACACTAGAACTTACTTTATTGGTACATAACTGCAGCCTCTTATTCAAGAGGTACAGATCAGTAAAAAACAAGCTCTGGAATGCAGCAGTGCTCTCAGGGTTAGCTTTTACTGACTTTTCAATGGTCCAAACTATACTTCAAAAATGTATCTTATAATCCTTTATACAGACTATCAAACTACTTCAGAATGGAAAGATACAATAAAAGATAAGATAGTCAATACTTTTTCTTCACTGAATGTATTCGTGGGGGTGGAGGGGAACCTATAGCCCCACTTTAACCCAAGATCACTGTGAACCTTATCCCTTTGAAAATTATGAAGACAGAAGGTACACTCCGTTAGCTTATCTTCTATTACTCTCCTCCAGTTCATTTAGTTGCTGTATCCAGTAAGCTGTGGATGCGTGGACTTTGGTTATTGTGAGGAGGGATACCAGATGTGCTCACCAAAATTTCTCCAAACGGTGGTTTCAGAGAATGTTCCTACATCCCTCCATTTCTCCTTTACTTTTGAAGAGCAATTCTGTCCATATTTGGGATTATAGCACTATTTGCATTTCTAAGAGCAGCTGAACACCATTTTCAAGTGCCCAGGAAGGTAGGAATTGGTTAGGAGCTGAACCTTGCAGTTCTTTGTGCACGTTTCATGCTCCAGATTCACCAGCATGCTAGGACATGCTTGACTTCCCCATGCTCTGGTAGTTTGACAACTATCCACCAACTATTAGATCTCTTTCTTCCACGTCATGTTACGTGGACCTGGTTCTTCATTTGCAGAGGATCTACAACAAATTGCAACCTATTGACCTTAACCTCTCAAATAACAGAGAAAAGGCTAAGTTTTACCATTGTTTTTGAAATTGAATCCTAGAATGCATTTTCTGTAGCTGGCTTGAACACAGCTATTCAGAACTTGATTATGTAAGGCCTACGGCTATTTAAAGCTCCCACTACTCCCAGACACCACCACTAAGTCCTTTCTTTATGTCACTCACCTTCTCTGTCAAAAAAGATGACCTTCAACATGTATTGTATGCTTGTTTTATTTTAGCAGCTGCAATGCCTGGGCCACCAGGTCCTCCTGGAGAGCCAGGGTCACCTGCAACCAGGAATCTGGTAAGACAGCAAAATAAGGAAGTTTGCCATTGAAACTGTGCTTCAAAATTTTTGGTGGTCATTGGTAGCACTGAGAGAGGAGAGAAAGCTCTGTCCTATGCTTCAAAATTTTTGGTGGTCACTGGTGGCACTGAGAGAGGAGAGAAAACTCTGTCCTGTGCTTTTATTTATTAGAATGTTTCCTGGTTTTCTGAACCCCATAATTTTTCAGCAGGGAATCCATATAGCTGGGAAAAGCAACAAGAGGAAAAGTCTGTCCACTGCCTTGATAGTAACAGCCTATTCAAACAATGCAAAGATTGATGGCATGCTGAAGTAAGGGAAAGGTGCATATTCCATGATCAAAGCAATGTCTCTGAAAGACTGTGGCAACTTAACATGCCAAGATAATCGAGTAACTACTGAATGCCCAGCTTCCATGAAAAAAACACTTTACATTACTGGATTAAAGCCCGGTAATATAGGTCATTTGATTCTCAGAAGAAAACTGCAGATTTTCCTAGCAAGTCTAAAAATTGTTGTGCCAGATAATACGTACAAATTTGTTTCATTTTCTTATTGCCTGAATCAAATCACAGTTGTATCCCAGATACCTATACAGTAAAAATGACAGCTAGGACTTCTGTCTTGTTAATTTCTAAATTAAATATTTGTAGTTTTTGAAAGAAAAAAAACTACTGAAGCTAGCAGAGGGGGTTCATTGCAATTTTTTCCTTTTCTGCATTCTAACAGTATGATACAAAAACAAATTCGCTGGGTATCTTTGGCAATCATTTCAGAACGCACTAATAAACAAGCAGACCTTCAGATCATCTACATCATATCAAATGAACTAACAAGAATCTGAGTGTAAGCTTCTTAATGCCTTCCCACCACAGCGTCATACCTCTGCTAACTGCTTTTTCTTATAGAAATTCAGGATCTGACAATGATTACAGATTGGGGAAGAAACAGATGTTCAAAGACTGATGCCCCAAGGTAGAGGACTGTAGTTACAGGCTGGGAGCTACTGTCCTAGATAGGAGATCCAAGACCACTTAGGTCAAAACCAACATTAAAAAACAATATGCAGATCTATAGCAGGGTCTGCATGATTCATAAAGCATTAATATGCCTTCTGACACTGATGAAATAAGAAATTACACTCAAGTGTCAAGAAATTAAACTCAAGAAACTTGTCGCTGATTTTACACTACCTGCAATTATCAAAAGGATTGTAGAAGCAACCCATCTTAGAGAGGGCTGCACTCTTGTCTTCAGGAGACAAAGACAGAGGTAATAGGTGCAATGTCAATATCTGACAGACATCAGTTTAATCCTCCTGATGATCTATAATAGAGAAATTGAAAACTATTTGCTGTGTAAACTAGCAGCATCTGGAAACATAGCAAAAGAGGTGGAAGAAAATACTCTTAGAGAAAAGAGATCACAACAACGCTAAGAAAAATATAACTGAAGCAAGTGTATCTAGAATTGTGTGTGATATTTATAAGCCCTACCAAATATCTTCTGAACTCTCCCATTTTGATCTAGTGTGCTAAACTGTAGAGATGCAATGATCTTCACTCTGTGCAAAACTAACTATTGGTTTAGTTCTATTACTGTCCACAGAATTATGTTGCTGGTATGCCACAGTAGCAAGATTTTTACGTTACTGAAGCTTTTTGTATGAAATGTTGTAAGACTGACTTTATGAGCATTTCCTGTGGAAGAAGCCTTAACATTTATGTGTTTAACTGAGACTTCAATTTAACAATTTAACTTGCAAAATGTTTTGTGTGTCTGATGAAGTGTATTTCACTTTCCTACTTGACAGGTTACAACATTCAAAAACATTGAGGGTATGTTGGAAAAATTTCATTTGGTAGCAGAAGGTACACTAATCTATCTGAGTGAAACCAGTGAGGTTTTTATCCGTGTTCGAAATGGATGGAGAAAATTGCAGGTACTACTGCACTAAGTCTTAATCCTTCCCAACTCCCTTACTCAAAATGGAGCTGTTGAACATATTTTTTACAGGGGTGGAGAAGTACGGGTGCAAAGATCCCTTTTTTTAGGGGATCTTTTTTAGGATCTTTTAGTTCAGAAGCTCCTGATGATACAGTTTTATTTGCTTTTCCTTTGTGGTTCTTTCAGCTTGGTGAGCTAATTCCTATCCCTGCTGACAGCCTTCCTCCTCCAGCCTTATCAAGCCATGTAAGTACAAAATATTGGACTGTGAAAAACTGAGTCTAAATGTGCAAATACAGGTGATACCTGTGACAGAAGTTGCAGGCAGACTTCTGCACAACATGATTGTCGTGGTTTAACCCCAGCCAGCAACTAAGCACCATGCAGCCATTCACTGGCTGCAATCGGAAGAGTAAACGTGAGAAAACTCATAGGTTGAGATAAAGACAGTTTAACAGGTAAAGCAAAAGTCATGCACCCAAGCAAAGCATAACCAGGAATTCAGTCACCACTTCCCATGGGCAGACAGATGTTCAGCCATCTCCAGGGAAGCAGGGCTCCACCACGCGTAATGGTTACTTGAGAAGACAAACACCATATATTCCGAACATTTCCCTCTTCCTTGTTCTTCCCCCAGCTTTATATACTGAGCACAACGCCATATGGTATGGGATATCACTTTGGTCAGTTGGGGTCAGCTGTCCCAGCTGTGTCCCCTCCCAAATTCTTGTGCACTCCCAGTCTACTCGCTGGTGGTGTGGTGAGAGGAGCAGAGAAGGCCTTGACTCTGTGTAAGCACTGCTCAGCAATAACAAAAACATCCCTGTATTATCAACACTGTTGTCAGCATAAATCCAAATCATAGACCCACACTAGCTACTGTGAAGAAAATTAAGTCTATCCCAGCCAAAATCAGCAGAATGATTTTCCACTGAGACTTGTCAGTTCAAAATAAGCATCCTACCACTACACAAGCTTGCAAGCTGGTCCACACTGGCCAGTCACCTGTTTCCATCATCTTCTGAAACACCAAACACGGGAGACAAAGCAGATTCTTCAAAAAGCATAACAAAGCAGGCTGCCTACAAAAAAAGAAAACAAAACCAAACAACTAGTATTCTATTTCGTAACACTGAAGTCAGTCATACCAAGCCCTGGTCCATTTCAAGGAAACTCTGAAAAGTGTTTCTGAAAAGCAGGTTTTCTTTAAAAGATTATAGTCCTGTCTTCAGGGTTCATCTTCACCTGCATGTAACTTATCCCACAGTGTGCTGAGGGTCTATTCTAAAGTCTCAACTGTTAGTTTGTACCTGGCCCCATCCAACAAGTTATTGTACCCATCTGCATGTGAACATGCTGCCTGTTCCAAAAAATCACAGGAAGATGAAAACCAAGAGGTGGCAAAAGGGATAGAGAACAGTCTCATTGATGACAGGTTAATTGACCTGACTGCTGAGATAATGAAAGGGCAGGAGAGTGCTAGGAAGGAGCAGCGAGAAGGAAGATGGCTACAAAGAAATAAAAAAAGTTAGAGTAAAAAAAGTTAGAGTAGGTCAGAGAGAAGTGCACTGAGCACACTGGGAAAATGTCTAGACCTCATAAGAAATTGTCGGCAGCCTCCAGCTGACACCACATGAGTTTCCCACCTGGTACAGTCAGTGGTTCGTTACTCATACTTACCATAATTAGAGAAGAAAACTTTGCTGTTCCTGAAACAGCTCTGAAGATCGTTAACCTTCTGGTCTCTACATGCCGGTTGCTTAGGAGAGGGAATTACTTGAGAAATATTCCCGCCCACTACATTGTCTGTTTCCACATCTTCTTTAGCCTTTCAGTTTTAATTCTCCTGAACTGGTCTTCTGCCCCTGCCAAGAGCAGGCTGCTTCCACGCAGGACCCCAGGTGCAATCGGGTGCTGACCCCAGCTCTGGCAGAGCACTGTGGAATGGGTACACTTGGGTCTAGCTAAGCAACTCTGGCCAGGACAGCTTTCAAACACGTATTTACCTGACACGCCAAATTGATGATACGTAGATAAAGTGTTCGGGCTGCGCGGTTTGGGTTTATTTTTCAGAGGCAGGACAGTTTCAGATTCTCCAGCATTCAATGTTTGCTTTAGAAAATTCTGATCTGAGTAACATGTTTAACATATCTGTTTGCATGTGTTAAAATAACAGGGATTTCAGTCTGTTCCAGCACTGAGTCCAGTATCAAATATGAACAATGGAAAACCGGCAGTAAGTATGAGATCTGTATTGCAACTGCATAGCTGTGGTTTGAAACATGACGGTTTGCATCTTGAGGGAGATTTGTGATATTTCCTCTTCAAGTTCATAGATTTTACTTTAAAAATTTACAAATACACTTCTTTAACTGGTTTAGAGATCTGGGAGACAATTTTAAATTGTTTCCTCCAGACCTATTTTCGTCATCTTAGCCCCTTTCCCACCTCAAAATAAAAAAAAAAGAAATCCTGATTCTGAGTTAGGAATACCTTTTCACTTAGTGATTGTACGTACCATACACAGTAGTTTTTAAGTTAACGACACTGTTACAATTAAATCATTAAAATATTCATGGGAATATTTTCTATCTTCATGGTGCTGCTTGTTTTAGACAGGCACTTTAGAACCTAAGCCTTCATTTAAAATACTTTAAAACATTTAGACAAAGAAAGCAAGGTAACTGAGTTATATCTTTTTAAAAAAACCCAACAAAAAACAACAAAAAGATTCCAAAATGTGGATTAGTTCTTGCATCTGTACTGTTTGACTTAAGCATGTTACTCCTTGTATTTGATAACAGTGAATTTTGAAGTGGTATATTGTCATTTCTTACTACTAATTTCCATGTTTCTAGGATTTGGGATTTTGTTTGTGTGGTAACTCTGAGACTTCTGCTTAAAAATATTAGCTGCTTTTAAAAAAAAAGAAATATTTTGTAGGAGTATATAGTCTTCATGGTTTTCTTAACGTTCAAAGATAAATTAGGTATTTCTGCTACGGATCTCATAGCTTTAAGAAACATCATGTTATGGCAGCAAATAACTTTCATACCTGGTATAGAAGGTACTAGTTCTTGTGCTGGCAGGAGGAGGGGGGTTCTAGTTTATTTCCAATATACGTCTTCCTAGTGTTATAAACTTTTTTAAAAATAGTGGCTTTTCTTCTTTTTTTCCTCCAGCTGCATCTGGTGGCTTTAAACTTGCCATTTTCTGGTGACATGCGAGCAGATTTTCAGTGTTTTCAACAGGCTCAACTAGCAGGTTTGACGTCTACCTACAGAGCCTTCCTCTCATCACATTTGCAAGATCTGGCCACAGTTGTCAGAAAAACAGACCGATACCATTTACCAATAGTCAATCTTAAGGTAAAAATGAGTGCTTAGTACTTGTTATATTAGGCTAGGCTGTAGGTGCCCCAAAATCTTGAAAAATGGCAAAAGCAGAAAGTTTCAACCCAAACTGCATTTTATAAAGAAGCAGCTTTTCTTCATATTTCAGAGTCAGGTTCAAGAAACAAAAAAGTAGTGATAAAGTAGGAAGTTACAGACAGTCTCACATTTTATTTGCATTTTCAAGGCCTGCTTTTTTCAATATCCCAAGGCTAATGTTAGAAATGAAGCTATGAGAATAGCTTCAAGCAGACTGCTGACAAAGCAACAGTACGATGTTCAGCTTTCAGGATATTTTTTATACCAGCAGGGAAAGTACATCCTCATTTCTCAAAGATAGCTATTATGTTCTACCTTCTAGTATGGTCACAGAGTATAGCAGGGTTAAAATGCCTATTTTTCTCATTTCTAAAGATAAAGGCAAATTCTGTGCTTAGGAGCGATGCTGGATTTACCCCAGTGAAATTGAGAGGAGAGTCTAGAGCATGAGTCATTTTGTGGTCTCACATAAACAGACACACTCTGAAACTGAGGAAAACAAACATGTCTCCATAGCATTGGCTGGCTCCCAGAACAAACGGCCAAAGAAACCTACAGGAATAACACGTGATGCTTGGAACATGCTGAACGGGTGCTACTCTGAAGTGCACGCAAGTACAGAGCCTTGGAGACAGATTTGTAAAGACAATATTGTTTCAGCTTTAACTGGAAACACTCAGAAGCACTTTGAGAGGTTGCCTGATGCAAAGCTTTTGGCTCGAACATTTGCAACACTTTTCACAAAATTGTGACCTCAACAGAAGGTTGAAGAAGAATACAAATTAACTCTACATTTTCTCTACAGCTACAGTAGTTATAAGCAATTTTTCAAACAACCCCCTAGCCAGTTAGGAGGAAAAGGACAGTGGAAAAGGAAACGATCAACCTGCATATTTGAAGTCACAACAGAACAGAGATGCAACTGTGAGGCAAAGGCGTGGATCAGGGAGCTATTAGCATAGAGATGATAGATGAGACAGGTTTATTCAGGAGCATCATGCAGAAACTGATGTGAAAGCTGGAATCATAAGCGTTCTTAAATGCAGATAAGATTTTAGATGTATAGATAAGTCTATAAAAGTCAGGTATGACATGGATTTTGTATTTGTTTTGTTTGTAAAAGCATCTTTGACATTTTAACAGGGAGAAACACTTTTCAATAACTGGGAATCTATATTTAATGGAAATGGGGGACAATTCAACTTTCATGTTCCAATATACTCCTTTGATGGGAGGAACGTCATGACCGATCCATCTTGGTGAGTTTACATTACCATTTATAAGTTTTATATGACATTTCTTTTTGCCAGATGGTACAAGTAGCAATATCTTGGGCTACTAGAAATGTGATAAAATCCCTTTCCTTATGCCATCTTTCTTTTCCATTTCTGATAGCCTATGAATGGGAGATCAAGTTGTGTTCTCCTTTTCTTCCTCTCCTTTCTTTCTTCACCATTCCCTACCCACTGTTTGCTTCAAGCAGAGGGAAAGCAGAAATACAGGCCACCACACATAAAGGTGCCCAGTTGAATAAGGCAAAAAAGAGACCTTTTCAAGAAATAACTTCTTAACATTGCCTTTCAGGCCCCACAAAGTAATATGGCATGGTTCAACTGCAAATGGGATCCGACTGGTTAGCAACTACTGTGAAGCCTGGCGCACAGCTGATATGGGAGCTATGGGACAAGCATCACCGCTGAAAACGGGGAAACTTCTTGATCAGAAAATATATAGCTGTAGTAATCAGTTTATTGTTCTCTGTATTGAAAACAGTTTTGTATCTGATCCTCAAAGACAATAATTCACCTGTTGCACATAGGAATATTCCATTTTATGACAGAAAAAGCTGACACTGAAATTTCATTTGTAATGATGTAAATATTTTATTTTTTGTAATTGCACATTTCAGGAAAAAATAGCCAAAGAAAACATACCTCAACACAAACCCCATTCCAGTTAGGTGGAACAGCCAGTGCACATGTGGCTGACTTAAAGCCCTTCCTTCCACTTGAACCCCACACGGTTCAAAGTTTGCCAACGGTTAACTCGCAACCCCTTGTCTTTCTGGCTGAGCTGAAGATCACTTAAGGGCAGGAGTCAAGTGTGGTCTATGAGGAAGTCCCAGCAGCCTGTCTCATAAGCAGTACAGCTCAGCAAGGCTGCTGCTTCTTCACGGTTGAGGAGCTGCATGCACTATGCTCTTCTTTTCACTTGCATAGATTTTGAATACCCAAGGCACTCTTCACATATATGTATACATACATACTGTCCCTGAGCAAATAATGGGAGGCTGTTACCTCTTACAGGGCTGGAATTTTCAAAAAAGGTTTAAGAACAAAGTTGCTCACCTCCTTTGAGTTTCAGTGGAAGCTGAGTACCTAACCCCTGTGAGCTTGCATGGATAGCAGCCTGGTGCTTACACATAAATTTAGCAGCTTCCACATCGTACTTCAGCTTTTTTCTTTGCAGATTCTAGGCATAGGGCTTTATGCAGGAAGAGTGAATTTCACCTAGACAAAATCTGGTCCTTATTTTGGTGCTATTGTTACCAGGAAACCCGGAGCAATGTTAATAGAAAACATCCTGTTTTACTGGTAGAACTGTGCAAAGTAAATGCAGACAAACGAACCATCTGACCTTTATTTATTTCATTGCGTATTAGGGGAAGTCATTTCCTGTTGTGGCAGACTGCTAAATGAAAGATGTCTGTCATGGTTTCTTTAAAATAGGTTCTAGACATTGTTATCCCGCTAAGTTATATGTAAAGTGATTTTCCTTTCTGTGAATTTACCCTTCTGGCATTCACATAATTAAAGAATTAATATAAAATAACAGCAGCAGTGATAGGAATGATCAGTAAATGCTAATATTCTTTGCAAACAGTATCACCATAATATCTGAAGTCTTTTGCCTATGTATTTGTCTACTGCATACTTTAAACAACATATTTACTTATATTTTATCAGGCAGTAACTATGGAGGTCAAACTCCACATTATCATTTTTTAAGATTTAATCTAGAGTCTCTGTTGGAAATACATGTTCATTTGTTGACAAACAGAGTATTAAATTACTAGATAGCTACCTTCAATAGACAAAAGCAAATCACACTTGCTATACCAAACTGATATAATTATATAGCATAATATTATGAAATCCAGCTTCATTTTTCCCATTTACTATAAAAGCTTATTTCCCAGGGTCAGCTGAATCACATCTTCTCTTTTTTCTTGGAAAAGTCATTACTCCGTTATTACAACATGGTAATGAGGCAAAAGCAGTTTATATTACATTTAAAATTTATGCATAACAATTCGCGGCACTCGTTTACAGTCCATTTCCCTAAAATGCTGAGCACTCTTGTGAAATGCCAAATTCCTTCAGTTCACACAGCTGGAAGAGTTGTACACGTACGGCAGGGTTTCACTCTGAGTCACACAAGGTTCAAGGGGGAAAATAAAGTGCTTTTATGTGCTTCCAGCAGGAACCATCTACCTTTAATCCTTTAATCGTTGGCAGACCCTCGGGAGCCGTGGCCAGCGGGGTTCGTGCTTGCAGGCAGTCATCACCCAGTCGTCACCGTCAGTTCTCGCTCTTCCACCCCTGAGCGAGAGCCGGCGGTCGGGGAGCTGCCTGCTTCCTTGCCTAGAACGGCAGCGACAAGAGGTGGGGGGAGATGGGGTCGCACAGAGGAGCTGTGTGAAGGCGGAGGGGAGAAGATTAAAAAAAACATGCCGTTCTAGGAGATACTGACCTAGCCTTTAAGTCGCGCCCAGCAAAAACGCGTCCAGATCCTTCCACAGGGTAACCCCCCTCTTTATCCTGAATAGCTGCTAGAGCTTAGCAGGGAACTGACATGGTTAAGCACCGTCGAGGAGATGTTAAGGAACTCTCAGCGGCTGCCTCCCCCCTCTAACATGAATCTGCAGGCTACAAGGATTTATTGCACAGCCTTCAAACTCATACGGAGCGTGAACCACGCACCGTCTGGGCTGCTGCGGTGCCGAGCTCACTTGCTGCGCTCAGACGCCAGCATACCAGAGAGCTGCATGGGAGCTGTTTAGAAAGACGAGGTTTCCCGTAGAAAAAAATACTTTTTGTCATTTTAACCAGAGCCACTGGGGCTCTTTATACTCCCTAGTATAACTAAAGAGAAACAGTGATATTCATCGAGGATATGACAGTGAAAAAATTAGCCCAGTACTTAAAAATAAATTAGCCTTCCCTATAAAAGCAGAATACTTTTTTCAGCATTATTCCAACACAAAGGTCAGCTGCACTTGAGGAAGAACATTTGCTAATTCAGGTAAGGAGCTTGTATAAAGCAAATGAATCACCAAAACGAGCACCAGAGCAAGGCTGAAAAGAGTAACTGCACTATAGAAACCAATGTAGCGGTCTGAATGAAAGAAATCGGAGTTATCAGACAAATAATATTCTTCCATCTTTAATAGGAAGGCTTTAGTTGAAAACACCCATTTATTTTGAAGCTTTGATGCACTTTAAAAGGAAGAAGTTAATACACTGCAAATGCAGAGCACATCAAAATCTTATAAACCATCAGAATTACAGGGATGGTTGATGAATAAAATACAGCAGGTCTATTTATTTCAGCTGTTGGAATGAGTATTTCTAGAAATCAAGCTGATAGATTTGTCTTTATATGAATTGTAGGTGCAAGCTATCACAACAGAAGTTTCCTTTAAATCAAGAAGAATCCACAGTGGGGTTTGCACTTCTGCAAAAGAATAATTTCTCCATTAAAAATAACTACCATTTAATTTTAATTAAGCTGGTGCTTAACCCGAAAGAAAAAAAGTTAAAAAAAAAAGAAGAAAAAAACACAATCAGAAAAAAAATTTTAAGATCTAGGAAAAGTTAATAACTATTTGAAAAAGGAATATTGAATTGTTACTGGAGAGATTAATTTATTTATTATGGATACATTGGGGATGGTGCAAAATGCAGGAATATATAGTTGAATGCTCACTTCAGATTCTTTCTAAGTGAAAAGAATATCTTGTTAGGTAGGTAATTTGGCACATGAATTAAAAATCCACTTTGAATATACCATTCCAGGTTAGACTTTGTTAGAGTTGGACAGCAGTTTAACTTTTTACTGCAATGTTTTACTGGCTTGTATCAAATTTGACAGCTATCTTCAGTCCAAAGAAAGCAACAGGATACATTAACTGCGTCATTTTCAAAAGACATGCTTTAAGTCAAGATGTTTTTGTTCTAATTTACTTGCTCTTTAATAATGAAAAGGAATTAAGGCTCCTCAGTAACAAATGAAAACATTTTTTCATTTTATGTTTTACCTCCTCAAGGACTGTTCTTTTAAAAACTGCTAATACCGCCGCAGATGCCCCTCCACAAAAATAAATAAAAAAACCCACCGTTATCACCACCACTTTATGCAGCCAGAATGTAACTCCTGCCAGCAGGGTAAATGTGTACTTAGAAATTGTCAACTCTTTAATATTTTGAAAGAAGTTCAACACAATCAATAATACAACATCTGTCTGAATTGACTGACCACATCCAAAGTACCTGGTGGTACCATGCAATGAATTTTTAAATCATCTTTAAAATAGCGAGGATGGGGTTTTGGTTTTTTTCTTCTGAATTTGTAGTCCTTCCAAATTGTTTAAAAGTTGGTGTCAGAGAATATAATTTTTGATCTGATTCGGAAAATGGGGGGAAGTAATATTGGGACAAAGGGCAGGAGTATGCAGGCATGCACATATAAATGCAGGCACACTCATCTCCAAATAACTTTTTTCATCCTTGACACATCATACTCCATGGCTGAGTTACTCTTCGACTGCCTCATCAGCTTCTTTGACCTCCCGCATGCAGATAAATGTTACATTAGAACAGAGGAATTTCTGACAATCAATTTACAAATCTGAGCCCAACAAAAATGTGGCTTCGCCTCAACTCACTTTCCTACAGTTCTATTTTTCATGATCGCAAACATTCCCCCACAGGGTCATACTGCACTGAATTGTGAATATAGACACCCCACAATCCTGTTCTGGCCCATTGATTTTGTTAGCGGTAGGTAATCAGCAGGTCTTCTGCCCTTTTCAGTTCACCTTTTCTTTGGGCAGGCGCAAAACTTGACACGCTACTGTTGATCAGCAGCATGCTGTGCTGCTTGGATGACCTTCAGTGAGATGAGCGCTTTCTCCTCCCATTGCTATTACAAGCAAAGCCAAACCCGTGAGCATATACAAACCTGCAGCATATACACCTCAAAGGACTGACAAATGACAAAACTAGTCTTGGTGTAGTCAACGACTGTCCAGCCTTGCTTCTGAGCTGTGCAGTCAGGTGAAAGAAGAGAGAATGGGCTGCAGTATGTCCTGCTTCGAGGACTCCACCGTTACTTTTGCATTGAGGTTTAGGTGTTCCTGCTGAAGTAACACTCCCAATTCTTGTTTTCAGTCCAGTCCTCTGCCTGGAGAAGAGAATCTGTCTTCTAGATTTTAAAGGAATTAGATGCTAGAATTGCAATTTCACTTTGGTGTTCAAGTATTGGAGTTAATGGTATGCATGCACCTTAAAAAACACCTCATCAGGGTTTGGCTGTTACTTGTTGGTCTGGTACATAGTTAGAGCCTATGATTTAACAGTTCCTCCCTGCTGTCTCTCCTTAATGCTTCAGTAATAACTGGCCAGAGAGAGAAATATTTCTAGATGACCATCTACCTTAACCTGAACCCAGCCTCCCTTTTTCAACCCATCAAAGGGCTGCTACTTGTTGCACCTTAAAAGGCCTATTTTGCACCTCAGTGCAACTTCCACTGTTGCCAGTTGATCTAAATCTTTTACTTACTGGATCCTTTTCCACTGTATCCACAATCCAAAAAAATCTGTTCTACTCCTAAGTAATGGCCATGTATACATAACGTAATCTAGAGGTGCACCCAGGGTGGATGGCTCCGCTCTAGCAGTATTAGGCTTTGCCTTGGGGGAAAAGAGAACGAGACATCAGAATACATCTTCATCCTGTATGGGCAGGAGAGAGAAATGGAATGGGCCTTTTTGCATTTGTCCTTTCCTCTACCTCATGACTGAACTCCTCCTTCACTTGTCATTCCCCAAGTGTTTGTCTTTTATTTACAGCTTGCATTGTTCCTCCATGGAAAAGTTGGACACGTTCGGAGCTGCCAGCTGCTCTGGTGCAGCACACTGCACACAAAAGTTCCACCTTTCACGTGGATCTTCTGCACTCTGTTTTCCACAGCACCCAGATAAGCACTGAAGGCCAACTTCCATTTGTGTGTGCTTTGCTGGGAGCACTGGATACTGTGGTAGGATGGTAGGGAGTCCCTTTGGAACCAGCAAGAAACCACAACTTCTCCTTCCCTACAAAGCAGCTAACCTCCCTCCAGCAAAGGACTATACTGTACCTTGTTCACGCTCACTGCACAGAATCGCAGACAGCACAGGCTGTGGGAATTTCTACACGTGAAGTCAATTCAGCATCACAGCCTGGTGTTGATCAGGGCTAACATTATAACCTGCTTTCCTCAGCTGGTCTCAGGAGTACTAGTGATGCTTCAGCAGAAAAGGGGGTGACAGCCCTGTCTGACCTTATAAGAAGTACCTAAGATCACCTGAAAATTCAGAGATAGGTATGTTTTGTATGCGGCACTTCAAGTCTGTTCCTATGAACAGCAGCAGGGGACTGCCTAATAGCTGTCTTCCTCCACTGGTCAGTACCTATACCACCTCAACGTCCTCTTGTTTGTCTTCTTTGGTTCCAGATATATTCACCAAGATCCTAGCCACAGTAATAGCCTTCTACTGCAAAAACACTATCTCCCTGCTGAGTTAGAGGATGGGTTGGTGTTAACCTCCAAAAAATGGATCATTGGTGTTTAGCTTTGCTATAGAGTTATGTATTTTAACTTTGCAGGCTCCAAGGTCTCAACTGAGGCTAGTTACATCTCTGAGACTACATCTATACTAGAAAGTTATCAGGGTCAGGGTACAGGAGTTAGCACAAACAGCATGACTGTTTGATTGCTGAACTATTCCTTGGCACAGTTCTGGTCAGTGCCACCTGTAATCTTTTCAGCCACTGCCTTGGGGTATGTTTTGCGGGGACAGCATGTGCCAACGACCGCCGCTGTGGATGGTTTGAAGAAGCCACCCTATTTTGGAACAGAAATGTTTAATTGTACTTACAGGTGCTTAGCTATTGTGCCTGGTCTCAGGGCTAACTGGAGTCCCCACACAACTGAAAGCCTGCAGAGGGACTGCAGGACATGCATGTCTGATACTCATGGGACACACACCAACACCTCTTTATGGCTTTTGGCCAAGCTTAATATACAGCCCTCCTGCAAACCTCCATTCATATAATCCATATGTCCAGACTGCATTCATTCAGGGAACCCTCCTAAAGCCATCGTTGCCCTACACAAATACTGTCATGCTGTATATAGATATATTGTGCCATCCCATTATCCTCACCTCATTCAACAGTGATGAGCACCTTGGTTCAGGCATGGAGTGGCTGTTCACACAGCTGGAAAGTTTCAAATCTGTGAGAAATAAAGTGCTCTGGTATGGTCATCCTGTACAACTGACAACTAGTACCATGATGTCTTACATTAGCAAACAGGGCATCACAAGACTTGCCCATGTCCTTTACTCCAGCACCTGACAGATCAGTCAGGATGTTTCCCTGTGTACAGTCTACCCGACAGGAGTACTGAGCAGCTTCCAATTCTAGAGTCAGCAGCATCATCTCAATGAAACTTTTTAGAGTCTAGAGGTGTGCTGAGACTTTCCTGAGACTCCAAAAGCGAGTTTCCAGAATCATCCCACCACCCTTCCAGCCAGCCTATCAGAAACCTTACTGATACCTTGAAATGTCAGACTGCATCCCTTGATCCTACACCATGTTAGGGTAGGAAGAGTGGTGTGTTTGAACTCATGAGTTTGCTTAAATTCTCATTGTGATGTTGACCAAAACCAATCCCAAAAGTCATATTAGATTTCCTTTTTTTCAGCTGACTTGGGAATTGTTCATCAGTCCATCAAAACTGAGCAGCAGTTTCCAACTTGTTGATCCCATTATTTCCAAGTCCATGCTTCCTTCCAAGAAGGTATACTCCAGTGGCTTCTGAACCTCCACAAGTCCCTAGGGCTTGGGAAGTCCCTAGGGTACATCTGTGAACAGGTTGCTTCAGAAACATTCACTACAGCACATTTTCATTAATGTGTCTTTCATTGCTATTAGTTCTGCCTACAAAGTAAGAACCTGGCTCGCTCTCAGAAGCTTTTTCCCACACCACTACTTTGCAAAGTTTCTCTATTATTATAGCAAAGTCAGTCTTAAACCACAAATTTAACTCAGCCATTTTTTGTTCTTGACCTCAAACATCCAAGATTCAAAAGTAGCCCGCATCAGGAAGACATGGCAGTCTTGACATCACACACTCACAAGTCAAGGTCTTTCAAACATATCCTGAGATTGTTTGCCTCCATTGTTGGGATATCCAAATCCAAAACCACTGTACAGAAGCTAATTGGATAACAGGTTGTAAGATTACACTAAAATTTGCGATGGCAGAGCTGATCTGAGTAACTTAAACATACAGCACTGATAACGTTTGGGCACTGGGGGGCTTATTTACAAGTGTTTTCATCCCTGAGGCTGCAGAATGCCCATCTTGATCCCCATTTTCATTCAACAGAAATTGAATGAACAATTCAATTTCTTACAGAAATTTAAAAGAGCAGACATAAGACTGCTGTTTGTGCAAAGGGTTCAGATCCAGACAAAGCTGATGCCTTGCATTAATCCACATGAATTAGAAATGGACATTTAGACTGTTACTCAAAAGTAAAAAAAAAATACTTATTAATAGCCAGAGTTCACTGAGATTCATAGATTGAATGTGTATGCACTGTCTCTCTCCCCGCTTTCCTGTAGTTTAATATGTCTTAGAATGGTAGAAGAATCTAGATTGAAAGTGATCTCAGAAGGTCATCTAATCCAACTCCCTGCTCAAAGCACAGCTAAGCTAACTTCAAAGTTAGATCTTCTCAAATGGCAGGCAGAAGAACTGAAGGTGCAGCTGTGTGTTTACATGTCTGTGCCTCCATTTTAAGAAGGCAAGGAGCTGGTATCTGTGCATGTGCCATGATACTTTTCTGTTAGGGTAGGAAGGTATCTAGTTGATGGAGGGGGTTCAAATTTCTCTTCTTTTTTATAATCATATAATTTTAAAGCCTTTGATAATTGGCAACTATGTTTTGGAATTTCAACCTTATGAGTTCACCTTTTCATGGAGTTCTGGAAAGCTTAGATGTGGTATCTATTTTTTTAAAAAGAAATGTGCTTTTTAAGTGTGGGAAAGACTGGTTGTTTTGGGCAAGAGTTCAATAGCCTTGAGGGAGGTGATTCTGCCCCTCTACTCCACTCTGATGAGATCCCACCTCGAGTCCTGCGTCCAGCTCTGGAGCTGTGAAGACAAGACTGAGAGAGTTGGGGTTGTTCAGCCTGGAGAAGAGAAGGCTCCAGGGAGACCTTACTGCAGCCTTCCAGTACTTAAAGGGGGCTTGTGAGAAAGATGGGGACAGACTTTTTAGCAGGACCTGTAGCGATAGGACAACGGCTAATGGTTTTAAACTAAAAGAGGGTAGATTCAGACTAGATATAAGGAAGACATTCTTTAGAATGAGGGTGGTGAGAGACTGGCACAGGTTTCCCAGAGAGGTGGTAGATGCCCCATCCCTGGAAACTTTCAAGGTCAGGTTGGACGGGGCTCTGAGCAACCTGATCTAGTTGAAGATGTCCCTGCTCATTGCAGGGGTGCTGGACTAGCTGACTTTTGAAGGTCCCTTCCAACCCAAACTATTCTATGATTCTATGGCAGTGTTAATTGCCACCAAAGTCAGAATGGATTTGTGGTCTGGGCCTCTCAAAAAATATCACCTGAAGAAAGGCCTCTGTTTTTACAAAGAAAAGGTTGGGGGAGAGAACCAAGGTAAGTTAGTTGCATCTAACTCAGTCACCTCCTAATGTCCACGTTTTTTTCCTGGAAAAAAGTAGAGTCAACCCTCCCAACCTAGCTATTGCTGATATATTAGCAGAGGACACTGCAAGCCTTAGGCACACACTATCAAAGGCCTGTCCTCAGTTGAGTGCCACATAATGACAGATAATAAGCTACTCATACTGTCAAAGTCACTGAATCACAGTATCTTTCTTACAGAAGTCTAATTTCTCAACACCAGGAAAAAAGGTCAGGAGTACTGATGGATAGTTTAGAGGAGGGATCAAACTAGTCACTTACAGCTGTGTCCACTTTTACTGGTACGCTCAGTAGGACATAAGGTAGGAAGGGAGAAGGATAAGGCGAGTCAAAAGGATTGGGGATGAGGAATAATAAAGCACGGAAGTTGTCGTGAACTCTGTGAATGAGAAGTTAGAAGAAAATAGCAAATTATCAGCAAATTATCTGTGTAAGATCTATAAACAAAATTCCGAAGGCAGCAAAAAAGCTAGTCTACAGGTTGGAGCTATAAAAGGGACAGTGAACGCTGAGCAGATGTTGTGAAGATGTTTGTTAAATCTAATACATGTCAAACACAGCGACAAAAAGGATTTATGTATCCATGTCCAAAATTCACGATCCTCTCATTTCCCCTCAGCCCCTGGTAAATATTAACAGCCAATGCTTCCATTGACACTTTGGGCAATTAAAGAGCAAGAATCTCTTTCTGTAGCCCATAAACAATAATCCACAGACACTGAAATAGCTCCAATAGGAAGGACTCAGAATAGCACTCCAAATACCCTTAGTCTCACAAGTAAGGTCTGCGAGCACAAATCCCTTGGGCATTAAATCTGTATTTCCCGCTAGGATAACAGGATAAAAGGCAACAGCTCCCAGGTATACTTTTGCAGAAAAGCTCCGATTCTACATAGAAACTTAACTATGTGGAGAGAGTGAAGAAGTTTAGGCAGCCCTTGGTGCCCTGCTCACAGGACTTTCTGTTAATCTTTAAGCAAATATCTCTCTGTACATTGTGCAGAGAACTTAAGCACTCAATGGTAAAAAAAATACAGTGATAAGATTTGAGCTGCCTAAATCTAAAATAATAAGTTACTTCTAAACTACTGAAACCTCTTTTAGTCAAAGACAGGTCAAGATAAGAAGCAGAGCAGCTACTTTTTTCCACCCAAAATTACAGCCTGCTTGAAAGTTAGTCCTAGTTCACATGCAAGAGAAACTTAAACTTGTTTTAGCTCAGAGTAAAATACAGACAATTATGTGGTAACAAGCCACCTATTCCACTGCTTCTGGGAGAACTAGTCAGTGTCTTTCGTTATTACCAGCAGTGCCCAGCAACAGCTGTGACTCTCCCACCCAAGCCAACTCAGAAGCATACGGAGAAGTAAGCAAAGGACAAAGAACAGCACAGAACAGGACAGGAACCTGCTGAGACCCAGTTATACCTTTACAGGTTATCGTAGCGACATTCAAACACACACTGCACTTTAGGTTCAAGTAGTTTACGGCGCTTTCCTTCTTCCTCATCTTTCTCACAGGAAAGCAGTGCCCAGAGAACAAACTAGGATTATTCATCAAGGGCAAGGCTGTTTGGAAAACCCCAGCTTCATATGTTACAAACGCTGCAATGACTAAGTCATGGTGTGGCCAAAGAGAAAGGATGATCTCATTTTTATGGCAACAGAATAGTGTCCAAAGGAACTGGATTCTCTCCCTGATTCACTCGTGGAAGAAAAGCTCCATAGAAATTGATCCATTTTAGAATAGGTTACAAATAGTGTGGAGTAGATCAACACGCAACTCCATGAGAGTTAAAATTTGCCTAAGTCAGCTCAACCAGACACAAACACCTTCGTGCTCTACATCCCGCATTCTCCCCTGCGCCCACCCTCGTATCAGGAAGCCCCACAGAGAGCACAACAGATCAAAAACAAACTCTCCAAACTAAAAGATACTTGTTCCTTGCTGATTTAGGTCTTTGATTTGGCTCCTGTGGGGTAAGATATGGGCAGGTGTCAGGAGAAGGGAGGGCAGAATCACACAGCCACAGGTGCAGAGAATAGTAGTGCTTGCTCATGCCGTTGAGGTACTGCACTCCAATGCATGGGCCACCTACTGAGCTGTGAGAATGAAACAAATTCTTGAAGAGCTGATCACGAAGTGAGCTCTGCTCATTTTGTGCGCTCAAAAAGGCAGGGATATCGTAAATATGAAATAAATATGACCACAAATTTTAAAAACACACTAAAAATCCAAGTGGAAATGGGGCATCAGTGACCCCAGTTCTGGCACTTTTGAGTGGTTTACTTCACAGCATTGAACACTTTTTTTATCGTAGGCCTTTTGTGTATGTATAATTTATGACATTTTTTGTGCACCTAAACATAACTCCTTTTATCTCACCTCCAGGATAATCCTAAGAAGCTAAGAAGCTTTTCTTCTCAGCCAGGCTAACAGAACAAACTAATTCTGGTGTGTTTGTAGGCCAATCCATATTTAAGAGTTGATTAAATTAGAAACTAAAACAGTATTTAAAAAAACCTCCACAGCCAGTCTTCAAAATGTAATACTTACACAGTGCTTTGACCCTTAGCAAAGTTCTAAGAAAAATTGTATCCTGAAAAAAGATAAAGTATTTGGTGTCTCAAGAAAATTTGCTCTTCTGAAAACCAAGAGCATAATAGACTGGACTTCTGATGACTTCAGCTATAGCTACCAAAGGAGTAACCTTCTCTATAAAACTAAACTGCAACAGAATGATACTAAGAGATACTCTAACTCTAATCTTTTGCCCCAGTGAATATTGAACATTCATTGAGCTCTTCATTTTCTGTCCTGTAATACATTCATTAACTTTAACAGAATTAATCCCATGACTAGTTAGTTAAACTGAGAAGATCTCCTTGCCAGTGAAGGCTTTTCCTTTCCCATCTTCTACTCTTTATTAGATCAAATACATATATTCTTACTACCATCATTTCCAATACTTTGTTGGCAGAATAATCCAGTGCCATGGTGGACATTTTTTTTGACATTTTAAAAATGTTCATTTTTTTCCTTAATTTTATCCTGTCTTTAAGGTAAGAAGTGATGCATTTCTCCTGATTTTTTGGCAATGGTCACCTTTAAACACAACTGACAATAGGCAGTTTTGTTGGGCAGGTGTGATGAAAGCATTTTCAGCACTACTATTGCAGAAGTTCTGGGATACGTATGTTATCTAGAACATTGATTTAACCAGATGCAAGACAGCAGTCAAGTTTGACTAGATAGTATCTCTCTAATTTCAGTTTTGACTAGTGACCACTTGATTTCAGGAATAGGAAATGCTTGTGATGACGGCAGTGGCAAGAAATTTAAACATCCTCTCAGACTTTAACAGAAGTATTTACTTCTTAATGTCAACTTCCTCTTGCATTTCCTGTTTTGTGGCTTGTGATGGTCTCCACATAGTTTAACAGCAGTTAACATTCACCATCAGAAGTATAAAAATAAGTTAATAGAATTGATACACCCTAGCTTTTAGGTGCAGTTCTTCATGAATTATCTTAGAAAAGAGTGACTACAGTACAGCAGTTTTCACTGTTTTATAGTCAGTAAAAACTAGTCCTGTTTCAGAGACCAGAAATGAATTCTCAGCTTCCAAGTCCAATACTATCAACTGCTCTTGCCAGTGGGTTGTAACGTGCCACAGAAGCAAGATGGTCCCCAGAAAGGACAGCTACTTTGTCCTGAGTACCAAAAGGGGATGGGGAGTTAGTGGTACAAATCCGCTAGGGCTGTTATCTTCAGGTACGGGTATCATCTCACCAAAAAGATACCATCAAACTAAAGGGCATTCAGTGAAGAGCATGAAATCAACAGATCTACATTGTTGGATGGAGGTGCTAAAGGTTGGCAATCTGCACCAGCAATCACCATTGAAACAGTGAGACACATTTGCCCATGATCATTCACATGCAGAGGTATTTTCTGCTTCAGGACATACCATTTTTGAAACTCTTTGGTATTTTCTGCTCACATGCTGTGCCTTTTCATTCCGTGTTAATAAGCTAAGACACCAGTCCTGTACTGAATTCCAATTCAGTAGATTTGGGTTCCTCACTGTATGATGTACTAGCATGGAATTTTTTTTATTATTATTTTCTTTTACATCATCCTTCTCGCACCGTCACTTAAGTTTGAACCTAACCTATTCAGAAATGAATTGAGGTAATTTGGGCTGAAAGAGGCTGGTGACTTGTATTCTGCTCCCCAAAAAGTAGCACAAAGTTAATTTTGCTGGAGGAACACAGAGCTATTTGTGAAGTGGGAGAACCCCTGATGTCCAGATTCTGGCATCTATTCTAGCAGCAAAATCACAGAATCACAGAATTACTAAGGTTGGAAAGGACCTTCAAGATCATCAAGTCCAACAGTTAACCCAATGCCACCATGCCCCCTAAACCATGTCCTGAAGCGCCCGCCACATCCACACGTTTTTTGAATACTTCCAGAGATGGTGAGTCCACCACCTCCCTGGGCAGCCTGTTCCAATGCTTCACCACTCAGTGAAGAAATTTTTCCTAATATCCAATCTAAACCTCCCCTGGTGCAACTTGAGGCCATTTCCTCTCGTCCTATCGCTAGTTACTTGGGAGAAGAGACCAACACCCTCGTCACCACAACCCCCTTTCAGGTAGTTGTAGAGACCAATGAGGTCTCCCCTCAGCCTCCTCTTCTCCAGACTGAACAACCCCAGTTCCCTCAGCTGCTCCTCATAAGACTTGTGCTCCAGACCCCTCTCCAGCTTCATTGTCCTTCTCTGGACACGCGTCAGAAAAAGACCTGGTTACAGCAAGAACTGCTGAGTATATTGATTTGGCTTCACTAGCTGGACAGCCAGCACCCAAACATCAGTGCTCAGGGTTCTGCTCACAGCCCAGCTCAATGCGGCACAACAAACACAACTTCACTATTCTGTCAATCACCAAATGAGAACAAATATTGGCAGAAACAAGCGGAGGAGGGCAAGACTAGAATCCCACACGTCTTGGCTCCTGATTTAAAAGATGCATGAAAAAGCCTTTTCCCTTCACAAATATATTAGACATGTTTTACCAGATGTAGGCAAGCAAATAACTGAGTGCCAGGAAACCTGTGTGATGCTTGCTAGGCCTGCGACTGTGCTGTGCTGTTGCTCTGTTGAATTTTTAAAATGAAAAGAGAAATGACTCATGGGTTCAGGAGAAATTTGAAGCTGTATTAGTAGACAAAATTAGAGGTGTGAGTCAACTGTTTTCTTTATGTTCTAGTAAATTATTAAAAGCTTTTAGCCAATATTCCCACAAGATTAAATGCTAGCAAAAAAATTATTAATTGACAGGAAATGGATACCTGCAGTCATCTATGAGGACCTCTCATCAAAAAGGATTTATTCGCCCTGACTTGAGCTTATTTATTTAATTATGTGCTGTAAGATCCACCTGCTTTCATGGATCCTTGGGGATAGCATTACCTAAGGAACTTGCTAGTTGAGGCTGTCACTGGCAGGGAAAATAGATGTGAAGGACATGATAGGAATGGTTTATTATTTTAGATTTTGAGAGTCAGAACCTTAAGTCTGGTTAAAAGAAACTTATGAAAAAACTTAAACTGTGTATCAATAGAAGGTCATTCCTGATTGCAACTTCTTGGTTTTTCTCACTTTACCTTAGCAACTGGCACTCTTCCAAACCATCATCGTTAATATTTCATACTGAAGCAGGATAGTTAAGCTTTTGAAAGCAGTACTGTTGCAAATGTAGTAATATTTGAGACAATGTTCCAGGCAGAACTGAAGCTGCACCAGGAGGAAAGACAAAATGGTTCAATAATTTGTTAACCATCAAAGATAAAAAACATCTCACTTTTTTTTTAGAAAGATAGGGCTCAGATTAGGTAATAATGATATATCACCAGAAGAATGCACATTATAATGTAATCATTAGTCTTTTGCACCAGATACATACATAGACAACAGTATTTCCATATCCAAAGACACAGGAACTAAATATTCACTTAGTCTGGTTTTGTATACCGTTATTACGAATTCAATAATTGGTGGTTAACAAGCCCACTTAGAAAATGAAGACCCAACCTGGAAAAATGCCTGAAGATACAACAGAAAGCAAGCAGAGGAACAGTTACTGTCTACCAACAAAACATTCCAGACTCAGTAATAAGAACATTCGGTTTCTTGTGTGATGATATTGCAGTTGTTACTGTCTCAAAAAAAACCCAATACTTCTTAAAAAGTTTGTTTACTAAGCCCATGATTTAAAAATACATCCTTACAAGTGGTTTATGGTGTGGTTGAAATAATTTTTCAACATACCAAACAGCTTTGCACATCCCTAGCCTTTCAGAAAAGAATTTGAGAGCCTACACCATCTCCATAGTCTCTCACTACTTTTTCATCCTTCCTGAGTCCTTCAAGCCTTATGCTTTTGGCTAGCTGTATTTTAGTACCAGCATTCTCAAGAGAGACAGTTTTTTTCAGCAATCTAGTATCCAGTCTCTAGTAAGACTTCTAGGATAAAAGTCAACCTTTGGCATTACACTTAAGGGACAGGGCTGATGGAAAATTATCTCTGTAGAGAAACAAAATTAATTAAGTTCTTATTATTTGCAACCGGCAAATGTTGTTGAGGAGAATTCCAATACTAACTCAGAAATGAAAACAGCATGAATTGTTATTTTTTTATAGGTCCAGTGACAAGTGTCTTCCCTGTTAATAATGTTACTTGGAAATGCAGAAATAACCATGGACTTAAACAATCTCAAAATTATATATTCTTGGAGAAAAGTTAGAAACTTAACGGCTCAAGAACTGGTACAATTGATTTCCACCATCTCTCTTTTTACTGAATAATTTGTCATTTTATTCAAATAGATCTTTAGTCTATTTTTTTCTTTTTAGATTTTTATTCCTGAGTAGGTACAAACTCCATTACCTGATTTAAAGGAAAAACCACCTTTTTAGAACACACTACAGAAAATCTCTGTATAATTTTCTTGGACTGCTCAAAGTACAGCACCTTTAGAGTGACCTCTAGCTATTGTTTGCAAACAAGTGAAA
Source organism: Phaethon aethereus (assembly GCF_964289735.1). Classification (NCBI taxonomy): domain Eukaryota; kingdom Metazoa; phylum Chordata; class Aves; order Phaethontiformes; family Phaethontidae; genus Phaethon; species Phaethon aethereus. The sequence goes on along the minus strand of NC_138582.1, from coordinate 105,974,799 downwards.
ACTTACAGAAAACACTGCTAAAAGAGACTGTAGAAACAGGATCTTGAAACAACCAGGCAGAACCTGAACTGTGATAGAAAGTTTGACAGTATCAGCTCAGCTAATGTACAGTCACAACCACTGAACAATGAGAGTGGATGGGGAACACGCAGCAAGTCTAGAAAAGCTGCAGCAAAACAGGCGATTCCTACAGCATGCTATAGAAGAAACTCTCTCTTCTCCCATTCCCGGTTGGCAGGGTTAATAAATCAGTATCAGGAATTAATCATTACTGAAGGTGTGTTATTTTCTTCTCTTTTTTTTTTTTATTGTGGGTTTACACTTAACTGAACAAAATGTTATTTTAATTACAGTGAAAGTTTCCTAATAAACTGATTTCTTTTTTAAGGATGACTGATATTTAATATAAGCTGGAATCTACATCCCCAAATCTAGTGCTTTGGGGTCTTAGCAGCTTATCGCCAAAACACCCACTTCCTGCTCTAAGAAATTTCTTGTCTGTAATGAGCCCTAATTCCATGGAAGAAGTCAAGTTTGTCAAACCCAGAGGATGCCTACCTGCTGATGCGTACACAGAGGTCTACAATAAGAAAACCTCATGATCTGTGCGTTGCTAGAGAGACATTAACTTTTGGTGAGTTATACACGCTGCTCCTTCCCCACTTAAGTCTAAACTCCGTCCAATCTCAAAACTGGTTTCAGTGTAAGAGGAAACTGATCATTCTTGAAAAGCAGAATTATACGAATTACTACTTGCGACACCAATTTGGTACGAGGCGTCCCGCTTGAACGTCAAGCAGGAAAACGCTGTACTTCCATAGAAAAAAAGCATCCTTTCTTAATTAGAGGCAAACTACTTTAATGTCCTTCACTGTAGCCATAGGTGAGGTACTCATGCAATTTCAGGGTTGCTATAGCAATATAAGGCCTTCAAATAGATAATGACGTCCAGCCTAAAGTCATTTCCAGACCGTGTTGAGCCTCTTTGCTTCTGGCAACCCCTCCCTAAGCTGACCAGTCGTCTTAGTCACCTCTGTGTTTAGCAGCTGCCCAATTCCTAACTCGGAGAAACGGAGCTGGTGTGTTTCACAAGCAGTGAATTAAAAGCAAAAAGGGTTTCTTAGGTTTAAAGCTTCAACTGGGCTTCTGTTAAGGGAGGTGATTAAGCGGGTTTTGAGTAACTAAGACCTTAACTGCATTCAGTTTTGGAGGCGCTGATGAGGCAAATCAGGCAATGTTTATAAAGGTTATAAAATGAGTAATTCTGAGTATTTTATAAAGCAGTGACTTCAAAAAAGTGTTTTCTTTTGCTCGTCTCTGATTTAGCAAGATCACAGATCTTTGCCAAGCATTCTGATTTGTGTGCTTGTAGAAATTGCACACTAATAAGCACTTTAATCCTTTCTGTCCTAGTTTGAGTAAAACTGCTTGGGAAAATCAACAACTGCGGTCGTGGAGGGCGGGTGTTTGTTGGTTTAGGTGGGGTTTTTTTTTTAAATAGGTTATTCTGTTGCTTTGGTAAATGTTACATATTTAGTATTTTTCCTCTTGCTCAGTTCCTTGGTGAACATAATTTGTAAATATCATGATGCACTGAATAGTTCTTTAAAAAGCATATAAAATTTAGCTAATTCCCATGGAGAGAAAACCGTACAAACTGCAAATGAAGTTTTGCCACACCTTTATTTCCTCTTGCTCTAGCACCAACTGTGCATATTTTCTTGCTGAGAGAAAGATTCACTAGAATTCTTTATTATCCCAATACAATATCTTTTACACTGAAATACTAATAAAGCATTTAGTGGTCACCATTAATAGTATCTCCTACCATATTTCCATACACCTTTTACTTTAAAAGCTAAAAAATTTGTATTTATTAGTGCCTGTTTTCTTAAGTAAATCAGCTTATAACGCAAGAACATTCATATCCTTGATCTTAGTTGAAGACTAATCTATAGAACAATTCATTTTTTATAATTTTCTCTCTCACCACTTGTCCCTTTTCAAAACTGGTTATATTTTAATGCTTTATGTAGTTTCTTAGTATGTAGGTTTCCTGCATTACAGAGTTCTGTTCGAACCTTTCATGCAGTCACAAATACTTTGCTTTCCATCTTCCAGAAAGCAAGCATAAGAAACACTCAGAAACTGACAATAATTCTTGCAAGAAAGAAAACTAGCACTAAGTAAAGATTAATTATTTCATCCTCTCTCCCTCTGGGTCCTGCATATGTGTATAAATATTCTAGTACAGAAGCAAGAAATTAACCTGTGTTTAAATTGCAGATATTCCCTGCATAATAACCTGCTTTACTCAATCTGAAAAGCAAGGATTTTTAAGATAGGTTCAACCATTTTGATGATCTAAACAGATCTCATAAAGCCAGAAAATTCTGATTTTCTATGTTGTCTTGCTTTGTGTTCTATCTTGCATTAAAAAAAAAAATGTAATTTGTTTTATCTTTCTATAATTGGAATAATGGAAATGCATTAATTTATGACATAAATGAGGCTAGGCAAAATATTTTTCTTGCCTCTTGTTCTACATATATTTCCATTCTTAGGAAGCACTGTGAAAACAAAGATGGATTGAAATAGGTAAGAAGCAGGTTGAAGGATTCCCTTACACGAAATGCTGAACAATGTTTAATATATCCAGTTAAAATGTCATAAACATACAATGGCAATAGTTTCTATTGAGCTTGGCAAATTTGCACAGTGAAATTGTTTTTGCATGTTATTTTGGCAGGAAAAGGCAAAGCAATTATTGTCATTTCAAAAAATCTGAAATTGCAGAAGAGTTATTTTCTTCCTAAATAAGAAGTCATTTTACAGAAAGGCGTATCTTGGAAACTGTTTGCTGACTGTGTCATGGTCTGACTTAGCCTCATTTGCCTAACTAGCATATTTAAGGATGAATGTAACTAGGTGCAGTCATAAATAAGATCTTCTCATTTTCTTCGGCTTGGCATTCAACTGTTTGCAGACACAGGGAGAAATCTTCTCAGGCTATTATTTGTATTTTCTATTTTTTTCTCCAACTGCTCCATCCTGCGTAGCAAAAAAAAAAAAAAAAAGACAGATTTTATAAATTATCAAACAGAATATGTAACATGAACTACTGTGCAACTCAACAAGTAAATCTAAGTACCTCTCACATAACTCTCCTAAAGATAAAGTCCTACCCAGACCAGCAAACCCCATGCTTCCACCAGAAGCAGTTATGAACCCCACATGAAGGAACAGGAACACCAAAATATTGGAAGAGGAGGATTGACTACAGAAGAAATAGTAGGAGAAAGATGATGGAATAACACGGGGATTAATCTTACAATAACACAGGGGAGCTAATGGAGGAAGGTGCAGGCACTGACCTTCGCGGTCAGTGACCTTCCAACAAGAACAAGACCCAATTGTCTACCAGAGCCCTTTTAACATCAAGAGTTTGTATCATAACCAGAAGTTCTTAGACCCCACCTTAATAACAAGACCAGAAGCTGCAGTCCTAAGAATCTGGAAACATGGAATAGAAGCACAGCAAGAAAAGGGGCAATTCTGGACATACAGAATCCATTTCAATAGCTTTGTAGTTGCTGCTTCTGCCCCAAGTTTACCTTGGCTTTTGAATCTAACGTGGTACACAAGATTACAGATAGGTGCCCAGGGATCAGGACAGGGAATGACATAATTGTAGGTATTTCTTCAGTAGCGGTCTTTACCTCATGCATGTTATGAAAGAAGGGTGAGGCCTGGCAAAAATATTTAATTTGTGGTGGGACGTGAAAAGTGACCTGAAACCATCTTAGTTGGTGAACTGTTACCTGCAAGTTACTGACTTATTTTATTCTTTCTATGGCTGGCAGCCAAACATCACTCCGGATGCCAATTCAGAATGCTCCCCATAGGACTGAACTGGGAGCCCTGAAAGAAATCCTTTGCCATGCTCTGCTTCCCGTTTCCTGCCTTCCTTCAGAGATATTGTCTGTGGCCCGTCCTTAAATCCAGAAGATCTGTGATGGGGAAATGAATAGTGGACTTTTTTTTTCCCCCAAGCATGTAATTTTCTTAACTTATAGTTTCAGTGCTCTATATGGATTTAAAAGATGCCTTGGGATTTGAGTAATTTCAACAAGTGCCTCAGGATTTGAGCAATTTTAACAGTGCTTCAGGTTGGGGTTTTTTTGATGCTAGTATATTGAGGATTAGCCCTTTAAGTATTTCTGCATATGGATCACTAAGAACATGTTTGCCTGGTGTTGTCAACTTCAGTAGTTCATTATGGTATGAACCTATATCAAATACAGATGTTTGGGCCAACATCTGTCACAAAGGACATCTGTCATTAAAATACTGTTTTGCAAGAGAAAATATGACGAGGGTCTGCTTATATATGATGCTGATTGTTGTTTGGAGAGAAAGGGAAAGAGAATGAATTACTGTAAGTTTACCTGACTTTGAACTGTTGAATTGTCAAGATTCTTCTCCAGGTGAGCTGTATTGTGGGAGAAACAAAACTTTTTATAAAGGCTGCGTTGGCTGAACAGCTGCAAGCAAAGAGGAGACGGGAGATCGGTGTGACATGGAAGCGCAGGTGGCACTGAGGAGTGTGGAGGTTGCTGGACACTGAACTGGGAAGTCACCACCTGCAGAGACAGGACATGGAGCATGCAAGAGGCACCTGTGGCCTGCACGGCTGACTTGTCCTGTGGCTGGAGGGTCACACAGCAAGCAAAACGAGCAACAAAAGTAGTACAAAAGCATCTGCTGAACTCGAGGGACTCTGAGCCGATTCAGGCTGTGGGCACCAGAGCCAGGCAATGGAGCCAGGGCTGGCAGGGAGGGCAGGCTCCCGGAGCCAGCAGGCAACCGCCGCCGAGCGGCCACCCGGTCCCAAGAGGGAAGGAGAGCGGCTCCCCCCGTCCCCGGCCACCCGCGCAACAGCGAAGTAAGCTGTGGATGAAAGCAACGATCTCAGCCACCGGTAATTGCCCTCACAGGGTGGATCCTAGTTGCCATAGGTTGCGAGATGAAGAGCCGCTCAGCCAGCCATGCGGACGGCGCAAGTTCGCTTCCGACGTCCCGTTACCCCCCCGCCCAGCGTGGCGCCGACCCGAAGTACGGCGGGAGCGGCACGCGGGGACCGGCGCTGCTCTCCCCGCCCAGCACTAACACACACAGCCTCTGCCCTGCAGCCCTTCGCAGTCAGTAAGCTGTCGGAGGGTTTCTGTGTCACGTCTACAACCCATCCGATAACCCACGTGAGAGAGAAGCATCGCGGTGAGCAACGAAAGGGCCCTGCACGCTCCTCCCGCCCCGTCTCCCATCCGCGCCGCCTCCAAAGAGCAGTAAGTCCCCGGCCACGGTGGCCTTCCCTCCTCTCCCGAGACAACCTGAGGGCTGTCTCCTGTTTCGGAGAGTGTCCACGGCGTCTCCTGGCCGCGCCTCCCGCCACCCACCGACCTCACCGAGCCACGCTGCCGCGGCTGCACACGCCACCGCCGAGGCGCCGCCGCCGCCCCCGCGCCCGCCGTCCTCCCCGGCCCCGCGTCGGGGCGCCGCCAGCCAGCCGCCAATCACGGCCCGGCCCCGGCCCCGCCCCTCGGCCGCGCCGGTTGCACCCCCCAGACGCCTGTTGTTGTTGGGGCTCTCCGCAGCTGCCGGGGGCGGGGCGGGGTGGGAGAGGAGCGGGGGAGAGCGGCCAATCAGGCGGCGCCGCTGCGCCAGTTACATTAAGCGGCAGGAGAGAGCTGGGGAGGCGCAGGCGGCGCGAGCGCCTCTCTATTTCGCTTTCGCGCGGGAGGGGGGAGGGGGGAGGGGCGGGGCGGGGAAAGGGGGGGGGTCGCGAGGCGGAATCCTGGCGCGCGGGCGCGCGCGCGCGCCCTGGCTCTACGGTTTCGGGACCGGACCATGGCGGTAGCGGCCCCTCGGCGGCCCTGGGCCCTGCTGTGTCTGGGGGTGGCTGCGCTGCTCTTCCGCGGGGCGGCCGGTGAGTGCCCGCCTGCTTAGGGGAAGGAGGGAGCGGGGGGAGCGGGTAAGGTGGTGCCCAGGGCGGGGGGAGGAGAGCGGCGGGGGGCTGCGGGTCCCCGGCGGTTCCTTTCAACAACATGGCGGAGGGGCCGGCTGGGGCGGAGTCGCCTTCCCCCTCCACCCCCCACACCCCCCCGGTCCTGGTGTCCGAGCCCGGCGGAGCCCGGGGACTGCTCGTCCCTTTGTTGGCCGAGCTCGGCGACGGCTCCGCGGGAGGGGCAGCGGCGGTGCGGCCGGGCGAGGGGGGAGCTGAGGGGCGGGCGCGGTGCCCCCGGCGGCTCCCCTTGGCAGCCGGCGCCCGCTTTGCCCGCACCCCCCGGAGCAGCGCCTCGGGCGGTGTCTGCCCGGGATAACTTCCCCGCGCCGCAGGCCCCTGCCCCCGTGGGCCGTGGCCGGCCGCGGCCCTTCCTTTCCCACGCGGGTACGTGTGGCCGTGGCCCGCGAAGGCAACTTGGTTGTCGGTGGCGGAGCACCCTTCTCCCTCCCTCCCTGCGGGCAGAGCCACCTGGGGAGGGTGCCTGCCCGCGCCCGGACTGCACCGGCGCCGGAGCGGGGGAAGGCGCCGTGCCCTGCCGGCTTCCCGCGGCGCGGGGAAGGAGAGACCAGCGGCGTCGGCTGGTGTTAGATACGTGTCGAATGTTCCACGTAGCGAAGGTAAAAGACTCCCTTAACTCCCACGTCAGATGCTTTAGCTCCGTTACACGCCACGTTGCCGTGTGCTGGCAGCGTCTGTCCCGAAAGCTGGTGTCGTGGTGATTTCGGTAGGTGCTCTTTCAGTTGCGAACAGCTAACCCGTCTGCTCTGCGAAGATCACACTGGGGGGAAGTAAAATTTTCGGTGAATATTGCACAGTAAAAGGATTTGGTCCTCTAGCCTTCTGTACCTATGCTCTCTTGTAAGAGAGATGCGGTATTAGAGCTGTGCTGTTTGCAGAGCTAATGCATGGCACAGGAGTTCTTAACAGTGTTCAGAAATGCAAGAAATAGATATTTTTTCCGTTTTTTAAAAAAAAAAAGCTTATTTTGTTCTTCAGTTAACAGTTTGGGCCCTATGTCCTAACGGGGTATAGGGATGTTATAGACACCCTATTCTAATTGGTTTATATGTTTCAGTTTCATCTGTAGTAAGTTAGATGATGACAAAATTCGCATTTTTATAATTGGTCCACTTCCTGAATTCTTTTATAGGTGGATTATATGTTTCTTTGGATTTTAAAGAGCAAGTGGAGAAGCACCACAACTTTCTTTTTCAATTACAGCTTTAAGACATCCCTCAATCTGGATTTTTACCATGCTGTTTATAATTCAATTGAAGATGGTACTTGTGCTGTAAAGAAAATATTACTTAAAGAAAACATAACTTGCTGTGCTAAAACGCTGTGTTAATTGCCCATATTCTTATTGAAGAAGATGGAGAATCTGTGATGTGGAAACAGTGAAGTAAGCTTAAGTTACCCATGGTTGTTCTTGTGTTCTTGAAAAGGTGCGGCAGGCTTTAATAATTTAAAGCTTTCTTATGTGACACATCCAATTTAGATGTTGAAGGAAATTTTACCTTGATTTGAGCTTTGAACTTTTATTTTCCCCTTTAATGTCCAATCAACAGTTTTCACTTAGTCACAAAATCAAGATCTAAAAGCTTTGTGTGAAAACAAGGCAATAGACTTCCATACAGAAGATTAAGGGTGGAAGTGGTGGTGTGCTACCTTTTGTTTAAAAAAAGAGAAAGTCTCCCTGTCCAAGGGGGTAACGGGGGGATTCAGGGTTCTCGATCCATAACTCATAGACAAGTCCTGATACTGGTAAAGGGGTTAACTTGTGCGTCAACTTAGATGACAATGTTCAAAGAAGTGCAAGGTATGATTTGGCCACTGCTACTTGGTATTCTTATCATGGGTTGACAAAGTTAGGCATTTTCTGATGGCTTCTGATGCTGCTGTTCTGCCATATACTGGTGTTACTGCATGAATGAATAGTCTTGTGTTATGGTTTATATGCAAATCAGGCATGTAATCAATCACACCAGGTAGCTGAACAGTAGAACAGGCCTAATTTGTAAGACAGTCTGAAATTTAGCTTTTTTTAACGCTGTGAGCCATAGTCTTTGGTCTCCCCAAAATTCTGGGAGAGGAACTCTTGCATTCACACAATGGCTTCTAATCACAAATGAAGACGGAAATCTGATTTATCTGCTGAAATTAATTTAAAAGCACAAATGAATGAGATCTTTATTCTTTTGGTTTCCATAATGTTAGTGAAATTATAACTTGGGCTTTTAATTTTAACTTTCTTTTGTTTTTCTAAAGCATACCCTTCTATGAAAGATACCAGAAAAAATTTCTAATGTTATCTTGATGTAAGATGTGAACATATCTGTGAGTAGCTTTATGGGTGAGATGTAATAAAACCTGATAGTGCCATTTGGCACCTTCATTATGGAGAATATTGCTTTTTTGAAGCTGGGATTTTTTCACAAGGCTTTATCATTACTTGCAAGTAATAAAGTAGTTTGACTGTTTTCTTGAGTGCGTTGCTTTGGTTGCCAAAAAAAAGCTGTTTTCAGTGGAAGTTTTGCATAACAAAGATGGATGAAATGTATGTGAAAGTTGTCCTGAAAACTTGGTGTCCAGTGCTGTCACTTTACAACAGTTAAATTTAATTAGTCCCTTTGTGAGAAGAATGAGTTAGTGAAGGTCATGAAGTATCATGGTTAAAAAAATGTACCCGTGTCCCAGATACAACAATGTTTAGGTCTTACAGTATCTTGAGCTAGAAGAGCTCAGAGGTGAGTCAGATGTATTGAGGGGATTGTCTGAACAAGAGAATAGGAAGCTGACAGCACCATCCTATATTATGCTTTTTTGCTTCTGGCAATTTCGTTGGACAGGGAGGAAACTACTGGTAAACACTGCAGCCCTCTTGCTCATCTCCTGAAAATATATTGCTGTCTCTAGCACTTCATAGCCTCCCTCCTTTATCCCTTAAAACTACATATTGTGGAACCAGGAGTCCTGATTGTTCTCCTGGTGAAGTTCTAATTTCTGTTGAAATTCTTGTTTCAAAGTGTCATTTGTATTTTCCATTGGAGAAGAGTTACAATGTCACAGGAGAAGGATCTGGAGTTTCTTCAGCATAATGCTGCTTGTTGGGGGCATGAGACTATCTTTTAAAAAAAGTAAAAAAACCCTATTAAATACTTGTATTAATAATATAAAATTGTTAATTATTCATAATGAGATATGGGTTTGGGTTTTTTTTTTTAAGAGCACCTCACAAGTTTTAACTGCTGTAATACCCTTTATTAGCATCCTTTGAAAGACAAGTGTTTCAACATGTGATTTCCAACCAAAAATTCTTTGGCTGAAGGTGGTGTTCTATGCTAACCTGTCTGGTTGAAGGAGTTCTGCAGGATGTTACCAAATACTATATAGTGATTCACAGGGTTTTATGCAATTCTAAAAATAAAGGCTTTGTGCAATTTTCTTAATCCAGACAAAGACAATAGGTAAAAAAAGACCATTTTGATAAGTACCTAACAATACAGACTTCTGAAAGTTAAATGTCTAGGGTGTACTTAATTCTCTGTTCACGTTTTTTATATAGTATTAGTATCTGAGCTCTTGGGAACCAGCTTATTTTAAATCTTGTCAAGCTGTGTAGCTTTAATGTCTGGCTTATGTTGCCAGCCTGCTTTACCCTCACCGTGGGCTTTCCAGGCTGCAGCCAACACCTGTGGAAGAGAGACTTTTTAAAGGGAATAGAAAGCTGTCAAACTGAGACTCTGAGCCTGAGAAATTACCCAAGTAATTGTATTCAACACAGAGGTTAATCTATTATTAAATCAGACTGAGGTATGAGAAGTATGCTGTTGATAACTTCTATATGTCATAGTAGTGTCATAATGCACACACATGCATTTTTATGACTGCATTGCTTCACTGTTTTCTGTTATGGTAGTCAGTCACAAAGCAGGAATGATTATGTAGAATGGTCATGGTGCGGTGAGGAAATGCAATAGAGAAGACACTAAATTGCTATGATGACCCAGTTTCTGTTCTTGGCTTTGTCACTGGTTGTCTATATAACTTTCAGTGCATTTGTTTAGCTGTCTGTACTTTCACTTCCCAAGCCTCATATCACTTAAACAGATGTGACCTTTCATTAGTTAGTAGTGGAGCTTCACATTAGTGGTTCCATCCAAACACTTGTAATACTTAAAAAAAAAAAAAAAAGAGTTCTGTGACATGGAAAGCATGGACTAAGACTTGAATTGAAAACTTTTTTCCCTCCTCATTGAGTTTAGAAGTTTTGAAGGACCTTATTGTGGTAGTAGATTTAGAGGGTGTTTTCCAAATGTATTGAAATGCGTTGTACCTGAAAGATATTACTGGCTCTGGAAGGCTAGCTTACATCAGGGCTGCCATTCTGTCATCGCATACTGTTATCAACCCATTCTAGAAATGCATGTATTCGTTTAAGTGAACTTGGAGACCTGACTGGTTTCTGAGTTTTTGAAATTACTGTAATATTTCTCTGAGAGAACATGGACTATTTGGAGACAAAGAAAAAAAATTGTACCTCTAAGAGGACAACTATGATTTTTTCTCTTTGAGACCAGTTATAAGTGAAAACACTTCCTTATAGGAATGAAGCAATTTAACTACAGTTGGTCACTGACATCTCCTCATCCCACTGATGTTAAATCTTGTCTACAAGGTTTTCATATAGTCATAGATACCTGGAGAGTGAGACATGGGCAAAGATATTCCAATTCTGTTTCCTCTCCTCCTGGTATGGATTGTTGCTGAAGATGATGAATTAGTTTTCCCGTTAGTAAAATATGGAAGTTCTACTGTTACCCCCTTGAGTTGGAAGGCATGAAGAATTGTAAGTGGTGAGAGTAGGAAGGGAGCCAAAGCATTTTTAATGCGTTTGGGTTTGTTGGGTTTTTTTTTAAGAGTACGTCCACTAGAGAGCAGCAAAAACCTATATTCCTAGAAGCTTTGGCTATTCGGCTGATCAGGCATCGTTTTCTGCTTTTGAGGGAGGGGGAGCGTAGCCTCAGAAGGAAGTAGTGATCTGTTTATGCTGAGGAATCCATTCAGGTGTGTGTGACAGTGTACTGTGTCTTGGCAGGAGACTAGAACATAGTGTCATTAAACTGGAACAAAAGTATAAGTTGTATGAAATTGCACACATTGGGAATTCTGTAGCAAGAGAGAGGTGGGAACAAAATGAATGAGGAAGGTAAGATACCACATGCTTTATTAGTCATAGTGGTGTCTCTACAACTTCACAAGATCAGGAAGATAAGTGTAACAAGGTCAACCCAAATGTCACTTTTCACTTGGCCTCTGTACAGAGGTACAATGTAAATATATCTTACAGAATATCTGCCTCTTACTGTAGGCATTCAGATGCATGCACAGTTACAATGAGCCAAGAATATTATTTAAAAAAAATCATGGATGAAGCAAGCGAGATAAAGGCCTGCTTGTTAAGAAAGATGAAAGAAATATCAATGTGTGACTATTTGAGGCAACGTTTAATGGGCTAAAAATAATTTGTTCAAGTGTAAATTACCAAAGGCACACCAACAGGAAAATAACTGTTAATGTTCTCATAGTTAAATTCTGAATAATAAGACTTTCCTTCTCTGATGGGGGGAGGGAAATTGCATCTAAGAAATTTGTTATATCTTTTCTGTAACAGTAGAGGATGATTGGCAATAATTTGTTTTGATTCAGAATCTTGGGGGAAGGAGGCCTTTTCAGAGAAGGGGGTACAACTTAGAATAAAGACTTTGAGATGGAATGTATATTTGAGATCAGATCACCATTTAGCTAAATCCATGACATCCAAGGATAGAGAGGGGTGTAAAATCTCAGGCAATTCAGGTGGTTATCTTAAGCTCTTGAATTTAAGTGAAATACCACATTTTGGATTTTGGGCTGTCTTTGGCCACCTATTAATCCTCACACCTTTGGTGTAAGACTTTTGTATGTACCCTTGAAAGAGGCTTGTTTATGGCTCAGTGCATTTTTGTGTTTTGGGCATGAATGTTTAAGATTTCTCACTTGTCTAAATTGCTGTACTTTAATTTTTCTGCATGCATGTACACAAGTTCTATGCTAGTTTTTGCTCTCCACAGATGAATAAATGGAGTCAGAGTGTATTGATATTTTTATTGTTGCTGCTGCACTGGTTTTTGGCTGCCTTTAGTCCTGTAAATGCAGGAAGGAATGGAGAAATTTGATGTAGTAGTCTTCCTTCTCTAAGAACTTCTGCAGTTTTAAAGAATGAAAAATTATCATCTTGGACATGATTAGTTTGTCATTCCTGCTTTCCTCCCTGTGCCCACTCCTTTACTAGTGTAATTGATAACTTTAGTAAACTAGGAACTTGAGTAATGTAAGGCAATGTTTTCCTGCGGCTTCATAAATAATGAGTCTAAATGATATTTTGCTTGTGTGAAGGTATGTTCTCAGGTCCTTCAGAGTTTGTTAGTGAGGATTAAGCCTTTATATGCCCATTCCTTGGCACAAAATTGAAGCCATCAAATAAAGTATTAAACTTGGATAGCCAGCAGCGTCCTATTTGTCACTTATTAAAGCTAAGCCGTGGTTAGCTTACTTACTAATAACCCATGGTTATTGTGAAAAAATAGCATTATTTGTATTGGGTTTTAAAATAGCAGAATTGGCATGCTGTAGAACATACAGTGTTATTAAAAAGTCTAGATCTTTAGTATGAGGAATTGTAATGGAACTGCTTTACCTGGAGAAACATCTAGGCTTGCAGCCTTTCTCTTTTAATACATAATTGTTATAAGGAGAGATGACTTCAGCTTTAAATTTGACTTTCCTTTGTCTGCTCATCACCAAATTTTTTTTTGTCCCACGCAAAAGCCTTGTAGTGTTCATTAGTGTTACAGTTCTGTGCTTATGTAATCAAAAAGATTATAGGCCTCATAGTGTTTTGATCTTTTGTCATTCAAAGTGTTTCTCAACTCAGAAAATGTACCAATGCTAACATTAATGTTTTTTTCTCAATACAGCATTACAGTGTTACTGCCATCTATGTACAAAAGACAACTTTACATGTGTGACAGATGGGCTGTGTTTTACCTCAGTAACACGAACTGCAGACAAAGTCATACACAATAGTATGTGCATAGCAGAAATTGATCTGATTCCCCGAGACAGACCGTTTGTTTGTGCCCCCTCCTCCAGAGATGGAGTCATTACTTTGCCTCATTGTTGTGACAGAGACCACTGCAATAAAATAGAACTTCCAGTTCCAACGCCAGGTAAGGGGTTTTGGTATATTTGATTTTATTTTTTTAAAAGAAAATTCTGTAAGGGTGGAAATTTCAGTTTTGAAGTTGTAGGTGAATTTGAAGGCCTAAAGTACATCTTAGATTATGCAAAGAAAATGTCAAGATATTTGGAGCAAGTAATTTAATCTTCTGGATAGGGTGTTAGGGCCAGTTTTGGAGACTTACATGCAAGTTAAATGGAAACTGTGAGTAAGCACATAGTTCCTTTTGTACTTTGTAATTTTGATTCTTGAAAAAGTTCCTGTACAAAAGTTTTAATAATACATCGAAATAATTTGAAGATAACTGTGAAATACTAGAAATTAAGTTGCATAATGGTGAAACTGTTTCTCTTTTTCTTTTATTTTTACTATCAGGCCCTACTCCAGGGAAACCAGCTTCTAATCTAGGACCTGTGGAACTAGCTGCTGTCATTGCTGGACCTGTCTGCTTTGTCTGCATTTCACTAATGTTGATTCTATATCTCTGTCATAATCGTACTGTAATTCATCATCGTGTGCCAAGTGAAGAAGATCCCTCACTGGATCGTCCCTTTATATCGGAAGGAACTACTTTAAAGGATTTAATTTATGATATGACAACTTCAGGCTCTGGGTCAGGTAATCACACTTCTAGTAGTAATTACTCTGTTAAGAGGCATAATTTTTTTCATATTGTCAAATTTACTTAAACCAATAAATAACTGGAGAAATTAGTAGAAAAGCTATGTCCATGTAAATTCAATATATGAAAATAAGTGAAATAAACATAGACTTGCTGCTACTGTTCCTCATCCTTCTGAGAATACGGTCTGATATGCAGGGATTATCATAATCAGCTATTAAATACTTTGTTTCCTCTGGTAAATCTTGGGTCACTTACGTCTTTGATCTGCACAGCATATCTGAATTACCATCTTCTGTGGTTTTGAGATAATTTGTGAAGTCTTTCTTTAGCTTCAGACTGAAAATGAATTTATATCTGTAGCTATTGGTATATGAAGACTATTCTGAATTCTAAGTAGGATTTAATATTTTAGCCAGTTCACTCCTTACAGAAGATATTTTTTCAGTTGCAAATAGCCATTTCTATGTGTATAGGATGGATGCAGTATGCAGACCACATCTGAAGAATTTATATCCCTTGATTTCATGAATTTTTGTTTTAATTCTGACTTTAACAGGTGTTGCTCTGGGAATATGAGGCAGTAGTCTGTTCACTGCATATAGTCTCTGCTATCACAATCCTGACATAGTTGCTTATAGGATTGTGGTGGTCTGTGTCACGGAAGTACAGTTTAACAGGCGTTGATAGGGGATGATGTGTCAGATAAATCATTATATACGTTAATCTCTTACCCATGTTAAGGAGCGAGAGATTCAATTGTGTACTGCAACCTGTTATCAGCCTTCTACATAAAAAGTTTAGCTAATTTAATACTGAAAATTATTCCTACTACTTGCAAATACATGTGCTGAGACATCGATGCCCTTCAAGAGTACTTTCTGCAAAGAAATACTGGTGTTTGATTCTCAACTGCTGAATTCTTTAATTTCCCAGAATTGGAAAAAAATTATAACAACATTATGGATTCTGAACAGCTTTACCAGTTACTGCCCTTGGGAAAGAAATACAACCCAGATCCTTGGGTTTTGTTGTTACATCTTCACTGAAGAAGATGAGGTAGCACCGAGTGTATAGGCAGTTGTTTCAGCTGAGAAAATTTTTGTGTGTCCAAATAAGATTTGATCATGATAGGATTAAGTTCCTCTCTCTAGAACTGGAGCTTTAGTAGTTTCTGGTTTACTAACAGTGATAACTAAATCAATGAAAGTGATTAATAGAACTTCCAATATATTGGGCTAGAACTTCATAAATGCAAATACTGGACTTAATCCTCCACTTACTTCTGTATATCCCTCCTAGAAAGAGCTAAGAGACTTAGTAAGAGAATAGGAAGTAGTCGAAGATTTACATTTCTTGGAATACAGGAAGCTATGATAGGTAATTGTTACACTATTAGGAGCATAAAACTCTTAATGTCTGCAGGTACAGGCTTTTCCTAAAGAAGGCCAAAAAGAAATTGTAATTTAAAAAAAAGTTAAACCTTAAAAGAGCAGGTGTGTGTTCCATATGTATAAAGAAATTTTTCACAGTGAGGGTGGTGAAACACTGTCACAGGTTGCCCAGAGGTGGTAGATGCCCCATCGCTGGAAACATTCAAGGTCAGGTTGGATGGGGCTCTGAGCACCCTGGTCTAGTTGAAGATGTCCATGTTCATGGCAGGGGGGTTGGACTAGATGGTCCCTTCCAACCCAAAGATGGTATGACCTTGTGATTCTCTAAGTAGTCATCTGCAATGTATTAGCTGCTATCACTTCAGGAAGCCCAGGAGAGAAAGGCTTTAAAGTTTCCCTGTGAAACTTTGTTTAGTCATACTTGTTTTAAAATACTGTCTGGTTGACAGTTCTCTTGTAACTTCTGTAGATAATCACAGCACTTCCAGCACTTTCTGCATGACTGCTTATCAGAAGTCAGGCCTACGATAGTGTTAGTTCAGGCTTAGTTGTCTGTTGGTCTTTATTTCTTCACTTCCCTTCTGGCCTTCTTTCCTATGGTGCTTCTGAGCCTATTTTCGTGTCTCTATGGAAGTACTCCTTCAAAAAAAGCTCTTGAAAAGCAGGGAATCCCAGTTAGAAGAATCTTATGATTCTTCCTCCAGAGCAAATTATTAGAAACTACTGACTCTTCCCTCGCCTACTTACAAATTACACTTTAAGTAAAAGCAGCATGCTGAGGAATTACTGAAGTCTTCAGAGCTGCAAGACACTCAAGCTGGTCTAGACTCCCAGAGCACCTGACCTATTATAATATTTGAGCATTGGCTACTTATGGCTGCATCAGAGGAAGAAAACCAACAAATATGGTTGGATTTTATGCTTGGAAGACAAAGTCACGTTCCCTGTAAAACAAGAAGACTGGATGGACTGGATGTTTCCTTAAGAGTGATCTTTTAACTTCAGCTGCAGTGAGTTCCATGCTCAAGTGTTTGTAAGACATGTATTAGCCTTTATCATGTTCTGTACTTACCTTTTGTTATGACAGTGGGATAGGAGGTGCTTCAAGTCTTTTCTGTACTGTTGGCCCCATATATATATGTGCAATGACTTGTATTGCTTTTTCTCAAAATTAGTCAATTAATGACTATATAAATTCACAGTGCCCTAGCACTTGAACTGATAAGTTTCTTGTGGCCTGAAATATGCCTACAGCAATTGAATCACATTGAAATGTATGTTTTAATTCAGACTCTGGTACAACACATTTAAAATTGAGAAGACTATACATTTATGAAATAAACTGGGGTGGGGAACACGGCCACTGAAGGGAGAAAAGTCAGAGCAGCTAGTTAAAATAGTGCTTAACCCTGTCAGAAACTGAACTATGTGAAAGGGATGCTGTTGGGGCAAGAGGTTGCAAGAAATGCAATGGAAATGTACAGAATAGACAAAATAATCCAGACTTAAGAGGCACAGCTAAGGAAGTGTTTGTTCTGGTGACCTAAGGTAAATGTTCTGCTTTTAAATTCATGCTGAGGGATCAGAAGAGCTTGTAGTCAAATAAAAAACTGGTAGAATCCTTCTTATTATGGTATTCTATGAAGAGAAGCATGTAAAACAGAAGTGATCAAAACTCTAAAAATGAGCTTCCTACTCAGATCAAAAGGGAAGTAGGATTCATTTTCTGCAATGATGAATAGTAAGCTGTTTTTAATTATTCAGTCTTGATTTCTGTTAGTAATGCCCTCTTGTTCCATGACTAACAAGACCTGAAACAACTAGAGGCTTGATGAAAGGAATTGATTAAACATCTAAAATAGATCTTCCTGCTGAAGCTGCAGCTTCTAAGAGAAGGATTGTGAGGTGTCTTGGAGCTGAGAATGATTTTTCAGATTGTGATGCAAATCTCTAAATATCAACTATATACTGTATAGACAGATTGGGATGCCCAGCTGTTACTCTCCAACTCACAAATGACAAAGTTTCTTAGTGGTAAGGAAATGGGAAAAATTGCCTAAAACGGGGGAGAAGCTTTGGTTATTTTTGGTAGGTGACTTCAAGCAGGAACTTAAAGTGTTTAGAAATCCAAAGGGTCACAAAAAATCAGTGTAAAGTTGAATCAGTTGAAGTGAATGTAGAACTCCTCAAACTTATTTGTGGTTCATAGAAGCTTGAAGAGAATGAGATTTTTCACAGTTCATGGGGCTGGGTTATTACTCTTCAGAGAAGGGCTTCTGGGCAGAGAGGTACAAACAGGATCAAAGTTCTAGCAGCTGCTTTTGTTGGCTGCCTTTAGTGCTTTAGAACTTAATTCCTTAATTCCCAAATTAACCAAATCAGGTACAAACTTCTCATGCATTGAACAGTCATTGGTCCAAGCTAATCAGAGTACAGTTAAGTTATGAAAGAGAAAAAACTCTTTTGTTAAACTCTCAGAAGGCTTGAGGATACTTTATTGTTATGTATGAAAATGATACGGCATCAGGGTTAAATTGGATGACCATGGCTGAATGAAAGATGCTGAATGTTATGGGCTGCTGTTGAATTTAACATGAGCCTGAATTTTCTAATCCCCCTGATTAGCGAACTGCCTGTCATCTTTCTTCATGAACAGTTGGGAAAAAGCTCGACTCCAAGAGCTTGAAGGACAGTTGTGCCCAATGGATATGTCAAAGACAAATGTTGTAGCTGTCTCCAGTGAGCCACTTTGCAGGCAGTCCAGTTTGTAATAAAGCAGTTGCTTTAGTTACTCATGATACAGGGCTGTCTTTCCTCTATAGCAAAAAGAGGAGACCACTCGGTTACAACAGGAGGTCTGCAAGGAATTCTTATGGATGTAAGATAAACACGGATTCCTATCTTCTAGTTTTGTTCAGCAGCAGTAATGGGAGAAAACTCAGTTGCAAAAACCAGAAGCAAGTGGAATCTTGTAATATTTTAAAAATATATAGGAGCAAGGTGGATAGATCACAGCAGGGTTTTTATTGTACTGTGACATGTTAATGGGATGATTGGGGGCTTGTAATGTGAAATTGAAATGCTTTGTGTCTGGAAGGTTTGGAGCTTAGTATCTGTTTAGAGGTTAGCTGATAGCCTTGGACATCTTTTTAAACCAGAAGGGATGTCTGTGAATGGTACAGCAAGCTGAGAGCTGTGCATCTGAAACTGAAAATGTACAAACAGTTTTCTGAAACAGCTGTAAGAAAAAGAAAATTTTAGGCATATCATCCATTTCAAGTATACAAAATCTGCTTGTGTTTAACACCTGTCAGTGGATTTTGCAGTAGTGTATAAGTGCTAAGGAGGAAGCTTTTGCTGGCCAATAAAGTAAAATCTTACATTTTCAGGGTTGAGTTTGGTGCTGTGGTTGTTCTAGTCTGGCCTTTTCTGCATTTCAGAAGTCTGTCCCTAAAGAATGCAAGTTAGGCTTCACAGATGAGCCTTTATAGTCTGGGCATACAGCAGAATTGACCTGGGCATACAGCAAAAATTTTAACTT
Source organism: Phaethon aethereus (assembly GCF_964289735.1). NCBI lineage: Eukaryota > Metazoa > Chordata > Aves > Phaethontiformes > Phaethontidae > Phaethon > Phaethon aethereus. The sequence continues at coordinate 105,955,896 of NC_138582.1, read as the reverse complement.
TCTCAGTAGGAATTATTGCAGCACCTGACAATGATTAAATCAGTGGTACGGTGTCCATTTTATCCCCTTCTTCAGGTAAGTATATTGTCAGCACAGATCATACAGAAATTTTCTGTAGGTCTGGAAGTCTTGAGGAACACCTCTGAACACTGTAGTGTTTTTAAGTTGCACTGCTCAGACTGAGACACAAGTGTATCAATGCTGCTGTCAAGATCAGATGTCCTTCTAGAGCTGTTATTAGCAAATAACATCCAGAGATGGACAGGACCTAGTTATAAATCCCAACTAATAGCTCAAATATTCTGTAGTATAAGGGAATACAATTGTTCTTCTATCAGTTATTGAAACGGTGTTTATGGAGTAACAGATAAAACACTTCACAAAGTTAATCCTGTACCAGAAGAGCTTATTGTGAGCAGACAACCTGGCTAATGCGTTCATCCTGCAGTGTAGTATCACCACAGAGTTCTGTGACAAGCCTTGCAGTTACAACAGGAAGGATTTAAAATAAACAAAAACCTCACCCTGGCTGGGGGGTGCCAGTGCTGCTGCTTTGTTGTATAAACTTACTGAAGCACATTATGACATGCTGTGAGTTGAATGCATGTAGATGTTCTGAATCTGCAAGTATAATTATAGTGAGGTGCACAAGAATGGCCTATAAAATGAGAAGGTTGCATTACAAGGATGTTTTCCAATTTTACAGTGGCTTGAGTACTAACAGGCTACTGGCATATTTGGGCATGAATGTGAACATTTGACAGTTGGCGTTGCCGATAAGCGTGGTTTGACTTAGAAATGGACTGAGTCATATTTAGTGATAAATCAAGTAAATTAATCAGTAGCAAAAGTGCTCTTGAATTGCTTTGCTAGGAGAGTTATGGGCAGATCCTTTTCTTAAAAAAGAAACAAAACCCCAGAACGAAACACGCACACACACAAAAAACCCACCCCCAAAAAAAAAACCTCAGACCTGGTCCAAATTGTTTCATGGTTTGGTTTTGGTTTTTTTCATTAAAATAAAACTTTATGGATCAACAACTGTCAATTCTAGACTGAAAGGAAGGTTGTGCCCTCTAACAACTGTAGAGGCAGTTTGTGGGATAGTATCTTTGAATACTTGTATAGCTGGCCTTTAAGGTTGAAGGCAGCCTCTTACCTACATGCTTGTTAGCAGTTCATAAGCTGTTAAAATCTTGAGAGTTTATATGCATTCTAAGAGAAATATCTTAACAGAATATGGATCTTATATTTAGTGCTTATTTTGCTAGAGTGATGTTTAAGGTTAATGTTAAATCTTCTTTTTAGGTTTACCTTTGCTTGTGCAAAGAACAATTGCAAGAACTATAGTACTTCAAGAAAGCATTGGTAAGGGTCGCTTTGGAGAAGTCTGGCGAGGGAAGTGGAGAGGAGAAGAAGTTGCTGTGAAGATCTTCTCTTCAAGAGAGGAACGCTCATGGTTTCGTGAAGCAGAAATTTATCAAACAGTTATGCTACGGCATGAAAACATTCTTGGATTTATAGCTGCAGACAACAAAGGTTAGTGATGCTATGAATTCATTTTGCTGATTGTGTACCCAGTCAGAATAGATGGTTAATGGAGGGGAAAATAAAATTGTGAGGATCCAATTAAGAGCAGCAAAAAATTTTATTACTAGAGCATTTCAGGGTTTGGCAGGCTTTTATAGGTTTAATGAAGGGAAAAAAGTACATATTCCTTTTTCTGGAAAGCATGCTTTGTTTAAATATTTTGTAAAAAATATTACATATTTAATGAGGTATAACTTCTGCAAGCAAGTTAAAGTACTGGCTAAGTTTTTTTATCGAAAAGGAGATGCCTTATCCTGTCAGCCCACACATCTGCTGAATACCTGTACTTCCCTAATAGCCTAATAAAATAAGTGTGTGGGACCAAAAGAGATCATGTCTAATATTGTTGTCCTAATATAAAGCGGGAGGTAGAAGATTCGTTTTTAAGGCTGAGACGTTATTAATTTAGAGCTCCAGTTAGAAAAGAATTTGGGAAAAGGTAATTGATGATTTGTTCCCAGTATGTAAAAAAGCTGTACCCGTTTCCTGATGTTCTCCTGATAAGCCTTTAAGTATCCACTAAGAACAGTTTAACCTTTTCTTTTCAACTTCATTTGTTGCGGTTTTAGTTGGATGAAAGTTTCTTGGGTTTTCCTGCAGTCCAATTTAAGACACAAATTTGGCAAAACCAACAAAAGGTTTTTTATTTCTTCCATTGAGGGGAGCTAAATGTTATGCTGTTTCGTTTGGTCATTTTAATCTGAAGTAACATGTTTTACCACAAATGGCCTTTGCCTTTTTTTTTTTCTCCTGAAGAAAACATTAACAGAAAATTCTGTCACTTTAGGGAGGGGTCAAGAATGCACACATCCTGGATTCTTAAAGGGCTCTCAGTTTTGTGGGAAATTTCTAAATGGTTTTAGCATAGTTGGAGTATACATGTAAATAGAATTATCTTTAATTATCAGTAGATTAATTTCAAGTATCTGTATAAATCTGTGGAATTGGAACAGAACCCAAGAGGTTGTGCAGCACGCTTCCCTTCTCCAGGAAAGGGTTAGCTATAGCTAGCTTGTTCTGAACAGATGTTTGTGCAACTTCTTAACCTCCAAGAGCTTGCAGATCTGCAGCATACCAGGCAACTTTTTCTGCAGCTTATTATGCTTACCATTAGAAACTGTCTTTCATGCCTAAAGCTGTATTGCATATTAATAGCACCGGTGAGAGCTTGAGTTTGTTCTGATGGACCTAGTGGAGTATCTGGAGCCTGGGTTTAAAATTAGTAGATCACTTGCATTAAAGATGTAAATGAAAATTCATCTCTGCAGAAGCCCTAGTTACTATGTCACATTTATTGCAATATATCCTATATGCTTTTACCTTAGCTATAACTTTTCATAGACTCTTTGGGTTGGAAGGGACCTTTAAAGGTCATCTGGTCTACCCCCCTGCAATGAGCAGGGACATCTTCCAACTAGATCAGGTTGCTCAGAGCCCCATCCAGCCTGACCTTGAATGTTTCCAAGGATGAGGCATCTACTACCTCTCTGGGCAACCTGTGTCAGTATCTCACCACCCTCATTGTGAAAAATATCATCTTTATATCTAGTTGAAATGTACCCTCTTTTAGTTTAAAACCATTAGTAGTTGTCTTATCGCTACAGGCCCTGCTGAAAAGTCTGTCCCCATCTTTCTTATAAACCCCCTTTAAGTACTGGAAGGCTGCAATAAGGTCTTCCCGGAGCTTTCTCTTCTTCAGGCTGAACAACCGTAACTCTCTCAGCCTTTCTTCACAGGTTAGGTGTTCCATCCCTCTGATCATTGTTGTGGCCCTCCTCTGGACCCTCTCCAACAGGTCCATGTCTTTGCTGTGCTGAGGGCTCCAAAGCTGGACGCAGTACTCCAGGTGGGGTCTCACCAGAGTGGAGTAGAGGGGCAGAATCACACCCCTCAACCTGCTGGCCACGCTTCTTTGGGTGCAGCCCAGGATATAGTTGGCCTTCTGGGCTACGAGCGCGCACTGCCAGCTCATGTCCAGCTTTTCCACCCGTAGCCTCCAAGACACTCTTGGCAGGGCTGCTCTCAATCCCTTCATCCCCCAGCCTGTATTGATACCAGGGGTTGCCCTGACCCAGGTGTAGGGCCTTCCATTTGTCCTTGTTAAACCTCATGAGGTTCACGTGGGCCCAATTTTGAGCTTGTCCAGGTTCCTCTGGATGATATCCCATCCCTCAGGTATGTCAACTGCACCACTCAGCTTGGTGTCATCTGCAAACTTGCTGAGGGTGTGCTCGATTCCACTGTCTGTGTCATTGATGGAGATATTAAACAGTACTGGTCCCAGTACAGACTCCTGAGGTACACCACTTTTCACTGATCTCCATCTGGACATTGAGCTGTTGACCACTACCCTCTAGCTGCAACCCTCCAACCAATTCCTCATCCACCCAACAATCCAACCGTCAAATCCATCTCTCTCCCATTTAGAGAAGGATGTTTTGGGGGACTGTGTCAAAGGCCTTACACAAGTCCAGATAGATGACATTGGTAGCTCTTCCCTTGTCCACTGATGTGGTCACTCCATCACAGAAGGCCACTAGGTTGGTCAGGCAGGACTTGCCCTTGGTGAAGCCATGCTGGCTGTCTCGAATCACCTCCCTGTCCTCCCTGTGCCTTGGCATAGTTTCTAGGAGGATCTATTCCATGATCTTCGCAGGCACAGAAGTGAGGCTGATGGGGTCAGTAGTTCCCAGGGTCCTCCTTGGTACGCTTTTTAAGAATGGGTGCAATGTTTCCCTTTTTCCAGTCTCCAGGGACTTCACCTGACTGCCATTAATTTTCAGATATCATGAAGAGTGGCTTGGCAACTACATCAGCCATTTCCCTCAGGGCTCTGGGATGCATCTCATCAGGTCCCATTGACTTTTGCATGTTCAGGTTCCTCAGGTGGTCTTGAACCTGACCTCCTCTTACAGTGTGAGAGACTGCCAGTGAAGACTAAGGCAAAGAAGTTGTTCAGTACCTCAGCTGCCTTATCTGTTGTTACCAGTCTGTCAGTCTTGCTCATCAAGGGGAGTGCGCTTTCTTTGACCTTCCTTCTCTGGCTGACGTACCTGTAGAAGCCCTTGTTGTTTGCATCCCTTGCCCACTTCAGCTCCAGCCACACCTTGGCCCTCCTGACCCCATCCCTACCCAACCAGGCAGTGTCCCTGTAATCTTCGCAGGATACCTGTCCCTGCTTCTATTGCCTGTGCATTTCCTTCTTGCCCTTTAGTTTGCCCAGCAGGTCTTGACTCAGCCATGCTGGTCTCTTGCCTTCCCTTCCCAATTTCTTACACCTGGGGATTGAGAGCTCATGTGCTCTATGGAAAGTGTCCTGTCCTTTAATTTCTGCCAGCTCTGCTCTGCTCCCTTGTCCCTGAGGTCAGTTTCCCAGGGGGTCCTATTTACTGAGTTAGTCAGTATCAAACTTTTAACAAGATCTATCTGTAGTTAAGCATACCAGTGTCCCATTTTGCCTAAAACTCGTAGATAGTTTGTCCCAAAAATACACTTGACTGCTGTGCAGAGGAAGGTTTCCTAAACAAGTGGGTTCCTATAAATAATTTCCTGATTGCTGGCTCAGGTTCCAGGTACAATAGGATGAAATTCCATTTGACTGGGTCATCTTTAGGTTCCTTGTGATATAATAAGATGTGATTATAAAATTGTTTCTGGCTTCTATTGTTAATATGCTGTACATCCAAAGGAAAAAATCCGTAGTTGATAGGTCATGCCATTATTTGGGGCTTTAGGGCAAGGTTCTTCTGTTTTCTTGAACTAGTTGGTAATTGGTTTAAAAAAAAAAATGGATGAAGATGTGTTTTGAAAATGCTGCTATTCTTGACTCCATCTTCTAACTGTCTGAGCAGATGTGGAAAGCTAGATTATTTCTAACCCACCAGTGCAGAATTCTAAGTATAACCCTTCACATTCTCTCAGTGAGGAAATAGGTACACACCATTCTTTCTGGGTTAAGCATTCAGAAGTCCTGAATATTGAAGGATGTTAATACTTCAGCTTCTGTTTAGAATACTCCCATTAAATGGGAGAACATAGAGGGACCATGAAGGAGGTAGTTCTTTCAGTTTAGCAGGTGTGCTCTCATGGTACTCTGAAAGGAGTAAGTGTATCACAACAGGGTTTTAGAGACTAATGGTTTAAAAACACCTATTAAGTATTTCATTGTAGATGCTGGTGCTAACTGATAAATGCTTATTCTGTGCCAGGTGCAAGATGAAGTATTAGTTTACAGCAGTAATAGCTGTGAAGTATTTGCATCCATTTCTCCACAGGCCAGGCTGTTGAATGCATTCAGGAGTTACTACAGCCTAGCTGGAATGCACAGTCATTAGAATGTAAGAATCTGACTGTGTGTCTGAGACCTTGCAAAGATGACTACAGACAGAGAGCAGTACAAGGAATTACTTGTTGCAATCCTAATTCAGTGCTTACTGAAAGCTTTGGTGATACATGGAGAAGGATTCTCAGGAGTAGGTTCTTGCGTATCCATCATGAATGCTGAGGACTTGTATCTCCTGACATTTAGTTTGTGGAGTAAATGTGGGCCAGTGTTGTGCTGCATTTCTCACTACTAGTAAAGGCATTAAGTAAAGTGCTTAATGAGAAACAAAGTTTCTCCTCTCAGTACAACTGCTGGGCAATGTCTGGTTGGTCATTGTAGTTGTAAAATTGGGGGGGTGCTTCAACTGGAAGGGTGCATGTATAGATTAGAAAGTGTTTACAAGCACAGATAGATCAGCTAAGTTAGTGGTGTTCAGCTCAGATAGTGGAGTCATAAAGCTTGTGACTGAACTACTGTCTTCCCTCCTTGTTCTGCTATACTGTCTAGACATTCCACGTGCCTTAATGGCACATCTCCTCCTGTACTTCCCTACAGCTGTATGGTGTTCAGAAGGCTGCAGGAGCTGGTCCAACCTGTCTGCTTTCCCATCCCAAAATTTAGTGGGAAATAGGTGTTGCTGTTATGCCAGCTTGAGGGCTGAGAAGCAGTATATGATTTTAACTGCAGTTGTGTTCTGTCTGGCTGGCACATTTGTGTTCTGTGTAGCTCTGTACTTTGCAGTATATGCTAACTTTCACATACTGCCAGATCAGGGAAATTACTTTCTAGGCCATGTGTTGCCATGTTTTGAACTGTCTAAACAGATATGTTTTGGGTGTTTCTTTCATTTTGTTCTTTCTAAGCTAGATACTTAATTGAAAAGTATATTAGGGACTACTTATCTGCATTGTTCTACTAACAGAAGAGTAGTGGCAGCAACCTCTGTTTGCAGTACTAAAAGTTTCCCTGGATTAGCTGTCTGTAACCATAACTGTCTGTAGTCATGTTACAAGTAAGCTGTAGTCTTGTACTTTCAGATAACTTTATGCACTAAAATACGTTGGCCTCTCCATTCCTTCTCTTTGATTGAAAGCTGCACTTCCCTAGGTGAAAGTTTTGTTCAGTCAGACTACCTTACATGGTAAGTAGACCCCTAGGAATGATGTTAGGCAACATGCTGTGGAGAAACAAGCAGAATTCCTTCCTCTTGAGAAAAGTAATATCTGAGCCATTTATTCTTTTTTGAAGCTCTGGCTTTAGCCTGAGAAGAAGGAATTTGACTGGAAAATCTTGGTAATCTACACAGTTAAGTGCTTTTCATCAATTTAATCAGATTACTATCTCTATGTGATGGAGTCAAGCTGTTTCACTAACAAAATACCAGTCCTCTTCCAGCCACAGTGTTTTCCCCGACATTTCACTGAATATCTCATTTCCAAGAGTTTTCTAGTTATAGATCCCATCTGTACCTGATCTTTTCACTGCTTTTTTGTCTCTCTTCTCTGTTACATTAGCCTTTTTTGGCATGCAGATAATGTATCCCACTCTCTTTGAAACACTTTACTATGTGACACTAGAGAACACATGCAGTTAGGAAGTTTCCGTAATTTTTTAAACATTCAACTTGGAACATAAGTGTGTGGCTCAAAACTCTTGTACCAAGCAATACTGTCACACCTTGGAACCTAGTATTTGGTTTAAAAACAAGCCTGTGCCAAGTCCAGATTTTTGTTTTGCTAGTACCAATGTGAAAAACACATTTTTCACTTAAGTGAATTCAGTCAATTCAGTTTTAATTGGAACTTGATTATATATTTGATAAAGCAGTTTGTTATGAATGCATTTCTTCAAGAGGCAGCTTGTGTAAGATGGATGTTGCTTGGACTTTGCTAATGTTTTTTTCTCAAACTTAATGGGTCTTCTAACTATGAATTTGAAAGTTAATTTACTCAGACTTTAAAATTTTGTTAGAACTGCAAAAGAAAAACATTTTACTTCTGAGTGATTTTGATGATCTAAAATACTTTCAGGTTTCTTGCAAACAGATGAAATAACCATAAATAATCTCTTAAATAGGTTTCCAAGAACATACGTAAGTATTTGTAGTGTTCTTGAACATTCTGAAATTGCTTGAGATTCTTGATCATGGTGCGTATGTGAACTAAATTAGGTTACCTTGTCATGAAAGGCTGTGCTACTGTATGTAATTACTATTGAGTGTAATTACTTTTTCTTACCTGATAAGCAAGTCCTGTGATTGAAAGCTTCATGGCAGATGCTGTTTATTGTGTGGCGAAAAATACTTAGGGTCAGATTAATTATTACTTGGTAATAATTAACTACTGTCAATGGTGTAAGACAACTTAAGTTCATCGTAATATGTTCTGCTTAAATTGCTAAACGAATGTGTAGCTTGTCAAATATAGCAAGGTAAAGAATGTAGTAGGTCTGATGTGCTAGCTGGATGCTATACTTGCAGACAAGCAGAAATGCAGCAATAATTAATATTATTCATGTAAGCTTGGATGTAACACCATCCTTTCTTAAAATCTGGTTGGAGATCCAGAAATATGACATACAATAGGAAAGAATCATGGCTCCTTTCAGAATGTTTAGTAAGCCCAGCTTTGGAAGGAAGGTCTGAATGTTAAGACTTGCAGGTCATAAGATAAAGCTGAAGTAGAAGGGTCTGTAATCAGCAGCATATTCTATTCTTAGGTGGGCACCTAGAGTTAAGAGGGGGGAAGAGTTTATGCAAAGATATTGTAAGCTTGGTTCGAAGCAATGATAATTCTTCAGGAACTTTGATGTCTTTAAAAGATGTGTTTGAACACAATAGGTCTGGTAGTCTACTTGAAATAGAATACTAATTTCCCTACTTACTGTTGAGTTTAGATGCCTGCTGAGGTATCACATTCATAAGAAACATGACAAGAAATCAAATACAGGATTAAGCAATGAGTGTGTATGGTGTTAATGCCCAGGAGAGGATTATTTCAGGCTATGTAGGGTCATAACTGGTGAAGCAGTAGACTAAAACTGAGTGAAGAGAATATTCTAAACTGATTAAGTTCGTTTATTTTGAACTTCAACAGCTTTTTGGAGCAATTTGACTATATGTATTTGAGAGCACCTTTTATACGCCTGTGAACACATGCCTGTTTCTGACAGTTCTGTAAAACTGGTTCAGTGAAGCTAATACTGTTGGATTGACTTTTCAGAGACCATAATTCTCTTTGGAAAAAGTCATATTTGATAGTATGCAGAGTTCTACAAGTTCATGCCTGGATATGTGAAGTAACAAAACAAGCAGCAGTCCTAACTATGAAATAATTAAAGATTTTTTTTGAAATCTTTAATTTCCCTTTTAAAAAAAAAAAAAGCAAAGCTTAGGACCCACGTTTGTGGGTATGTTATAAGAAGTTTCCCGCAACAGCAGATTTCTAACAGTCTTTTACAGGTTAGAGCATTTGACTGCTTTCTTCTGCCGGTTTAAATGAAAACTTAGTTGAGACTATTCTGTGAATGTAGCAAGGCAGAATTCTTGTTCCATTGTAAGAATTAGTTGAATCTAGATTAGGCTTTCATTTCCCTACTCTGAAGCATTTAGTGGTGTATTGGGTTTGCATGGCAAGGTTTTGGTAGCATGGGGGCTACAGGGGTGGCTTCTTATAAGAAGCTTCCCTGTGTCTAATGGAGACAAATGCCAGCTGGCTCCAAGACAGACCGGACACTGGCCAAGGCCGAGCCCATCAGTGATAGTGGTAGCACCTCTGGGATAACATATTTAAGAAGGGGGAGGTGGGGAAGCAACAGCAGTTGCAGCTGGAGAGAGGAGTTAGAATATGTGAGAGACAACTCCAGACACCAAGGTCAGTGAAGGAGGGGAAGGAGGTGCTCCAGGTGCTGGAGCAGAGATTCCCCTGCAGCCTGTCGTGAAGACCATGGTGAGGCAGGCTGTCTGCTTGCAGCCCGTGGAGGTTAACAGTGGAGCAGATATCTACCTGCAGCCTGGGGAGGACCCCAGGCCAGAATAGGGGGATGCCCAAAGGAGGCTGTGATCCCATGGGAAGCCTGCACTGGAGCAAGTTCCTGGGAGGACCTGTGGACCCATGGAGAGAGGAGTCCGCATGGGAGCAGATTTGCTGGCGGGACTTGTGACCCCTGGGGGACCTGTGCTGGAGCAGTGTGCTCCTGAAGGACTGCACGCTGTGGAAGGGGCCCAGGCTGGAGCAAAGAACTGCAGCCTGTGGAAAGGACTCCCAGTGGAGAAGTTTGTGGAGGACTGTCTCCTGTGGGCAGGACCCCATGCTGGAGCAGGGGAAGAGTGTGAGGAGTCCTTCCCTTGAGGAGGAAGGAGTAGCAGAGACAACGTGTGGTGGACTGACCGTGACCCTTATTCCCTGTGCTGCTCAGGGGGGAAGAGGTAGAGAAAAAATCAGGAGTGAAATTGAGTCTGGGAAAAAGGAGGGAGGGGTTAAGGTTTGATTGTATTTCTCATTATCCTGCTCTGATTTTGATTGGCAAGAAACTAAACTAATTTCCCCAAGTTGAGTCTTTTTTGCCTGTGATGGTAGTTGTGAAATGATCTCTCCCTGTCCTTATCTCGACGCAGGAGCTTCTTGTTACACTTTCTCTTCCCTGTCCGGCTGAGGAGTGATAGCCAGGGTCAACCTACCACAGGTGGCTTTTTAATTTTTTTAAGTTATTTTTAATGGCATCACTGGCCTCCCTAGAAACACTTAAGTAGAAGGGATGCTTGAAAGCTTTCCTGCTGCCACCCACATGCTTATTTAAAGATAAGCACAAGCACTTACATAATTTCTGTCAATCAGGTCAGGCATTGTGTGACCTGGCTTGGCCCTCCCACACTTTCTGGGCCAGGTGTGTTCTTTGAGGTGAGTGGAGGAAAAGGGGAAGGAAACATGAGAACCTTCTATTTGGAAACTAAACATTTTTCAGTATGTTTATGATAGGAACTAACTTCTGAATTCACTTTTCCATCCTATTCTTCATATTTAGTTCCTGCATATGCATTTTGATAATCCTTAGGAACACCTACATAATGAGATATCCTTTTGGCTTTTACTGAGTTTTCTCACTTGTTCTTCAGGAATAGTGGCTGTATAATTCAGGATAGAAGTTCAGCTGAAATCTTTTATGGGATAACTAGTCTTTAAAAGAGATGAAAGACTCCTCTTCTACAAAAGTAGTTAGCTATAAAAACAGTTCTCAGATATGCCACATGAGAGTTGCTTTTATAACAGAACAAAATTGGAAAATACATTTGGTGGCAGGGTTGTTCTTTTCTGGGTATATTTCTACTTCCTAGGTTTAAAAAAAGGTTTAATAATAGGAACAGTTTAGTTCTTATCTGTTACTTGTACATCTTGGGATATCTGCAAATGTATTATGGCCTGTCTTGTTCTTAACTGTTCAATGAAAAATCATACAGCAAACTGGTTTTCTCATAATCAGTGTTTTTCACTCTCTTTACCCTTGTGCCTCCTGGAAATCTCAGTTTTTGGCCAGCAACTTAGAGGTCACCAGAGGTGGGATTTGACTTTTGTTTTTGAAGTAATATGTCAAATTGCTGCTTGCAAGCTTCTGTTCCAGGAGGAAAAAATCCACTAGCTGCTGGTAACTGTGGGAATTGTCTCCCACGCTGAGGCCAGATAGGTTATGAGAAAACTGAAGGAGTTACGGGGCAAAGCCTGAAAGACTGTTTTTTGGTTTGTTTTTTTTTTTTATGGGTAGCCTGGACAATATTGTACTAGACCAATAGTGACAGGATTAGGTTTGCATCATGCATTCAGCACTGTTCCCTCTCAAGCAGAAAAGTTAGGGGAAGGCAGGGCCTGGCTAATACCATGAATAGTTCACTTTGGAATCAGTGACATCATCTTTCATTTAGTTTAAATAAAAGAATACTCACTGAGCTGTTCAGAAAGCCTTGCATGATAGTCCCAGCCCTTAGAGGCATTTAAATGTTACAGGGGTAGAAGTAAAGATTAAGAATCTAATTGGCTGAGGTTCCTTGCAAAACATAATTTGTACTTCATAAGCATTGTATAGAAGTGGCATATATGGTTTGCTTGTCTTTGTGTATATGTGTGGTATTCATGCCAGTGTTATTTTGCAGACAATGGTACATGGACTCAGCTGTGGTTGGTGTCAGACTATCATGAGCATGGATCACTCTTTGATTACCTGAACAGGTATACAGTAACAGTGGAAGGAATGATAAAATTAGCTTTGTCCACTGCCAGTGGTCTTGCTCATCTTCACATGGAAATTGTTGGCACACAAGGTAATCTTAAAACTCTTCAGCCTGTCATGTAGATAATACTGGATTTGTTTTAAAATGAGACATAGGTAGCTCTTTCTACTATAAAACTCTTCTTAATTAGAACATTCAGCCTTTTCAGGGTGTAGTTGTTTTGCACACAGCTACTTACTTGTGTGATAAGACAGCTGAACTCAGCACAGATACCCAAGTTAATCCCTTGTGGAGTTCAGTGACTTGAAAAATGTTTCGTTGGGACCTGTAATTTCTGAACTAATAAACTTCTTAATTTGGCAGGCTTTTTACCTTCCTTTCTATGGTATATCCAGGTTTTGTAATGTAACAGTCCTTCCTATAAAATACCTATTAAAAGGCACTAAGTAATGGTGCCTGTAGTATCTTAACTTTGATTTGAGACAGCACTGTGGGTCTATTTCCAGAGATATTAGGAACTTTTTTGTGGCAAGTAGTATATGTATGCAATAAATACTTGCAGGAAGAGGGAAAGGAGCAATACAGCGGAGTAATACGGTAGATGTTTTAAGACACGTTTCTGGACAGCCAGCCAGTCCCCAATGAATGATTTCAGGAGTCACCTTGATGCACATAAAGCAGCAGAACTAGAAGGAATTCTGTAACTTTAAGCAAAATCTGCATCAGGCTTAGAATAGTAGGAGTTAAGTTTTTTACAGATGTGTTATTTCTATTTTTTTCCATTACAGGCAAACCAGCAATTGCCCACAGAGATTTGAAATCAAAAAATATATTGGTAAAAAAGAATGGAACATGCTGCATTGCAGACCTAGGATTGGCGGTTAGGCACGATTCAGCTACAGACACAATTGATATTGCCCCAAACCACAGAGTGGGAACAAAAAGGTAAAATCATTAATGTGGTGTCAGGCAACTTTTATAATAAAATGCTGTGTTTTTTTCTTGTCCCATATAGAAGACTTTTGCGGATACAAACACAAGTAGGAAAATTGTGGAAATCTTCCACAGGAAATATGGAAAATACGAATAATGGCAGGTAGACTTCCTAGGCACTTCCTTGCCAGCTGGTAATTTAGTTAGACAGTATGTGCTTAAAAAGCATGCTGAATCTTGGCACCTATCACTAGCATGTGTAAAATACCAAAAACTTGCAAAATATTTTAGGGAACAAGTATATATTAAAACTAGGAGACTTCATGAATGACAGTTTTAGAGGTTTCACTGCTATATCTTTATTCTTTTTGCTTTGTGCTGCATGGAAGTGTTGGCTGCAGCCCAGTCTAAGGTGTAAGACAGGATACTGACAGTGGTAGTAAAAAACTGAATTTTTTTCAGTGTGAAGCCTATGTGGTAGAACATACCAAGGTGCAAAGTCTTGGACATGGGCTTTCATGGGATCATATTTTTGAGAGAAATGAGAGAACTTGAAACAGCAGTCATCTTTGTCATCTAGTGCAAAATGGAATTATCAATGCATGAGTCAGTGTAATCCCTTTCTTTTAAAGGCCTGCTTCTGAATTTGGAAATACAGATTTTCTTGTCATCAAAAGAACTCAGAGCTGTAACTCCATCAACACAAGTGCAGTTAAACTTACTGGCTGTAATTTAGCATTGCTTGACCTTCAGACAATAATAACTGGAAGCTGTTCTGAAAAGATTAATTTCCTTTAGTAATCTGTGCAGCTATACAGCATACAGAGATAGCAGCACTAGCAATGAATCACGGCAACAGAGTTGTGTGACGTGGGCAACTTTTTGTCCTTTTGATGCATATAGGCTCAGTGGTATGTCAAACTGAAGTTTGTATGCCTGTCATGGAGAAACGTGTGGAAGCCCAGTAGTTCAGAGCTGTACACGATTAACTTCAGCATATGCCCTAGCAGTGTTGTAGAAAATTCTGTGTTGATCTTGCCCAATCTCCAATCCATACATAAAAAGTACTTTTTTTAATCTATGTCTTTAGCAAGTGATACTGCAGGGGAGGGGCGGGGCATGTGGTTGGGGTTTTACAATGAACTAGGATGCCCCTTTAGCGGTGTCGTTTTGGACAGAAAAAAAAACTTCTAAGGCTCAGTGAACAAAAGCTTTTAGAACATTGACTGAAAATTTATTTTGCTAACTGTTCTATCACTGAAATTACTTTGTTCTCAAGCTCTGCTATACTAGTCCTTTGTCAACTTTAAAAATACCACACAAGCAGTCAGATGAGACTTGTTGTCTGCACTGCAAACTACTGGGCATTATTCCTTCTCAAAGGCTCAGTAATCATTGGTAGTAGAACAGCAGAGTACTTTGGAATTTGTCATTGCAAACTTAGCTGTATGCAAGGTGTATTCCACATGTGACTTAGTATTTTCTACTATACTACATGCAAAGAAAAATTATGTGCAAATCAGTTACTTTCTGTAGTCTTTGGAGAAAGCATCCTTTCAGCTCTGTCTGTAGATCCCACTTACAAGACCTCTTCTTGTGTAGGCACTGTTAAATTGCTTGTTCATCTGCTTTATGCTTCACAAGGGTAAAGCTGTAGCAACTCTTGCTGCAGTGGGCAGTAGCAGGACTAAGTCAGTTTGCCACTTCAGAGATATTAGTCACTTCTACCTCTCTGAAAATTGTTCATTCTCATAAAAAGCTTGGTTCCCTCTTATTCCCTCTTGTGCATTTTTAGGTAGGTAACTCTGCATCTCTGGTTAACTTTTCGTAATAAAGTTCAGATCTACCTGTTCAATGACTATTTTAATTCCCATTGATTGCCACTGCTGGTACCTCTTCTGCACATGGAAGCTCTGTGTGCAAGTTCGGGGAGATTTGACTAAGTTTATTTTTTCTAATGATTGTCTGTTGTAAAAATGTATGGTCTAGGTAGTGAGCAGGATTCTTGGGTGAGTGATCTAGGTTCCGAGTCAGACTGATGATCCTTCTCTCCAGCTGAGTGAATCTTTATTTCTTTTCTATTCAGAGGCTTAACTTTACCAGAGGGTGTGAACTGTGTGCTTTCACAACTCAGCCTGCAGCATAAAGCAGGGAATGTGAGCTTTAAACTGAGAAGGAAATAGAATCTCTCTCTCACTCCCTGAGGCAAGTAACAAAAAAAAAGACTAATTTTCCTTTTTCTTTAAAGTGTGACCCAGCTGTTATTTTGGTAGTTGAAATAGACTGTGTTTAAAAAGTTTGGCTGCAAATTCTACCTTAACATGGGTGCTTTTCTGCAGTTTTACCTAAACCCAATATAAGCAGATTTCTATCCATGCTTGTGGAGAACAGCCTTGATGAAGGAAGATGTTACACTCACCATGTTGTGTATGCATCCTGCTTGACATCAACATATGTTGTACAAGAAATTTAGGCAACTAATACAGAGCTTTTAGACTAGAAGGGGTGGAGGAAGAGCTCAGCGGGCACCCAGAGTTTGGCAAGGCCATGCTCAACATAATTTGTACACTTCTTTGTAGACTTACCCTTTCATTCGTGGAGGGTACTGAGCTGCAGACCTTGGACAGAAGGTCAAAGGTAGTCTATGTAGAGTAGTTCTCCAGAACCTAAAATACTGTTTCTGACAAGCAATGCATTTCCAATATATAACCTGACAAGGAGATGCAGGTTTCTCTCCCTTTTGTCTGATAGCTGTAGAACGGCAAATCTGCTAACCGCACTAGATTACCTACTTGCCTTTCGCCTCTCTTGTTCCAGCAATAATCTCTGACTTTTTGAGCACTCAGTCACCATTCCGAGTTATGGAAGCCAAAGCCAATCTAAATGCATTAATGGAGGATCATGGTAAGAGGTTGATTTGCCAATAAACTCAATAGAAATCACACTTGGGAGGGTGGGGAGGTGGGATTTTTTTTTTCTTTGGAAGGGTACGAATTCAGCTCCATTGCCACATTCAGGCCTCGTATGGTCTTTCCTGTTAAAACGCTTGTCCTTAGGATGATACACAGAAACTGAGACAATGTCCTTCACTGCTTGTATAAGTGACTCTGGCTGACAGTCTTGTAACATGGTTGGGGTTTTTGGTTTGGTGTTTTTCTAGCTCCATCACTCTTCTCATCCCCTAGTGATCTTAAGATAGGTCAATCAATCTTTCTTCTAGACCCAAAGCTGATCACTGTACTGTCAAGTACATAAGGTAGCATGAGAAGATGATCCAATAATGCAAAATCCTTGGAGAACATTAATACACCCACCACAATCTTGCATTCTTGATTAAAAAGTGTTTGATATAGGTAGCCCAAATTAATTTGAGCCTTGTCTGTATCAAAGATTGTGACATATGTAAACTTAAGACTCTTAAGACTCTGGTTCCATTCCATAAATACCGTCAAAGTAAACCTTATGTTCCTCTTTAGATAGTTGTCCTCTGCTTGCACTGTGTTATCAGTTGTGGGGAATTTATATGCCTGTACAGTCCTTAGGAGAACTCTCATGTCAGCAGCCCTGTTGAAGTTCTGGACTACTTGGTTGCATTTTTGCTCTTTTGTTGATAGCCCTTGCTTCCTTGTATCTATGTCACTTCCATAAGACACAATAGTGCTGAAAGAGTTCTGAAAAGTCTAATGGTCCTGAAATTTATTTTAAGTAGTGTGTCTTGTGTTCTGCCTACCATCCCTGGTACTAGGAAAAGAAAATCCTAGTATTATGTGACGTGAAATTGTGCTTAGGCTGCTGTGGCTGTTCCAGAGGTTGAGCTATTGCCTGACACTGTATTCCACTTCAGTAGTCTATATGTGTTTGCTTTTTTAGCAGTTAACTGTGCTCTCCAAAGCCCTAGTGTCATTATTTGCCTGCTTCATTAGTATGTCAGCTTGAGATTGACAAGGCAGTGATGTGGAGAAACACACTGAACTCTACTAAACATTACATACTGGATTTAGCTACCAGAGCTATACCAGATTGAGAGCGCAATGCTACAACTGATGTTGACTGATACAGCAGATACCGTTCATTCTTTCCAGCAGCCATCGGGGATGCTGCTGTCAGTAACTCTCAGAATGTGGTCCACACTGACATTTTGCTTGATGTTCCCACATTAGGCCTAGTCGCTAAACAAGGTAACAATCACTTGGATGCCATGACCAGTTTTCAGTCCCTGTTTCTCAGTTTAAAGTCTGTCACAGCTTTTTTTTTTTTTTCTATTGCAGGAAACATTGACAAAGTAAACTATTCTTGTGAGCACAGTTGTTAATTGTAAATCCTATTTGGGTTACACATTAAAAAAAAAAAGAGCCTGGCATGGTTTATGATGGGACTTACAGACTGTGTGATGAATAATCAGTTACTACAAGGGTAGGGAGCCTTTGTTCACAAGGAATCCTTAACAGTGCTGCTTTTTTTTAATCAGCCTTTCGTGTCTATTCCCTCTGTAGTCTTGCTAGGGGCTGTTATAAGTGACTGCTGTATCTTGACAGATTCCAGCAGCTGGGGCTTCCTCCTGCCTGGCTGCTGGAGCCCAGCCTGGCCTGTCAGCAGGGCTGGGCCTCTGTCCATCCTAGGCCTGTGGATGTGGCTGCTGCTTTCTTGAGGCTCAACCACTAGTGAGGTTGGTTGAACACAGACATGTGCAATACTGACAGAGCTGATTACACAGATTGCTATACACCATGTGGTGTCTTCAACACCCACATAAAACACTGTCAGAACTTCTATAAAATTGAAGTATAGACAGCCAAGTCTCCTTCCTTCTCTTCAGCTGATAAGGATTGAACTTCATTAGTGAAAACATACACATGCCCTTCTGTAGCCTCACAGGCCCATGCGTGTTTATGAATCCCTCAACTTGATGTGTCTAATGCCCTCTTCTGTGCTCCACAGGTTTCATACTCACCAGCTGGGTGAGGTTAATGTGCAGTAGCAAGCAGATGCATGTACTCATATGCACACCTACATGCATGGATTCCCTTGAATACCAGTGGAGGCCCTCCCCTTGCCAAACATCCCTGCTTGGACCACCTCTTTGCTGGCTAGACCAGCTTGAAGTTTGCTACTGAATTATACCCATGCATACCTACCATGCATACCACATTTGGGGGAAATATAAACCTTCCAGGCCACCCCAATAGCTGGCACTCAGGCACATAGACTTTATGACCTGTGATTCCCAGTCCAGTTGCTGGTGCTGAGAGGCACTTACTCTGCTGTTTTCTTCCCTGTAGCTGGTACCTGTAAGCATGTGACTGTGAAGCTTGTGACACATGGTCTTACTTCAGTGACTAAAGCAGAGACCCTTATTTGTTCCAGTTGCTGGCACCAGGGGTGCCTTCACACACTGTCTGACTGCAGTTGCTGGCCCAGAATTCATTCACGCTGACTCCCTCCACAGTAGCTCCAGCTATGTTCTCCAAAGTCCTGTGGACACATGCTTCTAGGATCCACAGTTACCCTTCCAGTTGTTGATGCCAAGACCCTCCTTCTCCCCAGTTACTGGCACCCCAGGCCCAAGGGCAACTTCATCCCTGGTCTGACTCCAGCTAACTAACTAACTAGCCCTGAATTCACGCATGCCTGCCTGCAGTTGCTGGCCTGTAGTCCTTAAAACACATGCACATGGGGTTGAGAGTGAGATTGCATAGAAAGATATGTAGGATTTAATAAAAAGATAGGATACACTGCGGTGAGCAGGTGCAGGGTTTGGTCGGACAAGCGTAGTTACTGGCAACTGTTTATGCAACTGGCCCCTTTGATATCCTTTTCTATCTATTGCCCCACTTTTGTTCCTCCCAGTTACCCTTCTCCTAAACATTCCTTGATAAGTGTTGCATAGTCCCACAGGCCTCCCTTGAATATCCACAATCCTACTGTTCCTCTTGTTTTGCAGTTATTAGCGGTTACAATGTCTAGACTGGTCCTCTGTAAAGCTATGCCTGGAGTTTCTTAATAGCCCATCAGTTAGAAACTGGAGACCTTTGGTCTTTGTTACTGTCTCTGTTATCCTGTGTCTATCACGTTTATGATTCTGTTTGTTTATTGTTTCATTTTTTACTTATTCTCCCTATTCTTTTGCTTGTTCCTCTCAGTTTGTTTATATCCCCTTTGCACTGAAAGGCCTTTGATTTGATAACATTAATGAAGCAGATTTTCCTTTGTCTCCTTTTCCACATAAATACTTAAGTTTGGTTTCAAGCTGATCAGTAGCACTGAACTTTTTCTACAGTAAGTATTTATGAAATTAAATGTTTTCGTTTTTTTTTTTTTTTAGGTACATGGCACCTGAAGTTCTAGATGATTCCATAAATATGAAACATTTTGAATCATTCAAACGAGCAGACATATATGCAATGGGATTAGTGTTTTGGGAAATAGCTCGGCGATGTTCAATTGGTGGTATGTGGCAATCTTTACAAAATTGGACATAATAAGGAATTATAAGTAACTTACACAACCTGAATAAACTTGAGTATTTTGCTCTAAAAATGGTGCAAGGTTATAGCCAGTATGTCTTGGACTTTCTCTCTGTTAATCCTGTAAATGATGACTGGGTTATTCAACCTCTTTGTAAATTGATGAATCATACCTGTTGAGGAAAACAAGAAATCTTGTTTTTCTAAAACTTTTATGTAGAGGAGAGAAAAGGGTGAAGTTGAACGTCCTTGAGAGCAAGGGACAAAGACCACAAGTAAGGGCTACCTATAATGTGTTCAGATAACATCTGTGCCTTATTTAAAATAAAACAAAACATGCTATTATAAATTGTATGCTTCCAAGAAGTGTGTGTTCAGTATAACATATGAAAGATTTGATATAGCCTCCATCTTTTCCAAATGTATAAATTTCAAAATTAAAAGTTCTAAGCTATGATTAAGGATTCTTTTTTAAATTGTTTGTCAGTGTTTGTAATGTAAGTTTTAAAAATAAAAGCTAAAGAAGGAAATTGTAAGTAAAAAGTTAAAAATATCTAAGGTAGTGTTAGCTAAAATAAAGCTATTTTCAACCTATTACAGGAATCCATGAAGATTACCAGTTGCCGTACTATGACCTCGTTCCTTCAGATCCTTCCGTTGAAGAAATGAGGAAAGTTGTGTGTGAGCAGAAGTTAAGGCCCAATATTCCAAACAGATGGCAGAGCTGTGAGGTATTAACTAACCTTGCTAAAGCTGCTTTAACGGACACTAGAGCTTTTATTGATTTCAAGGGCTTAAAAATTATGCTTGTTATTGAAGGGAGAAGGGTTGCTTCTAGGAGAACTTAATTTTGTTTTGATTATTGTGGCTTTATTGGGTGTTATTGAGCCTTGATTATACATTAATATTTAATGTAACTTCACAAAAACTAATAGCTAACCCTGTATAAAGGATTCTAGGATCCCTTCCTGTGAAGCATAGGTGATGCTAACATAAACTAAAGCTAATCTGAATTACATTATGCAGGAAGCATCATTGCAAATAAATTGTGCAACTGGGGGTTGTACTGTATCTGGCTGGGATTGATTAGCACCATACAGACTACTATGAAGAAAGTTGTGTTTCAGATTTGTGACCAAAACAGTTTGATAGCACGCTGATGTTTTAGCTATTGCTGAGCAGTGCTTACACAGCTTCAAGGCTTTCTCCGTTTCTCACTCTGCCCGCCCTACTGCTGAGTAGGCTGAGGGTGGACAAGAGGCTGAGAGGGAGCGCAGCTGGAACAGCTGACCCAAGTGGATCAGAGGGATATTCTATACCATGCAGCATCATACTTAGCAATAAAACTGGGGGAGGGGGAGTTTTCCAGGGATTGCTGTTGCTCAGGGACTGGCTGGGCATTGTTCAGATGGCGGTAAGCAATTGTTTTTATATCACTTGTTTTAATTTCTTTTGGCTTGGTTTTCCCCCTTTGCCTATTAAACTGTCTTTATCTCAACAAACAAGTTCTTTCACTTTTGCCCTCCTGATTCTCTCCCCCATCCCACTGTGGGGCAGTGAGTGAGTAGGGGGCTGTGTGGGGCTTAGCTGCCTATTGGAGTTAACCCACAAGAGGGGTAGTAAAGATACATGAGCTAATCAGGTCTGTGCGAAACTGTTTGTAACTAGGCTGGTTATCTCTTTCAAGATGTGGAATGGCTAGTTGTGCTTAGTACTCTGCCCGCACAGCAGTACTGCTTGTTGGGACACGAATATCTTCAACAGTGCTGTGCTGCCTCATGTGGATGCTCGCTTGGACCTAACTCACTCAGGGGTCTTTGCTGTATCACTGTATAGTAAAGGAATATCCTACAGACTAGCCAAAGTAGTAAATGCCCTTAAGAATTTACATCCAAAGCTGTGGTTGCCTTAGTATTTTGTGTGTGTCAGAATTTGTACTGTATGCACTTACTGAAAGATGAACACAGTTATTAGGAAGCTGGGACTTCAGTAAGCCAAAGACTTAGAACTGAAGTGTGCATGAAACCACCACTCCTGACAATGCCTCTGTAGAATTGCTTGCTTGATTCTGGGGTCAGTTCATTATGCTGGTAGTCACTGCACAGGCAGTAGCATGCACAGCAGCCAGCTCTTGCCTTTCCAGCCAATGAAAGGCTGCAGTAGGCTACAGGAGAAGTAAGAGTTTGAGGTACGATGTATTTTAGATGGAAGAGGGCTCTGGGTTGTGGCATGTGTGAAATGAATAGATGGGTGAAGTCCTGAGATAAGAGATTGGCCAAGAAGAATGCAGGCAGGAGGGAAAAGTGATGATACATGCCAGTGGACTGTACAGTCATTGTTTAAATGCTGCCATTCCAATCCTGCAAACATACTTGGCAGCTTGTTATAATACAGCTTTGAGTGTAAAATCTTGGAATGTAGAACAATTACTTTGTTTCATCTTCAGCTTTTGTTATTTACATTGTTACTTGTATAGTAGCAGTCACAGATTTCAAAGAATGGCTGTTAGAAGGATAAAAAGAGTGCAGTGTCAGAGTCATTGCAGTGTCAGAGTCATTACAGAGCTTCAATTTGAGGAAGACCGTTGATAAACTTCTGAACGGCTACACATTGAATTAACTCCTTAAAAAGACATTTATATCTGAAGGAAGTGATTGAGTACATTCCCAGCTACACAGTACTTCTGTGCAAATACAGAGTACTTCCTATTTTATTACTGCTTTTCAACTGGAGGTACAATAAAAAAGAGTGTATTTTTGTCTAATGCAAAAATTCAGAAAACTGTTACAGACAAGCTACTAATTTTTCATTAAAATATTTTTGCATGGGCCAAAATTCTACTGAAAAAT
Organism: Phaethon aethereus; assembly: GCF_964289735.1. Classification (NCBI taxonomy): domain Eukaryota; kingdom Metazoa; phylum Chordata; class Aves; order Phaethontiformes; family Phaethontidae; genus Phaethon; species Phaethon aethereus. Next base: position 105,933,516 of record NC_138582.1, on the reverse strand, counting down.
ACTAGTCCTGCTATATGGTGTTTTAAAGGATTTTATTTTTCTGTAAAAAAAGTAAAAATTTGAGGGGTTTTTATACAAGACGCTCTTCCATGCATCTGTAGTACTAGTAATAGACTTCAGAAATGCATGAAGAGGCTAAGGGAAAAAGAGAGGTTACATGGGCTACACTGGAAGAGCAGTACATATAATTATTTGTCTTTCCTTTGCAGGCATTACGAGTAATGGCAAAAATTATGCGGGAATGCTGGTATGCCAATGGAGCTGCTAGGCTAACAGCTTTGCGCATTAAGAAAACATTATCCCAACTTAGTCAACAGGAGGGGATAAAGATGTAATCCTGGATTTGCTACCGAAGAATACTGTAAAAATCCATATCTGCACCAGAGTGGCGTGTTAAGAAGGTTAATTGTTCTACCTCATTGGGGGAACAGAAGGATATTGCTGCCTTTTAGTACTTCATAGGAACGTCACTTATTAGGATTTTTGTGGACGTGCTAAACGGTTGTGTTGGGTCCTTTCTGTGCACTATGAACCTCTTTCCCAGGTTACTTACAAAACATTGTGTAGTATAGTTTTATTTTTATTAACCTATAATTTTTTATTTGGAAAGTTGATAGCTGGTCTTAACTTCTGGTTAACTGTGCTAAAAATAGGAGGTCACTCTTAAAACAGAACTGGTTCACTATATTGTTCTGGAGTGCATTGATGGCTCTTTAATCAACTTTATTCCTGGCTGGTACATTGACTATCCTGAACCACTGTATGGTTCTTTGATTCAGATTGTGAATGTACTGTTGGAGTATGCTTTACTAGCTATTAACGTAGTATATCTTTTGGACTCTTACCTTGATTTACAAATTGACCTCATTCAGTTGTGGGAACATAGTTTATGCAACTATACTTTATACATGATTACTGGGCTTTTTCCACTTTTCCAGAACATTACATTGCCTTCAAAATAGATTGTATTATACCAGTAAGTGCCGCTTTTGAGTCTTTTAATGCAAAACAGTAGGAGCGTACAAAGCCTATGGTACTTTTGGTTTCAAAAATACAAGTTAAAAATCAACTGTTCCTTTGCCTAGCTAAGATCTAATTCACACTCCTTTTGGCGAGTACAATATTAAAGGATTACCTTTAATTTTACCAAAATCTGACTCTTTAAACCACTGTAGGAGTTTTAAATAGTGTAAGCTAGTTAATTCACTGTCATATTTTATATTTGTCAAGTCATGAGTCATAATTATATACAAGATTTATCAAATTATACTTCTAAAATGCTTCAAATACCTGTCTACTTCAGAAAAGTAGCAAGAGGAGTAAGATGTTCTTAAGGGAGATTTTGCTCCATTAAATCAAATATGAAAAACATATTTTCCGTGCAGTTCTGCAGAGTCTTAAGGCTCAAAGAACAATATTTGCAATTAGATGAGGATTAAGTGCACCTGTAATTAGGGAGAGTTATTTGGGCTTTTGTACTAGAAAGTTCAAAGCTGCTTATAAATTTTATGTGCATATTTTTTTTTGTGTGTGTGCCTCATACACAGAAAGTGGTGAGCTGCAGGTCTTTAGATACAAATACCAGAGGATTCCAGCAATCCTCTTCATAGTTACAAGAACAAAGCTCATGGTGTCTTGTGTTGTCGTAGGAACACAAAAGAATATGCATGGCTTTAGTCAAGATTTGCCTGGGATTTTAAGGATATCACAAGAGTTTTTGCAAACTTGTTTAGAAATGGAATTGCTTCCTGACCAAATGTACAAGTTCTGGAGGGGACTGGGGGAATTAATGAGGAAAATTCTCTTTAAAAAAAACCCTACTGTTACAGGATTATTTTCTTTTTAATTGCAGTTCTAGGAGGAGTCTGGTTGACCTTTGGTTTCATTAATGCCCAAAACACTCAATAGTATTTCCGTATGTAACTGTCTGGTAATAAATATGCCACCTAACCTCCTACTCACCAAAACACGTCAGTTTCCATCCTATTATGCAAGACACAGAGCAACCTTAAGTCTGCTTCCTGTTCATCCTTCAGCATACAGTCTACTGAGACTGTATGATTCTGGTAGTATTTTTTTTCACGCTAGTAGCAGGTGGTTGCTAACAGAAGCATAGTTGAGATCGTGTTCCATGGTCTGTGATATATGGTAGTTAAAGCAGTAAGATGGATGGGTCCTAGTAAGAAGAGGCTATATATATGTGACATAAGCATTAGGACTTTGCTAGCTTTTGCGTATTTCCAAATTCTTAGTGCTTGCTTGGAGATAGGTTTAAATGATGTGGGAAATACAGACCTTCAGATGTTGAACTGCAAATAATTAAATGCTTTATGCAGCCATCTTTATGGATTAATTTACTCATATTGGAAGATGGCATCCAGGAGCAGAGGAAAAAATAAGAGAAGTTCTTAGAAAACAATTGGGTTTAAACATATGTACAGCTGTCACACTTATGTTTGTTTGGCATTATCTGACCAGTCATGTGCTTCAGGCCTCTATCAGTCAAAGCTGGATCAAAAATTAATTCATGTAGGTATTTTAAATAAACTATGCCTTTGTGCAGATGGACAGCTGTGCACCACAGAGTTTTTCAGTTATGATTGTTCTAAAAAAATTGTTGAATATAACTGAACTCCCAAGTCTATCCAGCTGGCATGCCTCTCTCATAAGTTCTATGTTTCTAGACAAATCTTGAAAGAAAACAGGTCATCATCAAAGTAGAACTTACTGTAGCTCCATACTAATTTCAAAGGCCTCCTATTTAAATAATTTGTTAACTTGTTAAATTGAGTTTTTCATAGGCGCATACCTGGATCTTTACCATAGATACAAATGGTATAGTTCCTACTTCAGAATAATCAGACACACTTCAGATTTTTATAGTAATCTTGATGGTAACATGAGAGAGCTTCCAATACAACTCATCAGATAATTTAATTAGTGACTTTTTTTAGCACCTACAAAACCTTCTCACCATAATGTTTAGTTTCCTAAAATATAAGGAGCAGTTCTGTTGCATTTAAAAGAGAATCTGTGGCAGCTGAACAGCATCATGGTATGCAGATTATTCAGTCAACGGTACAGTGGTTTGTTACACCTGTCTCATCTCAACTACCTACTAGTCTTCATTGTCCTGAATTGCTAGCAACTATTCTTACACTCTTCTAATTTTTCGCTTTGTAATAGAAGCTTGCAAAAACAAAGCACAGGAAGGATGCTTGATACTGTGTGTGACATTTAGGGATGTTATTTTGGGACAACCTTATTCATATTGGAATGCAGAACAGGAAAATTCTGAATAGAGCTATATGTATCCTCAGTTCTGACACCACAACTTCAAGCTTTGTTCTTCTTTTCCATTGTATAAACTGAACACCTTTTACAAAGGCTGTGTCTGTATATATTATGTAACTTTAAATGTCACCTGTGTAAGATCATATCTTATATATATGGACACAGGTACACATAAGTATTTTTTAAATTAAGATTGTAATATCACCAGATCTGCTCTTGGAAATCCAGGGGGACCAAAATATTTTAGCATTCAAAATATTAATTTTGTATCATTTCAAGTATATACCAAAACAGTTTCCGATGAATACTGATGCAAATGTTTATTGTAAATATTACATACATTATACATTCACTTAAGTTTTGTGGATTTAATCAATTTGACATTTTAGTAGCATTGAAGCCTCAGTTTGGTTTACAGACTTGTGACCAGGTGGATATGGACATGGAGAATAACAAGCATTGGAAATGGACTGATGCTGAAAAGTCCGAAACTTTGTTTTTTGAATGCTGGAATTCTTCAGGGACCTTCCAACCCTAAAAGCTGGAATTCTGGGATGTTTCTCAAGCTGACTTTCCAAGTATGACACACTGTCACCCTCAAATGGTTTCACTTGTAATCCTAAGAAAGACTTTGTTATATAAGGTAAAGACATTGGGATTGACTGTACGGGGACATGAAGGTGTCAAATGAAATAAGAGGCTATTTTATTTTTTTCAGTAATGGTTCTGAGTGTGATTGCCATGAAATTCACCTTTTATTTAGCTTCTTGTTTATATTGTGCCATTGAAACGACTGCAAGGTGTTAATCATTTTGTGTTTAAAAAAAAAAAAAAACTTCACCATATCAGTTGCTTTAAACTCAAATTACCTCTTAAAAGACCAAGGTACATTTACCTCATGTGTATATAATGTTTAATATTTTTCAAAACATTCTCCAAGTCTGCAGTTACATGTTTCTAGAAATATGGGTATTACTAAATTTACAACATCAGCGGTACTAAATGTATTATCTGGTGCCCCAAAACACTTTAATTTTCTGTATTTTATTGTATTAGCAAGTTTGCTGCTTTGTCACTGTAGCACCTGCCATTACATAGCTGTGTGGATACTGCCTTGTAAATTTTACTTTTTGGATGATTTGAGGATCCTGTACAGATGAGTGTCACTTTTTTTAAACCTTACAAAATTGTGCATTTCCCTTACATTTCTGCAAATATGTATTGTATTTGTAGAGTATACATTTCAATGGATTGTAAATAGGACCGTAGAAGAGTGGATGCTTATGTTAAGTGCTAACACTACAGTAGAGAGATTAAAGCAGTGAAAATAAATAACTTTTTTCAAAATGTGTGAGTTGTCTTTCAGAGGAAGAAGTTGCAGGTAGGTATGGGTTTGGGTGTGATGTTCTTACCTGGCAAAATGTGGGTTTGCTGTAAATTCCTTTCCTCAGCAGGAATTCCTGCTGGTATAAAAATGATAAAGGGGTTTGCTAATGCTTAGGCAATCAGTCTCATGTATGATATGCAGATAATGATAAAGTGTCTGACCTTCCTTGTGTCCTACACTAATGTTCGAGAAAGTACCTTGCTGGCATCTCTGATGTTTTGGACAAAATAACCAATGACAAAGTGTTCCTTCTCCCCGTTTATATTTACAGAGAATCATAGAATGGTTTGGGTTAGAAGGAACCTTAAAGAGCATCAACTTCTAATGCCCCTGCCATGGGCAGGGACCCCTTCCACTTGACCAGGTTGCTCAAAGCCCTATCCAGCCTGACCTTGAACACTTCCAGGGATGGGACATCCACAACTTCTCTGGGCAACCTGTTCCAGTGCCTCATCACCCTCCCAGTAAAGAATTTCTTCCTTATCTACCCTCTTTTAGTTTAAAACTATTACCCCTTTTTCTGTTGCAACAGGCCCTGCTAAAAAAGACTGTCCCTATCTTTCTTATACTCCCCCTTTACGTACCGGAAGGCTGCAATAAGGTCTCCCTAGAGCCTTCTTCAGGCTCAACAACCCCAATGCTGTCAGCCTGTCCTCATAGGAGAGGTGCTCCAGGCCTTTGGTCATCTTTGTGGCCCTGGACTCAGCTAATTGGTGAAGTTGGGGGGCTGCAGTGATCATGCACTGATGCAATTCACAGTCCTGAGGGGTATGGGACAGGTGAAGAGTAAATTCAGGACCCTGAACTTCAGGAAAGCAAACTTCCAGCTCTTCAGGGAGTTGGTCAATAGGACCCCTTGGGGAAACTGCCCTTGGGGACGAAGGAGCAGAACAGAGCTGGCAGAAATTAAAGGACACTTTCCATAGAGCACAAGAGCTCTTGATCCCCAGGTGTAAGACATCAGGAAGTGAAGGCAAGAGACCAGCATGTCTGAGTTGAGACCTGCTGGGCGAACTAAAGGGCAAGAAGGAAATGCATAGGTAGTGGGAGCAGGGGCAAGTATCCTGGGATGAGTACAGGGATGTTGGCCAGTTGTATAGGGATGGGGTCAGGAGGGCCAAGGTGTGGCTGAAGTTTGCAAGGGATGCAAACATAATAAGAAGGGCTTCTATAGGCATGTCAGCCAGAGAAGGAAGGTCAAAGTAAAGCATCCCCCCCACCCACCTTGATGAGCAAGACTGGCAAGCTGCTAACAATGGACAAGGGAGAAGGCTTAGATACTCGGTGACTTATTTGCCTGTCTTGACTGGCAGTGTCTCTTCCACACATCTCAAGTGGATGGACTGCAAGATGGGGACTGGAAGAGCAAAGTCCTTTTAAAAAGGGTAGCAAGGGGGAACCTGGGAACTACCAACCTGTCAGCCTCACCTCTGTGCCTGGGAAGATCATGGAATTTCCACAGCCCGTTCGTGACATGAGCTCCCTCACTTGCATGCCCCTTGACACAGAACACTTCACAGGTGACTGCTTTTGCTTTGGCCCCTTACTGCTTGAAATTTGCAGGATGAAACATCTGCATTGTCTGCTTGAAATTTGCAGAATGAAATGTTGGTATGGACAGTGACTCCAGTATCCTTAATGTTCAAAATCCCTCCTAGATTTTTATGCATAAAGCAGTTCAAAAATATACAGTAAAATAGAGCAAACTTCAATGCTTTATTTCTTCTGCATTAATTTTCTGGTTGAAATAAGTTGCAATTGCAATAGTTCAATGAGCAACTTGCAGAACTAGACTTCTGTAGTGCTTTATGATATCATCCTGGGAAATATCTAAGCACGAGCTAGATATAATTTCTTTAATGAAATTGCTTGGGAGAAAAAGGAAGGAGGGTTACAAGACGAGAGATCATTCCTGAGTATTATCTCGAGCAAAGGGATCATTATCATGTCATCCGTATTTTAATTGCAAAAAAACAGCTGTTCCAGTTGGAATTCTTAAAATCTGTGCTTTAAAGAATACTTTGTTTACAACAGCCCTTAAGAAAACCAGAAAGATAGAAAAAGAATCAAATCAAAAGAGCAGTGATGGCACTTTGAAGTACTAGCTCGTTAGTTTCCATATATCTATCAACATGAGTTTCCTTTGGTGTCCATCTCTTAGACTTGATTAAGAAAGCAGCTGTGCCCTGAGGTAAATATAAAACCTATGAGATACTGCAATCTTTATAGATCTAAATTAGTTTGAGTTTCTCATTTAAAGGTTGATGCAGTCCTGGGTTACAGTAATATTTACACATGGTAACTGACGTCCTGTAGATTCCATATTTGATCAGAAAAACAGGAGTTTTAGAAGAAATTTGGGGTTTTTTTTTTTTTTCTGCACTCCTGAGGGTTTTCATTACATCCACACACCTTATCTAACTGGTGTTGCAAAAACTAGCTGGTCTGCCAAAAGCAGAGACAGACATGCACTTGTGAAGTAGCAGTAGTGTTTAAGGAGCTTCCAAGACTAGCTCTACGTTACTGATTCCTAAGAGGTAACTGCTCAGGCAGTGGTCTAGTCACTGGGGTTTTCATGTGTTTTGGTGTGTTTGGTTTTCCTTTATAGTCTTAAGCGCTACTGGAGGTGATTTATATAGGCCAAAGTTCAGGAAGCTGTCGTCTTTCAAGATGATCTGTTTACCATGTCTAAGATGATGGAGTACAGTAACTTTATAAATTATTACACATTTTTTACATATGAGTGACTGATTAGGTTATGAATCAATCCCTCAAATCCAGAATGGTCTGCTTTTTCTGGCTGCCTGGCAGCCTCTTTCAAACTGTCTCCCTAGATGAATCCCAACACCAAGGAAGCAGGACCTGCAAGTCCTAGCAGTGTATGCGATTGTGGGCCTGAAAGAGGTGGCCAGGCTGAAGGTACATTGGCTCATCCACTTTTCACAAAGGAAGTACCTTGAATAATTGATGGAAGAAATCAAAGCTGATTCTCAAGCAAAGTTGTTCGTGCCAGGCCCTACTCAAAGAAATGCATTGGAAAATTTCCATAAAAGCAAGGAAAGGGTATTTAAAACCAGAGATGATCATGATGATCACGGAGAGGAAAGGAGGTGAGACAGCTGGCCACCACTTGGCATTGCTTAGGCACAGTTTAGTATGGACTGATGGCTTTTTATCCAGGCAAGTATCTCCAATACCCTATTCAAAACAGCACCGAGACAGTGACATGCACACTGAGAAATTAAATAATCTTCCTTGAGGAAGGCTTGGAAGTCATCTGACAACCTAAGAACAACCATAGGGAAAAAAAAAAATCATAGCAAGGAACATAATGCAGGTATTTTTGAAGCTTTCAATAAAGAAGTGTCTGTGCAAGACTACAAACATGATCTTATGCAATAAAAATTCAAAAGATGTGAAAATGATAAATTAAATCAAGGATGAAAAATCAAGGCTAAGAAAGTGAGAAAGAAACCAAGCTGTATTTCTAGCAGTTCTCATGCCATCTGTGCATATGAGGAGGTGCTAGACAGAATTTTGCTGATGCATCCCATTTTGAAGGCGATATTGAAGATAACACAAATATTGCATTGTCTGTACTGTTATTTTTGTTCTTTCATACAGAAAATCATCCCCAAATCAGTTTGTTTTCAGATGGACTTTGAACAACAACAACAAAAAGACCCCAAAACATGGGCTGTTGTAATCTAGGCAGCTAGAACACTGAGATACAGAGAAAGCACAGCTCTCTGGTAGAGAAAAGAGTGAAATGATAACAACTGAAGGAAAATACGCTCCTTATGTAGGAAGAAAACCATGATTCTTTTTATATATCAGCCATCTCCTGTATCGTGAAAGGACATAAAGCAAGCTGGAAAATACTGATGTAGTAGATTATGTTTCTTTTGTGAATGTAGGGGATAAGTTACCCCTGATTATTCCACTCTGCAAAGGGCATCTTGCTGAGGGCTTAAGGGAGCCGGAAAAAAAAGTGAGCTTTGGCATCCTAGTCTGTGATGAGGCTTCTTCCCTTGTTTTCACAGAAAAGCAACTTGCTTTATCTTATAGCAAGTACTACTGGGCTGCTCTAACCTTTCTGTTAGCAGACGCAGTCCATGTGTCAGTCTCCCGCTGCATGCTCCGATTCACCCCGCAGTCCCACGGAGAAGGACCATAGTTAATTCATGTGGTACAAACGCGCAGGGCAATTGTAGCCAAGTAGCATACCGGGGAATGAGAAGACCATATCCGCAGGTAGGACAGAGGTTCGCTGCAGTCGGGAAAATTCCAGCATTGCTAATGTCTCCAGCCTGCCCACTGTAACAGTTGCATGATCTTGGCTGGAAAAAGGAGGTTTTCCATTCAGGTGTGTTTCTACGCATGTGCAGTGATGTCATGCTGCAGTTAGCAAAGCTACACTTGGATCTCTTGGGAAGGGGGAGCTTTTTGTGCCAGCAGCTCTACAACTGCTAGTGTTTTCCCTAGGTTCACAGCACAGCACTCTCGCCTCTTCTGCCAAGAGTCCAGGAATTAAGGTGCACTGAGAAATAGAAATTTGAAGAAGCTGTTGTGTTTTACAGCCCCCTAAGTTCAGCTGCAGGCATGTCTGATTGATACACCTTGCACGTTTTTGTTCTTGTCTTCAAAGTCACCATTTCGTAAACAAGATGGACGTTCAGGATATTTTAATATATTCAAGGTCATTACTGAAGTGATCTTCAAAAGTTATCCCTGGTGTTTCACTGTGACGGGAGAGTGTCTGGATTCTCCTTCCATTTTCAGACATTCATTTTCCACTGTTTCATATAGTTTGAGTCCACTCAGGCAATTTAAGTATCTAAGTTACACATCTAGAGTAGGTTCAGTTGCATAAACAAAGGCTTCAACGCCATAATAACGTCTGGGATATCTCACACGTTGACTTAAGCAGATTGATACAACACAAAAGCAAGATAGACACGCGTCTTGCTGCAGTGACAGCTGGCATGCCCCGGCATGTCTAAAATGATATTAACAGTTGTGTTTAGCCTGAAACCTGTCCTAAGAGTGGGATGATGTGAATGTGTGTGTGTATGAGATTATATACATAGATATCTGAAGACTGTAAAGATAGCAACTGGCCTCTTTGTAACTGCAGTAGGAGTTTATCAGTTTGGGGCTTAGTTATTGTTTTGTTTGCTTCATAGGCATCTTTCATCTTACTTGTGGTTAGACTGACGCTGTTATTTTAAGTTGCTCTTGTGCAGGCGAGAGTTGAATGCAAATACTTATATCCTCAATGTAAGAAGGACATCAAACTGTCAGAGTCTGTCGCCCAGAGGAGAGTGGCCAAGATGGTGAAGGGTCTCAAGGGCAAGACTTAGGAGGAGCAGCTGAGGTCACTTGGTTTGTTCAGCTTGGAGAAGAGAAGGCTGAGGGATGGCCTCATGGCAGTCAACAACTTCCTCAAGGCGGGCAGCGGCGGGGAAAGTGCTGATCTCCTCTCTCTGGTGACCAGTGATAGGATACGAGGAAACGGAATGAAGCTGCATCAGGGGAAGTTCAGACTAGCCATTAGGAAAAGGTCCTTCACTGAGAGGGTGGTCGCTCACTGAAACAGGCTCCTCAGGTCACCAAGCCCATCAGACCTCAAGGAGTGTCTGGGCAACGCTCTTAGTCAAATGGTTTCGTTTCAGGTAGTCCTGTGAAGAGCAAGGAGATGATCCTTATGGGTCCCTTCCAGCTCAAGATACTCTATAATTCTGTGATTCTACTTGTGGCATTCTTTTTGAAGCATGAGCACAAAAAGAGAGCAGTGAGGAGGGAGGTTAAAGACCGTCTGTGCTCCTGTAGCTCACAAATATCTATAGTGTTTTAATTCAGTTTTCATTTTGTAGACCTAGTAAGGACTAAGTTTTTAGTAGAATGTGCACAATAAAATCCATTTGTAATTTAATCAGTCTGTCCAAACTCTGCTGGTACATAGGTAGATATTTTCTGCTGGTATAAAGGTAGATATTTTTGCTTATAAAACATTGATATACATTTTTTCCACAGCTGAAGCTGTTAAATCCGTGCTGTTTAAATGCATTTGTGAGGTGAATTCATATGGTTGTCAGAATTGCTCCTTCGTTCAGCAGTATTTTGCTTTGGTGATCCTGAATGGTGATACATATGTTTTCCAGAAAAGATGTTTCATTCTTCTGGAATACGGAGAAATGTCATGCAGGACTGCACCCTCAGTAGGTCAGGTTGTTGTATGTTGTTACGGAAATCTCTGTAATTGGGAAGATCAGTGAAAAGCCATTACTTTCAAGGTATGAGAGTTTTCATTTCTATTATTCTGATTAATGTATTTAATAAACAGATTAGTAAATATGAAACTACTTTTCATATGTTTGTTTTTTAATTACAAATCTATCTGGGTATGGCAAGTATTTTGACATGGTTACTATATGATTTATTGCTTTCACACTGTTAAAGTTTTTTGGTATTTGGATTCTGGTTTTGTTGCAACTGACTGTGCTATTTAGATCAAAATGGGACACTTCCTTGCCACAAAAACCTTATATACCAAGACACAGAACTCTTCTGTGCAGGGGATCACAAGCATTCTGTTCTTGCAAAGTGTTTTTGTTTGTCAGCCTAGTTCTTCATTGCACTATACAGGCTTGAAGTTTGTCATTTCCCACACTCAGTTTTGTATGTGTCTTATTTACTGATATATTTTTAAAAAGTTTATAGAGAAGGAGGACTCGCTTAACTGACCAAGAAATCAGGTTGTGGTTAAAAACCTATTTCCTTTCTTTTCCTTTTTTTTTTTTTTTTAATGCCTTTATTCTCCTCGCTGCAATACCTGGAATTTTCTGTTCTGTCAATGTACTTAGTAAAAAATTGGAACAATTTACATTTGCTTCTTTGACTGCCGTGTTCAGACAACATGCATTTGTTGCCTCTCTTCTGTTTTTTCTGTTTCCTTAGTTTCAAAGGCATAAGCTTAACAGTCATGTAGGTAGATTGATTTGCTACCTGGAAGGAACAAGACAGGCTGCTATGTAATGATGTCTGCCTCTATTTTATGTGGCTACTTCATGTTAAAGTGCAATTAATCAGAGGCAATTAGTTTCCTTGCAATGAGTTCTAAAAGCTTCTACGAACTGTAATACTTCCATGGGCCTGGCAGAAAATTTGAGATAGGTGAAGTAGAAGCAGGTACACAAACTGGTCATATGCTTTCTTTTTTTTGGTATCTGATGCAATACAATCCAGTACTGATACTTTTCTTATTTGTCATAAGCCCTATTGTAGTGCTGCTAATTCTGTCATTTTTGGCAATCACAGCCTGTCACAAAATTGGTCAAACTCAAATGCATCAGTTATATGTGCACATTGATGCTGAACACGTAAAATAAAGTATTTGCTTTTTAAATATTTCATTTAATACTCAGTGCAAAGTCTAGCTGATTTGGACAATAGTATTTTCTTAATACTGAAAGGGGAGGAGGCGGCAATTTTAAGTTACGCTAGTCAAGAATTTTGGATCTCTTTATTCCAATATTTTCTTTGTTTTAACTGAAAAAGAATCTCCCCTATGTTTAGGAATTGCTGCATTATTCCTGCACCTCATAAAGCAGCTCAGCACTGCTATTTTTACTGCAAAACACTCTAGATAGATAGATGTAGGTAGGTCAAGAGTTAATCACGTCTTGCAGCAAAAATGTAAAAGCACCAAATCAAAACACTTCATCACAAAACTCACATTATGTGAGGCATTCACATCTGAATTTAAAAACTTTGCAGGTCTTGTTACATAAGATTATTCTGCCTTTAAATAATTTTATATACATTTTCTTCATTGGAAGGAAGGTCAGATTTGGTAGTTGCTTAGCTGTTTTTAGTGATCTGCCTATGTATGGTACCAAAACAACCATGCTATTTCACATTTAAAGACAATGAATTGTAAAGTTACAATGATAACTATTCTCCTGCCTTCCATATTTTACACAGCTATACCACAGGTGAAATAAAATTGTAATTTAGTATTGGAAACCATCTCCATTTCTCAAGTCATCTTCTAATTTTAAGATATTCCATAGTGCATCACTGTAGATACACTGGAGGGGATTACTAAAATTGCAATGCATTGCGCGATTGCGTTGCAACTAGTTCATTCAGGTGGAAGGTGGAGCTAGTTTGGGTGGTACTATGCTTTCCATATACCAGTGAAAGAGTTTTTCTGTTGGGCTGTTGGCTTGTTTGTTTGTTTTTCTCATCAATAAATAATGCATGTCATTTTTTTCATTCTTGTGAGTCTGGTCAGGGAATCACTCAGCTCTTTCGGCTTCCTGTTTGGACCGATGAGAATAAGAATGTATTTGCTGGAACCTCAATTAATTATTGTTCTGCTGCAATGGAATTAAAGATTTTGGGAAAGATCAGCACTGTTGGAAGAGGGAGAATGAGAAAGAACACTCGTCAGCTCTACTTCCCGTACTGAAGATCAAAGACACAAGATAGTGATAAATCTTTTAACTGACAGTGGAAGTCTGCTGTCTTTATTCTGCCCCAAAATGGAACATTTTTGCTATAGGCATCAGAGGGACATAATTTCTTAAGAACTGAACAGCAGTGAATTTCTTTAGAAAAACCTGTTGCAATGTTGCAGCTAGATGGTCTACTTTCCAGAAGACTCACTGCACCACTTTAAAACCCTGAGATTTTTATCTCCCATCTTTAATCTTATTATAAATGCTAAAAAGCTGCCAGGAAAAACAACCAAAGTTCTTAATACACATCTACTTAAATTATGCCCCGCTCTGAAAAGAAACATGTATCATTATCCAACAATTTGATTTTTTTTTTTTTTTTTTTTTTTTTTTTTTGAGAAAAGGTGACAATGGAGAAGTCTGGAAAGCTTGGTGGCAAGGAGAGACTGTTGCTGTGAGAATCTTTTCATCAAGGGATAAAAAAAATCATGGTTTAAAGAAGCTGACATTTTTAGTACCATACTACTTCAACATGAGTGTATACTGGTATCCTTATTTCCAAGTAAAAAGGACTAATTTTTCAGAAATTTATCTCTTAATGAGAAAATCTTAGTCATGTCCTTTCAGGGTTCTTTTGGGGGGGAATAAAGAAGTTACATTGTACTTAATTTTTGCTCAGGTGTATAATTTACTTGAAATTTTTAATAGAGAAAAGAACTTTTGAAGTTCTTGAAAGATTTGAAAGATTTGAAATATTTTTTCTTACAAGCCTGTAATTTCGCAGATAGTTCTCCAAGGTTTTGTTTGATGTTTCTTAAAGAGGGGTTAGAAAAGAACATTATCTATATGATACAGAGGCTTTTAATATCCTTTTTTTCAAACTAAAGCAACAAACATTCAGGCTGTCTTATATGTTACGTGTCTGGAGAGAAGTGTGCATTACGAATCTGTCTAAAATTACCATTTTTGTAGTTTATTCATTTACTTAAATCCTAATCAAAAACAATTTTACTTAATAAGTTGTTGAAACAGAAAAGTAGTCTTCAGAATAAGACCTAGGAGGAACTGATCTCTTTTAATAGAATGCAATTCTTACTCATCAGTGATTTCATTCTCATTTGCACAAAAAAGATGGTTTGATAAAAAACAAGGATTGTGTTTTGATTTTTTTTAATTTAAAAAAACCCAAACACTGGAGTTAATTAGTAGCTCTACTGATAGATTTACTGATCCACTCCCACCATATCAAATTATTTTTAAATGCTACCACAAAAATGAGTCACTGTATAACTGTAATACAGTTGATAATAAATGGTTATTTAAATTTTATACTTTTTGTTGCAAGTGGTCTTGTATATCCACATATTAAAATATTTGGGTGAGAAGATAAACCAGCAACAACACTTAGGCATTAAAAAAAGTAAAAATATCTTTGTTAAGGACTGTGCATTGCTGAGCCCAGTAAGGAATTTTCATTGTTCAAAAAATAATCCTTTTTATAACAAATTCTGGATTAAAAATAACCTGTTCTCCTTGCAGTTAGTAGATCTGCCATGTCTTTGAATAAGGAAAAAGTAGCATTTATGGGACAACTCGTGTTGCATATAAAACACTATTATGATATTTAGTCTCAGGAATAATACATCAATCTGATCAGAAGTTCTACTCTATTAATCCTAATACCTTACAATTGATAACGCATGGTTCATGATTTATTCACTTGTACACAGAAAACGCTAAAGAGGATAGAAAGACTGTGAGGAAAATATATAATGTCTGTTTGGCTGCATTGCACTTCAAAAAGAACGTTACAGCTTTTAATTACCAGTGCTGATAGTTGAGGTGACTATAAAATCAATGATCCAGAAGCAAGGCAGAAACCTAGCATGGATAACTTCTCAATAAATTATAAATATTACAAGAAAGGATTCTTCATTTAAACTGCCTTTATTCATAACATTTTTTCAAAACCTTCCTAATTTTTGCCACTTGACATTTAAGATTAAATAAAAAAATAATTGAGCAATAGCTTTAACTATTTAAATAATCAAATAAGTATTTTAATAATTTTGTAATATTTAATAGAAATATTAAATTAAGGATTATTAAATTTTGTAATATCCTACATTAAAAAGCATAAACAACTGCATTTCTATTCATAAGTGTGCAAAACTAATTCTTTTTTATCTTTTGGGATCTAGGTAATTTTCTTTAGCTATGTATTTTCTGCACTATGCTTTCTCAGATGGACCTATGCTCTATGTTCTTCCGAAGAAAATAGTTCTATAAATATCTTTAACTCAAAGCACAGATTTTGCTAAGATTTACTGTTGTCAGTCATACACTCAAGCATCTGTAGTAGCAATAGAGAAAGGAAGGTATATATAACTAATTTGCTTGGAATTAATTCTGCGGGCTTATTTCTCACGTCTTTCATAGTATCTATAATTCCTTTGGTTTTCATTACTAGGACAGACTATTTTTATTAGCTTTTTTCCCCCAAAATCCCTTATATTGCGGAGCAGAAAGCAGCGGCATTAAGCAGTTGCTGCAGTGGTTGACTCTGAACACAGCACTGCAGCAGGCAGAGTGCCTGCGCTAAGGCAAAAATAGTCATGGGAACTTCCAGTGACCGTCGAACGAACTTTTTACAAACTTTAAGTTGACTTGATAAGATCTAGCAATTAATTTCACAAAATTCACAGAGCAAACAGAACTTCTCCTGCAACTATATAATGAATGATGTTAACCCCCCCCCTCATTTTCTGCCTGTCTCTTTTGAAGCATTTGAGGCCATAACTCCTATGATACGTAATCCCACTTTGTTTCTACTATATATTAAAACACAGGAATGTCTCACAGATATGCAACAAGGAGTTTGAACTTCACGTTAGAAAGAGATGAAATCTGGGAGGTTTTGAATGTGGGAGATGAGTCTTGACATTTAGAAAATGCAGAGCATTTCCTAGAGATGAAGCGTTTTTGTTTGTTACTGTCTGCTCTGGTGATTAGGTCTTAATTCTGAGGTTGTTGAAAATGTAACTTTGGTTTTTAATCCCCCAAAAGGCTGGAAAATTTCAACAGCTTCCTTTGCTGGGTTTCTCTTCCAGAGCACACTTAGAGGCAGTCGCCTACAAAGGTCCAGCCAGAACAAGGGTTCTTTAAGCTGCTTCAGGGTTGTTGAAGCACCTTCAGATGTGTCCTTTACAGCCAAAAGCCCTTTACAGTAGTCTCTGCCCTGCTAGCGACAGCCTCATTCATTTCTGACACATAGCCTGGAGGTCTGTGTGGAAAAATCAGAGAAAATAGGCCGCAAAAAGATTCCAGAAATCATCAAACCTTTCACACACCTCCAATGCAAGATGAGATAAGCCGTATCCATGTGCTTGGCCACCATTTGCCTAGAGGATTTTGGAAAGATTTGCCAGCCTGTTTCTGGTGGATATTCTGCAACTTCCCTAGGCAATACTTTTCATTACTTCACTAGCCTTATCTTTAGGAAGCTTTTTTTGATGTCCAACCTGAATTTTCCTTGCTTCAATGTTGTGAAGGGAAATAAGACAAGTTTGCCACAACTTGCTCATGACAAAATGCATGTTGACTTTTGCTTGCCGTCATGGTGGTACTCCAAAATAATGTTAGATGATTCATTCCAGGGTTTTTTTCCCCCAAACAATCAAAACAAAATTAACTGATATATAATTTCTCCTCTCTTTCCTTTGTCCTTCTTCAAAAGAATCGCTGCCCACTATCCCAACCTTTTGGTACATTCCCAATCCTTCACAAGCTGTCAAAAGAACATCAAGTCCCAGCTGTTTCCTTAAACTGCTGTAATGAGTGAATCACCTTGAACTAATCTGAAGGCAATATTCTACCTGTTTTCACTTTTTCTCACTAAGGGATATAGTCAGCTAGCTAGCAACTTCCAGTAATTTCAGGGTTTAATTAGCATAGATGAAACAACCTGCCTCTTCCTGTTAGAGCATTTCTGCTTTGCTGGAGCACTTCAGGCTTTCTACATACCTGATTTGGTATTAAATAGGTAATACTGATTTAATGAATGTGATAATGCTAAATTCAAATCTATATGAATTAAATTTTCATCTTGAAGTATTTTTAATCTTCATTTTAGGCCTTGCAGTAACGCGTTCCTGGACAAAGAACTGATCAGATGTTGGCAACAATCCCAGACTTGGCACAAAATGGTACATGTCCCCAGATCTTCTTGGTGACTTGATTTTGGTTGATGGCTTTGATGCCCATAAGCATATTGACATGTGGGCATTTGTTCTTGTTCTATGGTCAATAACAAGAAGAACATTCAGTAACAGTCAGCCCAAAAAGAAGAAAAGAAAAATTAAAATTGGAGTTTTTCTAAACCTATAAGTAGAATTAGAGATTCCTTGTCAATGAGTTAATGTTTTAGTGACTAATTAGCAATATTAGAATTGCACTACTAATATAAAATTTGTTCTGCGGCAACAATAAACGCAGAAAAAATAACAAATGTTAACTTAGCCAGCCAGAAAATCAATATGCCAGAATGTTCTTTTCCCTTACCTGCATAGCATTTGGAAGCGTGCCCTCGATGCTTTCTAGAAAGAATGAGTTTGCTCTGTTTGTTGCATACCACCTTTTTAGGAGCAAGACTTTCTTCAGGCATTTTGTAGAAATGGTACCTTCAAAATTGCACGCTGTTC
Source organism: Phaethon aethereus (assembly GCF_964289735.1). NCBI lineage: Eukaryota > Metazoa > Chordata > Aves > Phaethontiformes > Phaethontidae > Phaethon > Phaethon aethereus. The sequence goes on along the minus strand of NC_138582.1, from coordinate 105,915,670 downwards.
TTTAAGATAGCATGTTTTGCTCACATGTAAGGTATTCAGAAGCTGCAGCATGCTTTACAGGGATACATAAATTATGACAGGCTCCTCCGGGAAAAATTCGGGGAATGCAAGAGGAAGAGCAAGAGCACGTACAATTTCTGCAATAGGGTACTGTCTCTAGACAAGCGGTCAGTTTTCAGCTGTTGTTTTTTCCATTCACTGGGGGTTTTTTCAACTTGTTTTACTTCCATTGTTGCATATTTTCCTCAGTTAATATTCAGAGTGAATTCTAATAGGTATCATAACTTATTTTTTCCCCATTTTGGTTAACTGTAAAACCCTTCACATCCATTTTAAAGGAAAGGATCTCAAGCTGGTTATCGTGAGGTTAGTGATCCAGAGACAGCTAGCTGATTATGTGTCCTGGTTTTCTTTGGCTTGCAGATAACACATGAAGAGATCTAAAAGTGGATTACATTATTTGGTTCAATGTTGGTTTATGTGATAAACAGTTCGTCCCCACAAAGACAAAGGAGCACAGAGGCCCAGCGGCAGGTGAGGGAACCCCCATAGCCTGGTAAGAGGCATGGAAACCTTGTCCCAGCTTGTCCCAAAGATGTTCTGGGAGAGACATCAGCCTCGCCGTCCAGGTGTGAGACCCAGACGATGAACCTGCTGGAGAAGCTCTCTTGCAGGTTCAGGTAGGGTCACCGCTGGCAGGGCTACGGCCCATGGCATGCGGCTGAAGAGGGTTTTGGGGTTGTGCTAGAGTTGCTGTGGCATGTTTAGGGGGGGAACCAGAGGTGGGGAAAGGGAGGGATCGAGGTGATAAAAGGCGATAAAAGGGGCTGGTTGTGTATAAACAGGTGGCCTGTCGTTACACTTAAGGTCATTAGGCTTTCGTCATTACATTAAGGCTGCACCCCGCGCTCTACCAGCACGGTCTGTCCTGTCATCTCATGAAATTCCATTTCTAACTACTTTCTGGGCCAAGGGACTGTGTATTCTGTGTGCAGCGAGGTCCAGGCGCCAGCAAGCGGAGCTGGGCCATGGGTGGCGGGGCCCACGCGCCTGTGCTGCGGCGGCTGGAGCGAGCGGGGGTGCCCACGTGGGCGCGTGATGGCTAATGAAGGTGGGGCTGGGTTTGCTGGCAAGTGGGCCAAGCGGCCCGAGAGCCAGGTGAGCTCGTGCCTTTCCGCAGGTGGGACTCCTGGAGGAGCTGGCGGCCAGTGCCAACCCCGGCAGGTCCAGGCCAGCTGCTGGAGAGACCGTAAGGTATGGGGTTGACCGGGAGACCCGTCGGTGCATCTGCACCGGTGCAGGAGGCAGCTGGGGAAGGCAGAGGATGTAGGACGATGCTCTGTGCGTGTAAGCCCAGCTGCTGGGGGGGAGCAGAGCACGCGTGGCTGTGCGCGGGCGTGCGCGGGGGGTGGGAGGTCCCCTCCTCCAGCAGCCGAAGGGGGCTGCAGGCCGTGGGAACCCGCACGCCCCGGTGCCGATGGCTGGGCGGGTGTGGGGGTGGTCCGGGGGCAGCTTGCTGGAGGGATCCGCGCGGAAGGCACACGTGGGGTCTTCCCCTGGCAGAGCCCCGTCCCGACCAGCCAGGGAGGGCGGCAGGGAGAGGCTGCCGGCGCCGCCTCTGCGTGTGCTGCGCGTTTCTTGCCGTGCGTGCGCGGGTGCTGCGCCCCTGCCCGCTGGGACCGGGGGCACGGAGCCGCCCCGCTGCCGGGGCTGCTGCATTCGGCACATCCCCAACACCGTGTTCTCGGGAGAATCCTTTTCTCTTTCTCTTCTCTTTCTCTCTTTCTCTTCTCTTTCTCTCCTCTCCTCTCTCCTCTCCCTCTCCTCTCTCCTCTCCCCTCCCCTCTCCTCTCCCCTCCCCTCTCCTCTCCCCTCTCCTCTCTCCTCTCTCTCCTCTCTCCTCTCCTCTCTCCTCTCTCCTCTCCTCCCCTCCCCTCCTCCCCTCCCCTTCTCTTCTCTCTTCTCTTCTCTTCTCCTCTCCTCTCCTCTCCCCTCCTCTCCTCTCCTCTCCTCTCCCCTCCTCTCCTCTCCTCTCCTCCTCTCCCCTCCTCTCCTCCTCTCCTCTCCTCCTCCCCTCCTCTCCCCTCCTCTCCCTCCTCTCCCCTCCTCTCTTCCTCTCTTCCTCTCTTCCTCTCTTCCTCTCTTTTCTCTTCTTCTCTTCTTCTCTTCTTCTCTTCTTCTCTTCTTCTCTTCTTCTCTTCTTCTCTTTTCTTTTTTACGTTTTCCTCTTTTCTTTTCTTTTCTTTTCTTTTCTTTTCTTTTCTTTTCTTTTCTTTTCTTTTCTTTTCTTTCTTTTCTTTCTTTTCTTTTCTTTTCTTTTCTTTTCTTTTCTTTTCTTTTTTACGTTTTCCTCAGCTTTCAGCAAAAGGACCCTTTGGCAGACTTTCCTTCTGTTATTAACGCTACAAGTATGGTGTTAGTTTAATTTCAGTTGTTGGCTTAGGAATTTGTTGTTCTTACTATTGCTGGATAGGTGTAGTCATGGTTGTTGAATAAATAAGTAAATAAACTTTTCTTTTAAAATAGCCTTTCCTTTAGGAATTGCAGAAGAATGTAAAGTACCATTTTAGGACTGTGTTCCTCTATTTTTCTCATATCTCCAAAGCTGGGATGTACAGAACAGTAGAAACCACACCAGGTGACTTTCAGACCCTAGAAGTATTTTAAAGATAAAATTTTGGTTCTGCTTTTGAAAATACTCTTGCACCTCTAAATGTATATGATGTATAATAACATGTAGCTTGATAAAGTACACTGACAGCTCCCCCTTCCCCAGCTTTTATCTCATTATTGTGTCTTTCTTATTTGCTATTTGTTGAGTTAAAACATAATTAGTAGTGCATATAAGGTATATAGGTATGCATAAATGGTATCACTTATATAATTTAATTTGTGACATCACTAAAGTATTACTTGATTTACCTGTTGGGCACTAGTCATAACATTTTTAAACCAAGCTGCTTCTTCATTTTCTCCTTTTAAGATGCTATGGGTAGGACTTCATCACATTTTTGAAAGGCTATTTATTCTCAGACTTTCCCGGAGAAGAGTGTAGGCACCCAGAACGGTGAGGGGCTCATAGCTTTTGTCTTGGATGTCGATACCCACATCCTGCCTCTCTGCCACTGGAGGAGCTGAGATTTGGAGGTTGGCGATCCACCAGCACAGCTGAGGATTTAGGAAGAAGCAGATGCCAAAGGAACCCAGGAAGCTGAAGCATGAAGTGTATACAATGTCCACGTGCTTCCAAGCAGTCAATATATTTTTTTCAGTTTTAGGTTTATGCAACTTCAGTCTTGATTTAAGTCACTAAATTTTACGTGGATCTTGCTCTGTTTTGTAATTCACATAATTATTATGTCATCTTGACAGAACTTGCTAGCTAATGTATGGAATAGCAAGAATAAAATAATTTTACTTTAGCTAAAACTTTATTTCAGCTAGTTTAACTAGAACTGATTTAGATAGTGTGTCATAAACTGGTTGCAAAAAAATGTAATTTTATGTCTTCCCCTTTCTTTTTTATTTTCTATGTTGATTTTTTTTCTGTTTGAAACCAGAAGCAACTGCATAATTGTCAATTAGCAGCATAAATTATTTCATACCACGCACATCCCTTTTTGCAAAGCTTGCAAATTGTGTTCATACAGAAATGTATGTATAGCAGTGAATGAAATACACACAGTTCTTCAAAGATCACTAATTAAGACAGTATTATAATTGCTAAAATGCAGAGGAAAAATGTATAAAACTCTTTGGGTGCTTGAAAATATCTCACTGTAGGTGCAGGTTATGATGTAATTTTTAACACAATTCAATAGTACAGCAAAACATAAAAACAACCTTTGGAAAATATTCCAGCAGCTATTTGGCCTTTAAACACCATAAGGAGAAGTAACTAATCCTATACACGACTCAATGATTCAGTGGGATAATCCACAGAAGAATTTCCATGTGGCATTCTCAATGTTCTTCAACACATCCTTTTCTATCTCCAGCCCATGCTTATGATACGCTGGCAGATGCACCGCTGATACTGAAGCCTCAGTTGAAAAGCAAAGTGAATATCCATTTTATCTCTGTTCAAAGACACAGATGTGTCATCACTTGCTAAACACTCTTATTTGTCCTCTTGGCTGGTGAGCCAAGAGCAGAAGGAAGACAGGATTTTGGCTGGCACGAGCACGGCCCGTCTGTACCACGGTACAGGTGTGGCAGACTTCATATTCAGACACTTGAGTTTAGATTTGGATATAGATCATTAGGATGGTTGAAGGATTCGACTGGACTGAACACAATTCCATTTGAAATATGCTTTTTCCACATTTTGAAGGGATTACTTTTCTACTCCCCAAACTCCAGAATCTTCCAGTATTGTTTCCCTCATTTCCAATTTCTCAAACCAAAAAAACCTTTTTTCTCCTATCAGTCTCTTTAATGTTATTCCAGAAATCAAATTGAAATGATCTTCCTACTAGAGAGTCTTTTACATGGAGGTACTCCACACACTTGCTAGCAACCCTGGCCTACATGTAGTAGTCTTGAAGGCAGCAAATTGATACAGTTACATTAATATAAAACTCCATTATAGAGAGTATACAGTACAAAGACTACAGAGCGTACAAAGCAGGCTAGAGAGTAAAAAGCAACTGGCCAAACAGCATAAATGTAAATGTATCCTGGTGACATTTTTTTAGGCATTATTTTTAGCATTACCTTCTTTAACATGAAAGGACATGGTAATTAGGCTTTACTGATGCAATTTTTCTGTGTCAAAAAGAATGAGTTGTCTTTATGCTTCCATCAGTCATAGAATCACAGAATCATTAAGGTTGGAAAAGACCTTTAAGATCATCAAGTCCACCCGTCAACCCAACACCACCATGTCCACTGAACCATGGCCCTAAGTGCCATGTATACATGTTTTTTGAACACTTCCAGTGATGGTGACTCCACCACCTCCCTGGGCAGCCTGTGCCAATGCTTGACCACTCTCTCGGTGAAGAAATTTTTCCTAATATCCAATCTAAACCTCCCCTGGCACAACTTGAGGCCATTTCCTCTCATTCGATCACTAGTTACTTGGGAGAAGAGACCGACACCCACCTCGCCACAACCCCCTTTCCACAAGCTCTTTTTCAATTATCTATTTCATAAGCTCTGTTACCAAGATGTATATATTACTTCACTCAGCATTGCCATTTGAAGAGAAGCAGACATGTCTCTAATCCCATAACTGGTTTCAGGGGTTTAAAATTTAGACTGACAGGTGACTTTAGTTTCAGGTCATTTGCTCTGTTGAGAAAAGTTACGCAATGTAAAGTAGCAATGGATCTTTTTATGGTACCTTTTATGAACATCAAAACTGCCTCCTTCAGCAAATGTGAGAACTATTTCAAATTCCTTTCCAAAACTACAGAATAATTTCTTAACTTATGCTTGCTGATGATGACAGAATCTTATTTACTTCTTTAGTGCCTTCACAGCTAGTTGTAATTAATTATATGCTCCACATTTATTTAATCACTTTCGGTTGGCTAACCTTCCAGACTTGATGTATGCAACATTAATTATTTGCCTATAGCAAGAATTTATGAACTCTAATATGCATCACATGTTCAACTCACTTAGAATTAATTGCAGACATCATATTTACCATTAATGTACATCTTTATTGGCTTTAATTTCACATCTGTGTTGCTTTGTATACAACTTTAATCACTGCAACTGCACACTGCTTCAGATGTGTGTAACAGAAGCCACCAAACCTTGCTTTTGTATTTGCGTTTTACCTTTTAATATAATTGTTATTAAAAAAAAAACCCACGTTCTAGTTTTCTGGTTTTAAAAAAAGTGAAGTAATTTGAAAATAAATTAATCTTTCATGTTCATTATTTGGAAGGTCAGCTGTAAAACACTGCCTCAGATCTAATGGAGAAAAAATAAAGTGGCTAAGGTTTGCCTGAACAGAAAGGTTTGCCTGTTTAAGAACAAAATCTCTTTGAAAGAGGCTTTGATGTGGCAATTCATCCTTAGCCTGAAGAAACAGGCACCAGCCTCACTTGCTAGCAACTTGTTAGGGACAGACCCACAACTGGTCCAACAATTCCTACCAGTTTGCACACAGATGCATTTGAGGCAGCTGTAAAGCCCTACTGAGATCGAACAGAGAGATGAAACAGAACAAGTCTCAGCACAGGAAAGCTCTTCAACATGTGCTAAAAATCTGGCGCTGGCTTATCATGCAGGTATCTAGCTGTTGATACACAGATTAGACAAATTAATGCTAATTAGGGTAAGTCTGCAAATGTTGTTAAGTACCTTTCCAATTGTAAAGTGTAGGTATCCTAAGAATTACAGCAAAGCAATTTTTTTTTAAATATTCATAGCTAAAATACAATGGTTTTAGAAATTACCAAGAAGGAAAATGCTACTGGCTTCCAGTAATGCGATAAAATTAGAAACGGAAGGTATACAAGGTGAAGACAACCTGTTGCCTGATAATGTACTGTGTTGAGAGAGGTAGCTCTGTTCTTGAAGTTCTTAGAAGGTTGGGAAGGCGGTTTTATGGTACACAGAGTTCACATACATCTCAATAGTATGTTAGATTCGAATATAGGACAGTGTATTTTCAGTCCAGAGTACTCTGCTGAAAGGTATAGAGGAACGCCACATTGACAATATAGTTCTCTGGATTTAAGAAAAATGTGGCATCATTTTACTTTCTGAGAGGATCCTGATCAGGTCAGATATCTTTCAGTAAAATGTATGTCTGGACCAGTAATTCAGACCGTGACTACATCAGAATCTTCACCTACTGCTGAGGGAGACTTCAACATAAAATACAGAGTAATGTTCAAACCCTTTAACATTTCAGCAATTTTTAGGATAAGGAAGCAGGATCAAACGCTGCTCAGAAAAAAGTGTAACGAACTAACTTTTCAAGCTAATACCAAAAAATCTAGCTGAATGAGCAGATTTTATTATATTCTAAGTAATGAGAAATACAGCATATAAAGTATTCCTTTTCCCTTAGCAGTTGACAGGAGCAGCAAAAAACAACGCACATTTGCAGAAGTCTTTCTGTCATATCACCAGATTTAAAAAGAATGCTGTCAGTATATTTGTAGCAAACCGCTTTACACAAAGGCATTTAATTATTTCAAACCCCAAAATTCCACTTGTCATTGTTAAACACTGGCTAAGAATCAATTTCGAATGGATTCTGTTTTAAAAAGACTGGTATGCAGTTTAACCGGAAAAGAGTCATCTGCAGATTCAACATCCAGATTCCCAAGGAACAAAAGTCTTTGCTTTCTAGAACAATCAGGTTAAAATTTATACTATCCTCACTGAAAGCTAAATTTTAAAAGCTTATATTATTTCCAAGTTCAGCTTGCTTCCTTAAAGTGAAGGAAATACTTTCAATGGTCTCAGTTGTTTCTTCTGGAACTGAAGCAGTGACTTGGGAGTGACAGTCCTTTAAATTACCAGACATACTAGCATCTTTTCTCTGCCTGTTCACTGGTGGGGTAAGTTACTGTTGATAATGACTTTGCACATAAATGGCATTCAGGGGAAGCAGACTGCACAGCAGTTTGCCCTCATCCAAAAAATCGAGGCAAATCAAACCATTTAGCATAAGTGGGGAAAAATGCATCTAATCTGTTCAGGCCCCTTCTATTTTCAGAGAAACTAAACCAGCCCACAGATCTGGCCATCTGGCTAATTTTGCTTTTGGATCTGCTGCCACCGCGTGGGTTCATGATGAATTTTAAGTCCCGAGATAGTAAGCAGAGTAACAAAAGTTAACCTTGGGGTTTTGGGGAAAAGCCCAGCTATTTAACTGACATGTAAGCCCACTTACATATAAGCATCATTTCTTCCCCGGTGTGAAATTTTTTTTTTATAATCAGGTTACATTCGCCACTTCTCAGGTTCTTGAATTCACAATTACAGCAACAACTTTTAATTTATTCAACTTTAAATTAAAATACAACAAAATGTACTGTTATTTCTTACAGCTTTGCTCCATAAAGAAGTAGTACAATTTAATCACTCTATACTGGTGTATAGGCAGATAGACAAGATGAAAAACTTTTTCATCTCATCAGAGTGTTCTCCTTGGGGGGGGGGTTATTGCCTTGAGGCTTTTTTCTGGACCATTTATGAATTTGATACTGGAATTAAAGAGTACTGGGTTCCTACAGATTCTCCTGTAGGAGACCACGGGGTCATTAATGGTCTGGCCATAGAAGACCACGGAGTCATTAATAGCTTGGTAGCTTGTCAGACCGACTTTGGAGGAATTAATTGGGATGACAAATTGGAAAAAGGATATAAGCACTTTGTGGGACACCGAGTTTTCTGGGTTCTTAGAAATGTTCCTGTTTTACTATTGCCAGAAAATCCAATAACGGGCTGCTAAGGTGCTCATCCAAGAAGTCTGGAGCTGTCAGAAGCTGCTCCATTCACGTTGGAACGGCCAGACTTCAAGGCAAAATAGTTACTATCCATGAAATGAGCAGTAACTTAAGTTTGCTTTGACTTCATTGGCGAGCTTACATTTAATTTCTCTTGAATTCTAAAAACAATGGGATAATTTGACCTCTACAGGGGAAGGAGACTGCAGTGGTGGCCCTGCTGCTAGTTTCCTCAGTTACAGACTCTTTCTCTAATTGTCTGCGCCGCGGATCGAACCTCCACGGGTCCGACTGCCGTCCCGCTGCCGGGGACAGGAACACCTCGCCACCGACCCAGGCTGCAGCGTAGGCGCAGAGAACCGACAAACGCCCCAGAACAGGACAGCAAAAGCGGCGGCAGCCCGGCACAGCATTCCGCCTTCCCCTTCCCAAACCCAAGCCCGCGAAAGGCAACACGGCGAGCGAACGGCGGGGCCGGCCCGGCTGCTGCGCGGGCAGCGGGAAGGCACGCCGCCGCCGGGAGGGCCGCGACAGCTCCCCTGCCCGCCGCCCCCGACCTGGACGGGAGCCGCCCGCCTCTGCACCGCGGGCGCAAACCACGTCCATACCTGCCCCAGCGCGTGGCATCACAAGAGCTGGTGACGAATCAACGGGTTGCAGCCACGACGGCCTCCTCGTCTCCGCTCTCGGCGGGGGAGGGGGGGGGCGAGGGGGTGTTAACGTCCTCCCAGCCTCGGGTGCCATTCCCGTTTCGGTAACCTGCGCTTTGTGCCGTTCAGTTCATTTCTCCCACACGGTCACGGGGTGCACAAAGTCATTTCAGGCAGAAAACAGCGCTATACACCAGGCTCACGATCGATACTCTGAAAGCAATGAGTAGAAAAATATTAATAATGCCAATATTACATAAATAAACTAGTTCAATGGGGGGGCTCTGCCTCCTTCACAAAAACCTTCTCCGGGATACTGTTTCTCCTCTCCTTAACCCTATTCCAAGCCATGCCCGCCCGCCCGCCCCGCGGGCACGCCCTGGCTGCTCGGTGGGCCGGGGGGCAAGGCAGGTAGCGGGGCCCCCGCCGCCGGCCGACACAGGCGCCGCCGGCCGCTGCCCGCCTGCAGCGCGGTGCCGGGCCGAAGGGGAGCTCGCGTGGGCGTGGGCGTGGCCACCGCCGGACACCGCCCTGCTCCGGACCCCGCCCTTTTCTGTCCCCCACCGCCTTTCCCCGCCGGGCGAGGAGGGGCGGGGGCGGGGCATCCGGCGGCGCGGGTCGCAAGCTCCCCGCGGCTGCGGCTCTGGCCCGCTGGAATGTCCGCGGCGGCCAGGCGGAGGGGGCGGGGCCAGGCTGGGGAGCCGCAGCCAATGGGGGTGGAGGGAGGCAGAGCCAGGCGAGGAGCGGGCGCGGGGGGGAGGGGGCGCTGCCCGCGTCAGAGCCCGTCCGTCTGGCGGGTGGGGGTCGCGAGGCGGAGCCGGCCTACGGGTTCGCGACCGGGCGATGGCGGTGAGGGCCGGTCGATGGCCCTGGGCCCTGCTCTGCCTGGCGGCGGCTCCGCTGCTCTTCCCTGGGGCGGCCGGTGAGTAGCCAGCCGCGGAGCACGGGGGAGGCGACTCCGCGGGTCCCTCTTCAACAACATGGCGCAGGGGCGAGGCCGTCCGCGGGGTGCCGAAGCCTTGGGGCGGTGGCGTCGCTGGCGGGCGTGGGGCGCGGCCCAACGCCGTGGGTCCCTCCTGTCTCCCCGCAGCCCGGGGCGGGCTGCCTGGAGGCAGGGGCGAGGGAGAACGGCACCCCGGTAGCCGCTGCCGTCCGCACCTGCCCCGCGGGAGCGGGAGGCCGGTGGGCGCGGGGCCGCGGCAGGTGAAGGTCGGGGCGACTCCCCGGGGGCCGGCGAGGCGCTGCTGGGCCGGGGCGGCGTCGCCTTCCCGGTGTCGGTCCCCGTCCCGCTGCCGCCGGCCGGGTGCCCGCCCCCACCCGCCTCCCCGCGGACGGACCCGCCGAAGCCCCGGTGCCGAGGCCGGCGGCCGCAGAGAGGGGTTAAACAACTGAGGGAGCGGGTTGCAGGGGTGCGGCCGTCTCTCCCGCGTCCTGCCTGGCAGTGTGGTGGGGATTGACCCCTTCTTTTACCCCACCTGGTTACATGGCTCGGAGCCAGGATTTGTGTCTTCGGCTGTCATAGAATCACAGAATTACACAACAGTTTGGATCGGAAGGGACCGTTAAAGGCCATCCAGTCCAACCTCCTTGCCATGAGCAGGGACATCTTCAACTACATCAGGTTGCTCAGAGCCCCGTCCAGCCTGACCATGAATGTTTCCAGGGATGGGGCATCTACCACCTCTCTGGGCAACCTGTGCCAGGGTTTCACCACCCTCATTGTGAAGAATTTCTTCCTTATCTCTAGTCTAAATCTACCCTCTTCTAGTTTAAAACCATTACCCCTTGTCCTATCGCAACAGGCCCTGCTAAAAAGTCTGTCCCCATCTTTCTTGTAAGCCCCCTTTAAGTACTGGAAGGCTGCAATAACGTCTCCCTGGAGCCTTCTCCAGGCTGAACAACCCCAAGTCTCTCAGCCTGTCCTCATAGGAGAACTGTTCCATCATGCTGGCAATAGGTAAGTTCCCAGGATTGTGATTTGAAATGGAGAAGATCCGGTATCTTCCTCCAAATGGCTAAAACCTGACTTCTGGATTGCCATATGAAATGTCAGAATAGCCCTTGTATTCCAGGTCTTGTATTCCATGGGGTTTTGCTAGCATTTTCAGTAAGAATGGTATTGAACAAGGTACTGAGTTTTTTAAATGTGAAGGCAAGATGTTTAATAGAGAGAAGGATGGTGGCAAAATAGTTTCTGTATTAAACTGGTGATAGCAAATAACTTCTTGACAGGACCAAAAAAGAGTAATGAAAAAAGAAGGCAGCACAAGCACAGATATTGGCAAATAGCTTTTAATAAATAGATCATGTTGGTAATGCTGTCACGGAATGGAAAATACAAAATACGTAATACTTTAAAGCAGAAGACTGCAATCACCACCAATTTATGGGCATTTCATTGTTGTTCTACAGCTCTGATTTCTAGTGAGGAACAGTTTTAGGAAGAAGGCAGTAAAAAGCTAGTGGAATGAAATATGACATACTCTAGCTCAACTTTCTATTGATAAACTTACTCATATTGCTGAGATAGCAGATCTTATCAAAGAAGGAGGCATAGATGTTTCATAGTTAGACATGAATAAAATTTTGAAATGAAACATGAAAATTTTTTAGTAAAACTAGAAAAAGGAGGAATGAGAAAGTAAGGGACTGACTGAAAGACATGTCATAAGACATGTCAGAAAAGGTTAACTGGAAAGAGAACTGAGAAATTGTGTTTGGAATGGATATTGTTAGTAACTTCCATTTCTGACTTAAGCACTAAAGATCACTCTGGGCCAGTTTAATTTGCTGCTAATTCAAGATACCATCAATTGATTAGGATTTTGTACAAAAGGAATTAAACAGCCATAAAGTTTAGTATATTAGTAGAACCACAGAATAGTTTGGTGTGGAAGGGACCTTTAAAGGCCGTCTAGTCCAACCCCCCTGCAAGGAACAGGGACATCTTCAGCTAGATCAGGTTGCTCAGAGCCTCATCCAGCCTGACCGTGAATGTTTCCGGGGATGGGGCATCTACCACCTCTCTGGGCAACCTGTGCCAGTGTTTCACCACCCTCATTGTGACAAGTTTCTTCCTTGTATCTAGTTTAAAACTACCCTCTTTTAGTTTCAAACCATTACCCCTTGTCCTATCGCAACAGGCCCTGCTAAAAAGTCTGTCTCCGGACCGACTTTTTTGGTACTGTATATTGGTACTTCATCGTTACACTCTTTGGTATAATTGGTAAGATTTGAAACTCAGCAGTGGAAATGATTGAGAAGGAGAATTCTCCTGGATGTGTTAGTTCATCATAAGAGGTTTGAGAGCCACTGAAAACTAATGGATAAAAGGCCACATAGCATTAAATAATCGATGTGAAGGAACGTTTAATAAAATGCTGCCTAAGGTATTCATGAGCTCAAATCATAGTGACATACACAGTTAAACATACACATTGTCACCCAAGCCAACGTGAATTCTCTTTATAGGTTGGGAACTCTGAATTCTTGGGTCTCTTAAATGTAGCGGTTACTCTGAATAAAAATTTATATAATGAAAAATTTTTGGGACTTATGGTGAAATAAAACAACAAAAATGTGATTGAGTAGCCAGTATGTTAAGTAATGCCTATATTTAAGTACCTTTGGTTGGATTTTTTACTTAGGACAGTTAATTTGCTGGATATATTTTCATTGTGAACCTGAATGTTTTCTCCAGCACTGTGTTAATGTGCTTGCAGTCTGATTGCATAGGCACTGAAATTTAGAAATGTTTCTGAAAATAAGTGCAACTCTTGCCTTAAGAAAAATTAACTGATCTTAGAAGTTAATGTTTTTTATTGTTGTTATATATTTCTAATACCATGGCTTTATAATAAGACTGAGAAAGTGTAAAGCAAAGTTTTTCAGTTTAATGAAACAATAACTGAAGTTTGAACATGGTGGAGACTGCTAATGATGACGTTGATTCTTGTCACAGATCAGCTTACCAAGCATTGCGCAGCAAAACTTGCAAGATCCCATGTATAGCCCTCAAATTGGAAAGGTTTTTAAGCCATCTGTATTATATCTCGATCCTTTTCTGCATTGGTAGAAGATTGGTAAAAAACATTGAAGTCAATTTTACAATTTCATTCTTTCATTTCATCATGTTGTAAGCAGGATTTTGGTGCTTTCTTCATCTATTACAGGCATTTTGCTGTGTTGTTCCTAATTAGTAATGAAAACATTCACCGGTTACAAGTCCTACTTTGGTTTATCTTCTTTCCTTTTCAGGAATGATAGATTTCTGCATTAAAATATAGCTCAATCCTGTAGTAGCTGTTTTAAATTATGACTGTTTCAGACAAGCATTTCAGTGATTTTTTTTTTTTAGTTACTCAACATTTTCAGGCTGAAATTTTCTTTTCTTTTTTAATGTCGTTTCAATATTGGAGAATTTTGGTTTTGCTGGTGGTGGATTCTTTGCGGTTTTAGATTGGATATCTTCTTGTAACAGCTATAAGCTTTCAGATGAAAACAGTTGTAAACTGTGAAATTATCAATGAATTCATGCCCAAGATCCCTCTTACTGGTTCAGTCAAAATCTGTTTAGTAATTAGGTATTGTGAAATACGACTTTGTGGTATCATTGTACAGTATTGCTTTTATGTTTTATCAGTGTGATATGTAGTTCAGACACAGCTGGACAGAAATCTGTAATCGTTAAATGATCCTGTGTGTGAAGATGTGCGTGGAAGTAAGAGCTTTGAAGGAAACCTCTGTCTGTTTTCTAATACACTGTTACAAACACTGGGCAGTGAGGATGAACGTGAATATCAAGGAGTTGTGCAATTCATCTTATATTGGCCAAGCTTAACTCTGAATGAAGGAAATATTTGGATGGTAGGGGGAACAAAACACCACAAAGTATAATGTTAAAAATGCCACCTTTAAACCTTGGCATTTTATGACTTCTCCATGCTTCAGTTCTCATTTGTTTTCCTGTTGATGTGTTCATATGTGTGTTTGGTCTGTGACTTCCACCTAGTCAGGCAAAACCACTCTTAATCATCCATCACTAGTGAAACAATTTACAGTTTTGTTCCAAGTTTTTAAGGTGTTTGTTTTAAGCTCAATGAGCAGCTGTGTTCGCCTCTGTGTGAAAAGAGGTTCCTGCTCTGATTTCCTTTTCCACCTGTTCCAACTGGTTCTTGCACTTTTCAGATTCTGTGAGATGATTCAATTTACAAAGGCATATAGTCTCTGTGGAGTTTTTGGTGGGGTTTTTTTGTTCACTTTATTACTACTACTATTATTGTTGTTGTTATTATTTCCCCTGGGTTAATAAATTGTATTGCCTCATGAAGGAATTTGGCAGGTGCCGAGCTAGTGCAAGTTAAGCAGCAGTAATATGCCTAGAAGCAGAAAGAAGGGGAGTGAGATCTCTTTTTGGTGGCAGAGAGTGTTCAGAGGTAATTCTGTGAGACTCAATGAATGGATCTGTGTGAGCTTTGGAACAAAAATTTCTCATGGTGTTTTTTGCCTTCTGAGAAGGAAGATTTCCCACGGTCACCTGGGGAGTAGATAAATCATCCTGATAGACCATCAAGTGGGCAGTTCTGTTCAGAAGTGATAGTTAAGTGCTTCAATACTTTTAAACATCTTTTTCTGTTCCCCTGCTTTTTCCATAGGCTTGTCTTGTTGTTACCATGCAAAGGATAACTTAATGTGCCGTGATGTCTGTGAACAGGTAAGCCTGTTTTAAATCTAGTTTATCCCTCAGAGTTAAAATCATGCCTTTAGACAATGATGTAGCAAGATTAGGGTTATAAGCAAATGATTTTCTGTGTGAATACTATATGTGAATCATGAGATGTAATATTGTTATTTAAATGAGAATGTAAAGGTTTAAAACTGTAGTCCTCTTTCCTTTCATAGTGGAAAACAGGTTCTGCTGAAGCTGAAGAGAAATAGAGATACAAATCTGAGGTCAGGATTTGGTCAGGTAGTGAGAAGCATGTTAGGAATTGGGAGGGATGAAGGTATTTTATGCAATTTCTGGATCTTGTGTGTTTCCAAATTTTGGGGAATTTAAAATGAAGAACAAGATGTTGGTACTGTTCCTTCTTCCTGCCAATTCATGTTTCTTAGCTAAGAATCTGGGGTACTCATGATATATGGCCTTGTGAATCCGTCAAAAATCTACTTGCTTACTCTGTTCATAAGGTAATAACAAAGAGCTGTTTGTACTAAATTCAAGCTCGAAAAATATTTTTCTACAATTTATGTTTAGATTTGTACCTTTCACTAGTACGTTGTACAGCTTTGTGTGTATTTATATAAATTTTTATACATTAACATTTTACATCAATAAAGCATACATTCACATATACACAATTTTTATATTAAAATTGTGTCCTTACATCATACCTGCTCCCTTTTCTTGCCGCCACTACCCACTTTGGGGCTATTCAAGCACTAAACCTGGTTATGGCTAAGTTTATATTTATCTGTGATTGTAGTAACAAAACTTTTAGTTTAAATGGCACTTCTCCCTCCCTGATACATTTATAGAATGCACCCAAATCCCCTTTCAGCTTTGCTATTGTTAGGCCAAACAAGGAAAAATCTTACAGTCTCTTTGCATAAGATACTCTCTCAATTCCTATAATTATTCTTGCAGCCCTTCCAGCATAAGTTTATCTCTTTGAATACAGGTAAGCAAAACTGTACATGGTATTATAAACAAAAGTATAGCACTCAGTCTTAAAAATTGTGTTAAAACTTATGTGTAAGTAAGAGAAAGATATCCATTCCTGTATATAAACAAATTTAATTGGCAGGTGTAATAGCTGCATTGAGAGGGCATTTGGAATAATCTGTCCAATTCTTTCTTCCATTGGTTTGAAGTACGCAGTTTATCTTGTGAATTCGTGTTAGGTCTTCATGAAAGGCCTTGAGCTTTTTACTGTCAAATTTTATCCCATTTCTGTTTTACCAGTTCTAATTATTGTGTAGGGCTTTCTGTGGTTTTTGTAAGATACTATGATCTTGCCTCATCTGAATGATCTCTTTCTACTCAGATAATCAGCACATTTAGTGTTTGTGGTGAGAGATCTAGAACAAGTCTAAAGCAAGACTGGTTCCCCTCAAATTTTTCTATAAGGAACTGTCTTAGTTAACTCACATCAGGCTGGTAGCATGATTTTCTAAATGATCCTTTGATATAGACCAGCAAACTGGCTGAAGGGGCTGTCTGCTATTTTTCTACTGCTTTTCATGTTCTGTAACTTAACCATTTTGTGCAGCACAATTCAAATACTTTGTCTTTGTTGAATCCATTTTGGAATGTATTATTTGATACTTACCGCCTTGTCTTAAGCATAAAATTTGTAGGATGAAGGTTTACATACGTGGGGAGTGACTGTAAGGGACCAGAGCTGGCTGAATAATTTGCCCTTTTCTGTCTTTCCAAAGAATTTTTCTAAAATATTTGCCATGCACTTGTCACCCTGTCTGTACCACCACACCGTATTTAATAATAACAGTTTTCTAAAAATGTTTTTGTCCTAGACTTGGTAGTTTGAGCCGTAAAACATTGAAGTTGCTTGCCAGGGACAGCAGGGAAAGAGAGCAGGCTTGTGCCCCATATTTCTATTTAACTAATACTTAGGCAATGCCAGCCACCAGGGTGCATAGACAGGAATTTGGGCATTAACACAGCTGTTTCATGTGGAGAGGGCCAGCAGGAGGTGCAGATATACTGCTTGAGACTGTGTGCACCTGTTACGTCCAGCAGGACAGTCTCTGGCACTGGCTGGGCCAACCACTCATGACATGTTGGAGGTCTTGACCCAGAGGGAGCTCTTGAGGAAGAATGTGTCCATCCAAGTCTTGGCCTGCAGGGAAATTATGATGTCTCTCCTTTGAGTCAATGGCACTTAAACTGTGGGAGTCATGCTCTGGTTAGCTTCCTGAACTATCAAATATAGAAGCTGAGGACAGAAGCATTGCCTCGGTGTATATGGGAGCTAGACAAGCACTTCATGGAGAACCTGCAAGGGCAATAGCCTGAACTATACATTGCATGGAAAGAAGGATGGCCAGAGGCTATGCTTAGTGGAGACTGAAAGTTTGTGACTCCTGACAGCAGGAAGAAGTATCTTGGCCTGTCTTTGGATATGCACTGAAAGAATTGGTTTGGGGCCTTAGAACAGGTGAGGAGGAACAAGCTCCATCAGGGAACCATCTTGGCCTAATCAACTGGTGCCATCAGGAGAAAGACTCCCTTCTGCAGGGGATGGGGGCACTCATCTGCAGATGAGACTTGCTGTCTAAGGTGGTTTGGTTTTTAGGGGCTCAGTTCTAGGATGTTGTGGAAATTACAAGATTTTTTTTGACCCACAGACTATTATCCATTGGCTACACATCTACATGGACACCAGTGATACTAGTAAGGGAGGCCCTGCATGGGTAAAAGGTAACTACAGCCCAGGGGCTAGGGTGAAGGGCACAGGAGACCCAGTGATGCCCTCCTTGGTCCTGCCAGCTAAGGAAAAGGCTAACTAGTAATTAATCTAATCTACTTTAAGTGAGTCCTTTGAAAAAGAAAACTTGGATTACAGATTTGTTTGTCTACTAACATGATTCAAACATCTAATTATTTTGCATTCTTAGTAAGTATTATTCTAAACTTAGTTTCAGTATCCTCTCCTTTTTGTGATTTGATTAAGTCTGTCAGGTACTGTAGCAAGGAATAAGTGGGCCTGTCTTTCTTTAATTGACATTTTTTTCCTAAGTTTATTTCTGGGAAGTTTCACAATTATAAGGTTCCTGGCAGCATTCATCTCTGTACCACTCCAGAGATCTCTATCCAGATCCTCCTCCAAGCATAAGAGTAGTCCATCCCAGTCCTCAGGAAAACACGTTAAACTTTCAAGAGGCTGGCTTGGCTAAACAGAGAAGTCATGAACAGGCTTCAATGCAGAAAGGCAGTATAGGAGAAGGTAGAAGCAGGGAAAGGTTATAAAAGAGGAATTTAGAAAGTTTGCCCAGGCATGTAAGGTTATATTGGGAAAGACAAAGCTCAGCTGGAGTTGAGATTTGCAGAGGATGTCAAGGGCAACAAGATGTGCTATAGCAGTACAGGCTGAAGAAAGAAAAATGTGTGACTGTTCCTGAGTGCAGCACCTGATTTGGTGTCAGCAAACACAGATAAGGCAGAGGTACTGAATGCAGGGCTCCATCACCTATAACTTGGATTACTTGGGAAGGCAAACTCCATAACTCTGAACATCGCCCCACTTCCTTCCTTCTTCTTCCCCCCCAACTTTATATACTGAACATATCGTCATATGGTATGGAATACCCCTTTGGCCAGCCTGTGTCAGCTGTCCTGGCTGTGTCCCCTCCCAGCTTCCCGTGCACCCCCCGCCTTCTCTCTGGCAGGCCAGCATGAAAAACTGGACAGTCCTTGACCGCTTAGCAACTGAAAACATCAGTATGTTATCAACATTATTTTCACCTCAGATCCAAAGCATAGCCTCATACTAGCTTCTATGAACAAAATTAACTCTATCTCAGACAAAACCAGGACAGTATCCCCCCCTTATTCCATACCATTTACGTCATGCTCACTATCACATGCCACACAATCCAATACAACCTCATTAACCACCACCCCCTTCCTATCCTTTGATATAATACACAGATATCATTCCCTTAGTCTATGGACCACCCCTGTAAAATGTCTTTAAAATGTCCACTGGGTTCATTTAGTCCACAGCTTTGGGCTCCATCTCTTATGGTGGTCACTCAGGACAAGAGAGGTGCTGCGTTGCGTGGAGTTACTGGGCATCAAAACCAGCTCAGATTAGGTCACTGCTGCACTTGCACTGCTTCTTGTCAGGCTTCTCCTCCATTGGTTCAGGTGGTTCCTGCTGTAGTAATTCCTATAACATGTAACTCAGATCCCGGGTTATAACAATTTAAAGGTATTTCCATTACAGTCTCCACTCCAGCTTGGATTTACCCACAGACTGCAGTCCCTTCTATGAGCCACAGTCTCTCCAGGAGTATATCTGCTGGTGCATAGACTTATCCACAGTCACAGTTGCTTCAAGGTGCACCTGTTCCAAAATGGCCTCCTCCATGGGCCTCAGTCCCTTCAGAGACATACCTGCTCCAGCATGGACTTACCCATGGTTCCAGTCCCTCCAGGGATGCACCTGCACTGTCGAGGTGTGTCCATGGCCACACACTTTGAGGTGCTCCAGCATGACCTCATATACAGCCACTGATGCTTGAGGGTGTACCTGCTGCAGAGTGGATTCATCCACAGCCACAGATGCTTCAAGATGTACCTTCTCCAGCATGGACTTATCCTTGTGCCTCAATCCCATCAGAGGTATACCTGCTGCGGCCCAGACATAAGCATGGCCACAGATGCTTTGACATATACCTGCTCTGGCATGGGCTTATCCACGGCTACAGATGCTTCGGGGTGTCCTGCTCCCACATGGACTCATCCACAGGTCGCAGTTCCTTTGACTTGAGTTCACAGTGGAGTTCCAGCCTGTCCAGTACAGCAGCACAGAAAGAGCAGCCATGTCGTCGCCTTCTGCCAGCCCAGGCACATGGCCATTGCTGTTATCAAAATGTTCCTAGACCTAAATACTACTGCGGTTCTTTTCTTGCTTTCATTTCTGAAACTATTGTTCTCTTGGTTTTCTTTCTATGAATTTATCGTGTTGCAAATTTAGAAGAGAACTGTAATGTATTTCTCCTTCTGAAAGATCTGAAATACATCCATGTTTCAGTTATTCCTGTGATTTCCAGTTTCATATCCCACATTAATGGGTTTGTTTCCATCTGTTTTATTGCCCAATTTCTTATTTTAATTTATAAGTGGTTTACTTAATTGGACTTCTAAAGGAACAAGAACTAAAAACATGATTAATGTGGGACCAGAAAGCAATTTAAAATGTGCTGAGACCTCAGCACACTAACAGCACATTAACACTTCCATGACACTTTAAAAAACAAAATGAAAAAAAACCAGCAACAACAAAAACAACACCAAAAAGATTGGTGAGATAAAGGCATCTTGTAATAAAATGTGAAAACATTGCTACTGTTGCAAGAAAATGAGATGACCAACACTACAAAATGGTCTGAAAGACACCTGGGGAAAAAAGATAAATTTAGATGGTTCAGAATTGTGTATGAAAGTTTTCCCAAGTATAGCTGTGCAAAATATAAGTTGGAAGAGTCATTTTGTCTAACCTTCTGCTCAGAGAAGTGCTAGCTTCAAAATTAAATCAGGTTGTTCAGGGTGTTGTTAGTCAAGTTTTTAATACCCTCAGGGATGGGCTTTCTACAGCCTTTCTGGGGAATCTCTTCCAGCACTTAACTGCTCTCATGGTGAAGATTTTTTTTCCCCTTTGCATCCAGTCAGAATTTCTCTTACTGCAACTTGTTACTTCTGCAGCTCATCCTTCCACTCTGCAACTCCAAGAGAAGACTTGTCTTTTCTATAATCCCATCTTCAAGTACTGGAAGACAGAAGTTTAGATCCCTGCTCCGTCTTAACCCTTCTTCAGTTTGAACAGATTCTTTTACCTTGGCCAATCTTAGTATGTTGTAAAGTCCAGCATCGTTTGTGGCCTTTTACTGGACTCTCTGCAGTTCATCAAGAATGTTCCTTGCACAGGGGTGGCACAAAGCTGGGTTTGGTATTTACAGGTGTGGCCTCATCAGTGCCTAACAGAAGGGAATGTTCATCTTCACCCTGCAGGCAATGCTGTTGCTAATGAAGTACTGTATGCTGTTTGCTTTCAGTGCTGCATCGGTGCGCTGCTGACCCATGTTCAAATTGTCGTCCACCAGGACCCAACACCCTTTTCTGCAAAGCTGGTTTCTAGCCAGTGCGCACCTAGCCTATACTGTTGCATGGCGTTATTCCATTTCAGCTGCAAGATTGTGTGTTTGCCTTTATTGAACTGCTTGAGTTTCCTGTCAGTCCACTGCTACAGCCTGTTGAAACCCATCTAGGTGGCAGCTCCACCGTCCAGTATATTGATGGCAGCTCCCAGTTTAGGCTCATCTGCATACCTGCTGAGGGTTTTTTCTGTCCCATTGTCCGACTCACTAGTAAAGCCATTAACAATATTGGTCTGAGTCCTATATTATACCCCTTTTAAGTGGCCAACACGTAGACATTGAACTGCTGACTGCTAATCTTTGAGCCCTACTGTTCAGGCAGTTTATCGCCCATCTTGTAGCCCACCCATCCCACCCATGTTTCACCAGTTTGACTCTAAAGATACAGTGGGAGACCATGCAAAAACCTTTTTAAAAGTCAAGATAGACAACACACACTGTTCCCCACTTTTTTACTAGACCAGTCTTTTCTTTATCAAAAAACATTAGGCTAAATTTGCCCTTGGTATGTCTGTGCTGACTGTTCCCAGTCACCTGCTTGTACTTCATGTGCCCTTGACATGGCTTCTGCTGGGATTTGTTCCATAATCTTCCTGTGGGGTGATGTTAAGCCAAACAGCCTGTAATTCCCCAGATTATCCTTCTTGCCTTTGTAATGGATATGATGTTTGTCTTTTTTCAATGATCAGGAACCTCATCCAGTCACCATGATCTTTCAAAAACAGTACCAAATTTGCCTTGCAATGACAGTGGCTAGCTTCTCAACATCCTCAGTTGCATTCCATCCAGTCTCATGAACATCTGTATGCTCAGTTTGCTTAGGTGGTGCTTAACTTGATCTTGCTCTGCTGTGGGTGTGGGTAGTATTCATTACCCTATTAGTTTTGGTAGTCTCATTACCTGGTCTAGCTTTTGTTCATCTTTGTTCCACAAAATTTACCTGTTTCAGGGTTTTTTTGGAAAGAGTTTAGTTGCCTGAGGTAATGTAACATGTAGCAGAAGGTTAATTAAGTAGAGTTGTATAATGTTTTGATATGTGGGGCAGAAATCCTCTATGTTTTTCATACTGCCTATTCAATAGAAACTTTTTGATAGAAATGTCTGAGGACAAAATTCTCATGCACTTGTAAGTATAAAAATTCTTTCTTCATAAAAAGTGCAACGTATTTGAAAGACTATAGATATATAAAAGAAATCTTAAATTTGCATTGTTTACGTATTAACTGTTAGCTAAAGTTGTCAAAGGGTAGATAGTAGTGCAGCTAAAAAGGTTGAAATCAACTGAAAAAAGTATTCAATATGTAGTTACATTCTGTGTGATTTAAGGTGTGTTTTGCTTCTAACAGATTTTGTCTTCTAAGAGTGATTCCCGTTTGAAGCATTTACTGCAGCGAGCACCTGAGTATTGTCCAGAATCAATGGTAAGGCTTGCTAGTTTTTAATTAAAACAAAACAACTAATCTTATATTAATAAAGTTTTGATTCCAAAAATAAGGTTTTAAAATGACTTGTCTTTTATTTACTCACTGAGCTTTGCGCTGTTAGAACATGTGTGCATGTCTTGAAGCTTTTTCTTCTTTGTTATGAGGACTGGAAAAATTCATATAATGAGACTTGATCCTCAAAGTAGGATTTTTTTTTAAAGCCATCATACATTACTTTACTTGCAATAAGATGGTATTTGACAATTTTGCTAGGTGTCCTGGTTGTGTAAGCTATGAAATACAATGAAAATCTGGCCTATGTTGTAAAAAATTGTGCTGAGTGATTGTCACTTGCATGCTGATGGCAGCAACTTAAGTTAGATCATGTGTTCCAGCTTGTGTATGGGACAAAGCTGTGAAGTTGAGCTAAGGCAAGGAGACCCTTATGGCTCCTCTGAATGGTTTATGGCCACATTTGACAAACTGGAGTGATGCTTTTATTGGACAAGTAAGATTATGGTCTCCTAAAAGTTCTGTAGTGTGTCACTAAGAAAATGAAGAATGTAATTTGCTCCCTGTCTTAGAGATGATCTAATCAAAGAAAAGATAGCACTGTTATTCAGATTATAAATTCTGGAGTCTTACCTCTTGGCATCTTACAATATCTCAAGACATTTGCTGTCAGAAAGGTCTGTTTTCTTCTTATAACTGTACTTCTAAACAGTATCAATACTGTTTCCAGCTAGCCTAAAACTTATACTTAGCTCAAACGTATAGGAATAGTAGATCTGCGAATAACATTTTGTAAGCAACTTTGCAAGACTGTGTTTGCTTATAGATCCAAAAGTGTGTTTATTCAATGTTTTGTCTTTGTGAATCATCAAGGTCTTGGAAAGCTATAGACAGCTGATGGTATGAGTAAAACCTGTGACATGAAAACATATCAAAGTGGTGAACAGCATTTGTTTTGGTACTGGTTTTTCTTTTATTCCCAGATAGGAAGAGTAGGATCTATCTGTATATAGTATATAGTGCATTTTTAGAAGACAGGACTGGAGATTATTTGAAAGGAGGAAAATCATTGATACAATGTTTTTTTTAACTCCCAATTACCATCTTTATAAATGGCAAGTTTACTTTCTAGTGTATATCTTAAATTAAAACAGCTGAACTGGTAATATTTATAAACTTTTTAAAAGACATCTAGGTATATAATAGTTAACAGATCAATTTAATACCACATTTGCTGTTTTCAGATACCACCTGTCTTTGTTGGAGAGGTGTTCTAGTGACATTCCACAGATGAGCGGATAGGTTATTAATTTAATCAGGTGGTCTGTTTTCTGGAGCACTGTTTACAGACCTTGTGTTGTCTATATTCCTTCAGGTAATGTGATAGAAAGAGTATTGCCTGGTGTTAAGTAACACAGTAACTGCCTAAACGTTATCTTAGAATCATAGTATCATAAAATAATTTAGGTTGGGAAAGACCCTTAAGATCATTGATTGTTAGCCTCATGAAATAAAGGAAGTCAACTGAATCAATGGGGTGGAACTAGTAGAAGTAGCAGCTCTTTACTCTTTTCTTTTGAGCTGACTTTTACTCTTAATTATTGGGAAACTCCCACAGATACGGAGGAAGGCAGTTTTAGATCATTAGATACAGATCCATTGCAACTTTAGAAAATCATTAACTCCTGTGATGACAGAATCATTGCATTACAGTGTGGGTTGCTGTTTCACTGTGATTGAACTGAACTTGAACTGAATTTTGTCTTAAAGAACATGTTCAACACTCTGTCCTTTAGAAGCCCTTGTGGTGGGTTAACCTTGGTTGCACACCAGGTGCCCATCAAGCCACTCTGTAAGTCCCTCTCCTCAACTGGACAGGGGAGAGAAAATACAACAAAAGGCTTTTGGGTCAAGATAAGGATAGGGAGATCATTCACCGATTACCGTCATGGGCAAAGCAGACTTAACTTGGGGAAATTAATTTATTAGTTTATTGCCAATCAAAAGGTCAGAGTAGGATAATGAGAAATAAGAACAAATCTAAACATGCCTTCCTCCCACCCCTCCCTTTTTCTTGGGCTCAACTTCACTCCTGACTTCTCTACCTCCTCCTCCCGAGCGCCACAGGGGGATGGGGAATGGCAGTTGTGGTCAGTTCATTATGCATTGTCTCTGCGGCTTCTTACTCCTCATGCTCTTGCACTGCTCCAGTGTGGGGTCCCACCCATGGGAGACGGTCCTCCACAAAATTCTCTGACATGGATCCTTCCTGTGGGCTGCCGTTCTCCAAGAACTACTCCAGCCTGGGTCCTTTCCATGGGGTGCAGTCCTTTGGGAACAGACTGCTCCAGTGTGGATCCCCTGCGGGGCCACAAGTCCTGCTGCAGCTTTCTTCAGGGCATATCCACCTGCTCCAGCATGGGGTCCTCCATGAGCTGCAGTGTGGATATCTGATCCACTGTGGTCCTCCATGGACTGCAAATGGACAACCTGTGTCACTATGGTCTTCACCACAGGCTACAGAGGAATCTCTGCTCTGACGCCTGGAGCACCTCCTCCCCCTCCTTCGCTGACCTTGGCGTCTGCAGGGTTGTCTCTCACATATGCTCACTCCTCTCTCCAGCTGCTGTTGCACAGCAGTGTTTACCCTTTCTTAAATGGCTTATGACAGAGGTGTTATTAACATGGCTGATTGGCGCAGCCTTGTCCACCTTGGAGCCAGCTTGCATTGCCTCTATCACATGTGGGGGAAGCTTCTGGCATCTTCTCATAAAGCCGCTCCTGCAGGCCCCTTGCTACCAAAACCTTGCCATGTAAACCCAATACACCCCTTCAGTCTTGTCACTTGCCTTCTTACCCTCTGCAGAATTTTCCTCTGATTTCATCTAATTAAGGTTTTTCTAGTGCTTGCTTAAAAAATACTGAATTCAATAGCATTGTACTGAAATACACGTAATCCTTCAAGGCTTTTCTGTACTCTTGTCATTTTTAAATACTATACTGACAACGCTTTTCTGTACTCTTGTCATTTTTAAGTACTATACTGTGATTATATTGTCTAAATGTTGCAAGACTCCAGTTGTAGGATGTTAAACATCTAGCATACAGCGTATAGCAACTCCCATAGCATTTAATTCTTCAGCCTTCTAACACAGCGCACCGACTGTACTTGCAATATGTACTTGTATCTGAGAGTTGAACTAAAAATCTTATCTTAGATGGAATTCTTCCTCTGCTGCCCAAACCTCCTTCTTCCACAACTTTTGTAACTTTTCTTGGGTGGGTAACGTAAGTACCTCTGGCAGACTGGTGTCTGACCTGAGATTTGTTTTATACTAACACCAGCATAAAGAATGCCCCATAGTCATCTTGGATAGTAGTCTTGGTAATAACAGTAATGAGAGAGATAGGGACAGCAATTCTTTGGTAAGGTCTTTATCTTTTTTCTTTCTTTTTCTGACAAAAAAAGAGAGAAACATTTACAGAATTCTGCCCTATACCATCAGCCACTTAGATGATTTAGCAGGACCTGTGCTTAGGACCAGAAGTGCTTTGCAGTCAGGGGGAACCCAACAGATTCCTGTTGTAACCTTTCATCTTAGTAAACTTCACTTCTACAACTCTTTCTTCCGTATATCTATCTTTCCCTGAAGCTACATTTCTCTTGTCTCTGGGGTACCTTAAAACCTCTTTCTTTTGTTTTGTGTGTGGTTATATGTGTTGTTTTGGGTTATTTTAGCTGTTGAAAAGGAGTGCTAGGGCAGTAAGTTTCTCCACAGGTCTTCATCCTAGGTAAATCTTTTTCTTTGTCTAAGCAGTTGCTACTTAGTTCTTTAAACACTGGTGGAGAAAGTTGATTAACTAGCATATTCCAGGTAATCACAGTACATTCTGCACCTACAAAAATGCTATTAATTCCACATTCTGTAGATAGCAGCCTTCTCATCAAAGCAAGTGGTACTCAACTTATATAATGTAGTGCTTCTTCAAAAGATGTTTTAGGCATAAGAATTCTTTCAACAGGATATTTAAAACCCAGGGCAAAAATGCTGAAAATGCTGTTTTGTATGTGCTAGAAACTCTCTTATTCTGTAGATTGACTTTTGCTTAATTGCATTTTACTTTTTAGGGAGAAGTGTGGAGTTGTATAAATTCTTCTTTGCCAGGTAAGAAATACTAGTTTACATTGAATCATGTTGTTTTTTCACCAAATGCATGTTTTGATGTTGTGTCTACCACCTGCACTTATAGATTTCATGATAATTTAACTCTCATTATGCTTCCATTATAAACTGTATTTTGTGTCTAGTTTTCTAAGTCTAAACTGGGTTACCTGTGCATTTTTTTAAGACTTCTTTTCTCTTCCTAGTTAGAAAATGTTTAATATGTTTGTATGATTAAACATGTGCTTCTGTGACACATCCAAGAAATATCAAAGTTATTTTCCTTTAAAGGTTTTCTATTATTTTTAGTTTCAGTATACCTTAGCCGGATCTATAAAATCATGGATTATTGCAACTTTATTCTAGATTCAGTATAATTTGGAAAAAAACTGAGTAACGGGGAAATAGTAAGAAATAGACAAACAATTTAAGAAGTGCAGAGGCTTAAATCAAGAACCAAACTGCTTGGTACAGGTGGATTTAGAAAGTTAAAGCATAAATCACAAGACAGGACTGTTATGTTAAAAGAAGAGATCAAAAATAGATTAAATTGCGCTTAACTAGTACTATTGTATTATATGTCATTTCTGGAAGACCTTGAGTGAAATTAGCATGCTGTGGGTGAAAAAGTGGTAGTATGGAAAGAGGAGGTTGTAACAGTTCTATGGCACCTGCTCAGACTTCCTCCACCGCCACTTCAGAGGCAGACCGTTGATTCCAGCACATGCAAAGCGATCTGCTGTCTTATATTTTGCTAGTTTTACTTAACCAATAATATCTTTTGGAGTTGCAGTGCTTCTGTCTCATCTAAAACCTGATAAATTTTTAGTTGAAGACAATACCTAATTGTCTAATTCACTGAAACTCAGTAACTGTATACAAATGAGTGGAAATGCTAGAAATGCTGGAAATGCTAGTGGAAATACTGCAAGTAAGAAATACATACTTTATTTTGAATGTCAGGTCTATGTAAGCAAGTGAAAAAGCATTGGAAATCTTTGTAAATGAACCACTCCCAAATTGTCTTCTTGTACTGTCTAAACTGGTGTGAGGCCACTTCAGTGCTTTTATGGCAGGATTCTATTATCCTCTGATTTATGGGAAAAAAGTCACTTGTTCTGTGGCGGTGTAAATCATAGTTTAGTCCTGTGATAAGAGTGAAATCTTCCTGTAGTATCCTGAGGTTCTGTCCTGAACATTGTACCTGCACAAAGCCAGTCACTTTTCATTCTTCTTGCATGTAAAGTTACATAGTGTCGTCTTCTTTGATGTGAGCCATTTTTAAATTTTCAGTGTGATTTCACACACTGTAGGATTTTGTAAATTAAGGGTGAGGTGTATATAGGATAGCATTATAGGGGAAGCTCTTATTCCTTTTCTGGGAAGTCAGTACGACTGAGTGCCTCTGTGAAGTGCCCATACACTACATACGGCATGGGAAGCAAACAGGAGGAGTTAGAAGTCTATGTGCAGTTACAGGGCTACAATTTTATTGGGGTCACAGGAAGGCTCCCACAGCAGGAGTGCTGTGATGGATGGGTACAGGAGGGACAGGCCAGGGAGGTGAGAAGGGGGAGTTGCCCTCTATGCGAGAGTGTAACTGGCATGGAGCTCTGTCTGAGGATGGATGATAAGCCAGCTGAGAACAGCACATAGGCATATGAGTGGCATAGTATGGGCATATCTACATATTAGTGAGCAGTCCAACATGGATGATGTTGCAGGTGTCAGCTACAGACTGCCTGATCAGGAACAAGTAGTAGATGAGGCCTTCTTCATACAACTGAAAGAAGTCTCATGTTCACAGGCCCTGATGCTCATAATCACTCTTGTACCTTTTGAAGACACAGCACAGGAGGGCACAGGCAATCTGCTTGGAAGAATCCCATGAGATATGGCCCTGGAGAGAAGAGGGGTCCAAGGGAGCTGGTTGATTTTCAAGGATCACGTTATCCAAGCTCCAGTTATGCATGATGGGGTTAGAAAAGCCAGAGCCTATCTGGACTTGATCCTGGTGAGGTATGTGAAGGGCAGCCAGAAAGCTGCCCTGTTTTTTTAACTACAGCAGCAGCAAAAGGAAGACTAGGGAAAATGAGGGCCTGCTGCTGAATGGGGCAGGAAACCTGGTGACAAATGACATCAAAAACGCCATGGCCGCCTTTGCCTCAGTCTTTACTGGAAAGAAGAGCCTTCAGGAATGCCAGATCCCTGCAATCAGTGGTAAAGTCCAGAGCAAGGAAGACTTGCATTTGATGCAGGAGGATTAGGTTAGGTAATATTTAAGCAAACTGAACACAGGTCTATGGGACCTGATGGATACCCTTATGAGTGCTGAGGGAGTTAGCTGATGTTATTGCAAGGTCACTCTCAATAATCTTTGAAAGGTCGTGGCTATTGAGAGAGGATGCTGAGGACTGGAAGAAAGCAAATGTCACTTCTGCCTGTAGAAAGGGCAAGGAGGACCTGGGGAGCTACAGGCTGGTCAGTCTCACCTCAAACCATGGGGATGTAATGGACATCTTCCTGCGAACCATTTCGAAACACATCAAGGACAAGAAGGTGATTGATTATAGTCAGCATGGATTTATGAAGGGGAAATCATGCTTAACCAAACTGATAACCCTCTGTGATGAGATGGCTGTCTTGTTAGATGAGAGGAGAGCAGTGTATGTTGTCTATCTCAACTTCAGTAAGGCTTTCAGCACTGTTTTTTATAACTTCATTATAGACAAACTGATGGAGCGTGGGCTGGATAAGTGGACAGTAGAGGTGGATTGAAAACTGGATGAACTGCTGGGCTCAAAGGTTTGTGATCAGTGACGCAGAGCCCAGCTGGAGGCCAGTATCCCAGGGGCTGATGCTGGGTGTAGTCCTATTTAACATCTACATTAATGATGGGACAGAGTGCACCCTCAGTGTATTTACAGATGATACAAGACTGGGAGGAGAGGTTGCTAAACCAGGTAGTTGTGCTGCCATATTGACAAGCTGGAGAAATAGCCAGACAGGAATGTCATGAAGTTCTGAAAAAGGAAATGCAAAGTCCTGCATCTGGTGAAGGCCCTGTGCTCCACAGCACACAGGAGGCTGACCAGCTGGAAAGCAGCTTTGTAGAAACATACCTGGGGATCCCGGTAGACAGCAAGTGGAACATGATCCAGCAGTGTGGTCTTGTAGCAAAGGTGGCCAATAGCACCCAGGCTGCATTAGGGAGAATGTTGCCAGCAGATCAATGGATCATTCCCCTCTACTCAGCATTGATGAGACAACATTAGGGACGTTGTGTCCAGTCCTGGGCATCTTGGTACAAGAGAGATATGAACACATTGGAGCAAGTCCAGCAAAGAGCCACTTTAAGATGATTAAGGGACCGGAACATATATGAGGACAGGCTGGGAGAGCTGGGATTGTTTACCATTGTCAAGAAGATAAAGCTGAGGGGGGTGGGTCTTATCGATATGTATAATTACCTGATGGAAGTGTGTAAAGAAGACGGAGCCATGCTCTTCTCAGTAGTATCCCGTGGCAGGACAAGAGGCAGTGAGCACAAATTGCACAACGGTAATTTCCATTTAAACATAAGAAAAAACTTTTTTACTGTAAGGATGATTGAACAGTGCAAGAGGTTGCTCAGAGAGGTTTTGGAGTCTCCATCTGTGGAGGTATTCAAAACCTCATTGGGCATTGTCCTGGGCAGTCTGCTTTAGCTGACCTTGCTTTGAACAGGGAGGTTGGACTAAACAATCTCCAGAGGTTCCTTCCAACGTCAGTGATTCTGTGGGTTTCTTTCTTTTTTTCCGCTTTGACTACCCTCAGTACAGAAAGTATTTCTTAACAGAGTTTAGAATGGGGCCACAAACTGAGTTTTGACTGGATCAGTGTCTCTGATTTTTCATAGTACAGCATCTACAAATTGTTTTCACACACACACATGCGTATGTGTGCACACACACACAAAATGATGAAACTGTATACAGCCCCCTCAACATTGGCATTATCACTGACAGTTGCAGGACATTGACTGGATAAACAGATGACTTTGGTAGTTATTTTCTTTAACAGCTGTATGACATGCCTGGCAGTTTATTTAAGAATGCAGGTGGAAACCTGTTTTGCATATGGATTTCAGTGTCACCCTGTCACAACACAACTTACATGCTAAATAGTTTAGGACTCTGCCTTCTAATTTGCTGCTTGATATATCCTTTGTGTATTTTCGTTAAAGTTTGTGTTTCATCCTCTTCCATTCCTTCCCCACAGCAACTTGATGTTACTTATATGTGTTAAAATTTTGAAATTGATTTACCAATAACTTCAACACAATAGTTATCTTAAAATGTTAATATTCTCACAGCTACCACTTGAGCTACCATTCTTTTTCACGTTTGTTTCCACTTCCTTAAACCCATCATGAGGGTCTTCTATTAACTTTCTCTGATGGTTCATCCTCACAAAACAACACTGTAAGTCATGTTTTATTGTCCTTGCCAAGACAGTGTTGTAAGCCTTAAATACTTAAGACTAGATGTTCAGGAATGTAAGTATTCTCTGAAAGAAAATTATTTTCCCATTTTTCTGAAGGCAAATACCAGTAGTTTGTCAATGTTTGTTTATTAAACCCAGTAGGCCTATAGAACATGTATTGGGGAGGGGGTGTTAGGAAATTAAGGTTTCTTATGACCATGCATACACACTACTGTTCAAGAAACTGCTTACAAAAGATGATCGAGGCACTCCCAGCTGGGGCGAGGGAGAGGGGGAGAGCAAACCCAGCAACCTGTAATTCTAGATAGTAACTATGTTCTGATTTTAAGCTTTATCATTTTCTGTTAGCAGACTGTAGAAGACTTCAAAGAGACAACAAAATTCTGACGTGGGTGTTCTTGCACCCTTCTTGACACATGCAACTCTTCAACATGAGAAGCCTAGTTGTTTTTCATGTTCTTCCTTTTTGTTTTCCTCCCAAGTTTCCTCGGGATCACAGTGATCCAGCATTTCTCGGAGATTTTCAGAATGTAGAATGTTTCTTGCATCACAAGATAAATGTATCAGAGATGACATTCTACTTTTTCATGTTTATGCAGCTTTTTACCTGTTTCTGACTTCAATGTTTCTGACTTCAATACTCTTGTGGAGACTGCAGTAAAATGTTTATAAGAAGGAAGAAAAATGCGTGTGCTGTAAGTCATCTCACTAATGTGATGTGGCTTCTGGAAACTTTTTGGAAGAGATGTGGGACAAAAGCCTGTGTTAAGCAACTGTATGATCTTTTATAGTTCAGGAGTCTGTATTGCACTTCTATCAGTTAATTTGGTGAATAATCAGAACTATGTACTCCAGTCAATTCATTGTGCAGTGAAGGTGTATTTTCATCGAGAAATACATGCATTTTAATTACCTTGACTGCAAAATTAATTTGTAAGCTGCTGCATTAAAATTGCAGTTAAGTGCTTTTTGAAGATGTGACATCAATTTTTTTTCTCCGCAAGCTTGTCTGCTACTCGTAAAAATCCTGGGGAGAAGACTACTTGCCAAGAAAATACTAACTACGGCTGAAACTTATCAGGATTCTTAATTTGGCATGTATTTGTAGCTTGCAACATTCTTTTAGCACAGTTTAGTTCCAGTAAAAGTATGTCTGAAAACCACAGGCTCTGTATTGCGCAAAATATGGATGCTTGATTATTCAGTGGTGATTCATTAGTGACTATTCCATGGCGACATTGCCTCTAAAGCTGTACAGCTGTATTTATCATGTGTTTCTCCTGGATATAGCTGGTTATTGTGGCAGAGGTTTCTGGAAATCT